>NC_044914.1:31196024-31796024 GCF_001633185.2 Quercus lobata | reverse complement strand
CTTTCATCACACGTACGGTGATGATAAAGTCTTTTAATTTATTTTGATTCTGCATTGCTTTGAAGTTTGAACTGACATTGACAACATTATGTGTAAATGGAAAAGTGATTTGTTTGAGTACTGTTTCACAAAATTGAATTGAAAACTTGGTTAATGCAACACACTACTTATATGAATTGTTAAATTTTCGTGAGCTCTCTGATCGAATTTCCTGTATATATAATAAATTCAAGCTCTAATGCCTTCGCCTATGATGCGATGGAGACAAATTTGTAGATTAATAGTTTTATTGGGCCTTGATTTGCAAAAAACACTTTTTTTTTTTCTCTTTGGTTATGAATAGTGAAAGCTCGAAAATGTGTTAAAAACACAAGAGCTGTTTAGACCCCCAAATTAAAGTTACGGCTCGATAGATTTTACACTAACTTAATTCTAAGTGCGGAATAATGTAAAGGCGAGCGGATAAACAAACAAGCTATTCTAATCCATAATCAAGACAACACAGCAGTAAAATGTAATGTAAAAGAATAGGGAAGAGAGATGCAAACACAAGATAACACGCCGATGTGTTATCGAAGAGGAAACCGAAGAACTAGGCGAAAAACCTCTCCGCCACCCTCCAAGTGGTAATCGATCTACTAGACAATCAGTTGGGATACATGTGTTAGCAAGAGACCCTCCAAGCCTAATCTACCCGATGTACCTAAGCCCTCCAAGCTCTTGCTCTAACAAGGCTTCTCGGAACCGTGTCTTGGCTTCTTCCAATGCTTCCCAACAGTACCAAACTATCACTTGACACTCTGAAAGGGTGTGATAAGTGTTTAGGCTATCAACCTTATAAAGTTGAATTTTATCAACCATCTTGTTGGCTTTATTTCATACCAAATTTATTTATATTTTAGCAATTAGTAATCCTGTATTTAGGTGGGAATCATGTAAGGGTAGTGTGTGAGAGAGTGTGAAGAAATGTTCAAGATTGTGCAAAGAAGCAAGGACTCACGACTGAATCTCGCGGGTAGCTCGCGGCTTGCAAGCTGCCAGAAGTTGCACACGTGCCAAGCATGCAAAGAAGCTGAACCGTCATGCCAGCTGTAGCACTATAAGACAAAAAATCTAGTCTAGTCATTCAGTTACCTCACGGCTGGAACTCGCGGCTTAGTCAAGTCATAAGACCAAGCAGCCAGTCAGCTCTGTTTTGAAAAAACTGACTCTTCACATTCTACTCTCACCCTAGTATATATACCCCTTATACCCACGAAATGAGTAGAGCTTCTAAAGAGAATTTTAAGAGAAAAATTCTAGAGAAAAACAAGATTGACTCATCCCTAATCTTCACATAGTGACTCTTCAAATTCCTCTACTCTCACCCTCTCTATCGTTACATCCTTGAGAAGTACATTATCAAAACCTTTTCTCACCATACCCACATCTGTGAGAAGGTCATTTGGTATTTGGGAAGCAGTTAGGAATGGACCAATTTCATATTGGTTGATGCTATAGGCTATAGCGGAATCCGATAAGCTAAAAAAGAAATAGGTTCGGCCTAACCTCGTTAGAGTAGTAGCTTAGAGGGCTTAGGTACACTGGGTAGATTAGGCTTGGAGGGTCTTCTGCTGTTCATGTATCCCAACTGCATTTTTTAGTAGATTATTTACCGCTTGGAGGGCAGCGGAGAGATTTTACACCGAGAGTTTCGGTTTCCTCTTCGATAACACATCGTTGTGTTGTCCTTGTGTTTGCATCTCTCTTCCCTTAATCTTTGCCATTTAATTTCTATTGTAGATGTGATTTTATTTGGTTGAGATTGTTTATCAATTCTGTTATATGCTTATGTTCATATTCTGCACATTAATTGTTTGATAATAAGCTTGAATTGATAATTTGGAAATTGGGGATCTAAACGTTCATAGTGTTTTATACACTTATTGAACATTCAAACCTCTCAATAGTATGGAAATTGAGAGGTAGGAGTTGAGGAAAATCCACAAGCAATTGTGTAGAGGATTGTGGGTATAACAATCTCTAACTCTTAAGGTGTTTGGCTAGGGTTTTTGCTTAGAAACACTTGTCAAAATTTGTGGGTAATGTGGGTATAAATAGTGTAGGCACAGAAAGTGTGTATCAGACTTGACAGTCTGGCAAAACAGAATGTCTCATAGGTGTCTCGCGGAAAGGCCTTACCCGCGAGATACTCGCGAAACACAGCTGTCTCCATCCTATCCTAACTCTTCACATTCCAACATGTGAAAGTCACATGGGTCACTTTGCAGGATGCTTAGTCGCGAGCTACCTGCGAAAACTCTTCAGTCTTCAATTACTTGAGTCTTCACACTCTCTCTCTATCACACAACCCTTACAATCAAATCCCACAATAAATACAGGGTACAAAAGATTGAATAAAATTACAATCAAATTTAGCACAGAATTAAAGCCAACAAAACACATAGTTGTAAATAACAACTTTACAAATAGTTTTTCAGTCCACTTTGGTTTAATGTTTATGATTCATGACATTTTCTGTTAGTCTGTGGGGAAAACAAAATCCCTAAAAAGAATTACTAATTCAGTTCCTGATGGGTCTTGAAATTATGCGAAATCTGTAACTTCTGTGGATAAAATCTACCAAATATGATGCTTAGAAGTCTAAAACACTATTAACCTGCCTGCATCATTCAATTTCAATATATGGAGCCGCGCTTAATAGTGTAAAACAAAATTATTCATTCTTTACGTCGCCCCCTGATCAATAAATAATAAAACGCATTCAGATACTTTTCCTTGTCCTTCTCTCAACATGTAAAACAAGCCATCTTCATTATGTTGTCTGTCTTTGAGTTTCAGAAACCAGGCTGAGTTGGATATTCATCAGACTAACTGAGCTCACGTAGCCATAGCACATTTGCTCGATCGGCCTATTAATTCTTGATTTGTTTATACGCCCAATGGTTAGTTCTTAGCCTATTCAGATTAAGCTAAGATCTTACACTTTGCACCTGTACCGAGTGCCCCAGTCCACACCCCAAATAATGAGGTTTAATGACACTGCAAACTACAGCTTGCAACTCAGATCAATTGCCGGCTTGATTCTTTTTGGTTTTTTGATTTCCTGATACATGTCATGTCATACTTAAGTAGATGCAAGTAATTTACAAACCGACTCTGTTTGATGTTTGTTATCTGGTGAGTCTCATACCGTTGATAGTTGATACCACTGGAGTCGCTTAGTAGCCTTTTCACTTTTCACCCACCCCTTGTTGCAGTCAATTTAGCTTGGTAGTTAGTACAATTTACTTTTCAACTGTTGAGCCTGTTGGGATTCTTTCGGTTTTAAATGAGCAAACCCCAGCCATAGATTTGTTCTTCTGACTGCATACTTTCTCATTTTAAGTTAATTTTTTACTTGTTTCTTCTGTCAGTGCTGTGCCTGGGTGAAATGGATTTCCACTTGGGAAGACTTAGGGTCCGTTTGGATACAGCTGAAAACTGAAAACTGAAACTGAAAACTGAAAAACACTATAGCAAAATAATTTTTAAATATGTGAATAGTATCGTGGGACCCATTTTTAATGAAAATGTTGTTAAAAAGTGTAATTTGTGGGTCCATAAACAGTGCACGGTATGCACTGTTCATGAAATAAAGTCAAATATTGCTGCTGAAAAGTTGCTAAACAGTAACAAAATTGGCCAAAACGCGTGGGAAAAAAAAAAAAAAAAAGCCAGGCTGAACAGATTGAAAAGTGAAAACGCAAAACGTGCGTTTGGGAAACGCAAACGCGCTTCCCAAACGCACCTTTAAATTCCTAAGGCATGACCTCTAATAGATTACCAGCAGAAGTAATGACATCTTCCCTACTTCTATTACTTTACAATCTCCTTGTACAGCCTGTTATAAATCAATACTAAATCTCTTGCCTCTAGAAATTTCTAGAGTTTACACTCAATTTGTTTCTCTCGGGAATTCTCTAGAGCTTAGTTTAAGTTCAGCCACACATTTTCAGATTGTCTAGAAGGTTTGAGAAAGGCATTATTTTATTGTCAATAAAATATGAAGCCAGAAGCTTCAATGTCGGTTACTTAACCGACCTTATGCTTGTATACATAGGAACCTTTGGTTCCCACTTCCCACTTGTGATATGAGATGTGTGAGAGACTTGTGAAGTGAGTGTGTGTCATAAAAGCACCAAGTGAAGTAGTGTGTGACGTGAAGTGCAGCAGGTGAAGTGAAGAAAATAAAGTCAAGGGTCAGTAGCTAGGTGTCTAGGGCTAAGGTGTAAGTTGTTAGGTGTGTGCTAGTGTATTTGAGGATAGTGTGTGTGAATGTAAAAGTGCGGCGTGTGCACCGGTGTAATAATAGTAGTGCTTGTAAAGTATTGTAATTTAAAGGGTTAAGTTTTTAATAAAGCTCTTTGTTCAGTTTTTTTGCTTAACAATTTGGTATCAGAGTTTCCGCTAACTCAACACAGCCAATTTCAAAAGAGCACAGTTGTATGATATCCTTGAACCTACTTTCTTCTAATTAAATTCCAGAGCTAGCGATAACCTGTGTTCCCATTTTTGTCCTGACTGCCCGAACCTATAAGGGACCAAGTTTCAGATAAGAGTGCTTGATCAACTTGTCCTTCCAGTCCAAATACGTCTCTTTGAAACGAAAATGAAAAGAATAGCAAGCATAACTATGAAGCTAGACATCTATAGTATACTTCATATATAGTCTTGTTGCTAAATGAATATAAGAGCTCAAAACTCAAAAGTAATATTGCAGCTTACATATAAAGTAAACAGTTTTGATATTACAAGAAGTTCATTTACTTTTTGGCTTTGCTGGCAAGTAAATGAACTTATTGTGATATTAACTGTTCAAAACATTATTGTAATGTCCATACTGACGGCAAGTGGCCTCGTGTATAAGTATCTTAATGAGGTGTGGAAGGCTATATATATATAGCCTTCCAGACCTTCACAACCATGCAAACATTGTAACATTAAATTTTCCTTTTTCATGATTTTGTCATTGTTACATTGATCCCCATTCTTGGTGTTCTTGCATAAAATGTATCTACAATAAGGTTCATTGTTCTTGATAATAGCTTAATTTTGCATAATTATATCACTATTAGAAAGTATTATCATATTTATTTGTGTTAATTCATGCATAAAAATGCATTTTTTATTTGATTTTGGAATAATGTTGAATAGTTAATTTTGTGCTTAAAATGAATTTTAATGCATGAATATGTTTTTTTTTTAGGAAAATGAAATTTACTATAGCAATTCCCCCTCCTAGGACATTAAAGTTTACCATTACCGTATTCACGGCAACCACATTCCTTTTGGTTTGTATTTTGGTCTTTCGCTCATATTTAGCATTGCATTATGGGTAGAAAAATATGGGAGGTTGCACATAAAATGTAGAAGTGTCTAATTATTTTCCTATATTCTCGCTTTAGGGTTAATTGAGGGAGTTAAGGTTTTTTTTTTTTTTTTTTTTTTTTTTTTTCCTTAAATGAGACATAATGGATAATCAAAATGTTATATCTAAGCTCTATTTTTTGGAAAATTAGTCATTTTTCAAAGAAAGCTATTTTGAAAACTATCTCATTTTTCAGTGTTTGGTAACAACTTAGAAAATAAGTTTCAGAATGTTTTCTGGTATTTGGTATGCATAAATTTTTGTAACATTTTTTGTATAATTTAAAATGTGTATAATATGAAATTTATGTAAATCCAACTAATGTAATCAACATAAAAATTTTAAAAATTTTAAAAAATTTTAAAAAAAAATAAAAAGTATGAATTTGTTGCTTATACATATTAGCTCTATAAGCTCATAATTCAAAATATCCATATTTCTCATTCTCATAATTCTAACCATAAACTCCATTTCAAATAGTTCAAAATGGCAGTTTAACCTACAAAATAATCTAGTAGAAATAGTTTGATAAATACTAAAATGCCAAATTGTCTAAATAATCACGTCCAAATTTTAACAAAATGCATCTACATTATCAAAATTGGCTTAAATAGTTGTCAAAGAAGTTCTACAGCCATTGTCAATGGAGCTTGTCATTTTTCAACATGAACATCAATTATCTAATATATTTTGGAAAAAAGGAATGAAAAAAAATTCACTGTTAATAGCAATATAATGATAAGTATATAGGTATATAATCATAAGTATAGGGTTGGCTGAATAGTCAAAGCAATAGATGCAGTTGCCTAAGGCTCCAATTAAAAAAAAGGCCCCCAAATTTTAACCAATAGTGTTATTTATAATTAATAAATAAAATAATATTTTTTTATCAAATGAAAAACAAACAAAAAAAGAGAGAAAAATGCTACGTCCACAATATTTTCTACAAAACTTTTACAACAAATTCTAAATAATAAATTGTTACAGCCTATTATTGATGGTAAAAATATAATTATAGTGGTATTTTCAAATAGAAAACAAGAAACAACTTAAAATCTAGGATTTGTTGTGAAAAATATTATGAATGTTATACTTCTAAAAAATAAAATAATAATAAGAGTTGAGTTAGCAAACTTTTACTAGTTTTCATCTAGATCTACCATTAACCCCACTTTTTTACTTACCACTATCAATCTATTACATCAACAAGTGTGAAAAGTTTTGTCAAATTTTTTGTGTCTATTAAATTTTTAAAAAAAGAAAAAATTCTATGTTATTCATGTTAATTAGTAATAATTTTGCATCTAAAACAATATAATCAATTTTCACCTTAGATCCCTAAATGCATCAAGAGCCGCCCTTGTATAAGTATAGCAATATGAGTCATTGCAACGATATTGATAAATAATTTACTCATCATAGAATCCTTAGAATGAAGTAACACCTACCAAGTAGTGTGACAGTAAAATTCCTACTGCACACGTCAATTGATTAAAGAAAAAAAAGGATTTCACACATCCTAAAATCATGTGGGGTTGTTGCATTAAAAGACCCCATTGGTTTTGGCTTCACGAGTTGGAGAACAAGTGAAAAACGAATGTGATAATGTTAACCCAAAAAAAAAAAAAAAAAAAAAAAAAAAGGAACTATAACCGATGAAATTTTATAAATAAATAAACACCGAATCAGTAAGAAAATCTGTAAATTTGAACAAATACAAATCATGCTACAACGCATAAAAATATGTAGCACTGACCGAACCAGTCATAAAAATCAGCAAACAAAAACACCAACTGATGAGGCCGTGAAATCACCAGTGAGCCGCACAGTCCAAGCTCGCCGCAACTAGCAACCTGCAAAGAAAAAGAAAGTGATCTTGCCGTGGGCACCGGTGTGGTGTCGACCAAATACCCTCCGACGATCAAGTTAGAATTGTTCTCAACTCTAGAGTGCTAGAGAGGTTGTGTTTTGCGTACCTTGATTTGCGAGAGTATTCAAGCTTTTATAGTAGAAGAAAGTCGGTCTTTCCTCCTTGCACTAGAAGTCTTTTCCTTGTAGGACTCTTTTTCCTGAAATCCCAAAACGTGATGGGCAAATATTTCCTTGTAAAGCGAGTCTTTTCATTAAGGCGGATCTTCTAGAATTGCCCTTGTGCGGACCTCCTGATTTTCTGGGATTCCCTTGGATTTTAAACGTGCGTATCAAGCATTTTAAGTGAGACTAAGCCTTGGGCCCCTGCTTAACATCGGCCCATGATTTCGAATCCGTCAGGCCCAAATGTTGCACAATTTCTTGCCCATTAGTTGCCCCCTTCACCCTATGGTCTGTCATTGTTTTCAACGAACGGAGCATTAGGGTGACAGTTAGATAAATTTGGGGGGGATGACGATTAAAGGTTCATGATGATGACGGTTGAGAAACTGACGTTTCTAGATGGATCAACCCGTTGGCTGAAGATTCATAAAGTTGACGGTTCCACAAAGGGTACAATCTGCTGATGCGTGCAGACAAGTTGTCAACATTTATTGGGTATGCCACGTGTCAATCTCGGAATGGGCGTTGTATCGGATCGAAGCGTCGCTTCGTCTTCCGTGCATCTCCCATATATATAAAGCGCGTCACTCTTCCATTTCTACTATTTTCAGCCAGAAATCGTTTGTCAGAGCGAAGTCGTCACCCTTGTCAAAGAACTCCGTCGAGGACTAGTATCCGCAGATCACACCAACCGTCAACTATCCTCTTCCAAGTGCGGTGAGTACTTATTTTAATATCATAGTCAAGTTACATTTCTGTCCTTGCATTTTTGTTAGGCTTACTACCCCCGTCAATACTTTCAAACCTGTCAGTCTTAGGTTTCTTCGTCAATTGTAGGAAATGTCTAGTGCGTCAAGTAACCAGTCGGTGGTTCGTGACAGGACGGAATACGAGGATGTATACCCGTCCGGTCATAAAGACCAAGAGAGTCCCGGCGAAGATAGGAGTCCGTCTGCCTCCTCTTCATCCTCAACAAATGAGGATGTGGAAATAGTTGAAATAGAGGGTTCTGGTGACGACGGGAATCAAGCACTGGAGTCTGTTGTAGGTGCTGATGGACTAAGGCAGTTCATCATGTTGCCAGAGTGGACGGTGCATAGTTTCACATCCGTCATCAGGGAGAGACATTTCAGCACTTTTAGAACCAACTTCCAAATTCCGGACAACATTCCCATCCGTCTACCCTATGTGTCGGAGAAGTGTTACTACGAAGGGGTAGAAGGTGCTGGGGTATACAAGCAGGTGTTGAAGGCAGGACTTCGGTTCCCGCTCAATACACTTCATAGGGAACTCTTGCACTATCTGGGATTGTCTGTCACCCAGATATCTCTGAACGCTTGGAGGGTCTTCATAGCAATGGAGATTCTCTATGTTGCAATGTTGGATGGAGAAAGGAGATTGACGGTCTGTGAGTTTCTTCACTGTTACCGTCCGGATGAGATTGATAAATCAAGGGGGATGTATAGTTTTGCTAGTCGAAGCCCCTTGTTGAAGGTGATCTTTGAGACCCCAGACTCAAATAGAGACCGGAAGAGTCGTTACTTCTTCCTGGAGGGGGACAGATGGATGAACCGTCCAGGGGAGACGGAGTACATGCCTGTTGACACAACCTGGGGAGTGATAAATCAATCGTGTATGCACCCGTCCTATTTTTGTAATACCTTTCATACCCGTCCATTTTTATATATATATTTTGATCGTCTTTCTCTGCAGGTAGACGGCGCCCTCAAGTTAGCCTTGAGGAATTTAGTTTCCTTGAAAAGATTTGCAGAAAAACTAAGCCGGAGGAAAGGACCTGGGCCAAGTTGGTGAACCCAAAGACCATACATTGGTACTGTGATGGTCCTGAGCCCACTCAAGAGGCCATTAGATACGACGAGCGAGTTCACAAACGTAAGCCCGTCAATTTTACTTGGCCAATTTATTTCATCTCTATTTAGTTTAATTTCATCCGTCGTAATTTGCAGAGATGGAGGACGCAAAAAGGAGAGCTTTGATTAAATCTCAAGCCGTCAAGAAGAAAGAATCCGGCAAGGTGGCACCAAAAGGGTCGGCTCCGTCCTCGAAGAGGAAGCTGACATCAAAACCCGACCGTCCGTTTAAACAACCCAAGATTTCTCTTGAACCAGTTGTTGGCTTGATGGCTGAGGGTGCTAAGGCCGTCACCCCAGCTAAGCATGGGACGGGGAAGGGTTTTATGAAGGCCCTAGACACCAAACAAGAGAGACCTCCTCCTCTCCTCCGTGACGACTCCAAGTTCGCATTAGAGAAGCTGTCGTCTATTATCACGGCGGAGGATTATGAGGACCTAGGGAATCACTCGACGGAGGCTATGGGAGAGACGGGCCTCTTTGCTGTTGCTCAAGTAAGTTATGTCCGTCGATTATGTTTGTTTTTCCTTTTTGTTTAATACATTACGTGACGGGCTCTCTTTTCATTTGTAGTCCTTGGTCATGATGAAGGGATTACTGGATTGGTGTCTCAATCGTGAGAGTACTTTGGACCGGGTGCGTGCAAAGGCGGAACAGACGGAGGAAGAGCTTGGTCAACTCCATAAATGGAGGTCCAATATGGAGAAGAAGCTGGAGCTTTCTGAGAAAGCAAGGAAAGAGCTGGAGCAAAAGACGGACGAGGCGTCGACGGTTTTGGAGAAGAAGGAGAAGGAGATCCAGGAACTGAAGGAAGAAATCCGTCATGCTAAAGAAGTAGTCGTCAAGGAGTACCGCGACTCAAACTCCTTGTTGAGCAAGCTGGCGGACTCTTTTCTGCAAGACTTTGACGACTCGCTTCGTCAGATCAAGAAGGTCTATCCCGAGCTGGATGTGTCAATGATCAAAGTTGACGACCAAGGCCAGATTTCTGCTATTCCCGTCGCTTCCGAAAATACGGAGGACCTCTTTGGAGATGAAACAGCTCAGGGTGACGGAGAATCAGCCATGCCGAAGGAGGTTCCGGATGCCGACCCTAAGAAAGTTGATTGATCTCTTGTAATTTTTGTATTTTGAGGACGGTTTGTTCCTTCTTGTATGTTTTGAGCAGTTTGACGGCAGACTTATCCGTCAATGTGCACTTTAAACTTTTATTTCTGCTTTATGTCAGCCTTCATATTGAACAATGTTTTTTTTTTGACAATATGTTTATGCATATTTTTGTTGTTGATTAAGCATTTGCATCCGTGAGGATTTTTCTCTCCGTCTTTCTGTATAGGAATTGTTAATTTGGACAAACTTACCTTTTGGAGGGTCCGTCCAATCTATGAACACGCGAATGGGTTGCATTGGTTTTTTGATCCGTCCACTTTGTTGAAAGCTTTTATCTACCATGGGGATCCGTCCACTTTGTGGTTGTTATCTCACTTCTAATTGGATCCGTCTGTTAGGTGGACTCATGGATATACTATCCGTCCACTTTGTGGTGGTTTTACCTTTAATATGACCGTCCATTTCATGGACTTGTAAAAATTTTAACCATTTTGGCGGTCCGTCCATTTTGTGGGCAGCTCTTTTATCGTCGTGTTTATCCGTCCACTTTGTGGCGGTTATATCATCTTTAAAAGCACCGTCCATTTTATGGACTTGTAAAAAATTTTAACCGTTTCGGTGGTCCGTCCACTTTGTGGGCAGTTCTTTTATTGTCGTGGTGATCCGTCCACTTTGTGGCGGTTGTATTACCTTTAAATGCACCGTCCATTTTGTGGACTTGTAAGAGTTTTTACCGTTTCGGTGATCCGTCCGCTTTGCGGACAGTTCTTTTATCGTTGTGGTGATCCGTCCACTTTATGGCGGTTATATCACCTTTAAATGCACCGTCCATTTTATGGACTTGTAAGAGTTTTCACCGTTTCGGTGATCCGTCCGCTTTGCGGACAGTTCTTTTATCGTTGTGGTGATCCGTCCACTTTGTGGCGGTGTTCCTTGTAGCATATCCCATATCCATGCGAAAAATTAAGTTGTCTGTGAATACTTAAATAAATAACTAAAAAAAAAACCAAGTGCCTGCCCCCTTGGGCTTAAAAAGGCACAAAAAGATTGTATCAAAAGTTGGAGAAAATGTAGTAAAAGTTAACAGAAAATAAATAAGGGAAATTGAAAATCTTTCTCATATTCTTCTTCTTTCTACGGGTAGTATTTCCGAAGATGCTCTGAGTTCCATGGGTGTTGTAGCTTTCGCCCATCCAATGTCTCGAGGTGGTAGGTGCC
The DNA here is from genome assembly GCF_001633185.2 of Quercus lobata. Lineage (NCBI taxonomy): Eukaryota > Viridiplantae > Streptophyta > Magnoliopsida > Fagales > Fagaceae > Quercus > Quercus lobata. Next base: position 31,784,381 of record NC_044914.1, on the reverse strand, counting down.
CTTCCTTAGCCATGACGTGATCCTGTAGGGTCCTTCCCAGTTGGGGCCGAGTTTTCCTTGTGAGGAGTCTTTGGCGGCACCCATTACTTTTCGTAGCACTAGGTCCCCGACCCTGAAGTCCCTATGCCTTACTTTGTTGTTGTAATGTCTCGCCATGAGATTCTGATAGCGTGCTAGCCTTTGCTCGGCCGTCGTTCTGACTTTGTCCAGTAGATCAAGCTGGAGGCACATAGCTTCTTTGTTCACATCTTCGTCATAGCTTTCCACCCGGTAGCTGGTGAGCCCCACTTCTGCAGGAATGACAGCTTCTATCCCATACGCAAGTCGGAACGGTGTTTCTCCAGTGGGTGTTCTTGCTATGGTCCGGTATGCCCATAGGACACTAGGTAGTTCGTCTGGCCATACGCCTTTTGCTCCTTCAAGACGGGTCTTGATTATCTTGAGTAGGGATCGGTTTGTGACCTCAACTTGTCCGTTCGCCTGTGGGTGTGCGGGTGATCAGTAATGATTCTTGATCCCTAGCTCTGCGCAAAAGTCTCTGAAAGCATTGTTGTCGAACTGTTTTCCGTTGTCAGAGACCAGCACCCTGGGTATCCCGTACCTGCATATGATGTTTCTCCAGACAAAACTTCGGATATTTTTCTCCGTGATGGTGGCTAAGGCTTCCGCCTTGACCCACTTGGTGAAGTAGTCTATGCCGACAACCAGGAATTTTAACTGCCTGACTGCTGTAGGATGGGGGCCCATAATGTCAAGTCCCCATTGCGCAAATGGCCAGGGTGCCGTCATAGGTGTCAGATCTTCGGACGGCTGCCTGATGAAATTGCTGAACCTCTGGCATTTGTCACAAGATTGGACATAGGCTTGCGTATCCTTCATCATTGTAGGCCAGTAGTACCCTGCACGGATCAGTTTATGTACCAGTGACCGCGCCCCTAAGTGATTTTAGCAGATACCCCCGTGCACCTCTCTCATTACATAATTCGCCTCTTCTTTGCACAAACACCTCAGGTATGGTCGAGAAAAACCTCTTTTATATAAGATGTCTTTTATCAGCACGAACCGTGATGCCTGGACCTTCAATTTTCTGGCAGCACCTTTCTCATCCGGTAACACCCCGGCCTTTAGGTAAGCGATCAATGGCGTAGTCCAGTCACCCTTAGAGTCCTCAACCTGCATGTTTGTTTCGTTATCGATTAATGAGGATGTTTGCACGAACGACAATACCTGTTCGGGGACCACTATGAACTCGGCTGATGCAGACTTTGCTAGTTGGTCAGCCCACCCGTTCTCTTCCCTCGGGATTTGAACGAATTCGACTTCAATACTGTTGATCCGGTACTTCACTTCTTCCAAGTATTTCTTCATTCTATCGTTCTTGCACTCGTAGTCGCCATTGATCTGACTTGTTACTACTTGCGAATCGCAATGGACAATTACGTTCTCCGTTCCTGCGGCTTTTGCAAGGTCTAGTCCCGCCACCAAGGCCTCATACTCTATCTCGTTGTTGGTTATTGGAAAATCCAAGCGGATCATGCATCGTATCGTGTCTCCCTGCGAAGTTTGTATTACGACTCCAGCTCCTCCGGCTCGCCTGTTTAAGGATCCGTCTGTGTAGATTTTCCACTGTTCCTTTACTTCTGCCAATTGGTCCTCCCCGAGGGTAAATTCGGCGACGAAGTCAGCTACTGCCTGTCCTTTCATGGCCGTCCGCGGGAGGTATTGAATGTCGAACTCGCTTAGCTCTATTGCCCACAAGGCCATTCTTCCTGCTGCTTCCGGGCTATTCATTGCTTTCCTTAGTGGCTTGTTTGTTAAGACAATGATTGTGTGTGCCTGGAAGTACGACTTAAGTCTCCGCGCAGCTATTACTAGTGCGAAAGCCAACTTCTCCATCTGGGGGTACCTCTCCTCTGCACCACGGAGTGCACGGCTGGTAAAGTAGACAGGTTTTTGTATCCCGTCCTCCTCCCTTACTAAAGCTGCGCTCACTGCGGCATGCGAGATTGCTAAGTAAAGGTAGAGTTCTTCACCTTGCACGGAAGGACTAAGCAATGGTGGAGATGAGAGATCCGCCTTTAAGTCGTTGAAGGCCGCTTGGCATTCATCCGTCCACTCAAATGACTTTCTTAAGGTTCGGAAGAATGGTAAGCACCTGTCCGTCGCCCTTGAGACGAATCTGTTTAGGGCCGCAATCTTTCCATTTAAACTCTGGACTTCTTTGACCGTCCTCGGGGGTTCCAACTCCATTATGGCCCGTACCTTCTCCGGGTTGACTTCTATTCCTCTCTGGGACACCATAAAACCGAGGAACTTTCCCGCCGTGACCCCGAACGCACACTTGCTTGGATTTAGTTTCATGTTGAATGATCGAAGTGTGTCGAACGTTTCTCGGAGGTCGTCTAGATGATCTTTTTCGCGCAGGCTTTTGACTAACATGTCGTCAACGTAAACCTGAACGTTCCTGCCTATCTGATGTGCAAACATCTTGTTCATTAGCCTCTGGTACGTTGCTCCGGCGTTTTTGAGTCCGAAGGGCATTACCTTGTAGCAGAATAATCCCTGGCTGGTGACGAAGGAGGTTTTTTCTTGATCAGATACATCCATCCGGATTTGGTTGTAGCCCGAGAAAGCGTCCATGAAGCTTAGAAGCTGATGTCTTGCAGTTGAATCCACCAGGGTATCTATCCGTGGGAGCGGGTAGCTGTCTTTAGGGCAAGCTCTGTTGAGGTCTGTGAAGTCTACACACATCTGCCAATTTCCATTTGTCTTCTTCACCATAACGACGTTCGCCAGCCAGTCGGGATAGTATACTTCTCTGATGAAGCCTGCCCTTAGTAACTTCTGAACTTCCTCGGCTATGGCCTTATCCCGCTCCTGAGCGAAGGCTCGTTTCTTTTGCCGGACTAGAGGAAAAGAGGGTGACACATTCAACCTGTGGACCATGACTGATGGGTCAATACCCGGCATGTCTTCATAGTTCCAAGCGAAGACATCTTGGTTACTTCTTAGGAAAGTTGTGATCGTCTATCGCACCGGCCAACAGGCTAGCGTGCCGATTTTGGTTGTCCGTTCAGGCCGTGCATCGTCCAGTCTTACTTCTTCTAGCTCTTCAACTAGCTCTGCCGTTACTTTCTATTTCTCGATACACATCGTCTGCTGTTGATCCTCCATTTCTATCATGGCAATATAGCACTCTCGGGCAACGACTTGATTTCCCCGCAGCTCTCCTACCCCGTACTCCGTCGGGAATTTAATCATTAGGTGGTACGTTGAAGTTACCGCCTTCCAAGAATTGAGAGTTGGTCGGCCGAGTATGGCATTGTAGGCGAACGAGCAGTCGACCACGAGAAATGTTACTTCCTTGGTGATTTGCTGAGGATAGTCACCTGCTGTCACTGTTAGAGTTATTGCGCCCAAAGGGAATATCTTTGCGCCCCCAAATCCTACGAGTGGGGCGTTCGTTGGGGACAATTGTTCCCTGTCAATTCTCATCTGCTGGAATGCTGGATAGTACAGGATGTCCGCTGAGCTGCCGTTGTCGACTAGTACCCGATGCATATTATAATCCCCAATCTGTAGGCTGACCACCAGCGCATCGTCATGAGGATGGTGAAGTCTCCGAGCATCATCCTCTGAAAAATGTATGACGGGGTTACTTATTCGCGGCATCTTCGGTATGGATCCTGTGAGTTAGACGCTATAGACCGTCCTAAGATAGGTTTTGCGGGCTTTTTTGGAAGACCCGGCTGCAGCTGTGCCCCTTATTATCATCCGAATGTCCCCCATTGGTGGCCTGGGGCGCTCGTTCTCCCGTCGTGGGGTCTGTTCTTCCAGTTTGTCGGTCTTTTCCCTGCTGACGAATCTTTGTAACTTTCCCTGTCTGATCAGTGCCTCAATCTGCTGCGTCAGGTCATAGCAGTTGGCAATGTCATGCCCGTGGTCCCAGTGAAAGCGATAATACTTGTCCCTCGGTCTTTTGTTGGGATCTCCTTTCAACTTCCCTGGGAATGTCAATGCTCCTTCATCTTTGATTTGCATCAGTACTTGGTCGATTGGGGCGGTTAATGGGGTGAAATTGGTGAATCTTCCTGTGGGGGGTCTGAAGCGCCTTTCATCACGCTGATCCCCGGTTCTAGCGACCTTTCGCCCCCTATCTTGTCGTATATCCTCCTGCCTCTCCCTCTTCTTAGGTTTCTCTTCGCAGGCCAACAGTGCATCTTCTACATTCATATACTTGGTAGCCCTGTAGAGTACATCCGCCATGGTCTTCGAGTCGTTCTTGTACAAGGAAAACAAGAACTTCCCCTTCCGCAGCCCACTTGTAAACGCGGCTACGAGTATCTTATCGTCCGCTTCGTCGATCGAAAGGGCTTCTTTGTTGAAACGGGTTATGTAGGCTCGCAATGTCTCGTCTTCTCGCTGCTTGATGCTCATCAAGCACGCAGTGGACCTCTTGTATCGATGTCCGCCAATGAAGTGGGAGGTGAACTGGGCGCTCAACTCCTTGAAAGTATTGATGGAGTTTGGTGTCAGTCTACTGAACCAAACCCTCGCAGGTCCCTTCAGTGTGGTCGGGAACGCCCTGCACATGATCTCGTCAGGTACCCCCTGAAGGTGCATCAGGGTCTTGAAGGTCTCTAGATGATCGAGGGGGTCCTTGACCCCGTCGTAACTTTCGATCTGAGGCATTCGGAACTTCGGTGGCAAGGGGGATGAGTTGACGGACGCAGTGAATGGTGAGTCGGTCCTGTTCACTAAATCGTCGAGGTCGGAGGATACCCGCCCCTTGAGGGCGTTCATTATGACCTCCATCTGCTCCTTCATCGCCTGCATCTCCGATATGATAGGTGGGGGGGCAGGATCCGTGAGAGACGGAAGGCTCTTGTTTTGCCGTTCCTGTCGGCTTGGGATGTTGCTATCCTCTGGATTCTCCCGCTCCCTTCGCTCAGCACTGTCACCTTCCTGGTTTCGTTCCTGAGGGTTAGGTCCTGCATCCCTCTGACGTAGCTGCTCCTCCAGATCATGATTCTGCTTTGTGAGTCGTTCAACCGCCGTCATGAGGGTCTGGACCTGCCTTTCCAGTGCGGTAGATCTTGGCGGTTCGTCTCCTTGGGCGTTGCTGGTGGTGGCCATTGAACGAGTGAGTACCATGCAACTCTTACGTCCGGGAGGCGACAATCTTTCTCGCGCTTCCCACAGACGGCGCCAACTGATGAGGCCGTGAAATCACCAGTGAGCCGCACAGTCCACGCTCGCCGCAACTAGCAACCTGCAAAGAAAAAGAAAGTGATCTTGCCGTGGGCACCGGTGTGGTGTCGACCAAATACCCTCCGACGATCAAGTTAGAATTGTTCTCAACTCTAGAGTGCTAGAGAGGTTGTGTTTTGCGTACCTTGATTTGCGAGAGTATTCAAGCTTTTATAGTAGAAGAAAGACGGTCTTTTCTCCTTGGACTAGAAGTCTTTTCCTTGTAGGACTCTTTTTCCTGAAATCCCAAAACGTGATGGGCAAATATTTCCTTGTAGAGCGAGTCTTTTCATTAAGGCGGATCTTCTAGAATTGCCCTTGTGCGGACCTCCTGATTTTCTGGGATTCCCTTGGATTTTAAACGTGCGTATCAAGCATTTTAAGTGAGACTAAGCCTTGGGCCCCTGCTTAACATCGGCCCATGATTTCGAATCCGTCAGGCCCAAATGTTGCACAATTTCTTACCCATCACCAACTATTATCTAATAAAATTAGGATTTTAGAAGAAAGGAATGAATCAAATTACCACTGCAGTGATTACAACCCATGCAGAATTTTTGGAAGAGATCAGAGACTAGAGAGTGACAGTGTGGGCATTAGAACTGAGAAAAGAGAAAAAGTGAAGGGAAGAGAAAAGAATATTTGAGAGTACTGTGAAAGAGCGCTAAACCAATTATTGTTTCCCATGGCAAACAAAAGAGAATATTTATAGGGGTTTCGCCATGAGAGAGAGAAAGAGCTTGTTTTTCATTGACCAAAGATAGTTTTTTGTTGACCGATTTTTTTTATGCTACCAAACATTGGAAAATCTAGAGCACTATCTTTACAGAAGATTTTCCAGTGAAACAAAAAAATTACTAGAATCCAAAAGGATGTTCAACCCATAAGTTGATAGAATAGAATCTCAAGACATATTACAAAAATTGACAAAATTTAGTTACAAAATTGGTTGTAACTTTAGGTTACAATCTTACTCAGTAAAATAAACATTACTACATATTTTAAAAATCTAACCGTTGAATTGCATGTTCTTTACGCTCTTAATACTCATGTCAAATTTTGTGCCAATCAGATATTATTTACTATATGATCTATAAGTTTATATTTTATGCATAATTTTAAACTACAAAAACTTGCAATTCAAATAATTTATTGATAACATAGCTATTAATCTTTAATTTTTTAGAAATTTTGCAAGCATAAAGGATATAAGAAGAAGATGTAATCGAATAGAATAATGGTGGATTTGTCAAAATTCACCTTCAATAAAAAAAAATATATATATATATATATATATATATATATTTATATATATTGAGTAAAATTGTAATTTTAAACTACAACAAATTTTATAGCTAAATTTTATCCAACAAAAATATAGTCATGCTTTTCCAAAATTGGTTGCCCAAATACCTCCATGATGATTTACACATAATAATCTACTTAATCATTCTTCAACATTGTTTCTCAAAAAAAAATCATTCTTCAACATTTCTTCTTCACATAGCCCAAGCATATTGGCTAACATAAAACATTACATTCCCAAAGTACAACATATACCACAACTTATTAGAAATTATCCAACATGACATGAGCTTGGGGACGAGGCACTAGGAAATTTCCATATAGCGGGTCTTTCTCTTCCACCAATGTTGGCATTTATCTAATCGAATATGAACTGAAACCATAGTAAACTGCAACTTAGTAAACAAAGTGGGTAAAAAAAATAGCATGGCAAGAAAGGAATACAAAGATTTGTTATGATTCCATACTCCTAAGCATGTCCATTACATTGACATAGTCACCAGGGAATCATGCGTATCTAACCGTTTCCCACTGTACTGTATTACGTATATAATCAACATATTCTACAACAAGAAACATACCAAAGCCACCCAAAAAGTGACGTTAATAGGGCCAGATGAAAACCAATAAGAAGTTAACCACATCAATGGCTTGTAGAAATATTGTAAAATAGTTTGTAACTACAACATTATTCTTAACTAGAAGTAATGCTAGAAATACAAACTTTTTTACAAAATGCTAATATAGTGAGTGCCAGTAGTTATTGGTGAATGTTCAAATAGAGTGTAAAACACCTATGAATGTTTAGACCCCTAATTTACAAATTACCAACACAAGCTTATAATCAAACATGTGCAGAATATGAAAATAAGCTAAATCATAATTGGTAAAACAATCTAAACTAAAATTAATCACAACCACAGCAGTAATTACAAGGCAAAGATTAAGGGAAGAAAGATGTAAACACAAAGACAACACAACAATGTGTTATTGAAGAGGAAACCGAAGTCCTCGGTGAAAAATCTCTCCGCTACCCCCCAAGCGGTCAATAATCCACTAAAGAATAAAGTTGGGATACATGAATAGTAAAAGATCCTCCAAGCCTAATCTACCCAGTGCACCTAAGCCCTCCAAGTTTCTTGCTCCAACAGGGTTACGCTGAACCTTGTCTTCTCTAACTTACCGGATCCCGCAATCACCCATTGCATCAACCAAAATGAATTGGTCCCTTTCAAACTGCTTCCCACGTACCAAAATACCTCCTCACAGATATGGGTATTGTGAGATAAGGATTTGGCTAATGTATCTCTTAAGGATGTATCAATGGAGAGGGTGAGAGTAGAGGAATTTGGAGAATCAAAGGATAAAGATTGTGGATGAGTCAATCTTGTTTTTCTCTAGGGTTTTTTTTCTCAAAATTCTCTCTAGAAGCTCTCAACATTTCGTGGGTATAAAGGTATTTATAGTAGGGTGAGTGAGGAATGCAAACAGTCAGGTTTCTAACAAACAGAGCATTCTGGCGACTCAGGCTCGCGACTAGAATGAGTCGTCAATTTGAGTCATGAGCTAACTGTCTGGCCAATCTAGAAGTTTTGTCCTGTAGTGTTCCAACTAGTGAGACCCTTCAGCTCCTTTGCATGCTTCACACGTGTGCCACCTTTGGCAACTCATCAGTCACGAGCCAGTTGCGAGGCCCTTCTTGAGTGCACACTTTTGAGCTTTTCTTCACGTTCTCTCACACACTACTCTTACATGATTCCCACCTAAATACAGGGTTTCTAAATGCTAAATTACAAGCAAATTTGGCACCTAATAAAGCTAACAAAATGATTGAATAAAATTCAACCTTACAATTGGTAAATGAAAAAGTGATGTTAATGGTGGGTCTAGATGAAAACCAATAAGAAGCTAGCATATCAACGGTTTGTAAGAATGTTGTAAAATAGTTTGTAATTGTAGCATTATTCAACTTAACCAACACAATCACAATTTATTCATTTAGAGAAATTGCAATTAAATATCTAAATTCTTGTGGCAATTGTTTAGGGCCTACTCTCGGAGCACGGAGAATAATCCTCCATTCTCTCACATTCATGGTGAGGTCCACTCATTAAATTCATAGTGGGTTCCACCATGAATGTGAGAGGAGGGAGCACTATTTCTCCGTGTTCCGGGAGTATCTAAAAATTTTCCAGGGGCTAGCCAATACCAATTCTACTGGTTTATAAATTCATGGATTTCAAATTACGCAAGAATTTATTATCTATTAAATTACTTAAATTGTTATGAGAATAATTTGAAAACTCCAAAGTAACATAATCTACACATAAAGCACCCAAAAAGATACAAAATCAATCAATTTAATGATTCTCACAACTTTTATATCTAATAAATTTTATATGATCAATTAATTTTTTTTTTTTAAATCAATATTTCATTCCTATGTAGTTTGTAAAAATTATAATTTACACAATTTTCTCTAATATCCTAAGTAGGAATTCAAAAAAAGAAAAATAGATTTCTCATAAAAATTGGGTTTTGAATAATATAATTGATTTCTTTCATAGGAAAGAGAATAATGAATCAAGAGGTTTTTTTTTTTTTTTTCGATAAATTTGATAGTCAAGGGTAGGGGAACTTGAACCCTGGATGTCTTTGTTAAAAATATCAAGAGGTACCAATCTATTGAGAAACAAAACTCTTGAAGAATCAAGGTTATTTAAAAAATATTGTTAGGAAATTCTATCTATCTAGTTAATAGTCTCTAATCAACTACCATAATTAAAAGAAAGAGAGAAAGAAAGAAAGAGGAAAAGAAAAAACCTGTATCCTATCATTTAAGTTTATGCTTTGTAATCAATTGAATTAGTTAATATAATTTTCAATATAGTAATAGATTTGCACATGTGAAACCAAAAAGTGAAAGACCATCATGTATAAATTTATAGTATTATTATACATTTCATCTCCAATTAACTCATAATTTTAAAAAGGGAAATGAAAAAGGCAACACAAAAATAAGGTTGGTAGCAAAGGCTAGGTTCTCATTTCTAATCTAAGCTGAAGGCCAATCGACCTAGGAAGTCAAACCACCATGGAGGAAAATCTAATAGAAGGAATCAAGCACATGAAGCTAACAAGAGAAGAAGAAATACAGATTGCAGTATCAGGGGAAGGCAGAACGGAGCTGATCGAAGAGTGCACTTTAAGCCAAGATGGAAGACTAATGTCGGATAGATGAAAAAAATCAACGAGCACTGAAAAACACACTGCGATCGGCATGGAAAACAAGTTCAGATCTGAGGATTGTGGATGTAGGGAACGATACCTACTAGTTTAAATTCTCAAGTGAATATCAGATGAGATGGGTAGAGGCAAATGGTCTATGGAATTTTGAGAACAATCTTTTGCTTCTCAAAAGTTGGGAAAGGGGGATGATAGTAAACAACATCTCCTTCACTCACTCCCTATTTTGGCTACAAATCTGGGGTTTACCATTCGACATGATGTCGGAAAAAATTGGAAGAGACATTGGCAATAGTATTGGAAATTTTATGGCTGCGGATTCGAGATCATGGTCTTCAGATCAAGCAAAATTCATGAGAATCCGAGTGAACATCCCGCTGGATAAGCCACTAAGGCGGTGCGGAGTAGTGGCTAGCCCAAAAAGGGAGAAATTTCAAGTCTATTTTCGCTATGAAAGACTCCCTGTCTTTTGCTTTCTTTGTGGAGTAATGGGACATGATGATCAACATTGCCCATGCTCGGAAAGGCAAACGGACGAACCTCCTCTATATGGTGATTGGTTAAGAGCCAGGGAGGAAATAAGATGGGCAGTCAAAATAATGATCCAATGAAGACAACAGCAACACAGTACACAATCCAAAATCCAAACGCAATGAGACAAAATGCATCATCGGAGAGGGCAGGAAAAGGAGGAAAAAATGCAAAAAGGAGGAGTCTGGAAACAAGCAGGAATCTCGAAGAGCAAAAGGTTAGTGGAAACTTTTCTAGTGTGTCAGATAATGATAGTGACTTGTCAAACTCTTTATTTCAAATTCAAATTCAAAATAGTCAAACTAGAGAAATAGAAGAAGGAAGGGTGGGCCTTGGAAAAGCAGAAGCAGGTAAAAAAAGGTAAGGGCCAAATGGAAGTATTGACCAAGAACAGTCAATAAGTAGCAATATTCGGGAACCACCAGTGGGCCAAAGGCATAAGAAAGTTGTTGAAAATGAGGAAGTAACAAGCCCAATAAAAGCCCAAAAAGAGCCAACTGGAGAACAAAGTGTCAACAAAGAGATAGAAAAAGCCCAAGGCAAGAAAGGAAAGTAGAAGAAACTAGCCTGAGGTCAGACAAAAAGCAATGGAATAGAAATGGAATTCAATGACAACATAGTGGGGATAAAGTGTAGTCTTTAGGCAGAGGGAAAAAATGAAGAAGGCATGCAAAAGAGGGCACGTGCAGGTGAGTCAGGTTCTTTCAATTAACGGCGATGACTACTAGGTAGCATCACCAAGAGCCATGAATTCCTTAAGTTGGAACTGCTGGGGAATTGGGAACCCCTGGACAGTTCAAGCGTTGCGCGATTTAGTGCAACAATGGAATCCCAAGATTGTTTTCCTCATGGAGACAAAAGTAGGTGTTAGAAGAATGACAAAAGTAAAAGAAATGATTGGCTTTCCAAATGGTTTAATTGTCCCTAGTGAAGGTAAAAGTGGTGGAATTGTCCTATTGTGGACCAGAGAAATAGATGTTGAAAGAAAAAGCTTTATGAGATTCCATATTGATGCGATTGTTACAGATCAATCTCTAGACCTCAAATGAAGATTAACTGGGTTTTATGGGAACCCAGATACAAACTTGAGAACAGGGTCCTAGAATCTCCTTAAAATGTTGAATTCTCAATACCAGATGCCATGAATGTGTATGGGAGATTATAATAAAATCCTGTCAGCAACTAAGAAATGTGGAGAGCCTGAAAGATCTTAAATCTAGATGAAAGGATTTAGAAATGCAATTAATGCGTGTGGCTTCCAAGATATGGGGTATGAAGGGCCTAATTTCGCTTGGTGCAACAGAAGATCTGAAGGGGAAAGAATTCATCTTAGATTAGACAGGGTGTTGGCTACAATTGATTGGATGGAGCTCTATCGTAATTCAAAGGTATACCACATAGTGGATTCAACTTCAGATCACTGTGCTCTCTTACTGACAGATCAACAAGCCCTGCCTAACCATGGAAAGAGGCAATTCCATTTTGAAGTAGCCCTGTAATCTTCAAATGGGCTAGTAGAAGGGTTAAAAGATTGTGCATCTAGATTAGTAAGATGGAAATGATCTGATCTACATATTCCACGGAAAATTCAAGAAAAAAGAAAGAGCCTTCAAGCTATGATCCAAGCAGATCAAAATGGGAGCAATGGGGAAGAAATTGACAAGCTTCGCAAGGAAATTAATGAGCTCTTGCATGTGGAAGAAACAAGGTGGCATCAAAGATCAAGGGTTCAGTGGTACCAAAAAGGGGATAGGAACACCCAATTTTTCCATCACAAAGCATCCCAATGCAAGAAGAAGAATGAAATTAATGGGCTATGGGAAAAAGAAGGAAAATGGTGTGAAAGAATAGGGGGCATTGCTAATGTAGCAACTGACTACTTCAGGGAATTATTCACAACTTCATCCCCAATTAGAGATAATGAGGTGGCAGAGCTAATACCAAGGAAAATCACTGAAGAGATGAATGAGCACCTTACAAAAGAATTCCACAAGGAGGAAATTCTCCAAGCCATCCACAGTATGCATCCAACAAAAGCTCCAGAACCCGACGATATGTCTGCTATCTTTTATCAAAAGTACTAGGATATCATAAGAGATGATGTGTCTAAAACAATCCTTAATATCCTTAATTCAAATGCACCAATGGCAGATCTGAATCAAACAAATATAGCCCTCATCCCCAAAATAAATAAAAAAACCCAACCAAAATGAGTGATTTTCAACCCATCAGCCTATGCAATGTATTATATAAGATAATATTTAATGTTCTTGCTAATAGGCTTAAACCAATTCTATCCACCATTTTTTCAGAAAGTCAAAGTGCTTTTGTTCCTGGCAGACTTATAACTGATAATGTTCTTGTAGCCTTTGAAATTATGCACTATTTAAAGAAAAGAAAGGAAGGGAAGGACAACTATATGGCAATAAAACTCAACATGAGCAAAGCTTATGATCGGGTCGAGTGAGGCTTTCTAGAAAAATTAATGAAGAAAATGGGCTTTGACGATAAATGGATTAATTTAAATATAGAGTGTATATCTACTATCCCTTATGTTGTGCTTATCAATGGGGTTGCTCATGGCTGTATAACCCCTAGAAGGGGTTTGCATCAAGGAGACCCCATCTCTCCATACTTATTCCTCCTTTGTTCTGAAGGTTTTACAGACTTGATAATGGAGGCAGCTAGGAACAAAAAGCTATCTGGAATCTCAATATGCAGAGGTAGCCCAAGAATAACCCACCTACTGTTTGTTGACGATAGCATCTTATACTGCAAAGCATCAGGAATGGAAAGTAGGGAGTTAGTAAACATCGTTCAGAAGTATGAAGAGGCATCAGGTCAGAAAATAAACACAGACAAGTCATTTGTCTTTTTCAGTCAAGATACGATGAAAGAACAAGAAGTGAAGTGAAGGAAATAGTTGGCCCAATGCTTGATGCCCAACCAAAAAAATACATGGGCCTTCCATCCTTGATTGGCAGATCAAAGAAACAAGTTTTCAATGAAGTAAAGGAGAGGGTGGGAAAGAAACTAATGGGATGGAAAGAAAAAATGCTATACATAGGTGGAAGGGAAATTCTAATAAAAGCAGTAGCTCAGGCAGTACAAACATATACAATGGGATGTTTTTTTACTCCTGAAAGGGTTATGTGAAGACATTGAAAAAGAATGATGAGAAACTTTTGGTGGGGACAAAGGCAACATGAGTCTAAGATTGCTTGGGTTGGATAATCAAAGATGTGCAAATCAAAAATGGGAAGGTGGTATGAGTTTTAGGGATCTCCAGGCTTTCAACCTTGCAATGTTGGCAAAACAAGGGTGGTCTATGTTAGCAGAACCATCCTTACTCATGGCCCATTTGTACAAAGCAAAGTACTTTCCAAACAATGATGTCCTGAGTGCAAAAATAGGGAGCAACCCATCCTATGCCTGGAGAAGCATACATCAAAGTCTAGAAGTCCTTAGACAAGGTACAAGGTGGAGAGTTGGAAATGGGAAATTAATTCATATCTGGGATGACAAGTGGCTGCCAACTCCTTCAACATACAAGGTTGTTTCCCCACCAAAAGATTTTGGAGACTTTCCCATGGTTTTTGCACTCATAGATACAGACACAAAAAGATGGAGGAGGGACAGACTGGAAAATATTTTCCTACCTTTTGAGGTGGAAACTATACTCAATATCCCCATTAGTTATCATCTACCTGAGGACTCTATAATTTGGGTGGGCAATATTAAAGGGTCCTTTTCAGTGAAAAGTGTCTATTATGTGGCTAGAAGGGTCTTAGAAAAGAAGGCCATGGCTCAGGGGTGATGTGTGTGCTCCGCTATGGAAGAGGATGTGGCACTTGAATATACCGGAAAAAATTAGAATATTTGCTTGCAGATTATGTATGAATGCAATCCCCACATTGACCAATTTGTTCAAAAGAAGAATCCAAACAGATGTCACATGCCCTATCTGCAAAAAAGACCCTGAGACAATGGAGCATGCCATTCTAAGATGTGATTTTGCTATGGTAGTATGGACTAAATGGATTGACTGGCCTATCAGAATTCTTGGCTGCAACCTGGATGTCACTGATTTGGCTCTCAACTTAATGAGCCAGGGAACTCAAAGTGACTTGGAGAAATTCTTTGGGATGGCTTGGTTAATTTGTTATAATAGGAATCAGGTTGTGAATAAGGATTGTGGTGTAGCAGCTGATCATGTCTGGGGTTTAGCTATCCGACTGATAGAAGAATTCAAGGAGGCAAATATTCAATTAATAAAGCCGAAAGGGACAAGGGATAAAGCCTGGAAACCTCCCCCAAAAGATGTTTATCTTATAAATGTAGATAGGGCAGTACCAGCAATGGAAGGTAACTCAGGAATAGGAATTATAATTAGAGATTGGAATAATCAAGTTGTTGCAGCCTTGAGCATGCCCCTTTTGGGTAGATTTGCAGTGGAAGAAACTGAGACAATTGCTATGGAGCAGGGCATTGTTCTAGCCAAGGAGCTTGGATTAAATCAAGTCATCTTGGAAGAAGATTCAATGCAAATAGTTCAAGCAATATGCAGCAAAGATGTGTGGGGAGTTGCAGGTCATATAATTCATGGTATTCTGCAAGGAATGAGTGGCTTTCATTATGCAGAAGCTAGATACATTTGCAGGAATAGCAACAAAATAGCCCGTGAGCTAGCTCAACAAGCCAAAAGATCAGGAAAGGAAAGCAAGTGGATTGGTGTGATCCCTGAGGTCTAGCAAACTTGTGTAGGCTAGAAGGGATCTAGTGTTTTTTCTTGCTCTCCTTTTCTCTTTGGCTTTGCTGTCTGTGGTCTCTGTTGGTGCTTTGTCCTGCTGTTATCTTTGTTTTTCTGCTCTGTACCTGTTCTGTCTCTGATTGAATGAATATTTAGTTTCATCTTCAAAAAAAAAAAGAGAACTAAAAATATCATAATATAAAGTAGGGTACTGAAGTACTTTAAGGAGATTGATAGTAAGAAATTGATTCATAGACAACATGTACAATCTAAGATCACCGAGCAAACAATGGGTATGCACATAGTTCCAGAAAGTCAGAAACTACATAAGTTAGCCATAAACGCTATCTTGGTGGTCTTATACATTTTTTTCTTTTTTTCTTTTTTTTCTTTTTATTTCCTAGATACATGTACTTCTTCCTTTTTGGGGGCTTTCTCTTCAAGCATTTTGATTTTCTAAATTTTTTACCTAGCACCTTCGGACTGTTGTAGTCTAACTTCAAGCACAAATATATGATTCTAGGAAGATTGGACACGGATACGAGTACAACATAGTAACACGAGCAATTTTTGAAAAATTATAACATAAAAGGATCGGTACGACACTAGTATGACACAATTTTTTAAACAATGTCCATAAACGATGACAGCTCTTTTATATAACTTGCGGCAAAAAAGCAAGCACTGGAAAATGGGCCGGTAATGTTTGTCTACTATATAAACTGGGTTAAGCAAATAGCTGTGAAACCTTAGTATGAGACACATTCCCCATTTCTTATATTTCTCTTCATTCTTTTTTCCGGAGGGAATGGGCAGAGTAGCAGTGTGATGGGCAAGTATGTAGTAAGTTAGGCAACGTTTCAAAGTTTTAAGGAAAATAGCATCTCGAGTTTTAGAAACTCGAGATCCATATTAAAACCCGAGTCCCAAAGACTCGCTTTGCGAGTGTTTGGCTGGACGATTTGGACTGAAAATGCTACATAGATCTCGAGTCTTTAAGACTCGAGTTCCATGCAAAAAAATTTCCCCTATAGTGGCGTTTTTAAGTCCTATAGTGACGTTTTAAAGCCCTATAGCAGCATTTTCCTGCAATTTTTTTTTTAAGTGTGATCATCCATACCAGGTTCTGGGAGCCCTATAGTGGCGTTTTTAAGCCCTATAGTGATGTTTTAAAGCCCTATAGCGGCGTTTTTATGCAATTTATGGAAATCAAGTCTTTAAAACTCGATTTCCACGTCGATTTTTTTCACCGGCCCACTTACAAATCGAGATTTAAAAACTCGAGTTTTATCTTAGAACTCGAGTTTTAAACACTCAAGATGCTAGTTTTCAACATTGTTTTGAAACGTGACAACTAACTAAATTTTTTAATATTTATTGTTATTTAGAAAAAAAATTCCTCGCTCACAACCATCAATTCCCTTTTTAAAGTAATAAATGACGAATGAATGACATCCACTTTTGAGAGTTGAGGAAGTGTGATTGAAACCAAAGAGGGATAGAAAAAGCTAGACATAATAATGTCTATAGCTTGCACTTCAATAACAGTAAGAATTATCAATATCATCATCATCCCCAACAAAAGTTTTCTCATGAATTTCTTATCCAACGATTTATTCCTATTTTAAAAATTGTCTTACGTGATGGTAAAGTTAGGATTACATTTAAGGCTTCAACTCTTGTCTAAGAATTGTGATTGTGACTTCTGGAAAGTATGACCAATATTAAATTAAGAGGCAATGTAATTAATGTCTTTTGGTTAGAGCAAAGAATATCAAAACAATTTTTACGTTAACATTTCCTTTTTTTTTACAAAAGTCACATATATTTTGATGGTAAAGTTAGGATTACAATTAAGGCTTCAACTCTTATGTCTTATATACACTTGAATGATGAACCCAAATTGAAATCAAAAAAATGTATAAATTGATTTAATCCTAAAAAATTCTTCAACTATTTTTATTTTATTTTTTTTTTTTAAGAATTGTGGCTTTTTTAAAGTATGAGTAATATTGAATTAAGTGGTTATGTAAGTAATGTCTTTTGGTTAGGATCAAAAGATTTTAGAATAATTTTATGTTAACATTTCCTTTTTTAACAAAAGTCACATATGCTTGCAACGGCACAATAAATTTCAAGTGAACATGTGACGATGGATGAATCACTAATGACAAAATATTAAATCAAAAACACATTTCTTAAAGTTTGAAAATAATATATTGATTCACAATGTGTGATTGACATGTTATATTGGATTATATGAAATTTGTAAGGACTTGATTTGGACTCCTAGCCCAACAGGTATATGGATTTAAGCCCAAAACAATAAATTTGTAGAAAATGGGTTGGAAAACTAGGACTTAGCGAACCAAATAACCGAAAAATAGATTTTGATGCATAAAAAGAGAAAGATAAAAGGAGTTGGTTTAAGGAATAATGCTCTCGGATTGGTCCGAGAACATTGGTTCTTGAATATTAGCTCTTAAAACTTTATTACAGATTTGTTTACAGTTTTTCCCTCCCTCTTTCATGGAGGGTCTTTCACATTATATAGCCCTCCCTAGACTATCTTGATCCTACACTTGTTGATCATCTGAACCCTTAATTAAGTACATGTCCCATCAGACACTCTCTTTGGCTTTCTGTGGGTTGCTTTTGCCAAGGCAGCACTGTTCAGAGGTCTTCTTCACATAAATGCGGCTAGAAAAGTAGCTGTAATGCATTTAATGCGGTGGTAGCAGCTTTCCCTTAGATATTTTGAGTTTCCTTCCTTCTTGCACGTTCATGAGACACGTTCCTATTACTGGAGCTTGTTGGAGGATTATCTTAGTTGCTAGAATGCATGCTTGAGCTGCATTCATCATATCTGAGGAGGAGTTCCTCCTCGGATCACCTTCCGTTCGTTCCTCACTTATAAGACTTTCACTAGAGGCTTCTGATAACTGCTTGCTTCTCCTCAGACAATCCAGTGTTCCCAAACAAAGGCCTAAGGCCCAACATGTCATTCTGGGCCTTATCCCCACAATAACCCCTCAAAATCCCGGTTTTTATCTCTTATCTGATGAGAAAAGGTGGGATTTTGATTCCCAAAAGATGAAGTCAATTAATCCCTTGATTTACACGTGTTGGAGTATAGTTTAATGTACCTTATAATTGTTGCTGTCGTTTCGAAGTTCACGAGGCGCTATTGATTGCCATAGACGGCGCCAATTGTAAAGACCTGATTTGGACTCCTAGCCCAACGGGTATATGGACCTAAGCCCAAAACAGCCCAAAACAATAAATTTGTAGAGAATGGGTTAGAAAACTGAGCCTTAGCGAACCAGATAACCGAAAAATAGATTTTGATGCCTAAAAAGAGAAAGATAAAAGGAGTTGGTTTAAGGAATAACGCTCTCGGATTGATCTGAGAGCACTGGTTCTTGAATATTAGCGTTTAAAACTTTATTACAGATTTGTTTACAGTTTTTTCCTCCCTCTTTCATGGAGGGTCTTTAACATTATATAGCCCTCCCTAGACTATCTTGATTCTACACTTGTTGATCTTCTGAGCCCTTAATTGAGTGCATGTCCCATCAGACACTCTCTTTGGCTTTCTGTGGGTTGCTTTTGCCAAGGCAGCACTGTTCAGAGGTCTTCTCCACATAAATGCGGCTAGAAAAGTAGCTGTAATGCATTTAATGCGGTGGTAGCAGCTTTCCCTTAGATATTTTGAGTTTCCTTCCTTCTTGCACGTTCATGAGACACGTTCCTATTGCTGGAGCTTGTTGGAGGATTACCTTAGTTGCTAGAATGCATGCTTGAGCTGCATTCATCATATCCGAGGAGGAACCGAGGAGGAGTTCCTACTCGGATTACCTTCCGTTCGTTCCTCACTTATAAGACTTTCACTAGAGGCTTCTGATAACTGCTTGCTTCTCCTCGGACAATCCAGCATTCCCGGACAAAGGCCCAAGGCCCAACATGTCATTCTGGGCCTTATCCCCACAATAACCCCTCAAAATCTCAGGTTTTATCTCTTATCTGAGGAGAAAATGTGGGATTTTGATTCCCAAAAGATGAAGTCAATTGATCCCTTGATTTACACGTGTTGGAGTATAGTTTAATGTACCTTATAATTGCTGCTGTCGTTTCAAAGTTCATGAGGCGCTATTGATTGCCACAGACAGCACCAATTGTAAGGACCTAATTTGGACTCCTAGCCCAACAGGTATATGGACTTAAGCCCAAAACAGCCCAAAATAATAAATTTGTAGAGAATGGGTTGGAAAACTGGACCTTCGTGAACCAGATAACAGAAAAATAGATTTTGATGCTTAAAAAGAGAAAGATAAAAGGAGTTGGTTTAAGGAATAATGCTCTCGGATTGGTCCAAGAACACTGGTTCTTGAATATTAGCTCTTAAAACTTTATTATAGATTTTTTTACAGTTTTTTCCTCCCTCTTTCATGGAGGGTTTTTCACTTTATATAGTCCTCCCTAAACTATCTTGATCCTACACTTGTTGATCATCTGAGCCCTTACTTGAGTACTTGTCTCATCAGACACCCTCTTTGGCTTTCTGTGAATTGCTTTTGCCAAGGCAGCATTGTTCAGAGGTTTTCTCCACATAAATGCGGCCAGAAAAGTAGCTGTAGTGCATTTAATGCGGTGGTAGCAGTTTTCCCTTAGATATTTTAAGTTTCCTTCCTTCTTACACATTCATGAGACATATTCCTATTGCTGGAGCTTGTTGGAGGATTACCTTAGTTGCTGGAATGCATACTTAAGCTACATTCATCATATCCGAGGAGGAGTTCCTCCTCGAATTACCTTCCGTTCGTTCCTCACTTATAAGACTTTCACTAGAGGCTTCTGATAACGGCTTGCTTCTCCTCGAACAATCCAGCGTTCCCGGACAAAGGCCCAAGGCCCAACATGTCATTCTAGGCCTTATCCCCACAAAGTTCATATCAATTTACTAGTAAATTATGAAAATCAAAATGTAAATCGTCAGACTTATATGGTGAAAGTATTGCTTAAAATATTGTGTTCATGTTGAAGTGAACTTCTTGAAAATTAAAATAAAATTCTAATTGGAGTGTTGTTTAAAATTATTACATTTTAAATTATGTGGCAAAGATTCATTAAATAATAAATATAAAAAATACATTGACCAAGGGTAATGATGGGCCTGATCCTAGGTTTAGTCCCCTTCAATCTAAAGTCATCATTGAAGAACTCATCATAGCATATTGTCTCTCCTCCGATAGACTCACGTTATCATGCTACTAGAATGCTATCATTTCACTGATACTATACAACTAGAGTCATAAACTATTCAAGATAAGTAAGGTTGTCAGACCTAGACTGGACTGGGTGGTGTTAATGAAAAACCAAATTGAAATCCGATTTTTTAAACATAGAGAACCAGATTTATTTGAAATTCTGTGAACCCCTTAAATCACGGTTGGACCGCACGATTCATGCAAAACCAGTGGCATGAACTGCGGTTCAAGCATGCTTGTTAATTAAAAAAAAATTTAGAAAAGTGCGCTTACTAGGTTTAGAACCTAGGCACGGTCAGAGTTGGAGCTAGAGTCTAACCACTCAACTAAGCTTGCAAGTTGATGCTCAACAATTAAAAAATAAAAAAATTAAAAAAAAAAAAAACTTGAAGTAAACTTAACACAATTTAAAAAAAAAAAAAAAATTATAAAAACAATTTAACACAATTCTATTCTACTTAATTAAATTATCCATCTCTTAAAAGGAATTAAAAAAAAAAATTATAATTAAAATCCTTCAAAGATATTCAACTTTACTTCAAAAATTAATCATAAATTTTAATGTTTTCATGGTTTTTATTTTATTTTATTAACTTTCTTATTTAATTTGTAAATATATGCTTGAAAATCATTAAATTTCCCTCACATATATAGATATATTAGTCAATTTTGCTAGTTTTATAAATTTAATATCTATATTTGGGATTTAATTAATTATTAAAGTAATTATGACGTCATCACGGTTCAACCTTGGTTGAACCTCGGTCCAACCTTAAAAATCTTGAACCTCTCCCTTTACTAGTTCTTTGAACGGTTCAAGTCTGAAAACCGTGTTGTTAAGTACATATTAACTTATTATTACTATAGTGCTGGAAGCAAATTACTTTGATATTATATTACTATTTAATAAACATGATTTCACTTGTATTTCACTAATAAACATATACATTAATCAATTGATCCCTCACTACTGGACATATATTATTTGAACATAAACCATTACTAGACATATTGTAGACACCTCATTTCATACCCAGTTAATAACTTTTGGACTCCGGCCCCAATGATGAGCTTGGTATGTCAAAAATGGGTAATTGAAGTTATTTTGATAATTTGGAAGTAATCACAACTCAAAAGTGCTCCAAATCATTTTAGAGAGTTCAGGACTATTTTAGTCATTTTAGAGATTTTGAGACTATATTAGTCATTTTGAGGTTTCAAGAGTATTTTGGTCATTTTTATTGGATTTAGTGTAATTTTGGTAATTTTAGAGGTTACATTGGTATTTTGATATTTTTTTTTTTTTTAAATTTCAAGTGTATTTTTAAGGTTTTAGGTAATTTGGCCATTTTGGGTCATCCAAGGGTATTTTGTGGTTCAAGGGTAATCTTGGCTTTTTTTGGTGTTGAGGTTATTTCCAATCAATTTGTTATTATAATAATTTTAATTATTTCTAAAAATGTTTATGAAAACATTATATGAATATTTCATTTTTGAATTACGATTGGAATATAACCATCTTGGTGTAACATCAAGCGAACCAAACGCCCCATAAGCGGTCTTGAAAATCCAAACATCAACTCATTATACCTCTGCTAGCGGCTCTTACACATTGTTTCAAAATTCCTCTGCTAACTGTAAAATGAATACTCATTAACTTGCTTCCAAAACAATTTTGAAAAAAGATGTATTAGTTGTTAAATTCTTCTGCTAACTGTTAAATGATAACTAAACCAGTCGCCTCCCAAAACGATTTTTTGAAATAAATTTTTTAGTCTTTTAGTGGTGAGATATTTAAAGGAGTCCTTTTTGTAAGACTACAACTCAATGATCTAGTACTAAACTTAAGATCAGATCATCACATTTTGTACTACAGAAAAGCATGCAGCGAAACCTAGAGGTTAGCCAGATCCTTTCCAAAAAATATTTTTAACAGTAACATTTAGCAAGCTGAACTTAAATAAATCATAAATTAATTACACGTTTTTAGGAAAAGAATAATTTGGGTTCAAATCCCCTCTCCTCTTTGTAAAGGAAAAAGAAGAAGAACGCAGAGTTTTAATACATGGTGAGCATGGTCTCCTAATGGTGATTAACTAGCCCCTGATATTTAGGTACAGTCCAAATTACATCTGCTGTGACATAGTAAAAGTATTATACAAATAAACTGCCACAGTCCAAAAACTATGTGTCGGATTGAAAATTGCAGTAAACCCTTGACTTGCATGGCAAACAAAATTTCAAAATCTAAAAAGAGAAGCAATGACTGCACACATGCTCCTCCAACTCTAATTTCCCACATCCATTATAACGGTACAATTCCAAAATCCAACGAATCCAAAAAATACGACAAGTCTAGAACTCTCAGAAATAGGAAGAGACTTTACAAAAAGGGACCTAGCAGTAAGTCGTCCAGCCAAAAACTCTGCGCTTGAAAGAAATCCGGCAATTTTAGTGTGTCCAATGGCTAAACCTTCATGCAATAGTTGGTGAGCTTCTGCTTTGGAATATTTTACTTTAAACATGTTACATAATAATTTAAATCTCCACCGTCCTGGAACTGTTTCATGGAGTTTATGCGATTTTGGCATTTTGCACTCTAGATATGTAAATAACAGTGGTCATGGGAGGAGCAGGCAGATGTAATTATAAGGGAGGAATGATATATTCAAATCAAGTAACGTCAGCTAAAAAGCTGATTACAGATCAAGTTCTAAACACAGTAAAATTTTAACTAGGGAACTGAAATGACTGCAACCATTCTGAACAATAATGCTTTATTAAATGCATAACTTGGTACATCAAAGTAGATAAGAAAAAGATAAATTCATTGAAAAATGGTGTTACACTCTTCAAACAATGAGGTTCTTAATTGTATCTAGAAGTTTACATTTTACCGTATGAACAACTCCCTCTCCCCAACAATCATCAATGCCTACATCTAAATGTAACCTAATCAACTTTATCCACGACTTAACCTAAAATCCAGAACTTATTCCCTTTGGCAGTGCTTGTAAAATTCCATATTAGGTGTGTCAAAATTGTATAAGAACTAATAATCAATGCAAAGATTGAATTTTCAAACTAAATGTGGACATCAACCCATGCCATGATCTCATCCACTGCTGAATTTCTAATCAATGTGCTAATACAGCTTTGTTCATTCTTCAGAATCATACAAGCAAATCTTCTCAAGCTGTATGGTCCAATCTTCTCCAAGTATTTGGGGATTCAATTCCATAGCAGCACGAAAATCAGACATGGATGCGTAAGCAGATCTTTCTGCTCTTTGCATGTATCTACCAGGTAACATCTGACTAAAACCTGGAAGGAATTGATGGTTTTGTTGTTTATAGTGATTATTTCCACCCCTTGACACTGCTAAACCCATACATGGCTCAATCAATCTCTTCAAATACACATCTAATGCATTATTCAACAGGTTAACATAATCCACTGAGACGTTCATGCCCTCCATCTCCAACTTGCGCTGCAAACGACTTCTTAATGATCTTGTATCAGGTAGCTCACCACTGTTCTGACAGGTCTCTGGATGATAATCATTACATACAGATACATTACAAAGAGATTTACGAGCACCAGCCAAATTCATGGATATACCAAATGGAGCTGTTACAGGGCTTCTACTTTGAACACCTGGGCTCCCTGCCATTTGTTCAACCTCTTCACCATCTTCAACAGATGCAACTTCAACCGGAGGTCTGCTACCAAGAGAAATCAATTCAGTCGCACTTTGCTGCTCTTGTGCTTTAGAAACCAATTCCTCACACACAACACTTTGGGGTTTCCCATGTGGGCCAAGAGGACTAGGGCGGTCCTTAAACTTGCGATCCCTATTAACTGGTGACCTTCCCTTGCGAGGAGAAGGAGGAAAGGCATCCCCATAAAGCGATTGGAGACAATTTCTCTGATACCCATTTGAAGCTTTTACGTCAAGGGCACTTCCCACTTTCCTAATACCTCTCGTTGGTGGAACTTTGGCCACACAAGCATTCTTGAGAATTGCTTTTACAAGCCGGTTGTGAAGAGGGATATTTTCCCTCCCAATCGTCCGAATGCAGAATTTATCAAATTGACTCTTGCTAACCTTGGAACTGAATAAACTTCCAAGCTGATCAAAGTACTTCTCAGCTCTATCATGCCCAACCTTTCTAAATATCAAAGCTTTAAGCTCTGCAGTGTCAATTCTGGAAAAGTTTTGATTGGGCAACATTTTTCCCATAAAAAAACACTCCTCAATTCCACACACAATTTTCAATTCTCCAGAAAAACCCAGATGACAAAACACACTATCTTCAATTCAAAACCTAAAACCCTAATTCCCCAACAAAGTTCCCATCTGTATATTCACAAATAAAATAAAATAAAAAACACATCAGAAAACAATTATAACCTATAATTCTGTGTTTTTTTTTTTTTTTTTTTTTAATATCTAAAACAAAAAAAGAACAAGACCCATCAAAAAAATTCAGCTCCTAACAAAATTAGCAACATTCTAGCGACAGAGAAAAACTTGGACACACAAACAAAACATTGTTACTTACAACAAAAATAAAAATAAAAAATAAAAAATACCCAAACAATCAAATTACTCTATGATTCAATCAAACTTATTCAATTGGCTGAAATTGAACAAATTTGATAAATTTAGCATCGATTTTTCAAAAGTAAAAGAAACCTATTTGATATTTCAATCAGAATTGAAAACCCAAAAAGCGAATTGAGCATTGAAACAACGTAGATTGAGATACGCACCTGAACAAGGACGAGAACGTTGAATTGGCTCTGGACTCGAATTCGATTATTTCTTTTTTCTTTTTTTAAATTGGGTTTTTTGTGGTTTTGCCCCAATAGGGAATAGTTTTCGTTTTTGGGTGATCGATGTTTTGTTTCTATATTTCTGAGTCTGCTAAAGGTAAACAGTGAAAGACCAAACAGAGATTAAGATCTAAGGGCTAGTTGGGCCTTTTGTGTTAGACCACACGTGCGCTTGGTGAAGCTTGTTATGCGAACTATTTAAGGGCCTGTTTGTTTGCTCCTTTTTATAACTGTCTTGTGTTCTAACTTTTGTTCCCTACAAAGAGAGACCATGAAATTTTATACTTGAATTTTATTTTATTTTTTCTCAAAGTAATTTTGTATATCTATTGTGTAATATACCCCGATGTAATTTGAATTTTTAATTTTTTTTTTAATCTGAAATAGGGTTGCTAAGGAGGCAAATAAGAATAAATTTTGGCTCTATTTCAATTTCAAGCTCAAACCAAATTAGATTTTAGCTTAAAAACATATGTTTAAAATTTAAACTAGATAAATTCCCTTTTATGTGTTCTCCTTCAAAAATAAATGGATAATTTTAAACTATTAGTAGTATTTTACTATAAAAGGCTTATATAGTGTATGCTCATTTTTAAAATTAAAAAAAAAATATATATATATATATATATGAAAGCGGGTATTATGATAACTAATGTGGTTGGTGTTTTTTTTTTTTTTGATAGGTTTAAAAGAATAGCAATTAGTTAATGTGATTAATGTTATATCAACAATATAATAAATAAATGTTTTAGTCACCTTTTTTTGTGTTGTATTTAAAAAAAATTAATAAATCCTTTTGTAAAATTTATATAATAAAATTTGTAATATCATTTGAAATTATTCATGTTATATTAATGATTAACCATTAAGGCCTTGAATTTGGACGAGCATAAAAATAGTTTCTCCCCTCTTTGTTTTTTGTTTCCCATGAATAATTGATAGATAAGAATTAAGAATTGGCAATTTCCTAATAGAGATCGCTACAAGTATCTCAAGAATAAGCATGAATGAAAGATGATAATGTATAATTGAGGACACTCTATGGCCCTTTTCTAACTAAACATGTAGAAATTATTAAAGTGATGACTATTAGTTGAATTTTCTTTTTCTTTTTCATTTTTTTTTTTTTTTTGGGATACCCAGTAGAGAGTTACAAATGATCACAAGTCCACAAAGTTAATATAATTAGTTGATCATAAGAAGAGCAATAAAACCAAAAAATTTTATTTGAAGAAGTTCCCAAATGAAGAGGGGGCTTAAGGGTCAATTTGGAATCAGTTTATTTTGTTGAAATTAAAAATTTTATGCTAAAAATACTGTATATAAAGGTAAAAGTTAGCTGAAATAGTACAATGTGACCCATGAATAATACCAAATAGTGCAGTAGAACCCATGAATAATAGCAAAAATAAGTTGAATAGTAAAATAAGTTAGCAAAAATATTTGTCAAACAGACACTAAATTGGTTTGCAATTTAGGACAACAAAAAAATGAGATCATGTTGCTCTTGAAAGCAAGACCTCATCCATATAGCTAGCCGTGTCTTACAAAATTTGACATGACCAGGGGATGCAGTTAACTGAACTCCAAAAGGATTTATTATAATTGAAAAATGTATAAACCAGATTAAACTAAGCTATCACGATGTTTGAGGATAAGTTAGCCACATTTACGCTATACTTAAAAAGACTAGTAACAATTATAATCATCCACATAACCCAAATTGACCTAATTCAGTTGATGTAAAACTCAATAAACAATTAAACATATATCCATGTCACAGAAGAACCTTTTAAAATTGTGCTTGAAAGGGCTGTGCCGAATGCAACAAACTTACAATTTTCTACATTTTTTAAGTTAAAAGATAATAATCATTACAAATCTACATATTAAGGCTTGAATCCATTCATGAATTTCTTCAATGAAAAAATATATATACAGGTTTTTAAACTTCACTTTTTTCAAGATACACAGCCTTATCAAACACCCATTTTCGAAAAGCTGAAAAATAAGTTGTAACAAATGGACAAACTAAAAACTAAAATTTAGATCATTCTATTTAAATACTTCCATCCAAATCCAAATGAACCATTATAGATTTGATTCCCTAAAAAATGCGGAAAGTTTGCCTAGATAGATTTATTTACCAAGACCACAAATACTTTTACAAATTGTTGCATTTACTAGAATAATGAATAGTAAGCAACATGAACAATACATTCTTCTGTAAATCAGTGAACCTCTGAAAGTTAAGTTACCTATACCCATAGTACATAAGTACGCCAAGGTCGTCACCTCCTAGTCTGATTTCAAGTCTTCTTCCAATAAAATTTCAGATGATTCTTGTTTTGTCGTAGTATTTGACAAGTTTGAAAGAAGACCAACCGAAGCCTCACCTTGAACTTCTCGATGCAGTTGTGAGTGTGACTCATCTAAATGGTCTTCCATAGAGTTATTAATAGGCAAGGGAGGTTGTTCTGCATCAAATTGTGTCCATTTCCTATCCTTTGCATGAACTAAAGTAGGATACAGTAAAAACCCTATGATTATTACTGCACCACTGACTAAAAATGTCTTCAAAGAGGCCAAGCACATAACAAGAACAAGCATCAATGCAGGAGGCAAGCAAAGCATTGTCACCCCAAATGTTCCCAATGGAACTTTATAAGGTCTATGAAGATCTGGCTTCTTTATTCTCAATTTTATAAAAGCAGCAAACTCAAGAAGCATTCCTATAGCATATAAGAAATTAAGAAATTCCAAGATTTCCTGAAAACTCATCCACGACAAGAAGATAACTCCAGTAGCAGAGCACAAAATGCTAATGGTGGGCGTCCCATACTTTGATCTACAAGGAAATTAAAAGAGGATTGTCATAAAATAGCTCATTACAGTGTGTTTTTTTTCCTTCTTTTTCCTTTCCATCCAAACGATAGTTTCATGTACAGGACATTGGTAGCAAAAATATGGAAGAAGACTTCAAATCAGAATCATATGATTGTCTCATAGATTAAATTCATAGTTTAAGTCATGCCTTAAAGAATCATGAATCATATGATTGTTGGGCAGCGGTGGGGTAGAATAAGGTCCACTTTGGATTCTAAAATAGAACTGATCACTTGAAAGGGCTAGGAGATAAGCAGTTAAGCACTATGCGGTTAGCTTTTACCTTTTATCTTAGAAGTAAATTAAATAGGCAGCAAGAGGTCATTTTTCCCAAAAGTTGCTTACAAAATTTTAAATTCCACATACAAAAAGGAAACAGCAAACAGTCTCAAAGAAAGCAAAGAAGACAAAATGGCTGACCTTGAAGCAAATATAGCTGGAAGCATTCCCATCTCGCTCATCCCAAGAAGTTGGAAGGCATCACCACTCATTTCTGCTTCAAATAAGCCCATGTTAGACATTGCAGCAGCTACTTGTATCCACCACTTGAGCCAGTAGCCACCTATCAACATCCCAACTTCTGCAAAATAACCATCACTCCACTCACTAGGTGCAGAATTTGTAGCACCTGTTCCTGCAAGTAGTGGAATCAAATACGATAAAACCACCAAAACCACAGCCCCAAAAAGCGCCTTTGGAAACGTCTTGCTCGGATTTTCCACCTCACCTGCAAGAGTACTTGCCTTATCCCAATAATTCAAATTCCAAAACATACTATTGAAGTATCCCCTCCAATCCAACTTTTTAAAATCTACAACTAGCCACTGCTTAGGCCTTATTCGGGGAATTGAAAGAATACCCATCACCACAAATGGGCAAAGAGAGAAAGCTGCAAGGGTAACTGCAGAAAACCCAACAATGTGCAGGCCTCTATAATTCAAATAAGTCAATGAAACTGTAATTCCTAATAGAGCTGGAATTCTGGCAGCCAATTGGTTGAAGATTGGAAATGAATGCTTCAAGTAATCGAGGAACAAAACTGGGTAAAGAGCATTGTCCATAACCCCACTAAACCATTTCCAAAATCCCTCTTGGAACCCCCAGAAAGGCCCAAAAGCTGATGATATCCAAATAACATATCCACCATTTTCAGGGAAGCTTGTGGAAAGCTCAGCTGTCACTAAAGCTTCAGGAATGCTCCAAATTAAAGGGAATATTAAGAAACCAAGCAAAGACAAAAGAGGGCCTCCTCCAGCCTTGACTGAATCCTCTACTCCAAAAGGACCCCCAGAAACCTCATAGAAAATTAGAGCTATAAGAGGCAGCACTGTAAGTTTTGGATTTTTTTTCACAGCAGTATTGTTGTCATCACTGACCATTCCCTCTTCACCCATCCACAGGGAGAGAGAGAGAGAGAGAGAGAGAACAGAACTTAGAACCACCAAAAAGTTTAACACGACTTTTAGTCAACTGGGTTATGCATAAAAATCAGATCTTTTGGGGTTATGAAGCTAATTCCTTAATACCCATCAACCAAATGATCAAAAATGAAGCACAAAATGGATTTCAGTTTTCGGAAACTACCTGTTTTCAAAGTGGGTATTCATGGTTCGTCTGTCTCTGAATCTTTGCTCCAAAAACTCTCTCCCTCTCTCTCTCTCTCTTCTATGATTCTATCCTATCCTTACTTCTCAGAGAACGTGGAATACAAGGACAAAGGCATTGATTCTGCGAACAAATGTGAGATCCATTGTTGTCACATTTGCGAGAAAAATCAAAGCTTTGACTTGTGTGTGATTACTTATTATTACATTTACACACCCCGTCACCGTCACGTGGGGATAGGTGGACACTGGAGACATTATTGTACAAAATAGGCGGCCAGCTTTTGTCATGAGATTGCGTGCAACATTAGATTCGCACGTACACTAAACTAATCACGCATTTGTCATGGATATTTTAGAGCATTCACGCGTCTAAAAAATTTAGGGCGTTTAGTAAGAAACGTCTATTTGGAATTTTTTTTTTTTTTTGGTCAGCGAAAGAACTTTCATTAAACTTAAAAATTAATAAATCTATTACATCTTATGCTAGCTTTGTCAGCAGCTAATATACTTTCCACCACAGACGGAGGATTCAAAAAGATTACAAAAGAGTTAACACTACTAGCACCAAGCTTAGCCAACGCATCAGCACACTAGTTGGCCTCCCTATATATGTGGACTATCTGCTTGTTGGGGATCTCGCTCAGCAGGTTCCTGCAATCGGTTAGTAATGGTTCCATTAACAAGTTAACATTATTATTATTTATCAACAAAACAACACTCAAAGCATCCAACTCTATAATTAGATTACTAAGACCCATCTCCTTGGCTAATAGAAGCCCATCTCTTAGAGCCCACAATTCTGCCATATAGCTATTTGAGCCCCCAAGAGGCCTTGCAAATCCTTTCAACCATTGCCCATCATGATCTCTAATGACTCCACCACCACCAGCCTGTCCAGTGCTCCCAATAGTAGACCCATCTGTTTTCAACTTCGCCCACCCCATTGGAGGCTTCTCCCAACCCACTTCAATTACAATTTTTGCTTTAGGCAACTTGGCATTCCTTCCCACAGAGAAAAATTCCGCACTATCATTAATGCTCTTCTTGTAGAATGTTTGCTCCAACCTGCCTGTCCTGAAAACAAAATTATTCCTATGTAGCCAAAGATTCCACACTCCTATGGGAAACAATATTTTCCAAGGAATCCCCATCCACCTAGAAATGACATCTGATTTGCAATTTACTTCAAGCCATTCACCAATGGATAAATTGAAAGTCTCCCTCAAGCAGGTCGGAAAATGAAGTTGCTGCCAATACTCCTTAGCAAACTCGCACCCCCTCAGCAAGTGATCAACAGACTCATTACTTCGGTTACACAAACTGCAGGAAGCATCAATATTCAGGCCTCTCAACCCCAAAACCTCTCCGGTAGGTACACTGTTATGTAAACATAACCAAAGAAAAAATTGGATCTTAGGGAGAGCTTCAATTTTCCACACCCACTCCATCGATACAGCTTCAAGCTTCAAAGGATCAAGCCCCTTTGCCAACAAATATGCAGACTTCAAGGAGAAAAATCCATTCTTAGAGTAGGCCCATTGGAGCGAGTCCTCTGCCTCACTATTACAAGACAGCGGAGTAGCTTTAATGGCATTGAGAATATTTTCAGGTAAATCAAAGGATAATAGGTCTACTTTCCATACATGATTATGATCAACACATTGCTTTACCGTGATGAGCTCTTCCTCACGATACAATGGCCCTTCAATGAGAGATCTCAGCGTGCCCATTGGGAGCCAAAAGTCAGTCCAGACCTTCACTGTATCACCATTTTTTACTGACCATTTCAGTCCCTTAACATAAATTGGTCCACCTCTCTTACATGCCGCCCAACAGCTAGAGCCTGGAAGCTTTCTTCCTTCAACAGTCATTCTACTTGCTGAAAGATACTTGGCCACAAGCATTTTTGCCCATGGAGCCTCCTTTTCACAAGCTAATCTCCAACAAAGCTTTGCAAGAATGGCATTATTTCTTTCCTTCATTTTGTGCAACCCCAACCCGCCAAGCTCTTTAGGGAGAGTTACCTTATCCCAGCAAACCAAGTGCATTCTCCTTTTTTCTTCTGTTGATCCCCACAAAAAGTCCCTTATAAGCTTATCTACTTGATCACAAACTTTAACGGGTAATGCTTGACATTGCATGTAATACTCTGCCACAAGAGCTGCTGCTGACTTAACAAGCACCATTCTACCAGCCCTTGACAGTAGATTTGTCCTCCAGCCAGCCAGTTTACTTTGTATTTTATTGATCACAAAGTTGTAAGCACTTCCCATTCTACCTTGATGAGTAAAGGGAAAACCAAGGTATTTTCCTAGGTTGGTGGTTGCGGCAATCCCAAGCCTCCTACAAATGCTCCTTCTTCTCCTACCAGCCACATTAGGGGAAAATAAAATTTTTGATTTTGTCAGATTCACCTTCTGCCCAGCAAGATTGCAGAAATTATCCAGCACTTCAATGATAGCTTTGCAATTTTTCCTATCCGCCTTAGCAAAAAGCATCAAATCGTCAGCGAAGAATACATGTGAGAAGCTCGGCCCACTTCTTGAAGCTTTAACCATATCCCATCTCTTTTCCTCGCACATACTAGTGATTTGGGCTCCAAGGAATTCCATGCATAGAAGGAATAAATAGGGAGATATAGGATCTCCCTGCCTTATTCCTCTCGAAGGTTGGAAGGAATCCAGTTTACCTCCGTTGAACAAAATAGAAGTGGTAGTAGTAGACACACAGCACATGATCAAATTTATCAACATCTCCGGAAACCCAAAATGCTTTAGCACCATTTTGATAAATGACCACTCTAGGCGATCATACGCCTTCTCCAGATCAATCTTAATAACCATAAATCCCGTTCTTCCTTTTCTCTTCCTAAAAGAATAAATTAACTCTTGGGCAATTATTACGTTATCCGTACCCCTTCTCCCTTTGAGGAAAGCGGTCTGCATTGGGGAAATTAAGGATGGCAGCAGTGGTCGAATCCTCATAACAATTATCTTTGAAATGACTTTGTATATCGTGCTGCATAAGCTAATGGGTCTATAATGACTGACCGTCTCAGGCCCCGGTTGTTTAGGGATCAGAGCAACAAGGGTCTGATTTAGATATTCAGGAACTTTCTGCCTTGTGAAAACTTCCTTAACCTCTCTCTTTACCGAGTCCCCAACCACCAGCCAAAACCTTTGAAAGAATCCAGCATGTAGCCCATCAATGCCAGGAGCTTTGTAAGGCTTCATAGTTTTAAAGGCATTCCATATTTCCCCATCCGAGGGAATGTTGATTAAGCTACCAGCTTCCTCTTGACTAAGCTTAGCACACCATTCCGAGCTCCATTGTGTAGTAATAGGACAGAAAACTTGCTCTGATTGATAAAGCTTCCTGAAGTTTGAGTTGAAAATTTCCTTAACTTCCTCTATATTACGACACCATTCACCCTCACTGTTTTGGACACAGGTGATTCTATTCTTACTTCTCCTATTGAACGCAGAAATATGAAAGTATGCTGTATTTCTCTCCCCCGAAATTATCCAATTGGTTCTGGATTTCATAGCCCACAGCTCTTCTTCAAGCTCAAGAATTAAATTGTACTCCTCTGATAGCTGCTTTTGAAGATTGATCAAAAAAGTATTAGGGCAGTGAGCTAATGCCCTTTGAGTTCCCAACAATCTCGCCAAAATATTCTTTTTCCTTATGAAAACATTACCAAATACCTCTCTATTCCAATTTTGTGCTTTAGTTTTGAAAATAGAAAAAGCTTCAGCAAGATCACCCTCACTATCCGCCCAAGCATCCCTCACCACAGCCGGGAAATCACAATGACTCAGCCAAATAGACTGAAATCTAAATGGCCTGTCCATATTGGAGCCCAAAAAAGGATTTAAGTTCAATAACAACGGACAATGGTCTGAGTTAATTCTAGCTAAATGAGTTACATTAGCTTCCAGATAAAAACTCTTCCAACCCAGATTAACCCAGCACCTGTCAAGCCTACATTGAATTAAATTATCCAACTCCCTCTTGTTAGTCCAGGTATATATAGGACCTGTATAGCCAAGGTCCATCATACTGCATTCATCCATACACTCCTTTATAGCTCTAACTCTCCTCTGGCAAATCGGGTTCCCCCCATACTTCTCCTCAGCAGCCAAAACTTCATTAAAATCACCCATAAGTGCCCAAGGCAGATCATGCATATTAGCTAAAATCTTAAGGTTATTCCACAGAATGCAACGTTCTTCAAATCTAGGACTAGCATATATAGCACTAATTAACCAGCTAAAAGATTGAGATCTTACCGAATTAGCACATGAATCTCCTGCTCAGTAGCTGCTAGGACTTCAACATGCACCAAATCAGTACGCCAAAGCATCCAAATACCTCCAGCGAACCCAACTGTATCTGCCACCGCATACCCATCAAAAGGCAGAGTCTCTATAATCTCATCAGCCCTTGCACCACTCATTCTAGTTTTAGTGATCACCATGAGTAAAGGTGAGTGCCAAGCCACCAAATCCATAACCATTTTCCTAAATAGGGGTTTCATAGCCCCTCTGCAATTCCAAATCAAAATATTCATAATTTTTGAATAAGAAGAAACACCGGACTCAGACAAAGAAGAAGTATCTTCAGTGTCTCTGGATCTCCATAGCTCCATTAGCTCCTTCCTCAACTCCCAAATCCCCCGGAATAGAGTCACCGCATGTTTTATTATCCCCAGCTCTTCCTGAGTAGCCTTGATCAGAATCGTGCCATTCATCTCCGGTTTTGCAAATTGGATCATTTTCACCTTGTGTAGATTACCCATCAATGAGCATTCCACCGGAGCCGTTAGCATCATCTTCCTTACTGCGACTTTTGACTCTGTCCACCCTACTTCCGCTTCCGACAGAAATTTTTCGGAGTTCTGCATGTTTGATCCTGTAACTGATGACCTTGAGCTTGTCACCGGCAGCACCGGCACTGGAGGTCGATCCGTCAAGAACCTCCACCACGGGTCCGGAGTCATGATCCATGCTTCGTCTTTCATTGGCAGATACCCCAGTTGCCTGCTTCTCTCCGTCAACGGAAACATGTTCTTCCACGCCACCATCAGGTCTTGCTCGAACCAGCCCCATACATCTGTTGGATCTTGCTTTATCCAACGGATTGTCTCTTTTCCCACAGGAATCACCTTTCCTTTGTAAAAGATCGCCCAATTCTCTTTGTTCTCCATCGCTGTTACCAGAGCCCTCCGCTACAGAATTTTCTATTAAGTCACTTGGGTTAACTTTATTGCTGAACGGGCTAGAAAAGCAAAATGGGCCTGGCTTAGCCTTAGACCCAAACACAAACACTCCGTTATTCTTACTCTAGCCCACCACTTTGGACTGCATCCCAACTAAACTAGTTACTCTCTGGTTTGTTTTGGCGCGTACACCCTTATCCTTTGTACCCTTCCCTATTTTTGGTTGGCTTTGACTAGACATAGCCATCACATTTGTCCCTTTTTGCAATACAGCAGGTTGCGTGTGTAGCGCTTTTCTCTTTCCATTTCTTTCATTTTGACCCGCCACTCTAGATATGGTAGCTGTAGCAGAGGATGCTTGCGTCAGCTGGACATCAACCAAGTGATTCGTCTTTGCTGAATTTTGCACTGGCTTTTTCCTACTATTCACTTTCTTCCTACTGACCACCATCCATTCCCCATATTCTTCCTGAGTTTTTTCTTTTTCTCTATCCTTCAACCCCTCTTCCTCCTGGGTATTTGTCTTCTCATTGTGCACTTCACATTGGTCCTTATTCCGCTCCTTGAATTGTTCCTTAACAATGTACGGGCATGCTTCAAGTTTATGCCCAATCCTACCACACGAGAAGCAGAGGGCATTGATACCCTCATAGAGCACACTTTGTTCAATCTTGCCAATAAATATCCTCCTTACCAAAGGCTTATCCAAGTTCACTTGGACACATAGTCTAGCAAACCTACCCCGTTCCCAATTGACAGTGTGAGAATCGATTCTGAGGACTGGGCCAATGGCTCTCCCTATTTTTTTAAGAGCATTCGGTTCATAGTACTCCAAGGGTAGCTCAGGTAGCCTTATCCAAACTGCTACTGATGAGAGAGTTGCCTTAGAGGCCTTGAAACCTGGCTCCCATTGCCTGATAGCAAGAAATTGCTGCCCTATAAACCAGGGACCCCCTTTGAGGATGGTATCAACATCTTCCATTAATTCAAACTTCACAAGGTAGTAATCATAACCCAAATCTATGCAGTCCATTCTTCCACACAGATTCCACATTTTCCTTATCCTCTTAACAAGGAAAGAAAAAGCCATCCTCTTCCCAAAAGTTTTGACAATCAGTGCTTTTTGCCAAGGAGCTCTCATGTGCATCTTCTCTTCTTTTGAAAATCCAATTCTAACATCTCCATCCTGATCGCTATCCTCTTCGTTATCAGACTCCACATCCTCTTGCATAGAGCAATCAAAGCCAAAAGCTTGCTCAAATGCTCCAGGAATTGCACCCACCAACTTATCCTTATAGCTCTCCTCATTGTTTCCCTTAACGTTCTCCCTCATTCCATCCACACGATGGCTATCCTTAAACTTCTTCGTACTGCGAGCAAGAGTATCCTCCTCTTCATCTGATCGTTTCAGTCTTTCTCTCTCCATGGTCTATGATTGTACTTTTCTCTATTTGGAAATACATATAAGTTAAAAGTATACGAAAATTATTTAAATACTGAAAATTTATTTTTTGATAAGATTTAAATAATGAAAATTGATATTTAAACAACAGTGATAAATAGGTCCTTAGCTTTTAACAACTCAAAACATTAGTTTATTTATTTTAAGTTTTAACAACTTACTTTATAATACATATTACAACAAAAGTTTTATATTAACATTCAACACATTAAAATAATATAAACAAAACAATAAAATAAAATATCTAATATAAAAACCAACAACCACAGCTATTAATATATTGTTACTTAAAAAAAAAAAAAACTATTAATATATTAAAATATTATTTTTTAACACTACATTAAAATATATATTTTTTTTAAGTTTAACTGCTTTGCTGCAGTCACAATTTTGGAGAATTGGTTGTTAAATTGATTTTTTTGTCAATTTAGCAACCTCACTGTCACTGGGATGCTCTTAGTCACACCATCACCACGCGATTAATAGTTAGGAGACTTTTCTATCTTTTCACTCAAAAAAAAAAAAAAAAAGTTAGAGACTTCTTTTTTTTTTTTTTTTTTTTTTTGGGAAATGTTAGTTAGATAGAGACTTAGAGTATCGGTGCAAAAATTTTAGTATAAAAATTTATATTTTTTATTTTGTATACAATTTTTTATTAAAAAAAAAAAAACACTACACATCAACTATCTATTTTATATTATATTTTATTGAAATACAAATTTTTCTTGATTTTTTAAATACCTAATTCTTCACACACAATCACCACTATCATTTCTTCCTTTATTCTCATATATGTAAATAAAAAATAAAAAACGAAATACAAACGAATGGTGTCAGACTGCCTATATAAATTTATACGGATAATGTAAAATGAATACAAACAAAAGAATCATATTTTCTATATAAAAAAAAATGAATAATAGTTTTTTTTTTTTTTTTTTTAATTTGATTAGGAGAGACTTTAACAGTGAATGTTGAAAACATTTGGACGTGTGAATTGAGCTAAGAATTATAATAAACACCAACAATTGGAAATTTACTTCCAAAATTATCCTCAATTGAATTTTATTTTATTTTAAACACAAAGAATAGTAATAATTTATTTAGTTTGACATATATCATATTTTTTAATCATAAAGTTTTCCTTTTATTTTAGTCTACGCAATAAAAATTTAAAAAAAAAATCATATCAATCATATTTTAACATGACAAAATTTAATTCATCTTATTATCACAAAAAAAAAAAAAAAAATCAATTCACTTTATTCATAATGAAGTTAAAGAATTTAGTCCTGAAGTTGCCATAAGAACTTCAAAGAATCCTAATATAGATGGTCCCCAACCCCCCCCCCCCCCCCCCCAAAAAAAAAAAAATTATATCTTGTTTAAAATTAATGACCATAAAATTAATCCTCAAAAAAATAAAAAATAAAAGATTACCTTATAAATTGGACATGTGTTTTTCCTTTCAAAAAAAAAAAAAAAAAAGAAAGACAATATATTATTCCCTCCTGTATTTGAGAATGGTGAAATTATTCAAACCAAAGGTGCGCTTCCTTCAACTTGTTATGTGAAGTTGTGAACTATCTAAGAGCCCGTTTATTTGCTCCTTTTTTATAACTGCCTATGTTTTAACTTTTGTTCCATACATAGAGACTAAATAAAAATAAAAATAAAATAAATAAAGGAGAGAAACTAAAAAAAAAAAAAAAATTTGGCAGCCAAAGAAATTTTATTTTTAATCAATTCTAAATCTAGCTTTTGGTTATGAAATTTTATACTTGAATTTATTTAATTTTTTTCAAAGTAATTTTGTATTTCTATTGTGAATTGTAACCTCCATACTCCAAACTAGAATTTATCTTAAAACTCATATTTAAATTTTAATTAAACTAGATAAAATCTTTTCTCTATGTTCTCTTTCAAAAATAATTGAAATTTTTTAAAATTACTCTAATTATGTAATGTATTAAAAACCGATTTAAAACACTATTATTATTTTCGTGTGTGTTCTAATAAGTATTATTGTTTATTCAAAATAATAATAATTTGAAAAATATTTTTTTGTCACTTTTTTGTGTTGTATTTAAAATTTTAAAAATCAATTTATAAGATTTATGTAGTAAAATTTATAATATTACTTAAAATAATTCATACTAAGTTAATGGTTAACCATTATAAGCTTCTAACTTGCATAAGCATAAAAATCATTTTTCTGGTCCTTGTAATTTTACCTAATCAAGGTCTTAAAACTTTCATTGCAAGTACAATTCTCATCAATTTGTAAAAATTTTGTAATAAAATTTAGAGGTACAATTATATAATAAAATTGATACTAATTCATAGAATCACTTTTTTTTTTTTTTTTATGGGAATTCATATAATCATTTTAATTTGTAAAAATTTTGTAATAAAATTTAAAGGTACAGTTATGTAATAAAATATATATATAAAATTTATAGTAATTCATAGTATCATTCAATTATTAATTGAAAAATAAATATAGCTATAAATTTTATTTTACTGCAAATTTACCTCCAACTTCCAAACCTTCCATCTTCCCGCTCTGTCAAGAATGTCCGAGAATCCATTGCAGGCTCTCTTCCAAACCTTTGAGAAAATCTCAAACTCCGTCCAAACCCATCTCTCCAATCTCATAGGCCAACCTCACTACCCATCGCCCACTACCATAAACCCTCTCTTGTCTTTATCTTCCCCTTCCAAATCCAAAGTAAACCGATCAAACACTGACTCTGCTGCCTCTCTCCAACCCAAACACATTCTCGACAAGGTACCCATTTGTTTTCGTCTCCTCTACACTGACTTATACGCTTTGTGTTTGAATTTTATTCGAAACTTTGGTGCTTATGGTTTAATTATTTGTTTTTTTCTGAACCATGGAGTTGAAGCTCAGTAACTGTTTGACGAAAGTCTGAGCTGAATATTTCATTGTGATTTTTGTATCTTATTGCATGTGGGTCTTTATTTTATAATTGTTGTAGCCATTTGTTGTATGAATTGTGAGTGCATTGATATTTACTGGGTTTGCTTAGCCAATGTTATCAATTACTTTGGACTTTTCAGCTGGGGATGTGGTTAGTGGGGAATATATGTATCCATTACATGCTACTATGCCAGTCTGTTGCCAAATGTTGAATTGACCCATTTAAATTGCAGGGAAGAGTTTCTTTTGGACTGATCGTTTCATCATTCTAACAGATCCTAATTGAATGGGTGAGAACATAGGATTTTTCATGGAGGGTTTTAAGTACTTCTGAAGTAACCATGTGTATAGAGGGTGATCCAGTGAGATCCATACTCTCCACTGATCACTAGTATAGTAGTATGTGAGTTTCTATCCTGTTGGATAAATTTAAAAACGAAATACGGGTTTCTTCTTCGTAAGTTGCATTTCGACTACATATTTTGTTGAGACTTTGGAATTTGGTTCTGTTGTGTTTGATGTGGATCATTGGACAAGAGAGGAAAAGGCAAATGTTTGACCTGGAGAAGACAAGGGACCGGCTCTTAGGTTATTTTGTTGTTACTTTTTTTGATTGGGCACGTTCCTAGGGACTCAAGAAAAGAGATTCCATTCCTATGTGTATTGAGTCTCTATATCTTTGTACATAGTCTTTTGTATCTTTTGTAATTCTTTAGGCTACTTCATGCCTTTTTTGTATGAAGTAGTCTCTTTTTGATAAAATTTTTATTACCTATCAAAAAATATATATTTCTTGGGATTTATATCAACTTATTGAATTATAATTTATGTACCAATTGATTAACAAAAAAAATTTATGTACCAATTTATGTGATAAAACGGCATGATTGATTCAATTCTAAAACCTGTCTTTTTCAGGGAAAATCTGGTTCACCTGTAACTAAAGAAGATCTTGGAAGGGCCACATGGACTTTTCTTCACACCCTTGCTGCTCAGGTGTTCTCATTTCCATTGCTTGATGATTTTGCATCATCCCTTCCCCCTGGTTGGTTATGCACTTATGCTTCTTGAATTCACAACTCTAGAGGATATGTGTTTTTCATTTCTGAAAAAATTATTTTTCTTTTGGGTTAATATGACCTGCTGGAAGAAAAATGAGTCTTCTTTTGGGTGAGAGAGACAATAGTCTATGTCAATTTATTACCTTATTTATTCCTCCCCATAGATTTCTAAAAAGCATTTTCCCAAATGCATCTTGCTTTCATTCT
The DNA here is from genome assembly GCF_001633185.2 of Quercus lobata. Taxonomy (NCBI): domain Eukaryota; kingdom Viridiplantae; phylum Streptophyta; class Magnoliopsida; order Fagales; family Fagaceae; genus Quercus; species Quercus lobata. The sequence goes on along the minus strand of NC_044914.1, from coordinate 31,743,805 downwards.
GGGGAAACTTTCTCTGAATCTTTCATTCTTTATTAACCAAGATTACAACACCCCCCCCCCCCCCCCCCCAAAAAAAAAAAAAAAAGAACGAGATTGTTACTCTTTGGGATCACCTCACAGGAAACCTCAACATCCCATTTTTGCCTAAAGATTTGTTTCTAATATACAAAAAGTAAAGCATATGTGGAAGTTCATAATGCTTCTTTACACTTTCTCATGCAGCCACAACAACAAAACTGTCTTTCTGTTATTAATAAAGAGCTTTTGATCTTCTCAGTATCCGGATAATCCAACAAGGCAACAGAAGAAGGATGTAAAAGAATTAGTATGTTACTCTGGCCCTCTTTGTGTGATCTGTTCTGATATTTTCATTCATTTGTCAATTGGCTGTTTACATTGATAATTGAAAGCTGCTTATAATTTCTCTTCAACCTATGCCACTGTTTAGTTTACTGTTGATTTTCAATTATGTGGTTCATGATGGGAAGAAGCCTGGAAGAAACAATTTGCAGTGATTCTAGGTAATGATGTTTATTAGAACTTAATGGACTTTCTTGAAGGATTTCAGGAAAGTAATGTTCATGCAGAATATTTATTTGAATGATAAAGGTATGCTGACATTCTAAGTGACATTAAACAGTTTGTCAAGTCATAGGTGTGGTTTAAGTTGGATATCAGCTGGTTTAACCTGAATTTCATAGTAGACATGAAAAAGACTGATCTAGGTTTTTCGAAACGCTAGATTAGCCAAATATGACTATGGTTCCAATGGAAGGAAGTATCTGGATAGAACTGTTCTATGTGTAAAGCTCAATTTTGTTGTCTATAAACCTGGGAAGCATGGGTGAGCCGATTTGGCCAGCACACCTGAGTCCGATTCGCACAGATGCACTGTGCAGCTGTGGACACGGCTGCACGCATGTCCATGGACGATATATATATATATATATATATTTTTTTTTTTGGGATTCGGTCTGAAACAAGACCTGAATTGGTCCGATATGGGTCGAAATTCTTGTTAAAAAAAAAAAAAAAAAAAGTAAAATATTAGATCAAAACACACTGTTTTGCCGACAGACATTAAAGGAAAAACCCTAAAATCATCTCAATTCTCTTTATTATCTACTATTACTCTTAAATTAGTATATGTTTACCATTGTATGAAAAAAAAATGCTTAACAATATATGGAAAATAAAAATAAAAATATATTTAATAATTAATTAATAAACGTATCCCGTCGCACCGTGTCCTACTTTTTCAAAAATTGCCATGTCGTTGCACCGCACCAGCACCCAAACCCAAATCTGCATCCGTGCTTCCTAGCTATAAACTTATATACACCAAAAGGCAGGGCTGCAGCATGAGCAGCTCTGAGGATATAAAGGGCAATCATTGACTCAACTTAACCCAATATCAGCCTTAGGTGGCTGACCCTGAGGCTAATCACCAATATTTTCTGCTTCTTTTGGTTTAAAAAGAATTCTCCATTTCTTATGGAAATTAATATGCTAAGATTGTTGTCCTTGACAGAGAAAACGTTCAATGCAGTGTGGACATTTTGGTTGTTTCGTCTGTATGCTATCTTTATTAATTCTGGAAAAAATAAAATAAAATAAAATTAATTGATCCTGTACTGGTACATTGTCTTTCCAGAAGAAACCTAGATGCCTACAGAAAATTAAGCAATATTTAAGGCCCTCAATAGGAAGCTGTAGATTAAGTGTGGCTTGAGTGAATGTGATTGATGACTGTGAACCGACTTCAGAAGATTGTTTTACCTTTCATTTTGTTGATAAAGAAAAAAAAAATTCATACACCATATCTAAGAAGCTCATAATGTTACTCATTTTGGATTGAATCCATGTAGTTCAAGTATCTGTTTCTAGTTTGGGTCAATTTAGGTTCCCGTAGGTGGTTGGTTAATTGTAAGTGGGTGAATATGGTAGGTCTCTTACAAAAGAGGAGGATGGCTCCAGTGATTGCCTGCACACCAACAGATACCACAGTGATCATGGTGGCCCCTTGTTGTCACTAGTAAGCACTCTAATGATTAAGTTAGAATAATTGGACTTGGATTATTGGTTAAAGTGTTTGCGGTGAGATTTCATATCTGTGTGAAATGGGGGATGGGGAATTTATAGTTTTATACTTGTAATTCCCACGTTTTCTGGTCAGATGCTCATCTTGTTGTTGTGCACTGAAATGTGTGCCCACGTGGGCTTTTGGAATTCCCGCCTGGGGGACAAGTCACAACCCATTTAATGCTAGGCTGGATGGTTGGGGGTGCAAATAATGTGACCATGACCCTATCTCACTATCCAACCTGCCTTTTGAGGAGCATTTTTGGAGATCGGATTCCCTAATGGAGAGCGAGAGAATGGTTACTGGGTATGGTAATGCCGCCTGTATCTGCACTTGGTATATTTATCCCCCTTTATCACTCTTCCATTCTTTCCTACTGTTTTAAATCTTTTGACCCCCCACAGTTCCGTTTATCTTTTATTTTTAAGGGTTATGAACCTAGAGGACTGTGCAGGATGTTTGTGGCGTGTTGAAATGTGGTCTACTACTAAGATAATGGATGGGCCCACGAGTTGACATCCTAGTTAGTTAAGATAGTAAGAAGTTATGGCTTTTGGCCAAAATAGTTGGTATGGCTGAGCTGAAGTGAAGATAGTAGATAGACTGAGGTGATCACTATTCTGCATCAGAAAGTTTGGCGCATTAGTAGATACTGCACTGGAATTGTGATTGGCATACTAATGGAACCAGTAATCACATGTCTTTTAAAAATAAAAATAAAAAGTTTTTATTTTGTTATAAAAAAAAAAATTACATGTGTTTGACCCTAATTAGTCTATTGAGAATTCATAACCGACTCCAAAGTTTTGGAACTAAGGCTTAGTTGTTGTTGTTGTTGTAATAGTAGTATAACATATCCATATGTTAAGGTTCCTAAAAGGGTGGCTTTTTTTATGTGGACAGCAGCCCATGGTCAGATTCTAACTTTGGATAATTTTATGCTTCATGGTCGCCCTTTGGCGAATCGTTGTTATTTGTACTGTAGTAACACGGAATCTGTGGACCACCTATTACTTTTCTATCTGATAGCTCATTCTTTGTGGATGTATATGCTTCGATTGTTTGGGATCGGATGGGTCATGCCAGGTTCAGTCGTGGATTTATTATTTTGCTAGTATCATTGGCTTGGGAAGCATAGTTCTGATATTTGGGATTTGGTTCCAGGTTGTTTAATGTGGACTATTTGGACTGAACGGAATCGGCGGTCTTTTGAGGATGAGGGGAAAACTATGGTTTAGTTATTAGAGTATTGCCAGCGGACCCTCTTTGATTGGTCTCGATGTTGGGGTTATTCGGATTGTTCTACCCTTTTGGATTTTCTTTCATCTATTAGAATAGATTAGGGGCTGCTCCTGTCTTTTTGTTTCTTTTTTTCTCTTTTCCTTTGTTCACTACCATGAACTCTTTGTGTTTCTCTTGCTTCTCTTTTATTAATAATTCTCTTCTTACTTATCAAAAGAAAAAAAAAACATATCCATATTCTTTTAATTTATTTATGAAGTGTCATAGTTGTATTTGTTGTCCTTGTTGACTATCGTTAGCAACTAACAGGATCACATTTGTCAAGCAGATGGCAATATTATCTCGAATGTACCCTTGCAAGGAGTGTGCAGATCACTTTAAAGAAGTTCTGAGGTACATTATTCTCTACGCCCTGCAGCTGTGTAATTTTTCATCTGAGCTATTTTTTTATTGTAATTTTGTGTGTTATACTTTCTGCATATCTGGATTGATAGTTTGTACATAGCAATTCAACTTCTTACCATTTATTTAATGCTTAATTTTTGCAAAAGAAAAAAAAAATGGAACAATAAAAACTGAGCTAAAGATTTTTAGTTAACCCATGGATATTTACTAATACACCCATTTCAGATTCAATTATTAGCATGTTCATTGTCAACAATCCATCTTTTCTAACTAACTTGCCAATCCTTTCTGCAGCTGGGACTATATAATTTTAAACTGCTATTGCTTGTTAAGAGGAATGACATTATATTAGCAGCTTTTATAGCCTGTGGTCTACACTGTACTTAAGCTTAGACATCTGCTTTAAGCCAACTGAACATGAGTCTAAGGATGTGCTTTGGAGGGTCCATTTGAGTGATGTTCCTGTATGTTCCCCGATTGTATCTTAGGACACAAATGGTAATGCATCATTGCAAAACAAGAACTGAGTTGTGAAAGGAGTTCTATATAGAGTAATAACCAAGCAACACATCATTAACCTGTCATTTCTTCAAATCTTAAAGTAATCGTCTGTGTATGCACGTGAATGCTTGTAGATATGTAAATGCTATGCACATCATAATGATCTATGTAACATAGAATGTCATTCATACTTGTGATGCTTTGGGTCAAATCAATGTCCTCAGGGGTGATCTCCATGACTACACCCTTTCAGTTTTTGCCATATCCAAGCTATGTGGAAGTTTTGACCATTACTCCATTTTATGGAGTTAAAAAAAAGGGTAAATAGTAAATACAGAGGAGGGGGGGGGGGGGGGGAGAGAGAGGTGTGAAAGGTAAGTTTCCCATTCCTATTTGGATCAAAGATTTTGGAATCCCTTGGGGACTAGTTGGAGTGAAATTAAGCCATTTCAATGCCAATGATCTCTAGCTCAAATGGCACCTCCTCCCCTTGTAAGAGCAATAGGAGAGTGAGGTCATGGGTTCAAGACCCACCAAGTAAGTGTGTAGTTTTTGACATCTTGTCTGCTGCATGCTGCTAAAAAAAAATAACAAATCTCTCCTTTTATAATGGGACTTGGGAGGTCATTTCACATTTGCTCATCATTTTTTTTTATAAAGTTATGCTTATGCACTTATGCTCCATTCTAATAAACTATATGCTTATGCACGTACGCTCCATTTATATAATTACTAACTTGTGGGTGCATCTTTGGTACATATATGACAGAGCAAATCCTGTACAGGCTGGATCTCATGCTGAATTTTCCCAATGGCTATGTCATGTGCATAATGTTGTCAACAGAAGGTAATTGTTCAATTATTTAGTCAAATTCAAATTCCCTACTCCATTATTTATGACCAAATTGCTCATAGTTTTTACACTGGCTTGTCAGTGGGCCGCTTTGATTGATTGTATTCCTTTGCTGGGGATGTAGGTAGGTTTGAAACAATACCATAGATCATATATAGTTATGTTGGGAGTGGAAGTCCAGTTTGTATGTAGGAATTTGAATGAAACCATTTGCATCTTCTGTAGTATATAACAGATATGTTCGTCAACTTGAATGTGTTTTCATAAAATTTGGGAGTCATCATAACGATGAAATAGAATCCATGCGAAATTGCTAGAAATGCCATTGTTTCAGATTCTCTTAGGGTGATTGCCCCCTTTGTAGCGCTATATATGTACATATTAACAACAAATAGGACCCCTTTTCATTTTACATACAACCAAACTAGTACATTGCTAGATGAACAATCATATATTCCAAGTTGCCTAGCATGCAACAGATCATGCTAGTTTCTGAGAAGACACATGTTAGTATCTGAAATATCACTGCAGAACTTGCTGACTGTATGAACATTTCACCGGCCCTTGTCATCTGAAATGTAGATGCAATTTGACATTAGAAGCCTTGGAAACCAGAAAATTTAATTACATTGAATACCTTCTTAATCTTGTTTATTTTGGCTCCCTAGTAGAAATGTTTCTTCTTAAACTTGTTAGAGCTAATATAAGGGTGATTACTACAGCCTTGGCAAACTGGTATTCCCATGCGAACGAGTTGATGCAAGGTGGGGTAAGCTGGAGTGTGAGCAGCGTGCATGTGATCTACTGGGCAGTACAACAGAATTTGGGGAAGAAAAACATTAAAGTGTGTTGGTATTAAAAGCATTAGAATACAACTTTTCTTTTTTAAGAACTTGCAAATAATATTATTTTTTTTTATTGTCAATGACACTATTCTAAATTAGCCAAACAGAATAAAAAAGATACTATCTAGATGTTTAATTTATTTGTAGTTATAGGATATTATGTTATTAAATGATTTAGTTCTCAGGGAAACAACACCAATTGATATTCTGGATCTTCATTCTTTGATGCACCAGTTGGTTGAAGCATATAAATTATGCATCAACAACAACAAAGTATTAATCCCCAAACTTTTGGGGTCAATTATGGGTCTTCAATAGACTAATAAGATAGTTTTAACTGACCAATAGGGAAGCATGTAAATAATGCTCAAATGCAAGGACATAGCAAAGTCTCCTGTGTCTATGTCGGACACAGAATATGTCGCGGACACAATTGCATGTCTATGGCGTGTGAAGATGAAAAAGTATGTATATATGTATGTATTATTTTGGAAATGGCAGAGACACAGTTGTGACATGATCTCTCTCTCTCTTTCTCGATTGTCCAACAACTTATATGTTTTCATTAGTGTTTAGATCAACCTCTAGTCACTCCGTTGGCACTGTTTCGTCGATTGGTGCTTTTAGCTTGATATTCCGTTTACAATTAATGCCTCTAGTGGAGTTGGAACATACAAACACACCATCTCTTACATTTTATCATCTGTTATCTATTTGAATTTGAAAAGGAAGAAGCCTATACAGTGGATTTACTGTTATGAAAGGGGACATGAAATAAGTAGATTTGGTAGTTCATACTTCCTAGCAATGTGAATGAATAAGAGAAAAATAAAGATGTAATTTGAAAAGATGATATGTAAGATAAACTGATTAAGAGTAGATAAGAAATTTGATCAATTGAGAGTTTAGGAGTAACTATAATTAGATTGTTGAGAGTAGCAACATGTACTAAATTTAAGAGATGTTGAAATATTAATTTAGTAGTGGGAGTGAGTCATAATTTTTGGCAGATTTCAGTCGCTCCTTTAACATATGTAACTTCTTTTTTATTAAATTGATAACGTGGTGGTTTGGCGCAAGACAACCCAAAACAATGCGAAGGGAAAATAAATGATAAACTATGAGTCAGCATCAAGTGAAAGAAACCACTTGGAGTTAGTAGGGTTGGCTGGACTCGATATCAAACCATAAGACCAATTTTTTTTTTTTTTTTTCAATCCCAAATCTATTTTACAAAACTGAAAGCATTCTTAAATAGAGAATAACAAGTACATAAGAAAAACTTAATTATTAAATGGTCGGGCTTGGCAAGTCTTTAAGTCCAATTATTACTTAGCCATCTTGGGTACGTTTGGTACACTGTAATGATTATTACATGGGAATAGGAATAAGTATTACAAGGAATATATTAAGTTGGAATGTAATAAGTATTACTATTCATTAGTTTGGTGACCATTTAGGAATAAAAACCTGAATATGCATCCACAATTTAGTAAAGTATAAAAAGAATGTGTAATTAAATCATTTTTGAGTCAAATTTCCTAAAATAAACTTATTTTAGGGTGTTCAAAATAGAGCTAATAATTAACAATAAGGAAAATTTATTTTCTTTCCTTTTGAAGATATGGTAACTAATGGCTTTTTAGGAAATTAGTCATTACATAAGGTGAAAGAATAAATATTCGGTACTTTTGATAAGGAATAGTTATTCCTCATTTTGAAGAATAGCTATTCATAAGGGATAACTATTCATTATAATAAAAATATAACCAAACAACTGAATAGTTATACCATAGGAATATCTATTACATTACAGTGTTTATTACAGTCTACCAAATGTGCCTCTTCTTTTTTGTGTCTACAATCATAAGTATGTATTACCCAAAGCCTATGTCTTGTGTCCGCAATACTCGGATACATAATTAAAAAACTTGACTAAAGACAAGCCTTGAAATCAAATTCAAAATTACAAGGTCAATAATAACTAAAAGCAATTAAATTTCAGAGCAAAACCCTAAAATACATGGAAGCATATTTGGATCCTTGAAAACGATGTTATAAGGGAGGTCATTTAGGAAGACATCAATTTTTCAACACAAATCAATCCAATATAAGATAATATCATTGTCATATGTTAAAGATTTTAGATGAATTGACCTTCTAGTACTTTAGCCTCCTTCCTATTGCCCATAATTATGATTTTGAATCTTGAATCTTAACAAATGGGCAAAGGACTTGATCTCCACCTTGATCATATGAGTTTGCGATCGAAATTTGAGACAACTAAGAAAACCATGATCTTTAGAAGGTATTTCTTCCTGTGATGACAATCTTTGGCCTTACTATTTGTCTTTTCCACAAATCAACATATTTTTTTATGGATAAAATTTAGGTATAGTATTTTAAATACAATACATTTAGGTTCTCAAATTGAATTTAAATACTTGATTGTTTTGAATTTATTTATTTTTGTGGAAAAAATAAAACTATTTATGTTTTAATAGTCAATGCAACCATGTGTTTGAATTTAATTGGGAAATCTAATGTTTTGTACATAAGGCAATGTACTTAAACTTTACATTAAAAAAAAAAAAAAAAAAAAATCTACATGTGTTACATAGAAATGTAACAAATTATCTAAGTATAAAAGTTAACCCTCATATTCTATCCTTTATTATCCAATGAAACAAACAAAATTTTTAATTTTCTACCTTTACTTTTTAAATAAGCCTTTTGATTTTTTTTTTTTTTTAAAAAAAAAAAAAATCTGTTTTAGTGAGTTTTTCTTATAAATAAATAGAAAAAAAAATTTAAACTTTGGTTACCCTCTTTTATATTAGTTAGTATAAATGAGATTGTAGTAGAGTAGAGTATAGTATAAACTACAGTCTAGACAATGTGAGGTAGTTATTTCCTCCTATTAAATTCTTTTAGGGTAAAATACAGTAACACCTCTAAGGTTCGAGCTAATACCAGCAAAATTTAAGTCTTTTCAAAACTGACCAACTTGGTCCCTAAATTGTTACTTATTTTTTCCTCTTTCTCACAATGATTAGGGAACAAGTTAGTCAGTTTTGAAAAGCCTTGGATCTAGCTGGCAATATCCAAAACCTCAGGGGTGTGAACTTTATTTTACCCATCCTTTTATTGGGAGTTAAGATTGAGATTTAAGTGTCTGTTTATGAATAGTTTATCTAATTTTTTACTGAAAGTATTGTAGATAAAAGGTAAAAATTAAATAAAATAAGTAGGAAGGCGTCCCTTAGGATGTGACTTGATGAAGATATCTGCAAGTTGATCTTTAGAGGAGACTAAGAAGAGCTTGAGAGCACCTTGGACAAGATGATAACGGTTAAAATGACAATCGATCTCAATGTGTTTAGTTTGTTCATGGAAGACATCATTGTGAGCAATATAAATGGCATTCTGGTTGTCACAATAAAGAGAAGTAGCAAAGGATGTGGACACACCTAAGTCTTTGAGAAGCCATCATAGCTAAAGGAGCTTAGAAGTGGAATCAACAAGGGCACAATATTCTACTTCAGTACTGGAGCGGGCCATATGAGTTTGTTTCTTGCTTCGCCAAGAAATCAAAGAAGAACCAAGAAGATAGCAATAATCAGTGGTGGACCTGCAATCAGTAAGATCTCCTACCCAATCAACATCAAAAAATGCACGGAGAACAAAAGGAGACTGAGTAGAGTAGAAAAGACCATGTAAGAGAGTGCCCTTTAGGTATCGAAGAATGCACAGAACAGTAGCATAGTGAGTCGATCGTGGAGTAGACAGATACTGGCTCACCTGGTGAACAACATAGGAAATGTCTAGATGAGTGACAATGAGATAAACTAGGTTGCCAACCAAGCGTCTGTAAAGAGAGGAATTAGACAATGGTTTCCCTCTTGAGGGAGTTAGATGCGCATTAAACTCAACTGGAGTGTCAACAGTCTTGTTATCAATAAGTCCAGCTCAAGACAAGAGTTCAAAGGCATACTTGACTTGAGTAATATAAAGTCCATCTGTAGAATGAGTGATTTCAAGACCCAAGAAGTGGTTGAGATGTCCAAGATCTTTCATCTCAAATTGTTGACTAAGAAAATTCTTAAGTTCTTGAATGCCACTGAGGTCATCACCAGTTATGATCATATCATCCACATACTAAAAAAGTAAAATAGTGCCTTTGTTAGTGCGACAAAGAAATAAGACAGATTCATAATGACTGGCCATGTGACCCAAGCGAGAGATGGTAGAGCTGAATTTGGCAATCCAAGCTCGTGGAGCTTGTTTAAGGCCATAAAGTACATGTTGAAGGTGACAAACCTTGTTTGATTCAACAGAGAGACCAGGAGTAGGTTGCATATAAATTTCTTCATTTAAATCCCCCATTAAGGAATGCATTTTTGACATCCATCTGAAAAAGGTCCTATTTACTGGTAGCAACAGCAGCTAAGAGGGCACGAACAGATGAGATACGAGCAACCAAAGTAAAGGTCTCTTCATAATCAATCCCATACACCTGTGTAAAACCTTTTGCAATAAGATGAGTTTTGTAGTGCTCAATGGACCCATCAAAGCGAGTTTTAATCTTGTAAATCCACTTATAACTAACCCCAAATTTCCTAGGGAGAGAGTCACTAAATCTCAAGTATGGTTTTTAGATAATGCATCAAGTTCTTCTTTCATTGCAATCTGCCACAAAGGGTCAATGGAAGCCTCATGATAGGTGTGAGACTCGTGCAATGTAGTAAGGGTAATGTAACAATAATAGTCAAGTAAATGTGCATGAATAGATCTTACTCGAGTTGAGTGATGAGATGGAATGTCTTATACAAGATCTTCAGGCGAAGTAGGAGCAAGGGACCTAAGCTTAGGGTTGGGTAGCTCGTCTTTGACCTGTTCATCTTCCACATGTTCATTAAAGGATGAACTAGGAAAGGGATCAAGGATATCTGGTGATTAGACAAAGAAGTCTACAGGAGAATCAGGAGCAGCTATAGAAGAAATATGTGCCTCATCTGGAAAAAGATCTAAGATAGAGGAGAGAGATAAGGAGGCATGGAAGTGAGAGAGCTCGATAAAGGAGCGATGTTCCCAAAAGACAACATTGCAGGAGATATGAAGATGATGAGAGATAGGATCATAACACTGATACCCCTTTTGAGTTTCGCCATAGCCAAGAAAACAACAAAGCCTTGACCAAGGCTTAAGTTTGTTATACTCATGTGGCTGAAGAAGAACAAAACAAGCAGAACTGAAGGAGCAAAGGTGGTGAGGTGACCCAAAAAGGCACTCATATGGAGTTTGATTTTGGATAACAAGACTTGAATGCGATTAATAGTATGAACAACATGAAGAGCAGCTTCGCCCCAAAAAGGAGCAGGAACTTTGGTAGAGAGAAGGAGAGTACGAACAGTGTCAAGAATATGATGAAATTTTTGTTTGGCCCTACCATTTTGCTAAGAGGTACCTGGACAAGTTAGTTGATGAACAGTACCATAGGAATGAAAAACATCTTGGAAAGCATATTGAGTGTATTCAAGAGCATTATCAAATCAAAAAATTTTGATGCGTTTGGAAAACTGAGTTTCAAAATTTTTTGCAAAATTAGAATATACTTGCAATAATTCAGAACGATGTTTCATTTTGAAAATCTAGCTATAGTGAGAATAATCATCAACAAAGACAACAAAATATTAAGACCCACCAATACTAGAGACAAAGAAAGGCCCCCAAACATCAGAATTGAATGTTCGAAAATGTGTTAAAAACACAAGAGTTTATTTAGACCCCCAATTAAAAAAAATACGGCTAGATTGCTTTAAATCTAACTTATCTAAAAGAGTAGGGAAGAAGAATGCAAACACAAGATAACATGCCAATGTGTTATTGAAAAGGAAACTGAAGTACTCTGCGAAAAACCTCTCCACCGCCCTCCAAGCAGAAATCGATCCACTAGATAATTAGTTGGGATACATGGGTTAGCAAGAGACCCTCCAAGTCTAATTTACCCGATGCACCCGAGCCCTCCAAGCTCCTACTCCAACAAGGCTTCTCGGAATTGTGTCTTGTCTAGCTCTTCTGATCCCGCAATACGCTCGATTGCATCAGCCAAAGCCTGGCTTCTTCCAATGCTTCCTAGTAACACTAAAACCTCACTAAACACTCTGAAAGACTGTGGTAAGTGTTTGGGTACAAATCTCCTCTCTAGGTATGACAATGGAAGAGGGAAGGAAAAGAGGCTACAATGATTTCTCACTAAGGATGTGTAGCTCTCTCTCAAAAAGATGAGTGTGTGTTGTAGAAAACCAAGGGTTTTTTTTTTCTCTGAATGGTCTCCTTTACATTTGTGGGTAATGAGAATATATATAGTATGGGTAAAAGGTAAGAAAGTCACACTTAAAAATCTTCCAAGCAGAGAGTCTCGCGGGTATCTTGCGGGAAGGCCTTACCCGCGAAATACTCGCGAAATTGATAGTCTAGCACGACTCTTCAGCTTCCAGTCATGTGCTTCTCACATACCCTTTTCGTGGGAACCCTTCTTGCGAACTTCTCACAAGCTAGTCGCGAAATGCACTGATCTTCATTTGAGCTAGAGTCTTCACCAACTTAATACTAAACCCAATACAATAAAATCTCACAAAATACAAGAAACACAATTAAAGCAATTACAACAATTTTTGTAATGGAATAAAGCCAACATAAAACATAGTTGTAAATCACAACCTTACAGTCTTCCCTTTTGGCTATTTCATGAGAAAACACCCTATAATAGACTCTAGATTTAAACGTGAGTTTAGGAACAATGGAAAAACTCACTCACACCTAAATCTAAAAGCTGTGAAGCACTTGAAACATATATACCTATAACTTGAAACACTTACACAAAAGACATTAGATCCTCAAGGTAAATCAAGTGATAAAAGGACAAGTATAATGTAACAAGTAAATTGCGATCAAGTAAACATTATGTGAAACATGTGAGCAACTTGATTATACACCAAAACAGTCATATGTAAATGACTACAATGATCATATAGCAAAGCAAATGATCATTCGAATATGCAATTAATAAAGCATAATAGCATAAAGATGTATGCATGTCCAACACACAAACACAATGCGATGAGAACAACAAAGCATAGATACTAAAAGTAACTCAAAGCACCATAAAATAACAAGAAAACAAGCATAACATAAAGCAAACAAAACAAAGTTTTCTCATAAAAAGAATGCCTTCTTCCCCTTGGTATATGCATCTCCCCTATGGTTTTCTCCCCTTACAAATGTGTACATGAGTCATATAGAAATGACAATACACTTTGGTATACTCTCCCCCTTTTTGTCACGAATAAATAAATGAATCAAGAGGAAAAAGGGAAAAAAAAGAAGATATGAACAAGGGTAAAAATGCATGAGGGGTGTAAGATAAATAAGAAAATGAAGTTCAGACAAAAGATAAAAACATCTTAAAGACACAATACTACAAAGCATAAAGTAAATATGACATGCTAAGAATGATGGAACAAGATATAGACCTGGCATGACATAGACACAAAAACATGTTATATGTGCTAAAATGTCTAGAAAGACTTAACTAGCATGAGTGAATGCAAAACATGTCAAGTGTTAGAGTGTGTGCAGTAAGGTGCATCTAGTATGTATGTGCATCTAGTATGCATGTGAGATGCATGACCAATGCATGAATAAGCACTCATGGGACAAAGTGTATAAAACATACCACCAATGATCAAAACATGATAAACATGAATAATTATGGTGATCCCCACAAATTGGTACTCATCGGAGTCCAAAAAAAATGAGAAAATGTCATTTGGGCATTTTATCTAACACTTGGAGTGCACACACTATACATGTATGTTAAACAATGCATGAACATATGAAAATCTTGCCTAAATACATGTTATTTTTGCCACAAGGGGCCAACAACCAAAGCATATGATCATTTTAAACAAAGCCCAATCAAAAAGACTAACAAAAAATAAGTTTTCCAACTTTCATTTAAAAAAATCCCAATTATGAACATAAAACCCCTTAAAAACATAATTTAAGGATTAAAATCAATTAAAAGTGTTAAAGATTACCTTAGAGATGTTAATGGAATGAAAAACACTTGAATTTAGTTGGGTTTTGATGGTTTGGGAGAAGATGGGAGAAGTTTAAAACAAATGTCCCACGAAATGCCTTTTAAAAGCTGATCTGGAAATTTTTGCTGGTAATTTCGCTGGTTAGCTTCCCGCGAAAATTTTGCTGGTATCTCGCTGGTATTTCGCTGGTAAGCCATACTCGCAAAATAGTCATGATACAGTCGCGAAACTCTCTATCCAAAGCTGAAAAACTTAAGAATTGGATCCTTTAACTCGTGACTGAACTAACACATGAAATAAATCACGAAAACACCTAGAAAAACATGTTTTTCACACAAAAAAAAAAAAATTTGAAAAACTTTGAAAAACATGGGTAATACAAATCACTTTTAAAAGCAAACAAAAAGAACAATTTTTTTTTTTTTGTTTGATCCACATATGGTTGAGCATACACACATCACATTTGAACATATACAAACACACAAATGAAATAGGCATTTATTGAATATTAGACTTGTGTGTTATGTGTGAGTATCAAATGTGGAATAGTCCTTAGACCAGAGTGAAATTTCAATGATCAATTCAATCAAGTCATACACAACAAGTACTAAGTTAAGTGATTTATCTCAATTATAAGTTCATATATGACCTCCCACAAGAAAATAATTACAAATCTTTGAAACTTTTCATTTGCTTCTGCACAAAACATAACATTTGATTTTTTTGAACAATACATCTCATTTTTGAAATTGGTGCTTGAAATTTGATATTTCAATATTGAGAATGAGCCTTTGGCTTTTTGAGCACCATACATTTCAATTTAAAATGTCGCTTTCCCTTTTTCTAAGTCAAATACTAATATGTAAGACGGTTTTTACAACTCATAATCTCTTTTTCAATTTGAGATTTACATTTGGTGAGCTCTAATGCAAAAACATAAAAATAATGGTGAGAAGATATATAAACACAAGTTTATGCAAGTATCAAGACCATCAAGACTATTGACCAATCATTTATGACAAGTTTGAAGATCTATTTACAACAATCGCATATAGTTTTCAAGATTTCTACCATAAAAATATATGTGCATACATAACAAGCTAAGCTCGTAAATGCACTACGCCATTAGTACGAAGGTACTAGGCCAAATTTACATGTGAAATGTGCTCAAACATATACGATCAAACTTTTTGAATTTTTTACTTTTTATGTGGTTTTGGATTTTGACTCACATAAAACAAAAGTAATAAAGTAAGATCAAAAACAAAAACAAAACAATGCATACAAAGAGATGCATGATGCACAAATGCATGACAATGAAGCATTTAATGCATGAAAAGTCCTACAAAGATCGAAAAAATTAGATTAAGGACCAAAAGAGCATTGTTTATTTACAACAATTACATATAGTTTTCAAGATTTCTCCCACAAAGATATATATGCATACATAACAAGCTAAGCTCGTAAATGTACTACACCATTAGTACGAAAGTACTAGGTCAAACTCACAAGTGAAATGTGCTCAAATATATACGATCAAACTTTTTGAATTTTTCACTTTTTATGTGGTTTTGGATTTTTACTCACACAAAACAAAAGTAATAAAGTAAGATCAAAAACAAAAACAAAACAATGCATATAAAGAGATGCATGATGCACAAATGCATGAAAATGAAGCATCTAATGCATGAAGGGTCCTACAAAGATAAAAAAAATTTAGATCAAGGACCAAAAGAGTATAAGCTCAACCATAGGATCCCTTCCTCATCCAAATGGAACAATTGTTTAGAATGAGTGTCTTATGAGAAATGAGGCGAGAGTTGGAAGAATGAGAACTGGAGATGCACATAGACAAGGAGTTAAGAGAATTAAACACTTTCTTTAACAACATGCTATTTTTACTCAAATCCGGTTTACCCTTTTTAGTACAGCTTCCAAGAAGCTTAAGTTTCTTTTTTTCTTTTGATTCTTTCAAGAGCTTGAAACTTAGAGCAATGAGGTCTAAGATGACCAAATGCATCACAATGGTGACAAACAATGTGTTTAGGTCTATTAGGCCTTTTAGGAAGAGATCTAGTAACATGAGTTTGTTCTCTCTTTAACTTGGGGCATTGAGGTTTTATGTGACCGATCACATCACAATAGTGGCAATTAGGAACAAACTTAGATCCACTCAATTCCTTAGGATGGGACCTAAACAGAGGCTTAGGCTTAAGAGCCTTTCTCTCCACCTTTTGATTTCTTTTGTGTGGAGGAATGTGCATCGATTTGTCTTTTGAGGTAGAACACACAATAGGCATAAAATTGGGTACCACAACGTGATTACAACATATATATTCTTCCTTTTTAGCAACAGGTTCAGTAATCAAACACTTGGCATGCATCTTAAGAGATTCATTTTCATATTTAAGATCATCAACAAGTTTGTTAAACAAAACAAGTTTAGCATCCAAGTCCATATTTAAACATTCAAACTCTTTTAACTTTTCAAGAGAATTTTCAACAAGCTTCTTATACTTTTCAACCAATTTATTGGATTTATTGAGCTTAGCAATCAAATCATCCTTTTCACAACGATACTTGCTCAAATTCTTATGAAACTTCATACCCTTTTTCTTTAAGAGTTTGATGTTAGGAATATCAACAACACCCATAGATTCATGTAACGTGACATCACAATCATGAGGATAAACACTCATAGAAGCATTTTCACAAACACATGACATGTTACAATCAATAACATCCATAGCAGCATACAAAACATTATCCATGGCAATACAAACAAGGGTCAAGGATTACACTTAGGTAATGAAACCAAAACAGGTGTACCTACTTTGATACCAAATGAATGCTCGAAAATGTGTTAAAAACACAAGAGCTTGTTTAGACCCCCAATTAGAAAAAATATGGCTAGATTACTTTCACTCTAACTTATCTAAAAGAGTAAGGAAGAAGAATGCAAATATAAGATAACATTTCAATGTGTTATCGAAGAGGAAATCAAAGTACTCGGTGAAAAACCTCTCCGTCACCCTCCAAGCGGTAATCGATCCACTAGACAATCAGTTGGGATATATGAGTTAACAAAAGACCCTCCAAACCTAATCTACCCAATGCACCTAAGCCCTCTAAGCTCCTACTCCAACAAGACTTCTCGGAATCATATCTTGTCTAGCTCTCCGAATCCTGCAATACACCCGATTGCATCCGCCAAAACCTGGCTTCTTCCAATACTTCCCAATAGCACTAAAATCTTATTGAACACTCTGAAAGGGTGTGGTAAGTGTTTGGGTACAAATCTCCTCTTAAGGTATGATAATGGGAGATGGAAGGAGAAGAGGCTACAATGATTTCTCACTAAGGATATGTAGCTCTCTCAAAAAGATGGGTGTGTGTGTTGTAGAAAACCTTTCTAGGGTTTTTCTCTCTGAATGGCCTCCTTTACATTTGTGGGTAATGAGGGTATATATAGTATGGGTGAAGGGTAAAAGAGTCACACTTAAAAATCCTCCAGGCAAAGAGTCTCGTAGGTATCTCGCTAGAAGGCCTTACCCGCGAAATACTCACGAAATTGACAGCTTGGCACGACTCTTCAACTTCCAGTCATGTGCTTCTTACATGCCCTTTTCGCGAGAACCCTTCTCGTAAATTTCTTGCGAGCTAGTCGCGAAATGCACTGATCTTCATTTAAGCTTGAGTCTTCACCAATTTAATACTAAACCCAATACAATAAAATCCCACAAAATATAAGAAACAAAATTAAAGCAATTACAACACTTTTTGTCATGGAATAAAACCAACATAAAACATAGTTGTAAATCACAACTTTACAAGAATGAATAAGGTCAAAGATATCAGTGGATATTGATTCACTAGTATTGAAAGGCACTGCTGGTTGTTTTCCTAACTGACATGAAACACAATCAAAATTTCCTGTAGACACTGAACCTAACAAACCTCTAAAAACTAATTGTTATACCCGAGAGGAAGATGTGTGACCAAGTCGAGCATGTCAAATTGCAAGGGAAGAAATTGAAGAAACTATAGCAACTACAGCAACATAAACATGAGCAACAAGTGGAAGACGAAGGTTGTCCACGGGAAACATATGCCTAACTCTAGGACCGATCCTAAGCTCCTATCTCATCCTCGAATCCTACACAATAAACCCAGAATAATCAAATATAATGCGATAACCCAACTCAGCTAATTGTCCCACAGAAAATAAATTGTAAGAAAGGTTAGGAACATTAAAGACCCTAAGAACCGAGAGGTTGAAGGTCAAAACATAACCTATATTATGACCAGACATTGTGGAACCATTTGTTGTGCGAATATTAAGAGGGTGTGGTGCAGGTTTGAGTTTAGAAAATAAGGACGAGTGAAGTGTCATGTGATTGCAACAAGCGGAATCCATAAGCCAAGAGGAAGGAGACATACCAGATAAAGTTGAGAGAGAAGAGGAATAAGATCCATTATCAACCATACGAATGACATTGGTGATGATGTTTTTAAGATCATCTGTGGACATGGTGAAAGTGCGTCCTGAAGATTTAGACTATGCAGAGAGGGGAGTTAGACACTCTCAGTCTTAGTAACAGTAGTAGTAGAAATTGAAACAGCTGATTTGTTGCGATGATAAGTCTCAATATTGTGGCCAAAGCGTTTGCTAGATTGTTGGCGACGATTATTGCAACAAGAAGATTACATGTCTTTTGTGAGGGCTATGGTCCAAAGTGACGAGTTGGGCCTTGGGCTTGTCCAAAGACACTAGCGAGTCCGAGGAGACAACATGACTTAGATGATCTATCTTACAAGCCGTATCATGGGAGACAAAGAAAGAAGGCCCGAGGAGGGACCTCTCCTCGGACGCTGAAAATCCGGAGCAAACGTACGTTCAAATTGTTGAAGCACACTCCTTAAACACGTGAAAAGGAAGAAAACTCAAAATATCTAAAGAAAGGCTGCCACCACCACATTAAATACAATATAGCTGCTTTTCTGGCCGCATTAATATGGAGAAGACCCCTGAACAGTACTACCTTGGCTGCAGCAACTCATAAAGGACTGAAAGGGGTGTCTGATGGGATAGATGCTCAGGTATGAGTCCAGGTGACCAACAGGTGTAAGGTCCAGATGATCAGAGATAGCCTATATAATGTAAGAAAGCTCCTACAAGAGGGGTGAAGGGGGAGAAAGAAGAAAGAAAAGGAGAGGGAGAGATTGAGAGCATGTAAAAATAACCCTAATACGGTGATTTGTAATCTTAAAAGTTCCAGTCTTCTCGGAAAAAGTCTTTTGATCGTGACAGATCTTACTTCATGTTCATTTACCTTTAAATCCCATGCAAGCCGTAGTTCAACTCATTTTAACCTAGTTCTTCGACCCATACTCTAAATAAATTCATTGTATTGGGCTCTTTGGGCCAAGATTCTAGGAAATCCAAAGTTGGGCTCCAAATCTAGTCCCTACAATTGGCACCGCCTGTGGGGAAGAACTTGAGTGTTAGTGAGTACGACGATTAAGCATGGCAGGATTAGGTCCACATCAAGAGAATCCACGCCAAGCCGATCCTCAGGGGACAGAACCCATTGGGCCTCAACGGCAAAATAATCCTCCTAACCCTGAGCCAAACCTGGGTAATGGAAGAAACCGAAAGGGAAGTGTACATACTACTCAGACGAGCCAAAGCCACTCCCAAGTAGGTAGTCGCATATCCCAAAGGCGGAACAACTATCAGGCCATGCAACGAGAAATAGACGACCTGAAAAAAGGTTGCGCTGTGCACAGCAAAGGCGGTCCCCTTCCAGCTCTGACATATCCTCTAATGAGGAAGAAGATGTCAGTTACAGGCGGAGATCAAGAACTCCCCCAAGTAAAACCTTTTTCCTATGAAAAGGAGTAGTGTCATGAACGGAGACATTAAAGACCGTCTAGTAAGGGTTTGGGTAATGATGCCATGAACAAAGCTCTGGATCAGATCTCTAGGTCACCTTTCACACACAAGATAGAAGGGGCTAGATTACCACGACGTTTCCATCAACCTACGTTTACCATTTACAACGGCCAAATAGACCCTGTAGAGCATGTGAGCCAATTTAACCAAAAAATGGCTATCCATTCTCGAAATGAGGCATTGATGTGCAAAGTTTTTCCATCCAGTCTGGGACCCGTAGCGATGAAATGGTTCAACAGTTTGAAGACAAACTCCATAGATTCCTATAAACAGCTCACCCAAGCTTTTTGCTCTCGTTTTATCATGAACAACAGGGTTCCTCGGCCTCTAAGCTCGTTTCTAACATTATCCATGCATGAAGGGGAAACCTTAAAGGTATATTAGGATAGGTACTAGGAGATGTACAACGAGATGAATGATAACCACGACGACATCTCCATCACCACATTCAAAAGTGGTCTCCCCACTGAGCATAGTTTAAGGAAGTCCCTAACTCGAAAACCTGTTACCAGCGTTTGTCAATTGATGGACAGGATTGACAAATATAAAATAGTGGAAGAGGACCAACTACAAGGGAAAGTAAAGGAGAAGATCATCCCTCACAAGGGGAATGATTACAGGTCGGAACGATACAACAGTAACCAACTGAGAAGAGATTTTGCGAGACAAGCTGGACTAGCCAACATGCAAGCGGTTAATGTCGTATTTAGAGAGTTCGTGCAACAGGTTCTGGAGAAAGTAAAAAACGAGCCTTTCTTCAAATGGCCGAATAAAATGGCTAGAGACACCTCAAAGCGCAATCAGAGTCTGTATTGTCAATACCACCGAGACCACAGACATACCACCGAGGACTGCAGGAATCTATGGAACCACCTGGATCAGTTGGTCCGAGAAGGAAAATTGCGGCACCTCCTACACCCTTCTAGCAGTCATCTGGGTCAGATAGTCTAAGAACCCCGGAAAGACGTATCTTTGAGACCTCCCATGGGTATGATATATGTTATCCTCACCGCTCTGGGGAGGACCGGCTCCTTTCCCTCTAAGGTAATGTCTGTGGCTCGGCTCTCCACCGAGGACGGTGGGAGGGAGTCCAAAAGGTCTAAGAAGGGGAACTCACCTGTGCTGGGATTCTCGGGCGAGGATAAGATTGGAACCATCCAACCTCATGACGATGCTTTGGTAGTTAAGCTTAGGATTGGAGGGTTCGATGTGAAGAGAGTACTGGTAGACCCGGGCAGTGCTGTGGAGGTGATGTACGCCGACCTGTACAAGGGGCTGAACCTAAAGCTCGAGCACCTAATGGCGTACGATTCCCCTCTTGTAAGTTTCGAGGGGAAGACTGTCACACCAAAAGGGCAGATCAGACTGCCCATACAGACCGGATCAGAGGTGGTGGAGGTGGATTTTATCGTGGTTGACGCCTACTCACCGTACACGGCCGTAGTAGCTAGACCTTGGCTCCACGCCCTAGGAACCGTTTCTTCTACACTTCACCAGAAGGTAAAATACCCGTCAGGAAGCCAAGTGGAGGAGATTGGGGGAGATCAAGCCATGGTTAGGCAATGCATGGTGGCTGCCATCTCCCACCTATCCAGTACAGAACCCAAAACATCTATGAAAGAAGACTTATAGCAATTAGCCACCTCGGCAGTACCCATTGGTAAACCAGCCGAGGAGGTAAAATGTGAAAGTCTAGAAAGGGTTACTGTTGACAACGACCCAGAGAGATTCTTCCAAATCGACTCGGAACTACCTTTCCAAGAGAAAGGGGAATTGATTGGGTTTCTGAGATGAAATGTTGACATATTTGCATGGGATGCCTACGATGCCCCGGGGGTTGATCCAAATCTCATTTGTCACTACCTAAACGTTAACCTATCTTCTATTCCCAAAAAGCAACCATTCTGGCGCTCGTCGAAAGAGCATGCCAACGCTGTTAAGGATGAAGTGATGAAGTTGAAAAAGGCAGGGGCTATCAAAGAAGTCTTTTACCCCGAGTGGTTGGCAAATACAGTGGTGGTAAAAAAGAAAACCGGGAAGTGACTAGTCTGCGCAGACTTCACAGACTTGAACAAGGTGTGCCCAAAAGACCCGTTCACGATGCCTCGGATAGACCGGTTGGTAGATGCAACTGTAGGCTACCCTCGAATGAGCTTCCTAGATGCCTTCCAGGGTTATCATCAAATACCACTGGCCCTAGAAGATCAAGAGAAAACAGCGTTCATGACACCCGTCAGAAACTATTACTATAAGGTGATGCCTTTCGGTTTAAAGAATGCAGGGTCTACCTACCAAAGGATGATGACTAGAATGTTCGAACCATAACTAGGCAAGAGTATTGAAGTTTACATAGACGATATGGTAGTGAAAATTAAAGTGGTATCCGAGCACGTGAGAGATCTTAAAGTCATTTTTGGCATCTTAAGAAAGCACAAGCTGCGCCTCAATGCTTCTAAGTGCTTATTTGGAGTCGGGTCTAGCAAATTTCTGGGCTATATGGTAACTCACAGGGGAATAGAGGTGAGCCCGGACCAAATCAAAGCAATTCATAACCTACAAGCTCCTCGAAACCTAAAAGAAGTCCAGAAACTCATTGGAATGATCGCAGCATTAAATCAGTTTATTTCCCGATCTGCAGATCGATGCCGACCTTTTTACCTCTTGATGACCAAGTGGAAAGGATTTGAATGGTCCGAGGACTGTGCCCTAGCCTTTCAGCAACTTAAAGAATACCTGTCATGGCCACCCGTCATGTCTAGCCCTGAGGCCGATGAAGTTCTGTTCGCCTACATAGCGGTGGCCCCTCACGCTGTGAGCTTGGTATTAATACGGATTGACAACGGCATACAACGGCCAGTTTACTACGTAAGTAAATCGTTACATGAGGCCGAAGTGCGTTACTTACCACTGGAAAAGTCAATTCTTGCAATTGTGCATGCCACACGGAAACTCCCCCACTACTTCCAGGCACACACGGTCATTGTTCTGACTCAACTTCCCCTCAGGTTGGTGCTGCGGAGCGCTGACTACACAGGAAGAATCGCCATGTGGAGTACGCTCCTAGGGGCTTTCGATATTAAGTACATGCCTCGAACCTCTGTCAAGGGTCAAGTCCTTGCTGATTTAATAGCCGAATTTACTAAGCCCCCAGTAGAAGCAGTAGCGGATGAGGAGAACATGGATGGAAAATCGGTTGGCACAATCTCTGCACAAGGGGCCTCACGATGGAAAGTCTACGTTAATGGCGTGGCAAACCAAAGAGGATCTGGGGTAGGGCTGGTTCTAATATCGCCCGAGAAGATTACCATTGAAAAATCATTAAGACTTGGGTTCTCGGCTACAAACAATGAGGTCGAGTATGAGGCTTTGCTGCAAGGAATGGCCATGGTGCAAACAATGGGTGGAAAGGTGATAGAATCGTGCTCGGATTCCAGACTGGTCGTAGGCCAGGTGAGGGGCGAGTTGGAGGCTAGGGATGTGAGAATGCAGGAATACCTTGGTCAAGTCAAACGCCTACAATCAGACTTTGAATTTTTCAACTTGACACATGTCTCTAGAAGTAGGAACACACATGCAGATTCCTTGGTCACTCTTGCCACGTCCTCAGAGCAAGATCTACCTCGAATTATCCTCGTCAAGGATTTGTGCAAGACAGATGCAATCAAAAAGGATATACCTTGAATCCATCAAGTCAGAGTGAGTCCCAGCTGGATGGATCCCATAGTGAGTTTCCTCAAAGATGATGTATTGCCCAAGGAGAAATTGGAAGTCGAGAAGGTACGAAGGAGGGCTCCTTGGTTCTGGTTGTCAGAGGATCACAAGCTATACAAATGCTCCTATTCTGGGCCATATTTATTATGCGTACACCTAGAAGCATCAGAGACATTGCTCGAAGAACTGTATGAAGGAATTTGTGAGAGCCACATGGGAGGAAGATCGCTAGCACACAGAACCCTTACTCAAGGGTACTGGTGGCCGGGCATGCAGAAAGAGGCCCAAGAATATGTCAAGAAATGCGACCAATGCCAAAGATTCGCCCCAAATATCCATCAACCGGGAGGAGTCCTTAACCCCCTTTCCAGTCCTTGGCCGTTCGCTCAATATGGTCTGGATATTGTTAGCCCTTTCCCGAAAGCAGCAAGAAACAAGCGATACTTGATGGTTGGCACAGATTACTTCACCAAATGGGTTGAAGCTGAACCTTTAGCCAACATTAGGGACATGGATGCAAAGAAATTCATCTAGAAAAACATCATTACACGCTTCAGAACTCCTCACACCCTCATCTCAGACAATGGCCTCTAGTTTGACAGTAAAACCATCTGGAAATACTGCTGCGACTTTGGAATCAAGAACCAATATTCCACTCCAGCCTATCCTCAAGGAAATGGGCAAGCCGAGGCTGTAAATAAGGTCATAATCAACGGGATGAAAAAGAGACTGGATGATGCAAAGGGAAGATGGGTGGAAGAACTACCACACGTCCTATGGACCTATCGAACCATGCCACGACGGTCAACGGGAGAGACTCCTTTTTCGATGACTGACGGGGCCAAAGCTGTGCTTCCCCTGGAAGCTAGCTTCCCAACATTGAGAACTAGCACTTTTACCCCAAGTAACAACAACGAGTTGCTAGGGAGAAGTCTAGACTTAGCCGAGGAGAGAAGAGAAAAGGCAATGATCCAATTAGCCTATTACCACCAAAAGCTTAAGTAGGGGTACGATACTAATGTAAAACTAAGGCCACTAGGGCCAGGTGACCTCGTGATGAGAAAAATTTTGGGTAGTGCCAAGAACCCATCCTGGGGAAAGCTAGGACCCAACTGGGAAGGCCCATATCGCATCACTTCAGTGGCAGGGATAGGTGCATATTATTTGGAAGACCTATAAGAAAAAGCTGTACCTCGCCCATGGAATGTAAATAACCTAAGAAGGTATTATTATTAATGAAAGTGGTTTTACCTATACTATGTTTCGTGATAACTGTGCATCTTTTGGCTCGTTTCCATCTATCCAAGTTTAAACAGAACCCAAGTCCTGCATGGCTCCTTAAACTACAAGCTTAGAGGAAATTAACAACTTATGACGTCTCTCCAAGTTTTAAACAGAACCTAAGTCCTGCATGGCTCCTCGGACCACAAGCTTAGGGGAAATTAACAACTTATGGCGTCTATCCAAGTTTTAAACAGAACCTCAGTCCTGCATGGCTCCTCGGATCACAAGTTTAGGGGAAATAAACAACTTATGACGTCTTTCCAAGTTTTAAATAGAACCTAAGTCTTGCATGACCAGAATCTTGCATGGTTGCCTTTACTGCTTAAAGTTCATTGCATAGTCCTATTCTTCTCATTTGGTTATATTGGGAAAATTATTGTCTAACTTCAACTAAAGAACAGTCACATTAACTAGGAACAATACAATGAAATTCCATCAACATCAAGCAAAAAGATAAAAAATGAGAGAAAGAACATTTATATTAATAACCAGAAATAATACAATGCTTTTAAATGAAAAGTCTTTGAAAAAGAACAAAAATGTAATACAACTTCTGTCCAAAAAAAAAAAAAAAAAGAGGAGATAAGAAACCCTAGGAGCTAAGCCTCAGCAGGAGGATCTTCTTTTTGTTCTGGCTGAAGAGGTGGAATATCCTTGACTTTGGGACTGGCCCCGTGACCCTCGGCCTCGGTGACTGTCTCCCCAGAGAGATCCTTGGCCTTGGAGGAAGGTTTCTTCCCCTTACCCTTGCCTTTGCCCTTCTCTCCCTCCGCATCCTCAACCTAGACGGTGACCTGACCAGAGCCCCCGGTAATTTCAGCTAAGGGGATGGCATCAAGAATAGCCGCAAGCTGCTCGGAAGCTTCAGGAGCATCAACAGGGACCTTCTGGATCTCTAGAGGGTAGAAGACATTCTCGGGCACAACCTCATAGTAGAATCTACAGGGACCCCGATAGCATTAAGAGACTGAGCCCATGAAATACTGTAGTAGTCCCTGCATACTTCTGGTAGCTCTTCGGTAAGCCTTATTTTCGTCTCCTCCGCTCCAAGCTAATAGGCAGCCCCCTTCTCGATCTTGGTTGCTTCCTTGGCTAACTGGACCTCATCCTTGGCTTTCTGCAATGCAGCTTTGAGATCCAAAACGGCTTGCTTTTCAGTAGCAAGGTTGATCTCAGTCACGTGCAGTAACTGGCGTTGGTCTTCAGCTTGTTTCTCGACGGTCTTCAAGCCAACCTCAGCACTCCTATGCCCTGTCTCTGCCTCCTTGAGCTTCTCAGATAGCTCATGATGCTCCTGCTTAAGAGCTCCTAGAGCCTTCTCTACCTCGGTGCGAGAGAGGGTTTCGGCGTCAGCCAAATTGCGGTTGCCGCGACACCACTCCTCGACCACAAAGACTTGCTGAGTAATCTGCCCAAGAATGACAAAATGACATGAGTTAGAATATAATATGACCTAGTGATCCTGCCGATAAGAAATGAGTTGTCTTACCATTGCAAGATCCCTCTTCAGGGATAGGAAGAGTTCACCCTGTGAAAATCGCCTGTAAGCTTCCATGTCCCTTGGAAGGAGCATGTGTTGCTCTAAGGCTGCAGCAATGTACCCTGCTAGGCCCCTTTTGTATTCTCGTACTGAAGCGTTATAAGGAATTTCCACTCCTTCCACTTCAAGCCAAGGGCTTTAAATGCGTGGAGGCATGCGCACTTCAGCCCGGTCCAGCTCTTCTCGGCTCTCCACATATGGAGCCCTTTTATCCCGATGCTCCCGAGTCACCTTTTGTTGTTTAGTGCCCTGGCGAGGACCCACCTCGCCTTCCTTGAGGGACTCAACCGGCCTTTTCTTCTTCAGGTCGAGATTAGCTTTCAAGCTGAGATCGGCAGGGATCTATGGAGGAGCAGGAGGAAGGTTGGAGGGGGTCTGGGACTTGGTGGGCGCCTTTGAGGTTTGCCCCTTACCTCGGGCAGCCATCAACTCCCGCAAACTTTTTCCTTTGTTAGAGGCCATGTTGTCTACCTCTTCGTTGGAAGAATCGTCCGAACAGGTAATAACAAGAGGAGGGGCGTCGATCACGAAGTTCCTATCCGGCTCACCCTCAACGTCCAAGAGCTCGATTAGAGGAGCTTTTGGAATATCCTCCTCAAAGTAGAACTCGTCTATCTCCCCCTCTAGAGAAAGACGAGATGATTCAGCTTCCCCTTTAACAAATGCTGCAACTCCGGGATTGTCTTGTGGAGGTGGCTGTACAGCTGGTTGAGGATTCTGAAGGACGGGCAAAACAACCTGCTGAAGATCCCTTTGAGCCAAAAATATCGGCTTTGATACGTTGATCCTAGCCAACCTTGGGCTACCGGCTCTTATGGATTAGCCGACATCCAAGAAAATGCGGGACAAAGATTCGTAACCCAAGATCAAATGAGCAGCACGCAGTTGCCCGTCCTCGTTAACGAAGATCTCTGACCTTAGGAGGTAGGTCAAGGCATGAACATTTGTATGGCTCAGCCAAGGAGCGATGTGCGCTCTATCTGCAAAACAGCCGAGAAGGAAATTGTAGTTAAATTACAAAAAAAAAAAAAAAAAAAAAAAAAAAAAATTTTTTTTTTTTTTGAATCTTCAAGCAAAGGAAATAAAACTAAAGGGTTAAATCCCCTTCCCAAGGGATTGATCCTAAAAGTACCATACCTGGATCTCCTACCCGAGTTGGACAATGAAGACCGTCGCTCCACTCCCCCGAGGCAATAAGGTAGTCATCCTTCATAGTCTTATTGGACTTAGGAAGACAGGAGATTAGCCTAAGGATCTCGGACCGAGATTTAATGTAGTACCCCGCTTTGGCAAGATGGTGGCACTCATACATGTGAACTACGTCGTGCCATGTAAGGCCTAAACCCATCTGCTCGTTCAAAACATCTACGCTGCCCAAGACCCTAAACAGGTTGGGGGTGCACTGATGTGGTGTCAACCTATGATTAAGTAAATAATCTCGGGTAATCCTATGCATGGGAAGCGTCATTCCTCCCTCTATAAAAGCGATCATGGGAATGACGACTTGACCCACGTCCCTATCAGTCAGTACTCGTTCTGAAGGACAATACTCCAAAACCACCTCCTGTGGGATGCGGTACTTTGCTCTAAAGGCCTTTATGGTGGCAGGAGTATCTACTAAATACTTGAATCTACCCATCTAGGCGAACTGACGGACCGAGAAGGAAGGCTGAGATGAAATGGGGGTAGTGTAAAGGAATGAGAACTTACAGGTATCCTTACAACAATCTCTGAAGCCCTCAGAGATCTTCTCAGGGAAAGACTCCTCACTGAAATGGCTACGAAAATTCAAAGGTTTGGAACATTTATGAAGACTGGGCGCTAAAATTCTCTGGAGTTCTTGTATGTTAGTAAAAAAGAAAAGCAAAAGGAGTTTCCTTGAAGCTTTATATAGCAAGAGAGGACATGGAAGGTTACTCCCGCTCAAAATCCTAGGAGGAATGTCAGCCGTTAGATCTACGCTTCGCCGTTGGATGTGGGGAACACAAAGCCACCTGGAACAATTAATAGTGCCTCGTAACCTACAAACGCATTAGAAGCAACTGCTCCCACAAGTGTGAACCAAAAGTTAACTGATCTTATCCCTTAAAAAGTCAAAACCCCACTTTTCTCCTCGGATGGAGATAAAAACCGGAGTTTTGAGGGGCTATTGTGGGGGCTATGGCCCAAAGTGACGAGTTGGGCCTTGGGTTTGTTCGAGGACAATAGCAAGTCCGAGGAGACAACATGACTTAGATGATCTACGTTACAAGCCTTATTATGGGAGACAAAGAAAGAAGGCCCAAGGAGGGACCTCTTCTCGGACGCTGAAAATCCGGAGCAAACGTACATTCAAACTGTTGAGGCACACTCCCTAAACACGTGAGAAGGAAGAAAACTCAAAATATCTAAAGAAAGGCTACCACCACCACATTAAATACAATACAGCTGCTTTTCTGGCCACATTAATATAGAGAAGACCCCTGAACAGTATTACATTGGTTGCCGCAACTCACAAAGGACTGAAATGGGTATTTGATGGGATAGATGCTCAAGTATGAGTCTAGGTGACCAACAGGTGTAAGGTCCAGATGATCAAAGATAGCCTATATAATGTAAGAAAGCTCCCACAAGAGAGGGGAGGGGGGGAAGAAGAAAGAAAAAGGAGAGGGAGAGATCGAGAGCATGTAAAAATAACCCTAATACCGTGATTTGTAATCTTAAAAGTTCCAGTCTTCTCGAAAAAATTATTTTGACCGTGATAGATCTTACTTCATGTTCATTTACCTTTAAATCCCATGCAAGCCGTAGTTCAACTCATTTTAACCTAGTTTTCGACCCATACTTTAAATAAATTCATTGTATTAGGCCCTTTGGGCCAAGATTCTAGGAAATCCGGAGTTGGGCTCCAAATCCAGTCCCTACATCTTTATTCTTCATTTAGAAGCAAAATATGCAAAAATAGATTGTAAAAATGAAATCTACGTGAAAAACTAGGTAAAAATAACCCTAATACGGTGATTTGTAATCTTAAAAGTTCCAGTCTTCTCGGAAAAAGTCTTTTGACCATGATAGATCTTACTTCATGTTCATTTACCTTTAAATCCCGTGCAAGCCGTAGTTCAACTCATTTTAACCTAGTTTTTTCGACCCATACTCTAAATAAATTCATTGTATTGGGCCCTTTGGGCCAAGGTTCTAGGAAATCCGGAGCTGGGCTCCAAATTCAGTCCCTACATCTTTATTCTTCATTTAGAAGCAAAATATGCAAAAATAGATTGTAAAAATGAAATCTACGTGAAAAACTAGGTAAAGAACACCTAGATTGCAAAAAGTCAACTCTGGCCAAAAGTCAACAGTCAAACCTGGTTAAAGTCAATTGGACACTCTCAGTCTTAGCAACAGTAGTAGCAAAAATTGAAACAGCTGATTTGTTACGATGATAGCAAGTCTCAATATTGTAGCCAAAACGTTTGCAAAAATTGCAAAAACGTTTACTAGATTGTTGGTGACGATTATTGCAACAAGAAGAAGACATATCTTTATTCTTCATTTAGAAGCAAAATATGCAAAAATAGACTGCAAAAATGAAATCTATGTGAAAAACTAGGTAAAGAGCACTTGGACTGCAAAAAGTCAACAGTCAAACCTGGTCAAAGTCAACGGATGACGTTAGTAGGCTGACTGGGCGATGACGTCAACATAAGGGAAGATGATGTCAGTAGATGATGTTAGCAGCAACTTGGAAGATGACGTTAGCTAGGGCTAATGTGGCAGAGTGACGTCATAAATGACGTTAGCAGTAGTAGGGACAGCAACCTGTGTAGCGCGTAAGGCGCGTAAAGACTACGTGACAGAATTCTTCAGTGGCGCGTGAGAGCGCGTGGGTAGTTTGACGAGGCCGATTCTTTTCCGATGATGTAGATCGGAGAAAGATGGTTCAAATAACGGCGGCGGTGAAATGATCAAAGCAATACTGAAGGCGCGTGAAATGCGTGGAACAAACTACCAAGATCCTTGACCAGCACATGGTGGTGTGTGGAGGGTCAAATGATGATGATTCCAGCGACGTTGTGTACATCGACTGAAAATCTACACAGTGATATGTCTTATGTTCTAATCGGAGGTCCTATGTGGAAGATCCAACGGAGGCAATGATCTTGGTGGCGGTGATCGAGCTTCTAGCGGTGAAGATTCAACCTTAGGCACCTCTAACGGCGGTGGAGCAGTAAGGAGAGGGCACGGAAAAAGTTTACTGACTGAAGAAGTCAAGGCAGCGGAAAATACCAACAAAGACAAGACTATAGGACATAAGAAAGTTAGAGCAATGACTTTGATACCATATTAGAAATACTGAATAATTGTACTGTATTTCACTAATAATAGAATATACATGAGTGCCTTTATATAAGAGGCATATGTGTGCAGTACAAGTAAGAGTGTAGTACAAGAATGTGTGTTATACAAGTAATCTAGTTGGGCCTAAAACCCACAACACTATATACGTTAACAAAGTTGTCTACCTGTAATTTGAAATCCCATGATGCAAGTGGTCTGCTGGGTTATTTTTTATTTTATTTAATCTTGTATTTTTATGTTTTTTGTGTTTTTGGGGGAGAGAGATATAAAAGTGGAGCAAAATTACATATTTAGCCCTATTTTTAATATAAATGGGTTATGAAACTCTAACTAAGCTAACCTTAGGTGAATAAAATATTAAATTTCAAACCATAGATAGGCAACAGTGAGTAAGTGTAATTTGCCTAAAAAAGTAACTCACATGGGACCTGCAAATAGTTAGAAAAATAAGCAATAAACTATTATCCAATCCCAAACAACTGCTTAGTTTTATCTTTTTTTTTTTAGCCAAATGTATATCTATTTCAATTCCTAACTAAATGTTTATTTTTACTTTTAGAGCTCAAGAAACGATCTTTGAATTGTCTAAATTAAAAAAGAAAAAAAAAAGTGTTCATGATGTTTGATGAGTTTCTTAGACCCATTAATGGTTATATTTTGTGATACCAATCTATGTGGTTCGAAGAACACCATCTTCACTTTCTTCGTTTATCGGGTTTTTAATTAGTTTTTCGTATTAAAGTTTTTAACAAACGTTTTCATAAAAAAAGTTTTTAACAAACGGACCCTAATACGAGAATAATTTAAAGAGGCCCACTAACACATGTATCAAATTGAGCTCAGCCCAAGAAAAGCCACACCAACCCAAGCAAAAAAACAGATAGCCCAGCTTATATATACCCATCGTTGTGTCTTTATTTGCCTCCCTCAACCTCAACGTCTCCATCTCCGAACTAGGGTTTTCAATTTCGGCGTCCCTAGTCCCAACTTCACAGCAACATGGTATCTTTCTACTCTATCTTCTCTTCTTTTGTCAATCATAATAATAATATGTGTTGTATGATGTTTCAGTTATCATATTGTTCTTGGTTTGATATGTTCCTTTTTTTTTTCTTTTTTTTTTTTTGTGATTTGTGATTTGAAGTGTGGAAAATGAAAGCATGGGTATTGATTGGGATTAGTAGTTATTGTTTTGGGTTTATTTTATTGGAAGTTTTGTCATGCTGATTTTGTGTGTGGGATTCAGACCCATTAATTTCTTTCAGTTTAAAAAAAAAAAAAAAATTAGATTAAGTTTTAAATACTATAGCTAGGATTGATATAGATCAGAGGTCAAATTTTCAAAATTCATAAATTGAACTACAAAAATGGTGATTGATTTAGACGCTCCAAAAATATCTTTATGAAAAAAAAAAAAAAAAAGTCTAGATATAAGCAAGATAAACTTAACAAATTAGTCGGATTAATTCTTCGTTTGGGTAGATGATAACATATTCTCTTGGGATAATCTGAATACCTTGACTCTGTCTGGAGATTACAATAAATAGTGGGAGTAGTGGATTAGGTAGAGGATTGCTGTTACAATGAGCAGAGTGCTATAGGAAAATTGTATAGATGTTTTAATTTTTTTAGGCAGGCACATGTTGGTGGATGCTTACAGATGTATGAACGAGGGTTGGCTACCTAGGATAGCGCATTATCTTTCTTTGTTGATCAATGGGGCTCTTCTTTTGTGTGCTGTGGTTACAGGCACGAGACAATGAGGGAAAAGTGGCACATGCTTGTGTCGTGCTCTTGTGTTACCTCGCACTTTCTTGTCATCATCCTTCGACTAATCAATTCTATTTCCCTGTATTGTTTTGTTGGATAGATGTAGATGGGTGCTTGGTAACGTAAAAAGAAACTTGATGAGTGATACAGAGAGGTTTTTCTTTCTTATATATAACTGCCCTTCACATGAATGTATAATGAGTCTGCAGGTGCAGGGATATCTGAAATTAAGTTCAAGTGCTATCTACTACATCTTTCTAGATATATCTGCTGGATAGCATTAGTTTTTGTTCCTATTCTGAGGTTTAGACATAGTGGAGCGTTCTAATAGGTTGAAATTGTGGTTTTTCATTTAGAAGACATCACCTATCTCTTAATGCTTTGAATTTTATTCTACAATTCAAATCTTCCTTATTTCAGTTGGATTCTAAATTTTGTATTGGTATCAATGTCTGATTGCTGAAATGGTTACACTCTTATCTTAATTTCCTTCTTAAAGGCTTAGGATGTTCTCTACTCATAACCACAGAAGTCATAATTTTAGTGTCAAATTATCTTGAAGTTGACAGAGAACTATGATTTTAAAATTTAAATAATGTCTTGATCATGGCAATATTTACTAATACATCTTGCTCTAATGAATTCTTGAGAGGCGTGCTTATAAAAAAAAAAAAAAAAGAATGCCTGAGAGGCGTAAGATATTGTACCATATCTTTTGTTATCTAATTATCCTTCTTTTGATGCAATTCAAAGTGATTTATATTGTTCTTAAGTTGCCAACTCTTCATTTTCTTATTTGATTGCCTTGTCAATTATTTTGCTAATTGTTTCTGTTATCTGTTCCAATACACAGCCTAAGCAAATCCATGAGATTAAAGATTTCCTTCTCACTGCAAGAAGGAAAGATGCACGTTCTGTGAAAATCAAGAAGGGCAAGGATGTTGTCAAGTTCAAGGTCCGTTGCTCCAAGTACCTGTACACACTTTGCGTGTTTGACGCGGAGAAGGCTGAAAAGTTGAAGCAATCTCTCCCTCCCGGTCAGTATGAAAAAATTACTTTTTATTAATGGGCATGATGGGTGCATTTGGTGTCTTATTTTGGTTTCTTACCTTTCATCTTTGGGTACTGAAAGACCTTATTTCTATTGACAATTAGCTGACTTTTCCTGGCTTTCTTGTTTGCAGGTTTAAGCGTGCAAGACCTGTGAAAATGGGACCTGGACCAAGCATGTCAAATGGTTACTAGAGAGAATGAGATTTTGCCTTGGACTTTTGTTTGTTTTGTCTGTTTGTTCAATTTATGGATGGTTTAGCTGTATTCTTTATCTTTTCCTTTTCGGTTTGAAATTAGCTTGAGGCTAAGCGATTTCTTCAATTTTTTGCAAATAGAATGATGCTCCTGGGTTAGACTAGTCTGTTAAGAGGCTAGACTAGCAGAAGCAGAGTGGAATATTATAGTGGCCAGGTTGTTAAGCATGTTGCATTTGTTCTCTTGCATTTAAGCTTACCTGATCCTTGCATATTGGATTATATTATTTGTAACCAAGGTTATCAAAATCAGGATCTTACCTAGGATCGTAAGAGATAGGTGAGATCGTAGATCGTAGAATCGGATCGTGAATCGTAAAATTATATATATTTTTAGATTTAAAGTAAAAACATATTGATAATGACTTTGTATGTTGAATAATCACGTAAATTGTGAATTTATTCATTAAAAAAAAAAAGATTTGTATCATAAGATGCAATTTACATGTCATACATTGTTACATCTATACTAACGAAATAAATATATTTAAGTTTTGACTTAATATATCTAAAGAATTAAATAAATATTTGTTGAAGACCAAAATTTCATAACACCAAGGCCCAAAAAATAGCACAATGGGCCAATCTCATAGAAAGTAATATTAAAAGGATTGAGCTCACCACAAGGGAAAAGGATGGTAAGTCCAGAAGATTTGAAGCCCAAGACCCATTAAGGGACAGACCTTAGGGTCCATGAAATGAAGGGA
The DNA here is from genome assembly GCF_001633185.2 of Quercus lobata. Lineage (NCBI taxonomy): Eukaryota > Viridiplantae > Streptophyta > Magnoliopsida > Fagales > Fagaceae > Quercus > Quercus lobata. The sequence continues at coordinate 31,709,158 of NC_044914.1, read as the reverse complement.
GGAAAGAAAAAGCCTAGCCTAGCTAGAATTAGAAAATCAAAGGGAGTCTAGTGAAAGAATTGGGTCGGGATACTCAGAGGCTGCCAGAGGCTCGGGATCCTCGGGACGTGAAGCACAGCTAAAGTGGAATTGAGACAGCTCAAAAGGGGTACCACGAAATACAAGAAACGAAAAATAGATATGTCATTCTCAAGCACTCAGTGGTGCAACAAAGAACCAGAAATCTTGGAGAATGACAATTCATGAACAAAAGGTTGGGAAAACCTTCAATCCAGTAGGAATGGATTCCGCTCACTTGGAAAAAATGACAGCAAGAAGAATAGCCAAAAAGTTGAGTCTAAAAGGTAACATGCCTTGAAAGAAGAGGGGGTGAAAGTCGGCTCTCCATGGACACCCCAGAATGGAAAGTCAGCAAGAGGCTTTTAGGAAAACAGGACTAAAAGAGGAAAACTATGAGAAACAGAGAAAGAATCTGTCATCAGAATGGTTGGCATAACAGGGGTTTTGATACCCAGGGAGCCAAGAAGGGAGAATCAATAGTACCCCGAACCCTAAAATGACCCTAGAAAGGGGAAGACAGCCAACATTGAAAAGGGATTCAGTAATAGAAAATTACAACAGAATCATTGAGAAACTCTGAAAAAAACTCAAAGAAAGTAGGGAAATATAGCCCGGTATCCCAAAAACAGCCATTATAGAACATATTTAAATTCAAATTTTGCAAGTCTTAGAGACTTAGATAGCCATCTAAGTCTGTAATTTTTGAACTTATTTGGATCTTGTAACACGTCTTAGTGAGCACATTGTAATCCACAATTAAGAAAAATAATGAAATATTTCATACTGATTAGAGGATCCTTAACAGTTATTTCGTGTGTTTTTTTATTACATTGTTTTCCTTTGCTACTTTCTTGTTATTCAATACAAATATTCTTGCTTGCTAATTTTCCTTTTACTCAGCTAAGAGCTGAGTCTTTTTATCGGGGTCCTCACTTCAATTTGGGCCTTGGATACACTTAGCCTCCAAAGAAATATGTGTCAAAACATGCATACATAAGATATCACTCTCTCCCATAAAAATCATTCTCACCTAACTATCTTGGAAGGCAATGCCCAAGTAAAGCCACTTAGACTTGAGTTCCAAATCCCATAAGTCTTGCGCAAAAGCACTAAGTTTGTGAGAATTTGGGCCAGAATCCTCGTGGCTGAATCATTCTCATGAAATTCATTTACATATATGTATATGTATTAAAATGTATATCCTAATCTAAGAAACTAACAATTATTTGAAATTATGTGTATTGTATAGTGTGTTCTTATGTAAGACCTATAGAAGTAAGAGAAAGGACAAAACTCCATTGCATAATAAGCATGGAGAAAGATCGTATAGTTCAGAGAATCAGCATTTTGGGTTTTTACAAGCCCAGTATGTTCGAGGTACCACGACAGTACGCTTGGGGTACCAAGTGAAGGAACTCTTTTAAATGTTTATACAATAAAAGATAAGCCTTAAATATTCTATTTCAGTCTCTTTTTCACTGTGAATATTATGAATACTTATTTTACTTATTTTGTGAGAGTAAATGGTCACTTTATGATACTAAAACACTTATAATTGTATTTTTTTCTTACTTAGGAGGAATCGCATTTTCGTCTTGAGGAGCTTTATGTGACTTGTGCACAACTTGGTTTGTAATCAGCCCCATTTAGCTGCGGTAAACCAAGCCCAATCCATCAAAACAACAAGTAAAGGGTCCAGGATCCTTGTTAAAGGGCCTAGGATCCTTGTTTCTACTTGGGCCTAGGTACTGTCCAAAAAGGACCCTCACAATATTTAATTAGCAACCAAATACTAAAATATTTATCAACACATATGAAAATATTTTCAAAGTTTCAAGTTTAAAATCTAAAATAAGTTATCAAATAGAAACTAGTTAATTAAAATATGAAATCTAAAAGTAAGATGAATATTAAGGTGAAGTGAACATTTAATTATTTTCATTCGAGAGTTCTTATAACCATTGTCCTAATCATCATCATCCATTTTATTATCTATGTAGACATTGTATATTTGTATACTAAAGCTGCAAAAGATATCAAAATAAAGTTTTATACTAAACTATTCAAATTATACCACTCAACAACAATTATAAAGCATGCTCAAAAAAATCAATCAATCAATATACAAATACAAGCATACTAATAAAATGACAAAATTTAGGTGTAGTCCCTTAAATGCTATTCCTTAGGTGTTGTTCCTTAAGTTCTCCTCTTAATATTTAACCATGTGATTACTTAACTAAGAAATATACTTTTATCTCATGAGAAAAAATCCACATGGTAGAATCTTAAGAAGGAAACTTAAAGAACAACACTTAAGTACTGTACTTCAGTCTTGCTCCTAATAAAATTATATATAAGAAAAACATTTTAGTAATATTAAAACACAAATTAGTGTATTGATCACACAAATTTAACAATATTATAGCTTAAAAGGTAGCAAAGCCATATAAATTCTTCATTTGGAAATGATAAAACATTCCTTTATTTTGATTACAAGTGAACTAATAACTAGAAAACATTTACTTAGGCTAACATAATTATATAAAAATGAATAAAAGTCATACTATCATAACATAGAAAAAAAAAACCCTTAAAACTTCATTAAAACTAAAAATTTATCACATTAAAAAAAAAAAAAAACACTAAAACTAAAAATTGATGTTTTGGTAGGATTGGTAAAATCAGTAGGATCCCATATGATCTTACAATCCTAAATGATCTTACATACGATCCTACCATTTTTACGATCCTAAACGTTTTATTGAGGTGGGATCGTAAAATCGTGCGATCCTACGTTCCATGTTTATAACTATTGCTGTGTCTATTTGTTTGTCATAGAGTACCACATCCTGCCATGTAAGATAACTATGTTTCATCATTCATGTTAAAACTAAAAATTAAGTGTGTTGGTATTAAAAGCACTAGAATACAATTTTTCTTTTTTAAGAACTTACAATTAATATTTTGTTTATATTGTTAATGACACTATTCTAAATTAGCCCCAAAAAATAAAAATAAAAAGATACTAGATGTTTAATTTATTTGTAGTTATAGAATAATGTTTCTAAATGATTTAGGGAAGCAACACCAATTGATATTCTAGAGCTTCATTCTTAGATGCACCAATTGGTTGAAGCATGTAAAGTATGCATCAACAACAACAAAGTATTAATCCCCCCAAACTTATGGGTCAGTTATGGGTCTTCAATGGACTAATAAGATGGTTTTAACTGCCTAATTGGGAAGTATGTTGTTGAGGTCTAAAAAAAGTCACAATGTTGCACCAAGGCCCAAAAAGGCATAGGGAGTTGAACTACATGAAGAAAATAAAAGACTTGAATCTGCAATAAAGAAAAAAAGATGGTAGGCCTAACTCCATTAGGGGGTTTAAGGAAGAACCCAGACCCACGAATGGATAGGCCTTAGAATTCATGAAACAAAGGGAAGAAGAAAAAAGCCCAGCAAGGTCAGAAAATCACTAGGGAGTTCAGTGGTAAGAACTAGGTCGGGATACCGAGGGATTGCCAGGGGCTCCGGATCCTCGAGACGTGCAGCAAAGCTAGGATGAGATTAAGACAGCTCAAAAGGAGTGCCAAGAAAACACAGGAAATGAGAATAGATACGTCCCTATCAGCCACCCAATGATGCAAAAAGGAACCAGAAAGCTTGGAAACCAACAATTCATGAACAAGGGGCTGGTACCTCGGGGAAGCCAGAAAGAAGAACCATGAAAGGAAGTAGCTGGGAAAACTTTCAACCTGGCAAGAAGGAATCAGCTCATTGGGAAAAATGACAAGAGGAAAGGCAGCCAAAAGTTGAATTTGAAAAAGGTGAGAGATCTTGAAGGAAGAAGGACCAAAGGTCAGCTCTTTAAGGGCACCCCTGAATGGAAAGTCAGCAAGAGACTTTTAGGGAAGAAGCACCAAAAGGAGAAAATTATGAGAAATAAGGAAGGGACCAGCAACCAATGTTGCTGGCACAACATTGGTTCTGGTACCTAGGAGAGCAAATAGGGGGAATTAGTGGTACCCTGGAACCCTAGGATGACGCCATAAAAGGAGGAAGCAGCCAACAATGAAGGGGATCCAAAAATGGTGAATTAGAGTAGAATAATTGAGAAAACTCTGATAGAATTCAAAGAAAGTAAGAAAAGAGAGGGAAATACTGCTCGATATCCTTAAACAGCCACTAGAGAACACACTTGGATTCAAAGGATTCAAACTTTACAAGTCATAAAGGCCTAAAGAGCCATCTAAGTCTGTGATTTTTGAACTTATTTGGACCTTGTGATACGTCCTAGTGAGCATGATGTATTACACAATTGAGAAATTAATGAAATATTACACAGTATCTTAAGGACCCCTAACATTTACTTTATGTCTTCCTTTATTGCGTTGCCCCTTTACTGTTTCTTGCTGTTCAATGCATATATTTCTTGTTTGCTAGTATGTATGTGTTGTAGGATTCCTGCTCTGTGCACCATCTAGTTCGTAATCAGCCCATTTAGCTACGGTGAGCCAAGCCCAGTCCCTTAAAACAACAAGTAAAAGGACCCAAGGTTTTTGTATCTACTTGGGCCTGGGTACTATCCAAAAAGGACCTTTACATTTTGGCGACTCCACTGGGGACTAGGTAAAGGAGAGGGAAGAAGCAGTTCCTTCGTAGAGCATAGCTCCAAGACCAAGAAACAACAAAGGTACCAATGCATCACCTGCGGCCTCTGAGCCCATAGGAGAAAATAAAGTGGCCTCTAGACAGAGGAACGAGGTACCTCTGGTAGAGCAGGAGGTTGTATCAGGATAGAGGCACGCAAGGCAGGAGCTAGATCCTGTGGCTTGAATGGCAGAAGTGTTGAAAGATTTGTAGTATGAGATTCGCCTCCTCAAAGAAGGCAGGACCCAAGAAATTAGGGATAATGTCCACCCTGTGGTCAACTAGGATAGAGCCCAACCAGAGGGAGGGTCAGCAGTAGGAGGGGGAGCTAACCCCCAGTATCTCACGCTAGCAGACATCAATGCCCTATTGGAACAAGAAAGGGAAAAGTTCTTGGGGGTCCCCAAGGAATTTTCTCGGGATCTCCCATTCCCACCAGAACTCCTTGGCAAGCCTTATCCTAAGGGAAATGAACCCCCGAAGTTCCATCCTTTTGATGGAAGAAATGGAAGTGCTGTAGAACACGTGAGTAGGTTCATTCACACCATGGGCCCCTACGTAGGAGACAAGAAGTTATGTCTATGAGAGTTTGCTAAGTCCTTAGTGGACAGAGCATATACATGGTACACCACCCTGAGGCTTGGGTCCATCAAGACCCAGGATGAGATGATGGAGAGGTTTTGCACAAAGTACTATCCAAGGGAAAACAAGGTCACTTGCCAAAGCCTTCAAATGGTATGATAGAGACCTAGAGAGGATTCTGTCCAATTCATCAAAAGATTTGAAGATGTTTCCCTAGACTGTTATAGAGACCATGAAGAAAATGAGCTCGTGGAGACCTGCATATCCAACATGCTCTTTGATTATAGGCTTAACCTCAAAAATCTATGCATAACCCAGTTTGGTAAACTGCTACAATGAACTAGGAGGACCGCACAGATTATAAGGATAAAGAGAGTGCTAGTACCCCAGGCCATGACAACGTCAGTTGGAGAAAAAAGGAGGAGGCCTAAAGGAAAAATGGCTGAGGAACGACTTGTGATCCCATGTATTGCAGAAGAATTGAATCTTGTTTTGGATAAATGGATTGGAGATGGAATTGTCAGGCCATTTACTATAGCCAGGCCACCTACTGAAGAAGAAAGGAAGAACCTTTTGTTTTGCAGGATTCATAACTATGTCAAGCGCTCTACTAAGGACTGTTGGACCCTCTGTAGGCTCTTTCATAAGAAGTTTAGGGAGGGAACCCTAGAGCTCACTCAGAAGGAACTCAAAATGCAAAGGAACCCTTTACCCAGCCACAAGAGAAAGGGAGTGGTGGTTGTAGTAATCTATGGGAACCCGATAGAGGCAAAAGAATCTGAAGGATCCTTCCATCCAAACACAGTTAAGACCTTTCAGAAAAACCCTAAATTCAGAACACTATTTAATCAGTTGGGATTTGGGCCAAAAGTAAGAAGGATGGCCACATAATCCCTCGTGAGTATAGCAGCAGATTCAAGAGTAGAATGTTTCACGACAGAATCTCATGCCAATTGAGCTTATTTGGAGATAACCAATGCAGTAACCTTCACCGATGAAGACATGGAAGTTAAGCATCCAGATTATTGTAGACCCCTTTATCTAATGGCCAGCATAAGCGGTGTCCAAATCAGAAAAGCATTGGTAGACACTGGGCCATTACTCAACCTCATAGTCCTGAGTACCTTAGAAGCCATGGGCCTGATTGGTAGGAGGATCCTGGGGACTCCCATAGAGATAACAAGATTTGGAGGATCAGCAGAATCAATTGAAGGATATGTGCAGCTAGCCATAAAGGTAGGCCCAATAGTAGCTTGACCAGATTTCATGTGATTAACTCAGAAGTTTCTTACCATGTTCTGTTGGGACATCCATGGCTCCATAAGCATCACCTTATTCCTTCCATGTACCATCAATGTGTTAAAGGGAGATTGAATGGGAGGCTCGTAAGGATCCCTGCTAACCATAACCCTTTTAGCCAAAGAGAAGTGAATTTTGTGGAAACAATGTTTTACGATGAGTTGGAACCAGATGATGAAAGCCCCACGCCGGGGACCTTAGGAGTACCTATGTTAGAGGAAGAAGAAGGAGGATGTACCTATGACCTGAGGAGCCTTTTGGACAGAAAGAGGCAAAAGAGGGAGCCTAGCTCCTTAGGATCCCGAGAATACGTGGAAGTACGGGAGTCGGGAGGAAGGTTAATTTATCGTTTATGAAGGTGCACGGGGCCTAAATGCATCATGTAGGAAGGTCCCAAACCACCGGATTGTATGGTGGCTCAAGAAGAGAGCCTAGAGGAACCAATCAAGGAAGCGTAAATTCAACCTGAGGAGGAATTGGAAGGGATAAACTTGGGAGCTAAGTTAGGATCCAAGAAGCCTGTCCTCATTAGCAGTTAGTTGACAACATAAGAAAGGAGCAGTTACCAAAAAAATATGTGGATGTGTTCACCTGGACATATGATGAGATGCCCGATCTAAATCCAAGATTGGTAGTCCATTCCTTCAATGTAGACCTGGGAGTCAAGCCAATAGTTCAATCAGCCAGGGCTTTTCACATTGATGTAGAGGCTCAAATAACTCAAGAAGTTAAAAAGCTGTTGACAGCTGGTTTTATCAAGCCTATCCAACATCCCAAGTGGCTCTCCAACATAGTACCCTTGAAGAAAAAGAATGGCCAAATTTGGTGTTGTGTGGATTTTCGCAATCTAAACAAAGCATGTCTAAAAGATGAGTTCCCCCCTGCCTAACATCGACCTCCTTGTAGACTTAGCTGCAGGAAACTCCATGTTTTCATTTATGGATGGATATACCAAATCCGCATGGCCACCAGAGATGCGGAGAAGACAGCATTCAGGACCCTAATCGGAAACTTTTATTACATTGTGACGCTTTTTGGCCTTAAAAATGTAGGGGCCACATACCAGTGAACCATGACAGCTATCTTTCATGACATGATGCGTAGGGAAATGGAGGACTATGTGGATGATATCATGGTAAAGTCAAAGACTAGGACATGACACTTCCAGATACTTGAACAAATTTTTGAAAGATGCAGAAAGTACAAGCTACGCATGAACCCTATGAAGTGTGCCTTCGGAGTATCTGATGGAAAATTTCTTGGTTTCCTAGTACATCACAGAGGCATAAGTGTAGATCTAGCCAAAGCCATAACCATCGCAATAATGAAAAGACCTACAACGATTAGAGAGCTCAAAAGTTTCCTAGGAAGGGTCTCCTACATTAGGAGGTTTGTGCCAGGATTAGCTTCGGTCACAAATGGTTTATCCAAACTATTGAAAAAGGGGGTTGAGTTCACCTAGGGGACTGAGTAGCAGGAAGCCTTTTAGAGGATCCAGCAGATTGTGAATCATCTTCCCGCCCTATAGGCACCGGTACGTGGGCGGCCTCTGTTGCTATATTTGGCATCAAACTCCTAGGCTATAGGAGCCTTGCTAGCACAAGAAGACGATGATGGGAATGAGCAACCCATTTATTATGTGAGTAGGACACTTAAAGATACAGAGACTAGATACCCCATGATAGAAAGGGCATGCCTAGTAGTTATCTACGCATCCCAAAGGCTAAAACGATACTTCTCAGCCCACTAGATCCTTTTGGTAACCAAGTCACATACCATCAAGACACTCCTATATCAACCTTTGCTAAAGGGAAGGATAGCACAGTGGTTGGTTTTGCTCTCTCAATATGACATCGGCCTTAAGACCCTTAAGGCTATTAAAAGCCAAGCCATAGTAGATCTGTTAGCCTAGTTCCTAGGAAAAGAAGAATGTTCACTAAGCGAGGAGATCCCTGGGGTAGTGGTAGTGGTGGAGCTTCCTAGAAAGAAGTGGACAATAAGGTTTGATGGGCCAGCAACAACAACTTCAAACGGGTTGGGAATTGTGCTAAGTTGCGAAGATGGGGATACCATGCCATTATCTTTCAAGCTTAGATTTTCCTGTTCAAATAATGTTGCAAAGTATGAGGCATAGTTGACTGGGATGGCCATAGCACTTAGCATGGGAATAAAATATATAAGAGTTTTAGGAGACTCCAATCTTGTGGTCTCTTAGGTAAAGGTTGACTTTGCACTAAGAGAGCAGAGTTTGGCAGCCTACAGAACTTGGGTGCAAAAGCTGGGGTAGGAATTCCAGACCTTCAGTATGGAGTACGCCCAAAGGAGTAAGAACAGGTTTGTTGATGCACTATCCACCCTAGGATCCCAAGTACCATTCAAAGGAAGAGGTACTTTGATAAGAGTAAGTAAGCAGGAACATTCTATCATAGGGATCCTCAAAAAGATGTTCCCTGAAGAACCAGAGCAGCAAGATTGGAGAAATGAGGTAAAAGGAAAGATGAAAAAGTCAGGACATGGAGGAAGTATCAAGGAGCTAAAGGATAACACTTTGATAAAAGGGGAGCTGTACAAGAGGCAGCCCCGAGGTATCCTATTTAGATGTATCAACGAGAAAGAAGGAAAGTTGAGATTGGAAGAATTACACAGCCAGATCTATGTGATTGTAGAAAAAATCAGCCTATACAGAAGGATGCAGCGCATGGGGTACTACTGGCCAAATATGAACAAAAAGGCTGCAACTGTACAGGAGGAATGTCAAAAATGTCGACTTTCAGTGGACAAGGAATAAAGTTATGCTATATTTGTTACGGAAGACTAGAGGACCCCATTCATGGAATACTTGGCTTAAGGGACCTTACCAACTGATAGGACATTGGCCTAGCTACTTAAGAAACTCGCAGTCAGATACTTTTTGCCGAACGGGATCCTGTTCAAAAAAGGGTACAACGGGGATCCCCTAAGATGCCTGGGACCTACGAAAGCCAAAAAAGTAGTCAAGGAAGTCCATTCTGGTGACTGTGGAAGTCACCCGGGGAAAAGAAGACTCCACAAGTGGTTGTTGTAGTTGGGGTACTATTGGCCAACAATAAAAAAGGACTCCAAGGAGCTGGTTAAAACGTGTCATACATGCCAAGTACTTGGAGATGCAATTCATACTTATCCAAATGTGCTGCAAGATATGACAACATCGTGGCCTTTCCACACTTGGGGGCTTGATCTTATAGGGCCTATAAACCCTCCCTCCAACGGCCATATATGGATACTGGTAGCCACTTTGTATTTTACAAAATGGGTAAAGGCCATCCCTTTGAAAAAGGCCACTGGAGCAGCCATGGCAAACTTCATTCAAAAGCACATCATTACAAGGTTTGGGATCCCCAGGAGATTAATCAGTGACAATGGGACCCCGTTCATAAACAAAGACATGAAAAACCTAACCGAGGCGTGTTACATTAAGCATGGAAGGTCTACACCGTACTATCCACAAAGAAATGGTCAGGCTAAGGCTTCTAACAGAGTGATACAAAAGATCCTCAAAAAAATGAAACATGAATATAGGGAAAATGGAGTGACCACTTAACAGATGTACTCTGGACATATAGGAGCTCTTTGAAAACATCCATAGGATTTTCACCATTTTCCCTAGTTTATGGGACAGAAGCCATCAGCCCCGTGGAGCTAGTCATCCCTACGCCAAGAGTAGTGGTTAAAGAAAGCCAAGAAGGAATAGATGACACAAGTAGTGAAAGAAGGTTGGCGGATTTGGAGGGGTTAGAAGAAGAAAGAAAAGTGGCCAAAGGGAGAAGCCAAAGGTACCAACAGAGGATGGCTAAGGCATATACACAAACGGTACACCCAAGAGCCTTCATGGAGGGGCATCTAGTGTTAAGAGCAGCAGAACATGTAAGGAAAAATGTCCTAGGACTCTCCAAATTTACCCCGAAATAGGAAAGGCCCTACATCATCAGGAAAGCCCATGATAGCGGATATTATTACCTCACAAAGGAAGATGGGATGGTCCTGACAGATCCTATAAATGGGAAGTGGCTGAAACAGTATTACGCATGAAAGGGGGAGATTTCAGTACACCATGACATTTTTTTGCCAGCTCCCCAATCTACTAAGTGTTTCATCACTTTTTATTTATTTATTTATTTTATGTCATGAATTTTGTTTAAGTTCCCTTTTGTTTAGGAACCCATGGTAGAAGGACATTCTATGATCCTTACTATCTTTGTCAAACCTTTTGTGTTCCTTAGTATGGTAACTATGCTGTTTTTCAATGAAATTTCTTTTTTCCTTATTCTTTTTCTCTGAACTACAGCTAAGATTTATAATTGCAAAGTATTACATAATCCGAATGTAGGCAAGTTTGGGAGGGTACTTGGGGCAACGCAAAAAAAAGGGGGAAGGAGAACCTTAGTGTATGACCTAGGACTCATATCACAATTAGTTCAAGTACATGACCTGGGGCCACAGGTAGAAATAAGCACCTGGGATACCTAGCCCAGTGCTTGTCCAAAAGGGTTCGCCTGGTTCATGACTTGGGACTTCTTCTTTAAAAAAAAAAAAAGAGGAAAACATCCAATGTACCCAGTTCAGTACCCGTGCATCACACAACTACTAGGGTACTTGGTCCAGGACCTACTGCAAAAACTTGTAGGGACCATGGCTCAGGACTCAGTTCAAAAAAAAAAAGAAAAAAGAAGAGAAGCAACAAAATAAAGAGCAGAGTGAATAGACCTACATACTACTAAAGCTAGAAGTAGTCTTAAAGAGAAAACATGCCCACATTACCAAAAAAAAGAAGAAGTAATGTTCAAAAGCAAGAAGTAGAGATAAACTTATACAGCCTCAATTGTCTAAAAACAAAAGAGGGGAAACTAATACATTTGAAAAAATGAAAAAAAAAAAAAAAAAAAAAAAAAGGAGCAAGAGCAAGCAAGGAGCTAAGGTAGAAGGCTAGCTAGCAAAGAGCTTTCTGGGCAAATGGCTGGAACAATTGAGGAAGAAAGAACTCGATGCCTTTTAACTTTCAAGTCCTGCAACGCCTTGTGAGCACGAACTAAAGTCTCCTTAGCAGCAACAATTTTAGCATCGAGATTGGAGGCCTGTCTCTAGAGTAGCATGTGGGCCAAGGAACGCAAATACTCTAGCAAGAAGGATAGATTGAATTTGGCTTCTACGATATCATGCACCACTCCCCTCCATTCCAAAATCTTCTCCTCGGATAAGGAGTCAAGAGAGGAATCCCTTAAAGAGATCAACATAGCACATAACACAACTCCATCAGGATGTTGCCTAGAAATACACCTCACTTGAACCCATTGGTGAATTCCCCATGGATTTTGAACAACCCTTCCAACAATGGCAGACCTTCAACGGGCACAGAGAATCTCAGGAAATTGCCAAAGGGAGGCCCAAAACTATGAAAATGGCTCGCAGGGAGGCTGTTGAACTCCAAGGAATCAAAGCGGGACAAGAAAGCAGGGAGCCCTGAGCTAGGATCTAAGATAGCCACCCCTGGAGCTTCCTCCATTGTCATGTCTTCGCTTTCAGGAATTAAAGAACCTTTGACCCTCTGGATGGTTTAGGGGATCCCTGCCCGAGCTTCAACGAATTGGACACTGGGAGCAGTTTCTCCAACTACCTCAGTAACTACAGGCTTAAGGTCCTTAGTACCTGTGTCAACACCTGCAAAAGTAGACAAAGTCAAAAAGGGGAAAGAAGAAAAGAAAATATATAAAATTAGGAGAGTTAGAGAAAGCTAAAGAACTAGTATCAACTTCCTGTGGCTGAATCTCCTCCTCTTGCTCCCTGACTTTTTGGAGAACTCTGTGAAGGAGCACACAGCACGTGGAAGAAAAGGTGAGGAAACTTTGGCAAAATTGCTAAAGGAAGGGAAGGATATCGGGGGCTTCGCCATAGAAGGAAAAGGTATGGGAGAAGTATGGAAGAGAGGGAGGAAAGAGTTGAACCAAAAAAAAAAAAAAAAAAAAAGAAGAGGAAGGGGGAAATATAATGATAATGAGCAATTCACACCTTCAGAACCCTTTGACTCCAAAGAAGGGTCGGCCTTAGGAATAGATTGGTTACTGGTTTGGCCTAAAAAAAAAAAAAAGGAAGAGAAAATAAGAACTCTTAGGAAGAAAGGATAAGAGAGATAAAATTTAAGCATTAATAAAGAGTGGATAAGGCTCACTTGCTTGTATGGATGAAGGCACACCCCCCAAGGACTTCTTGCTCAACGCAGGCTCAATCATAGGCTCAAGTGACACAGTTTTGGTAAGACTGGGAGTCTACACAGACTTGGAATCTTGGGGGATGGAAGGTTGAGAAGCTTCAGGGTACTGAACAACTAAGGGAGCAGAAGGTAGAGTGGGCTGGGCATCCTTCACTGCCTACTTGACTTCCTTGGCCACATCACTACTAGGGGGCTCCTTTTCCATGCCTAGGGGAACAGTAGATGGAGTTGTCATCACTTCTTTTACCAGAGTCTCACCAGTCGTGAGAGGAGGTACCTCAACTTGCAAAAGAAAAAGAAGGGTATGTGGCAGAACATCATAAAATGCATAGGAACACGGCACCGAAAAAGAATGAAAGCAAGCAGTAAAAGGCACAAATGGAAGGAGGTCGTACCGCATCATTACCAGATGATTGACTCTTGTCTCTTTTAGGGTCTGACTTGCATTTAGACTGTAAAAGCGAAAGACCATTCATTAGTTAAAAGAGAGAGGGAGAGACACAACAAGAACAATGAACTACTGCAAATAAAAGAGAGAAGAAGGAAAGAAGCCTTGCCCTTCTCTCTCTCTCTCTCTCTCTCTCTCTCTATAGATTCTCCAATGGTTTTTTGTCTACTACGGGTACTCCCAGAGGGTTCTAAGGGAGACTGGGGTATGAAATCAAAGGACCCCAAAGAACCTTGGGTTGAGGAACTCACAGGAACTTAAGAGAGAGAAGACTCTACGTTAGTCTTCACCTGGATCTTTGGGATTAGGGGGTGGCCAACTTCCTTTCCAATTGTAAAGGGATCCACTCTCTTGAGTTCCTCAGAAATGACCAACTATTTCTGGGATTTTGCAGTCTTCCTTTTCTTAGTCTCAGGACCAACTTCAGTTTCCTCAGCACTTTCTTCAAGCTCAGCTCTCTTGACAGCTTCTTGTTTGATCTTTTTCTCTTTACCTTTACTTATAGGAGTGGCAACACCAATTGCCTCTATTGCTCCTCTCTTGATTGGCACACTAGAAGAGGTACCCACAATAAGGTCACACATTGACCAAGCCTCAGGAAAATCTTGCGCATAACATACCCAACCACCCCTAGAAGCATGCCACTCCACAAATCTTGTCTTGCTACTTATGGCAGCAGACTGGCCAACAGTAGGGAGGGTCAAGCGTCTGTTGGAGGTAGGGGCAAAGAGAATACTAGGATCAAAAAGCCTCCCAATCTTACCAAAACCAATGTAGTCCGAGAAGGACTTCTGAACTCTTCTCTAATATCTAGCAAAGCCACTAGAAGTAAAGACTCCTCTCTGAGAGTTTGGTACCACAAACTGGGAGCTCCTTCGCGACCAGTAAGAAAAGGCCTAGAGCCTTAGGAAAGGATCCAAAGAAGGGAGTGAAGGTACTATATCTTTAAACATTGGTGGGATGTCCTAATCAAAGCCAAATTGCTAAAGTACCCGGTGTGTCGAGTAGTGGGTGTACCTAGGACCACTTGACGAGGGCACTGGAAGCCATGAGGGACTGATCTAAGCCAAGTATGCTAAGCTGCCTTCGTCCCCACGATGCAGATCAAACATATTCCCTGGAGAGTTAAGAAAAGAGGCCAACACAGAGTTACAGGCGAACCCAGGGTTGAACTCCCAAGGAGAACGCCAACTCAAGTGCCCTACTTGATCAAACAACTCAACCAACGAAAAATGCCACCTTTCAAGTTGGCCCAACAAAAAATGCTAGGATGGCTATCAGTAGAACTACCACACAGACCCTTAATCACATCCGAGGATCCTTGGAATTTATCTTTTACAAATTTCAAACTTCTACACTTAGCCAAAGTAACAGAAGAGCGATCCCACATGACTACTTGGAGAATGGCACAGTGAAGGGACATAGTGATAACATAGCAAGAATCTCCCTTGACTTCATCTCCATGAAGCAAGTCTAATTGGGAGTAAACATGGCCTTGGAACATGGGGACTAAAGGATACTGAGAACTTTGGGCTAGTCTAATTGCCAAAGGAAAGAAAACGGACTTAACCTTGTACCCGGGCAACTCACTGAATAAAAACTTACTGAGCCAAAGTGCCAAGATCCCAACTTGCCTAACTGCCTTGTCCTTCTCTTGAGAAAGGTTCATGACCCACTTGCCCATTCTGGCCGGTTTCCCACTAGGAGAAGCAGTACGCCCGCCAAAATGGCTGAATAGTTTGTCTTCCACTTCAAGATTTTTCGCTAGAAAGACTGATATCGAAAGGATTCTCTTCACCAAACACAGGGAGGAGGAAGTTATTGACCACATCCTCCAAGGTGATAGTGAGCTCACCAACAGAAAAGAAAAAGGAATAAAGAGAAGGGCACCAATGGTGTACCAAGTGTTTAAGGCCCTTGGCATCTCTAAAACCTTTAAGGTTCTTGGAAATTGGTACTGATTTTAGAATCTTGATGCGCTCCAGACAACTAACAAATTCACCATCGAAAAGCTCCTTATCCACCCAAATAGCCCAACCAGTGATCTTCCTCGGAATGAAGTCAAAGAAAATAGGAACCGCCTTTCGAGATCCCCACCTAATCTAGAGATCTAAAATCTCCCTTGGATCTAGAACTTGGGCAGAACTGGCGAACCCTAACTGGCCGAAGAACACCCAAGTGTGAGGGGAATGAGGGGCATCACCGTGAGACACCTAAGGAAAAAACAGGCTGGAGGTGTACCAGGGGTCCTGTAAAGGGAAAGATAGGCACTCCATGACCTCCTGCATCTCACCTTGTGCAAACCCAAAGGAGCTTTCACCCTTAAAAGGATTGGGAGTGCGCTTCCTCCTTTTTCGTGAGGAAGAAGAAGCCATGGAACAACAAATGCACTGCGAAATATAGAAGTCAAAGGAGTGAAGAACACAGAAGAAGAAACAGGGAAACCAAATGATTGTAAGAAAGGTGATGAGTTTGGAAAAGAAGGTCTGAAAAGTGAAAAGAAAGTATGAAGTGACTGCAATAATGGCGTAAAGAGCAATTGGAGAAGACGATGTATGGAAAGGCGTGCCAGTTCCCAAAATTTAATTTTTAAACAGAAGAATTATTGGCAGTTATTAATGGGAGTTAAGGGAAACGTGAGAAATGGGTGGGGGAATTTTCACTCCAACATTCAACTGCCATGTTCCGTGCAAAAGGGGGGGGGGAGTTACAAAAAAAAGAAGAAGAAAAAAAAGGAAAGAAGTGCAACATGCAAAGAAAACTAGGATACCTGAAAGTAGCAGGAAAGACAGGACCCTGAAGGAAGAAGAGGAGGGACCCTGAGGTTAATTAAAATAGTGAAGAAGGAATTCCTACAGAAATTAAGGCTTTGGTCTACTTACGCATGGGCTGCAGGTAACCCACGAGCTTGGGGGGCTAAATGTTGAGGTCTAAAAAAGTCACAATATTGCACCAAGGCCCAAAAAGGCACAGGGAGTTGAACTCCATGAAGAAAATAAAAGACTTGAGTTTGCAATAAAGAAAAAAAGATGGTAGGCCCAACTCCATTAAGGGGTTTAAGGAAGAACCCTGACCCACGAATGGATAAGCCTTAGAATTCATGAAACAAAGGGAAGAAGAAAAAAGTACAGTAAGGATAGAAAATCACTAGGGAGCCTAGTGGTAAGAACTGGCCCGGGATACCCAGGGACTGCCAAGGGCTCGGGATCCTTGGGACGTGCAGCAAAGCCAGGATAAGATTAAGATAGCTCAGAAGGAGTGCTAAGAAAACACAGGGAATGAGAACAGATACGTCCCTATCAGCCACCCAATGGTGCAGAAAGGAACCAGAAAGCTTGGAAACCAACAATTCATGAACAAAGAGTTGGTATCTCGGGGAACCCAAAAAGAAGAACCATGAAGGGAAGTAGCTGGGAAGACTTTCAACCTGGTAGGAAGGAATCAGCTCACTTGGGAAAAATGACAAAAGGAAAGGCAGCTAAAAGCTGAGTTTGAAAAAGGTGAGAGATCTTGAAGGAAAAAGGACCAAAAGGTCAGCTCTTTAAGGGCACCCCAGAATGGAAAGTTAGCAGGAGACTTTTGGGGAAGAAGCAACAAAAGGAGAAAATTATGAGAAATAAGGAAGGGACCAGCCACCAATGTTGTTGGCACAACATTGGTTCTGATACCCAGGAGAGCAAATGGAGGGAATCAATGGTACCCCAGAACTCTAGGATGACGTTATAAAAGGAGGAAGTAGCCAACAGTGAAAGGGATCCAAAAACGGTGAATTAGAGTAGAATAATTGAGAAAACTCTAATAGAATTCAAAGAAAGTAAGAAAAGAGAGGGAAATACCGCCTGATATCCTTAAATAGCCACTAGAGAATACACTTAGATTTAAAGGGATTCAAACTTTGCAAGTCATAGAGGCCTAAAGAGCCATCTAAGTCTGTGGTTTTTGGACCTTATGATATGTCCTAGTGAGCATGATGTATTACACAATTGAGAAATTAATGAAATATTACACAGTATCTTAAGGACCCCTAACGTTTACTTTGTGTCTTCCTCTATTGCTTTGTCCCTTTATTGTTTCTTATTGTTCAATGCATATATTTCTTGTTTTCTAGTATGTATGTGTTGTAGGATTCCTACTCTGTGCACCATCTGGTTCGTAATAAGCCCATTTAACTACGGTGAACCAAGCCCAGTCCCTTAAAACAACAAGTAAGAGGACCCAAGGTTCTTGTGTCTACTTGGGCTTGGGTATTGTCCAAAAAGGACCCTTACACATGTAAAGCATTTAAATAAAGCTTAGAAGCAATGACATGGAAAAATCTCCTGTGTCTATGTCAAACATAGAGTATGTTGTAGACACAATTGCATGCGAAGAGGAAAAAGAATAAGTATGTATCTATACTATTTATAACAAGATTTTCCTCTTTGAATTGGACATTTTTGTAGTTCAGAAATACCGTTGCATCCAATGTTTAATGAATGAAAATAATTGAGGACAAAGCAGTAAAAATACACCTATTAACACCCCCTAAAAAAATGTCTGACTATTGCACTCTCCCATCAGTTTACAAATTGAAATTTAAATGTTCAGTCTTCCACTCTTTTACAATTTCAAATTTCCTCTTATCATCAAGAAGTGACAATGTTGTCCAATATCTATCCTCAAGTCTCCTGCAAATTCCAAAAAACACACACAAGTAGTGAGAAGAATAAGTTGAGGCTACAAATTCCAAAAAACACAAACAAGTAGTGAGAAGAATGAGTTGAGGCAACAACGCAAATAGAATTTGAAGGTATTTAATAAAATATTTCTTTTTATTAATGTCATTATCTAATGAGATAATTAACAATACAAACACTCATAGGATGGATTATAATATTCTGTCTTTATCAAAATTTGTTCATATTTCTTTTCAAAGATCCATTGTTTTTTTTAGTACTTCACTGGCCCTTTTCTTTCTTTTTTTTTTTTTTTTTTTTTTTTTGTACTTCGTCGTATTCGCTTAGATAAAGTTTTAGTTTAATTGTTTTCAGAATTATATTTTCCTTTATTCTAATTTTTTAAGTTGGTATTTTATTTATTTCATTATTCCATTCTTTTGCTTGAAGGAATTTTCATTTTTTTTTTCTCTTATATATTTCATTTGAATGTTGTTGATTAGATTTAAAAAGAAGGCACAAGTACTTTACCCTCGTTGTCCATCAACGATTATACTGTTTAGTTATTTAGCACTATGGAAATTAATTTCTTAATTATGCTACTGCTACTTTGATTAGGTTTGTCACTCAAGATAATTTCAAATTCTTAATTCAATGATTGCATAATTACTAACCTTTGAACATCAGTAAAAATAAGGGAATCAATGATTATACTTCATTTTTTTTCCCCTTATGTATTTCATTTGAATGTCATTGATTAGATTAATAAGAATGCACAAGAACTTTACCCTTGCTGTCCATCAACGATTATACTGTTTAATTATTTAACACTATGGATATTGCTTTCTTGATTATGCTATTGCTACTTTGATTAGATTTATCACTCAAGTTAATTTCAAATTTTTAATTCAATAATTGCGTATGTTAGGACATATGTGTTTCACATGTTAAGAACATATGTCTTGATTTTATGTAATTGGCTTATTCTTTGACAAAACGCACTTTACTTGTATTTGGGTAGATTTAGGATGTTTTAAATACTTCAAGAAACTTTGTTTTAAGATCTAGTATTGAAACTTTCAAGTCTGTTCAAGAAAACAAGTTCAGAGTGCAAAATCATTAAAGCTCGACAGCTGGTCGACAGCTGCATCTATCGAGCTTAAAGAAGTTGTTCTTCATTCGGTGTGCTCGACACCTGCTCGACAGCTGCTCGACACCTACTATCTGTCGAGGTTTAAGATTTTCAGAATTTCAATATGATTTTCTTGGGATCCGTGAATATGTCTTTGGGCCTTCTTTTCTCCTAAACCTAGACATATAAAAGGATCAATTTAAGGGCCGTCAAAGTGTTCACAAGTTGCACAAGTTTTGAGCGAACTCTATTCAAGCAAATTGTGATCGGAGACGAAGTTCTTGCCCTAGTTCATCTCTTTCTCTTGAAGAAGTTGCTATGTATGTGCACCGTAGGGTTTTGTGACCAAGCATCTTCTTGATCTTCATCATGTGAATAAACTGAAGAACTTTGCAACCAACAAACTTCTTAGTTGGTGATTGAAGTCGCATACTGGGATCCGTGTAATTGGTTAGTCACGTACTGGGAGTCATGCATCTGAAAGGGGATCTGTCACTATAGAACAAGTCCAATTGGGTATTGGGGTAAGGGTTCAACTGTAGGTTGGTAAGGTACTTGGATTCCTTTACTTGTAACCGCTTGTTGTGATAATAGTGGAGTTTCGGGAGTGGTGACCTGAAAATCACCTGGTGGGGTTTTTGCCATTAGGTTTTCCTCATTCGTAAACAAATCACCGTGTTATTTATTTTCTGCTGCATATTTAGTTTATTGGTGATTTATTTGTGCTACCACGCTTTGCATGATAAATTGATTAATTAATAACTTGGCTAATTAATTAATTAATTACTATCACAAGGGGTCATTCAGTTTGTGGCCTATCAAGTGGTATCAGAGCAGGCACACTCTGATTAGGGTTTAATCTTTGCTGTGTTGATCCATTGACCCCTGTTTGTCATGGATAGAGGACAGTCATTAATCATACCTCTTTTATTTGATGGCACTAACTATGCATACTGGAAAGTACGCATGAGAGCTTTCTTGTAGTCTTTAGATGAGAAAGTGTGGCAAGCTGTGGAGATAGGCTGGACTAAGCCTACAGAAGCGCCAGCCGACTGGGATCATGCCAAGATTACGGCAATAGAGGAATCAAAGGATATTGACAAGATTCCTCTAACTGAGCTGGTTGGAAACTTGTAGACCTATGAGCTAGGGTTGACAAGAATAGGCAAGTTGGGTAAAAGCAAAAGTATGGCTCTGAAGGCCAAAAACAATGAAACAGATGAATCTTCTAATGATGAAGATTCCAAGATGAAGTCCTACATCACTAGGCAGTTCAAGAAGTTCATGAAGAACGCCAATGGAAAGGGTTTCGACAAAGACCACAGGCAATCCAGCTCTTCTCAATTTAAAGTCCAAGACAAAGGGAAGAAGGATGCTAAGGAAGGTGGTCAGTACACTGTTCCCTTTGGACCTAAGTGTTTTGGGTGTCAAGGCTTCGGTCACATGAAGCATGAGTGTCCTACATACCTCAAGAGCATTAGGAAGAGCAAGGCACTTGCTGTTACCTTGAGCGACACTGAGCCTGAGGATGATTCCGACAATGAGGATGACGGAATCTTAAATGCCTTCACAGCCACAGTCAATCCTACTGATGGGATTGTTGAAGATGTGGTTGAAGTAGAGGAACTGGTGGAATCTAAGTTTGAAAAGATGGATGACCAAGATGATATCCATACAGCCTATGAGAAGCTATATAAGCTCTCTAAGAAGCATGAGAAATTATATAGGCTAACCACCAAGAAGCTCAGTGATGTGGAACTCGACCGTGAGGAGCTTTCCACAAAGTTTGATGAGGCTAATCAAACTATTGGAGCACTGAGATTCGAGAACAATTTCTTGGCTAAGAAGACCAAGAAGCTTGAAGCGGAGCTGTTTCAAGTTAGAGCTCAATTGGAGAGGACTTCAAGCGCAAAGCTGGATGAGATGCTAAGCATTCAGAAATCCGCTTCAAATCGAACAGGCTTAAGGTATGGTCTTTCTTCCTCTAACATTGCTTCATCTAGTACTACTGTTTTTGTTTCTCCTACTAATAATGTTAAAACTGAGAACAATGAGACTAAAACTGAATTAGCTAGTGAGAACTTAGACAAGGGTAAATCTATCTTAGAAGCACCCCCTGAGCTTGAGAAGAAAGATGTTAAAAACCTTAGGGCTAAGAAGACTAACTCTCAAAAGCCTAAACAAAAGAAGCAGCATCTCTGTCATCAATGTAGAGCTGTCGGTCATACTCGACCAAATTGCTATAAGTGGCTTGCCACTCAACAGAGTAACGACATGATAACATCTGGGAACCAGAATCAGCTTCAATCCTCTTTTGCTCCCCTTGGAGATCTTCTCAAAGCCTTCATGTTCCTTTCGAACTTGAACGGTTTTAATTCTTCCCCTTCACCACCGATTCAAGGGTTTGCTAGATGGAAAGATTCTTCCAAGGTGTGGAAAGAAAAGGGCTCCAAGTGATTCTATCACTTTTCTCTCTCTTCTTGTTTTTGTGTGTGTATTACTTATGTGTTTTGCTTTCATGTTTTGAGTCAATCTAGTTTTTATACTTTGTTTGTTTAACATGTGTTTGTTGGTTTTCTTCAGTTTTGCTTTGTTTTGTTTTTCATATAAAAAAAAAATTGAAAAATCAGAAAAATACAAAAACAATGTGTGTTTTGTGTACTTTGGTACTTGTGTACCTTGGATGGCCATTAAAAGAAAGTCTTTTAAATTTTGTATCGTTTGTAGCTTAGATAAGCATCTCTATGCACAACTAAGCAAGTGAGCTTTGTGGCTCGTGTTTGTGATGAGTATGCTTAAATTGTCTCTTAAACTTAACATGCATATCACTCTTTTTGACGGGAATGACTAAAAAATCCTAAGAGAAAGGCATAAATAACCATCTCACCACTGTTGCCCGCCAATCATAATAAGACACCTATATGTTTCGGCATAGCAAAAGTGCAATGTCAATGACATTTGTGTGCTTAGGCATCGCAAAATAAAAATGTCAAATATCATTGGGTATTTCTTTTCTCTCTCTAATAAGCCCATGCATGATATGCTCAAAAGAAAAATATGCAAAGAAAATTCAAAAGCAAAAAGATCAAAAATGCTTTAAAAATTATTGCAAGAGTGTATTCTAGGAGATGTGGGAGTTATAAGATGTACCTCAAAGGTGATAGTCTCCATCAAGCAGTTATGATTGTGTATGAGTGAAAGTGATTTTCTCATATCTCAAATCGTCATAACATGCATACACTTATGCAATCTTGCGATATTTTTCACACACAACACGCAATATTCTTTGCTACTCTTGATACAAGTGCAGGTACAATGTGATTTGGCCATCACGAGGTTTTACGTGTATTAATGTATGCTCACTAAACTGTCTAGACTCGTTTTTGAAATATAAAATTGGTTAGACTTGTTTAGTGTGTGTGTGTGTGTGTTTGTGGAGATCCATGTGCTTAAATTTTCATTTGAGAGATGATTTTAAGAGCTTAATATGTTGATTGGATCTTTGGTTGAGTTGCATGTTGGATTGCATTTATGTTTGTGTTTTTCAAATCCCGAAAAACTATTTTTAAAAGCTGGCTCGACACCTCCTCGATAGCTGGCTATTTGTCGAGCTTCCTTTAAGCTTTTTCTTATCGCAATCTCGCCTGCACCTCGATACCTGGTGGATCTATCGAGATTGGGTCTGTATGCTCGATAGTTTCTCGATACCTGGTGGATCGATCGAGCTTCTATTCTAAAAATAAGTGTGTTGATCCTCGATACCTCCTTGATACCTCAGCTGTCAACATGTATTTTCTCGACACTTCCTCGATAGTTCCCTCGATACCTGTCAATACCTGCATCTATCGAGAATTACTGGCTTCCTTATATAAAGCCCCTGCGCGATTCGAATCTCATTCCATTCGATCTCTCTCTCGACACTTCTCTGTTTCTCTCCCAAATACACTCTAATCTCACTCTTATCTTGGTTCTCAAGGATTTTTCAAGGTTTTTCAAGTATTTTTTCACTTGGTAAGCTTCTAATCCTTTCTCATTCATGCATTTCATGTTTTGAAACCTAGGATTTGGGGTTTTTGGAAATTTTTGGGGTTTTTCAAAATTGATGAGATTTCATTGAAATTTTGGGTTGGGTTTTCACTTAAATGTGTTTAAAACCTCATACACTGCATCACATTAGCATTATAATGATCTTGCCATGCATTTAGATGTGTACTATATGGTTGTGTGTTGGTAGGTTTGGATTGGGCTGAGCCCATGATGAAATTTCTTTTACATGTCACATGTTCATGCATTTCCCATGCATACGTACTTCTTTTCAATATATTTGATATATTTGAAAATGTTTGGGACTTTTCTGATTGTCTTTCTTTTTCTCCCTCTCTGTTGTTTACGTTAGTCGTGTCTATGGCACCTAAGCGTAAATCCACTCTAGCCCAGAACCCTCTTCGTTCCGGTGCTTCTTCTTCGTCGGATCCTACCTTATCTCATATTCGATTCCATGCTGATGATGCCTTTAAGGCATTTTCGGAGAACTTTTCTAAACGAGGCATTCATTCGGAATGCCAAGTCATCTTGTCAGATTTTGCTGACACCGACCTTCCTTCTGTCATTCACAATAGGGGATGGGAGTCACTGTGTGACGCCCCGGTCACCTGTTCTCTCGTGCTTACCTAGGAGTTCTACTCCAACATGCATGGAATTGATTGGTTAGTACCTCTTTTCTTCACTCGCGTTTGAGGTACGCACATTCCTATCACATCGCAGTTAGTTGCGGATGTGATTCGGGTTCCTAGGATAGAGTTTCCTGACTATCTTGGTTGTGAGCGTCTAAGGACTGTGTCCAGGGATGAGCTCATGTCTGCTTTCTGTGAGCGCCCTACTTCTTGGGGTGAGCGTCTTTGTAGACACCCCATTTTACAACTTGCATTTAACCAATCGGTAGATCTTTAGATTTGTGATACAAAACAAATCTTGATGTTCTAACGATCATAATGGTATGTCATAGGTTTTGATCGGACCACCCGATCAAAAGTTATCATACAAGCAATTTTCAATGATCATGGCCTGCCTACACGATGGGCCTGATCACGTCCTATTCTAAACACTTAATTTTGATTGGTTCTCACAAGAATTAATTTAAAATTAATCAAGTGTGATTTTTGATTGGATTTCATTTTATTTCATTTTTTTAAAGAAAATAATAAAAAAATGTTTTTCTTTATGGCATCTTATCTGCTCTTTTGAAAAATTCCGGAGATATGATCCATGAAAAATTCAAAAAAAAAAAAAGAAAAGAAAAAATTCTCAAAAAACGTCATTATCTTCAGCTGGAACTTGAATCACATTTTTGGTCAGAAAAACGTTGAAATTTGGATTTCTCTATTTCTATAAAAGTTGTAGAGAATTGAATTTCATTTCAAAAAACATCAATCCCGAATCAATTGGAATTTTGAGCAGCAAGTTATGGCCAAAATACGAAACAGGTGCAGAAGACAACATAAATTCAGCATTATCTTCAATTTTCTCTCAAAATTCCAAATGAGTTCAACGTCAAATCTGTTCAAGCCTATCTAATAGACTTATCCTTTCCCTTTGCTTCAGAAGAAATATTTTTGAAAAATAAATTGGGTAAAGAAACAGATACAGCCTATGAAAAAATTCAAAAATGCTCAAAATACGTTACTATTTTCAGCAGAAATTTGAAACACATTTTTGGCATGGATAACGTTGGAATTTGGCTTTCTCTATTTCTGAAAAAGTTGTAGATAATTGAATTTCCTTTCAAAAAACACCCATCTTGAATCAATTGGAATTTGGAGCGGAAAATTAGAGCCAAAATACGAAGCAGGTGCAGCATCATTTCAAAATTTAAATGGAGATCAACACCAAATCCGTCCCCAGCTCATTTAAACAGATTATCTCCTCCCTTAGCTTCAGAAGAAAGCTAATAATTTAGCTTTAAAGCTAAGCCATCCCTTCCCCTATAAATAGAGAAGACATCTTCCATTCTCTGGACCCCGGAATTCCCTCTTGAGAGCTAATGAGAAAGCAGAAAAGAAAAGCTATTGAGCAACCATTGTTCTTACTTTGGTTGTAGTTTAGTACTTCCTTGCTTTCTCCCTAGCCCTTTAAGTGATCAATTCCCCTTTTAATTTATGCTGGTAAGTAGTTAACTTTTTTTATTCTTTATACATGCTAGAATAAATGCTTACAAATCATTATTCACTTCTTTTATGCCATGCTTGGATGAACATGCCTATGTTTTATTTGGTTTTCTCTTACATGCTTAGATGAACATTTCTAGGCCAATACACAATTTTCTTTTGAATGCTTAGATGAGCACTTCTAGGCTAAAACACAAGTTTCTCTTTAATACTTAGATGAACATGTCTAGGTAATTGTTTTACATTTTTAAATGCTTGAACAAACATGTCAAAGTATTTTGATTTTGCCTAGATAAACATGTCTAGGGTTTTTCTTTTACTTCTCTTCATAATTGCTTGGAGGATCAAATATGCATAAAGGTTTTATTTTTATTTGCTCCTCTTTGCAATTATGTTGATTTCAAATCACATGACAATTTTGTTTTCCCTCACATGCTTAGATGAACTTGTTTAGGCTAGGAATTCTTTATTTATATTGATCTCTTGGATGAACATGCCATTACCTTCATTCTTTTTGTTATCTAACAAGTTTTATTTTATTTTATTTTCTCTTCATGTCAAATTCCTCTACCATATATTTATTTACACTTCTTGCAAATCACATGTTTATATGACATATTCTTTGTATTTGTTTGACATGACATGACATTGGCCACCTTAACCTAGGAGACCGGTTTTACCGGGCGAGATGAGTGCTTAATCCCTTCCCATCTCGTAAATTAGCCTCCGAACCAAGATCAAGGGTTCTAGACAATTTTTTGTATATACAATTTTACCTTTTTTAGAATGTAACTAGGAAATAAAGCAATGTAATTTATTTTTCTTAGATTGTACCTAGGACAAAAGGCATTGTAAATTTTTGTTACAAAATTCAATGTAAATTGTCATATACATTAATACAACAGAAGTATTTTTCATTAAAGGTTTTCTTGTTTTTCCTTTTAAATTAAATAAGTGGCGACTCCATGTAAAACCCTCGATCTAGGGGGGAACACATTTTACAGTGGCGACTCCACTGGGGATGTTGAAGGCTAGACTCCAGTTTAGGTTATGGTGGCCAACCATGTCATTTGTTTGTTTATTGCTTTTAATGCTATGTCATATTTGTTTGCCATAACATCATTTGCATAATTGGAATTGTATATGAATTGTGTATGTTGCCCGGAAACCATGGTAATTGTAGCCATGGATCGCGGTCCTCCTGGATTCGTGTACCCAGTGGTGAACCTACCACCCCATCGCCTAAGACTCGCTTGATCTTTCTTGCGTTTCGTAAAGGACAAACTCTACCGTTTGGACCAACGCGGCGTTCATACGTCACAAGTTGGGAGGTACAACGTCCTAGCTTTTGGGGAACCTATTAGCCTACCTTTTACCTTCATGTAAGAAGCCATAGAACTAATCTTTAGGTCAATCCCATAAAATACATTGCATCCCATGAATGTGTTTGGCCGTTGTTTGATCCATGATGTGCCTTAGTCCAATGCTTAGGCCCATCATAATTGTTTAAGATTTCTTTTAAAAAAAAATCTACCTTATGCATTTTGGTTGAGACCAAAGAATCTCAATCAGGGTTCAAGCCCACCAAGTTCAAAGCATATCTAAAAGCTCAAGATCATCAAGCTTAAAGACATCAAGATTAAAGCCACCAATCTTAAAGTGCAAGGCCCAAGTAAACATCAAAACCAAGGCTTCCAATTAAGAAATGGCCAACAACCAAGAAGATCGACACATGAATGATCATAGGGAACAACCGCCTCTCACCACTCAAGATTTACTCAACACTTTGGTAGCAAGTCAAGCCCAACTCCAAAAGGACATCCAAGCATTGATCCAACAAATGGGGAACAAGAACTCTCATGAATCCTCTAGGGCCCAAAATGATAATGGACCCAGAAATTCTAAAGAAAGCCATGGCTTGGTGTTGACGGAAAATGAGAAGAAGATGGTTGAACGAATGGACCAAATGGAAAAGCTCCTAATGAGATCTAGAAGGGTTGAAGAAGCTATGGATCTGCATTCACTTTCGCTCTTTCCTCAAGCAAAGGCCCCACCAAAGTTTAAGATGCCAACATTGGACAAGTTTGAACGCATGAGCTGCCCTAAAGCCCATCTGAAAATGTACATAAGAGCATTGCAACCCTTGGGAGCTGATGAAGAGTTACTAGCCCAAATGTTTCAAAATACACTCACCGGAGCTGCCCTACGTTGGTTCCTAAATTTGGAGGATTCTCGAACTCGGACTTGGGAAGATATGTGCCATGAATTTTACAAGCAATACAAGTACAATACTGAGGTGGACATCACTTGGCGAGACCTTGAGACAACCAAGCAAGATTCCAGTGAATCTTTTCATGCATTCATCACAAGGTGGAGGACAAAAGCAGCCCAGATGACCGTTAGGCCCAATGAGGAAGAACAATTGAACATGATTGTGAAGAATCTCCTCCCGACCTACAACAAGTATCTATTTGCTTGATACTTTCCCAACTTCAAGACCCTAATTGCTGCTGGAACCCAAATTGAAGATGCCATCAATAACAGTGGGATTATCCAAGATCTCATGGACCAACAAATCATTGCTGCACCAACATCTACCAATCAATCCAACTCTACTTCATGAGTTGCCAAGCAATAATGGGTTTTTCAGGAATTTTTTTATTACAAGCTTTGTCTGTTCTTTACTTGTTTTCCATTTTTTAATCTCATTTCTTGTTTGATGCATTTTGTTATTCATGTTGTGTTTGATGCAAAAATTAAAAAAAAAAAAATCAAAAACTCAAAAAATCAAAATTAAAGAAAACTTTGGACTAGGGGCATTGGGATCTTTAGTGACATTTTTGACTCCTTTCAAAGCCCAATTGAAAATGGTTTTCTTGAGGCCTACAATTTCTGTCAAAATGGACTTGTTCATGATAATCCTTCAAAAATTACAAAAATGCTTTTCTTCAAAAAGAAAAAAATAATAATAAAATAAAATCAAGGAAAACTTTCAAAAAAAAAAAACTTCCAACCAGGGGCAGTGGGCCCTTTAATGGATTTTCAAAAATGATGCAAGGCTTAACCTTCTCATCAAAGCCCAGTCCACTTGGAAAGAGTGTGAGAGGTCAAAATTTTTCAAATGTTATTTTCCTCAAGTACTACATGAGAATTCCTTTGGCAAAGCTTTTGCAAATCATAATGCTTAATGGGCCAACCAATCAATGTGCACAAAGAGAGAATTAATTTCATCTGATTCATGTAAGGATCTTTGCTGAATCACTTAGAACATAAGAAGAGAAGGTCCTAAAAGGCAATCAAAGAAAATCCAGTTATTAGGAAATCTCAACAAAAAAAAGATTCCACCGATCAGAAATTCTCAAACAATGTACACTCAATTCAAATCTTAGAACATTTTTTGTGTCACAATATTGAAGCATTCATAATTTTTATTCCAAGAGGAAGTTACTAAAAGAGTTCGAGTTACTGTGCCTATAAACAAGCCTTACTAGGGATAGGAGGCCATCTTTGGTTTAGCCACATTATTCCTTGACACCCATTACAAATATTATCCATTGCTAGCCCATTTGAGCTATTAAACAGTTAGCCTTTTTTTCATGAACCCATAACAACCTAAACCTAGGGTGGGAAAATTCGAGTGTGCATACTCAAATTTTATGCTAAGGAGGACAATCTCATAGCTTCAATGAAGACATCAAGAAAAGCAGAATCCATCAAGATTAGAAGAAAAAATGAAGATCACATTTGAGAATGCAGATGATAATACTCCATCAAGATGAGAAGACAAGACTTCATCAAGTTGAAAGCTAAGAGATTCCATCATACGGAAAGAGATGAGAGCTCATCAAGTCAGAAAGCATGAAGCCAAAAAACAAAAAAAACAAAAAAACAAAAAAAAAATCCCGCTAGATTGAAAACCTGAAAGGACAGTCTAGGCAAAAATTAGGGATAAAAAAAAAAAAAAAAAAACAATGGTAGATTGAAAACCTAAAAGGGCAGTCTACGCAAAAGGAAAGAAAAAAATCGAGTGTGAGAGAGCCTGCTAGAGTGAAAACCCGAAAGGGCAGTCTAGGCAAAAATTAAGGCACAAAAAAAATAATTTTGAACTATGGATGACTTGATCCTTCTTTTAAAAGAGGTACATAGGCAGCTTTTTCAAGCACAGTCATATCAAAAAAAAAAAAAATCATTCATTCATTTGCTATCAAAGAAAGAGGACAAAAGAAGTCCAATTGGTTGAAAATCGAAGAGGCAGCCTAGTCACAATTGCCAAAAGAAGAGAAAAAGAAAAGGCGACCTTGTCATAGGTTTCAAAAGAAGAGAAAAAAGCAGAACAAAGAAGGTCGAAAACTGAAAAGGCGGCCTAGTCACAAGTTCCAAAAGAAGAGGAAAGATTTGTCAAGATGAAATTCTAGAGATTTGAAAAACAAGCGTGAAAGCACATTCATACAATAAATCAATGAAGAGAAAGGCAGAAAAATTCAATCACAACAAAGACATCAGCACAAATTCAAGTCAAAGAAGAAAATTTGAAAGCTCAAAAAAGAGTTGCCTATGAAAAATACAAGGCAAACAAGCATGGTATAACATTGATACAAATGATCCATGATGACCAGTGAGCAGATGACAAGAATTATGAGAATTTCAGCACAATGTCAAGAAAGGGAGAAACAAGAAAATCCTTCTAATGCCTAACTTTTCAGTATTGCATACTTGAGGGGAATATCTACAGGGGATTTTGAGCCTTTTTATACCATTTCTTTCATAACCTGAACCTAGCCTACATTACAACCCATGCATAAAGCCCTCCTTGAAGTTTTGCTAGTCATAGGCACACCCTTAACTCTGGCAATATTTTCTCTTGGATTAAAAAGGAAAAATGCTTGAGGTTATCAAGCCCCATTGGCAAGTAATCTCCATGATACAGTTCCTTAAATTCTCAAATCACTTGAAAGAATTCTCTAATTGAGGGCACTCCCTTTTTGTTTGTTTCCAACAAATGTGACTCCCAAATTTGGGGCACTCCTCTTTGTTTCTATCCCAAAAAAAAAAAAAAAGTGTCTCCCAAAAAGAAAAGAAAAATCACATGACTCTCAAACATCTCTACATTTCATTTCTTTGATTGTCCTTGAAGACCTAATCCAATAGTGTTTAAAAAGAAGAAGCAAACTTGATTACATGCATTCAATGACTTTGTTCCTTTTTAGTCAAAAAGATTGACTTGACTCCTAAATAGTATGATATGCTAAAATAATCGTTAAAAGGATTATCTCATGGTCATTTGGGAAAGAAAAAGAATTTTCTCAAAAGGCACCACTATTCACCAAATGGTTTTTCAAGAAGAAAATCAATTTCTTTCAAAAACAAAATTTTTCATGATCAAGTCCATTT
Organism: Quercus lobata; assembly: GCF_001633185.2. NCBI lineage: Eukaryota > Viridiplantae > Streptophyta > Magnoliopsida > Fagales > Fagaceae > Quercus > Quercus lobata. The sequence goes on along the minus strand of NC_044914.1, from coordinate 31,678,527 downwards.
TGAAAATGCAATACAAGGTTTGGTTGGAAGCCATGATCATCTTTTGGGTGGACTAGATGTCTTCCCTACAGACTTGAACTATGTCTAACTTGGTCCTCCTGAAGAAAAGTGCGTAGGCAACCTGTTAAAGGCTCTGTAAACAATAGGCACCAAATCAAGACAATGACCCAAATTTGTTTGCAAATAGCTTTAAACTAGGGGCATTGGCCCATTTTTTATCTGCATTAAGCATTGGCCCATTAGTTTTCATCTGCAAGCTTTTCATCTATTTTTCTATGCAAGCATGTTTATACTAGGGGCATTGGTTCAAATTAACTTGTTTCTAACAAGCTTGATAAAGGAAAATTTTCATCTTTGCAGGAATTAAGCAAAAATCTCTCAGCATTCAATAACAACTTCAAGTCCAAGAGTCTCACATCTCACATGGATCAACTAAGAAGTCTCCCACATCACTCAAGGCTCAACTAAGGAGTCTCTTGCATTCATTGAAGTTGACTAGTATTGTCCAACATCTCAGGCTCTAGGGTTTGACAAAGATTTTTTCTTGAAAGTCACAAAAAAGTTTTCAAAAAAAAATCCAATAAGATTTTCAGAAAATTCGTAACTTTTTTTCAAGGAAACCTGAAAGTTTTTCAAAATTCTTACAAATTTTCAACAAAACCCATCAAGGTTTTCATACTTTATTTAACAAATTTTCAAAAAATAAAATTCTCAAAACTCGACAAGGTTTGTGAACAAAATCTTCAAAAAACCCAACAAGGTTTGTCAAAACAATTTTCAAAACAAGGTTTTCATGACTTTCTCAAAAAATCAAACAAGATTTTCAAAAAATTTTAGCATCTATCTCAAAAAACCAGACAAGGTTTTCTAATAAAATTTTCAAAACCCGACAAGGTTTGTGAACAAAATTTTCAAAAAAAACCCAACAAGGTTTGTCAACAATTTTTCAAAACAAGGTTTTCATGACTTTCTCAAAAAATCAAACAAGATTTTCAGAAAGTTTTAGCATCTTTTTCAAAAGTTGAGGAAAATCCTGCAAGATCTTCAAACATCTCTTAGAAAAAGAATGCTTGACAATGTTACATAGTTTTCACAAAAACCCAACAAGGTTTTTATCAAATTTCCAAAAGACAGGACAAGATCATTCCAAGAATAACCAACATGTCTTCACAAATACAAATTTTGATAAGAATATCAAAATTTTCAAGAGAAAATTCAACAAGATTTTCAACAAGTTTCAAGTTCAAAAATTTTCAAAAAAAAAACAGACAAGTTTTTAGAAAATTTGCCAAGATCTTCATAAGAAAACCCAACAAGGTTTTTATCAAATTTCCAAAAAGACATGACAAGATCATTCCAAGAATGCCCAACATTGTTTACAAATTTTGGTAAGAATATCAAAATTTTCAAAAGAAAATTCAACAAGATTTTCAACAAATTTTAGGTTCAAAAATTTTCAAAAAACAGACAAGTTTTTAGAAAATTTGCCAAGATCTTCATAAGAAAACCCAACAAGGTTTTTATCAAATTTCCAAAAGACATGACAAGATCATTCCAAGAATGCCCAACATTGTTTACAAATTTTGGTAAGAATATCAAAATTTTCAAAAGAAAATTCAACAAGATTCTCAACAAATTTTGGGTTCAAAAATTTTCAAAAAAACAAACAAGTTTTTAGAAAATTTGCCAAGATCATTACAAGAAAGCCCAACAGACTTTCAAATAAAAAAAGCCCGACAAGGTTTTTTAAGATAATTTACAGGTTCAAAATTTTCAAAAAAATAATAACAAGTTTTTTTTGGAAAAAAATTGCCAAAAAATTTTGGATCAAAATTTTTTTTGGAAACCAACAAGTTTCCACAACTTTAACAAATTTTCGTCACACATCGGTGATCGGTTAAATTTCAAGTTGCAAAATTTGGTGTCTTTCTTTTACATTGACATTTGCTTTTCAAGCTCTGTCAATGAGGGGCATTCTGTAGACACCCCATTTTACAACTTGCATTTAACCAATCGGTAGATCTTTAGATTTGTGATACAAAACAAATCTTGATGTTCTAACGATCATAATGGTATGTCATAGGTTTTGATCGGACCATCCGATCAAAAGTTATCATACAAGCAATTTTCAATGATCATGGCCTGCCTACACGATGGGCCTGATCACGTCCTATTCTAAACACTTAATTTTGATTGGTTCTCACAAGAATTAATTTAAAATTAATCAAGTGTGATTTTTGATTGGATTTCATTTTATTTCATTTTTTTAAAGAAAATAATAAAAAAATGTTTTTCTTTATGGCATCTTATCTGCTCTTTTGAAAAATTCCGGAGATATGATCCATGAAAAATTCAAAAAAAAAAAAAGAAAAGAAAAAATTCTCAAAAAACGTCATTATCTTCAGCTGGAACTTGAATCACATTTTTGGTCAGAAAAACGTTGAAATTTGGATTTCTCTATTTCTATAAAAGTTGTAGAGAATTGAATTTCCTTTCAAAAAACATCAATCCCGAATCAATTGGAATTTTGAGCAGCAAGTTATGGCCAAAATACGAAACAGGTGCAGAAGACAACATAAATTCAGCATTATCTTCAATTTTCTCTCAAAATTCCAAATGAGTTCAACGTCAAATCTGTTCAAGCCTATCTAATAGACTTATCCTTTCCCTTTGCTTCAGAAGAAATATTTTTGAAAAATAAATTGGGTAAAGAAACAGATACAGCCTATGAAAAAATTCAAAAATGCTCAAAATACGTTACTATTTTCAGCAGAAATTTGAAACACATTTTTGGCATGGATAACGTTGGAATTTGGCTTTCTCTATTTCTGAAAAAGTTGTAGATAATTGAATTTCCTTTCAAAAAACACCCATCTTGAATCAATTGGAATTTGGAGCGGAAAATTAGAGCCAAAATACGAAGCAGGTGCAGCATCATTTCAAAATTTAAATGGAGATCAACACCAAATCCGTCCCCAGCTCATTTAAACAGATTATCTCCTCCCTTAGCTTCAGAAGAAAGCTAATAATTTAGCTTTAAAGCTAAGCCATCCCTTCCCCTATAAATAGAGAAGACATCTTCCATTCTCTGGACCCCGGAATTCCCTCTTGAGAGCTAATGAGAAAGCAGAAAAGAAAAGCTATTGAGCAACCATTGTTCTTACTTTGGTTGTAGTTTAGTACTTCCTTGCTTTCTCCCTAGCCCTTTAAGTGATCAATTCCCCTTTTAATTTATGCTGGTAAGTAGTTAACTTTTTTTATTCTTTATACATGCTAGAATAAATGCTTACAAATCATTATTCACTTCTTTTATGCCATGCTTGGATGAACATGCCTATGTTTTATTTGGTTTTCTCTTACATGCTTAGATGAACATTTCTAGGCCAATACACAATTTTCTTTTGAATGCTTAGATGAGCACTTCTAGGCTAAAACACAAGTTTCTCTTTAATACTTAGATGAACATGTCTAGGTAATTGTTTTACATTTTTAAATGCTTGAACAAACATGTCAAAGTATTTTGATTTTGCCTAGATAAACATGTCTAGGGTTTTTCTTTTACTTCTCTTCATAATTGCTTGGAGGATCAAATATGCATAAAGGTTTTATTTTTATTTGCTCCTCTTTGCAATTATGTTGATTTCAAATCACATGACAATTTTGTTTTCCCTCACATGCTTAGATGAACTTGTTTAGGCTAGGAATTCTTTATTTATATTGATCTCTTGGATGAACATGCCATTACCTTCATTCTTTTTGTTATCTAACAAGTTTTATTTTATTTTATTTTCTCTTCATGTCAAATTCCTCTACCATATATTTATTTACACTTCTTGCAAATCACATGTTTATATGACATATTCTTTGTATTTGTTTGACATGACATGACATTGGCCACCTTAACCTAGGAGACCGGTTTTACCGGGCGAGATGAGTGCTTAATCCCTTCCCATCTCGTAAATTAGCCTCCGAACCAAGATCAAGGGTTCTAGACAATTTTTTGTATATACAATTTTACCTTTTTTAGAATGTAACTAGGAAATAAAGCAATGTAATTTATTTTTCTTAGATTGTACCTAGGACAAAAGGCATTGTAAATTTTTGTTACAAAATTCAATGTAAATTGTCATATACATTAATACAACAGAAGTATTTTTCATTAAAGGTTTTCTTGTTTTTCCTTTTAAATTAAATAAGTGGCGACTCCATGTAAAACCCTCGATCTAGGGGGGAACACATTTTACAGTCTTTTTACACCATGTCAACCTTTTGCTAAAGGTCCTAGATTCATGAACATGGTGATGACTTTTGTTTTGCATCCCCTCTTTCACTATAACTCCATCACAGAGCCTCGTGCTCAGTTTTGTTGTCTCTTCTTAAGCATATTACCATAGAATTCCCTTTTCATTTCATTCTGTCTATTATAGATGTTCATCTAGATTCGGCGACCCATGATAAGCTCATCTTTCCTTCTGCTATCACGAGGATTCTACGCCATTTTTCTATTCCTTTTCCTTCATCTGACCATTTTACCATCATGTGTGCCATAGATTACGCTACCGTTAAACGTAGCGAGGCCCAGCTTCGGTCGTGGCAGTCGGATTCAGCGGCTCCTTCCTCTCATTCCGCTCCATCCCGTTCGACTCCATCCACATAGGCTCCTCCTTCCTCTTTGAGCGATGTGTCTCTAGGAGATATCATGGCGCAGTTGCAGCGCATGGATGCTCGCCTCAATACACTCTCTACGGAGTTGTATCAGGTGAACGTTCATGTCGGTCGTATTGCACGACAATAGGCATCTATGGGTGGCTTTGCTCCTGAGGCTACTCCTTCACTGTCTTCTCCTATGGCTTCTGCTTTTGAGGATGAGGATGATGATGCTTCAAATGATGATGATGGAGATGCTAGCTCTCCGATGAGATGTCTACTTGACACTCTTACCCTTTGTCATTCGTGACAAAAAGGGGGAGTAGTTTTGGTATGAGAGTAGTCTATCTTAGGGGGAGAGTTAGTATAGGATCATTTTGTTAGGGGGAGTGTTGATACATTTTTGAGGAATGTAGTGAGGATAGTATGTATCTTTTCTTTTCTTTCTTTTTAGATACATGACTCTTGTACATGAGGTCTTGTGACCATTTCTAGACATACATTGTACTTATTTCTTTATTTATATTGATGTATGTTTTTCTTTCACCTACCCCTTCATGTGCTATTTCTTTTCGCTTTTTATACACATGTTTCTTATACTTGTATGCAATCTATTATTTCTGTTTCACACAAAGATGCGTTAATGAGTTTTGTTTAAAGTATTTCAGAAATATAGGTTGTCAAAGTCTACTTGCCATAAACTCTCTTCTTGCAAAGTTTTTCAAGAGTTTGTGTTAGGATAGATTTTATTGTATTCAACAAGTGAATATAAGTTGAGTGATTTATGACTTCTCTCATATGTTCATTTGTTTGTTGTGGTTTTGTCACGGATTGCCAAAGGGGGAGATTGTTAGGATATATGTGTTTCACATATTAAGAACATATGTTTTGATTTTATGTAATTGGCTTATCCTTTGACAAAACGCACTTTACTTGTATTTAAGTAGATTTAGGATGTTTTAAATACTTCAAGAAACCTTGTTTCAAGATCTAGTATTGAAACTTTCAAGTCTGTTCAAGAAAACAAGTTCAGAGTGCAAAATCATTAAAGATCGACAGCTAGTCGACAGCTGCATCTATCGAGCTTAAGGAAGCTGTTCTTCATTTGGTGTGCTCGACGCCTGCTCGACACCTGCTCGACACCTGCTATCTGTCGAGGTTTAAGATTTTCAGAATTTCAATCTGATTTTCTTGAGATCCGTGAATATGTCTTTGGACCTTCTTTTCTCCTAAACCTAGACATATAAAAGAATCAGTTTAAGGGTCGTCAAAGTGTTCACAAGTTGCACAAGCTTTGACCGAACTCTGTTCAAGCAAATTGTGATCAGAGACGAAATTCTTGCCCTACTTCATCTCTTTCTCTTGAAGAAGTTATTGTGTATGTGCACCGTAGGGTTTTGTGACCAAGCATCTTCTTGATCTTCATCGTGTGGATGAACTGAAAAACTTTGCAACCAACAACCTTCTTAGTTGGTGATTGAAGTCGCGTACTGGGATCCACGCAATTAGTTAGTCACGTACTAGGAGTCGTGCATCTGAAAGGGGAACTGTCACTACAGAACAAGTCCAATTGGGTATTGGGGTAAGGATTCAACTATAAGTTGGTAAGGTACTTGGATTCCTTTACTTGTAACCGCTTGTTATGATAATAGTGGAGTTTCGGGAGTGGTGACCTAAAAATCACCCAGTGGGGTTTTTGCCGTTAAGTTTTCCCCATTCGTAAACAAATCACCGTGTTATTTATTTTCCACTGCATAATTAGTTTATTGGTGATTTGTTTGTGCTACCACGCTTTGCATGATAAATTGATTAATTAATAACTTGGCTAATTAATTAATTAATTACTATCACAAGGGGTCATTCAGTTTGTGGCCTATCAGCGTAATTTCTAACCTTTGAACATCAGTAAAAATAAGGTAATCTATTTTGTGATTGGAAAATATGACACCCCAAATTGAGATGAATGAAAAATTAAAACACTAAACCAAATAAATAAATAAAGAGAGCCTCATCACACGAGCAAAGCATGTGTGATGATGCTAGTATGTATATATTATTTTGGACATGGCTAAGACACGGTTGTAACATGATCTCCCTATCTCTTTGTTTCTCGATTGTCCAACAACTTAGACATTCTCATCAGTGTTTAGATCAACCTCTAGTCACTTCGTCAGCACTGTTTTGTCGATTGATGCTATTAGCTTGATATTCCGTTTACCACCAATGCCTCTAGCGGAGTTGGAACATTAAAGTACATCATCTCTACTATTTTATCATCTATTATTTATTTGAATTCGAAAAAGAGGAAACCTATACAACGAGTTTACTATTGTAAAAGGGACATGACATAAGTAGATTTGGAAGTTCATACTTCCTAGCAATGTGAATGAATAAGAGAACAATAGCAATGTAATTTGAAAAGGGGATATGTAAGATAAACTGATTAAGAGTAGATAAGAAATTTGAACAATTAGGAGTTTAGGAGTTAACGATAATTAGATTGTTAAGACTTAAGAGTAGCAACATGTACTAAATTTAAGAGATGTTGAAAGTATTAATTTAGTAGTGGGAGTCATAATTCTTGGCAGATTTAAGTCGCTCCTTTGAATAATATATCTTCATTTAAAAAAATTTGATAATGTGGTGGTTTAGTGCTTGAGAACCCAAAAAAAAGGGAAAATAAATGTTAAACTTATGAGTCAACACATCGGTTTGCTTAGAATCAGCATAAAGTGAAGGGAAAAAAATGCTAAGAGTCAGTACTAATGGTTGGCTGGAGTTGACATCAAATCATATGTTAGGCTTGGAAATTTTTTAGGCTCAATTATTAGCAGGCTCCATCTATAAGGTCACAAGTTGAGCCATCTTCCTTTTTTGTGTCTATGCTCATTAGTATGTATAACTTGGGGCCTACATTTTGTGTCTATAGTAGACAGTAGTTAGGGGCCCGTTTAGTTAGAGATTTTTAGTATCGTTGTCTAAGTGTTGTGGAAATACATATGGATTAAAAAGTGTTGCGAAAATACGTGTTTCAATATTTAAATACTAAAAACTGTTATTTAAACACCCCCTACAAAACACCACCTAAATGCTAAATTAGAAAACTTGATTAAAGACAAGCTTTAAAATCAAATTTAGAATTAAAAGGTCAATAGTAACAAAAAGCAATTGAATTTCATAGCAAAACCCTAAAATACATGGAAGCATATTTGGATCCTTGAAAACGATATCATAAGGGAGGTCATTTAGGAAGACATTAGTTTGTTAGCACAAATCAATCCAATATAAGATATTTTCTCAACCAAAAAAAAAAAAAAATTCCAATATAAGATAATATCATTGTATGTTAAGGCTTTTAGATGACTTGACCTTCTAAAGCTTTAGCCTCACTCCTATTGCCCATTATTTATAACTTTGAATCTTGAATCCTAACAAATGAGCAAAGGACTTGATCTCTACATTGATCATATGATTTTGCGATTGAGATTTGAGATGCAACTAAAACAAACCATTATTTTAGAAGGTGTGAGAGTGCTTTTTCTTTAGCACATAGGCCCAAGGATCCTGGGCCAAATGATTATAGTTTGGTGGACTGGGCTTTGATTCACCGCAGCTAAATGGCTGTTTAAGAACCAAGTGGTGCACAGGGCATACTTCCTACAATACACATAAACTAGCAAACGAGAATATTTGTATTGAACAACAATCAAAACAGCAAAAGTAATGCAAAGCAAACAGTAAATGTACAAAGTAATGGTTAAGGTTCCTCAAATTAATAAGGAATGCTTCATTAAATTTTATTTATTATGATTACAGTGTGCTTACTAAGACGTGATACAAGGTTCAAGTAAGCTCTAAAATTACAGACTTAGATGGCTATTCAAGCGTTTAAGACTTGCAAAGTTTAAATCTTTTTGAATCCGAGTATATGCTATAGTGGCTGTTTCTAGGATACCGAGAGATGGTTTACTGATTTCTCTGAGTTTTTTTTCTCGACAGAGCTTTCTCAAATGATTCTTGTTCTCCTTTTTTTTTTTTCTTCACAATCCTTCCCTCCTATTTATAGCGTTATTTTTAGGGTCCTGGGGAACTATTGATTCCCTTGTTTTGCCCCCTGAGTACCAGAGTTCGTTTTGTGCCCATCGCCCAGAAGGTTGAGTTTTCCTTGTTTCTCATTTTTTTCTTCCTTTTGGTGCTGTTTTCTCAAAAGCCCATGGCTGACTATCTATTTCGGAGTGCACTAGTTTCTGATGTCATGTTCCTCATGGTTCAGCTTTTGGCCGTCCTTCCTCTTTATCTTTTTTCTCAAATGGACGAAATCCCACTCTGCCGGTTCGAAAGTCCTTTGCTGCTACTTTTTTTTTTATAGCCCTTCATTCTGATTCCCCGAGGTACCGTCCACTTGCGCTGTGAGAGGGCATTCCAGGTTTTCTTCTTTTTCTTGCTAGATCTTTGGTACCTAAGAAGGACGTATACATCCTTTGTTTCTTGTGTTCTTTTGACTTTTCCTTTGAGCTGTCTTAATCCTCTCTTGGCTATGTTACATGCCTCAGGGATCCCGAGCCTTTGGCAGCCTCTGAGGATCCTGACTCAGCTTTCTTTTTACGCTGGTAATTTTCCAATCTTCTAATCTGGGCTTCTTTTCTTTTTTCTTCTTTCTTTTCTCATAGGGTTCCGGGCTTGTCTTTTTCTTTATGGTTTTTGGGCTTCAAGCCTTTTGGGCTTACCATCTCTTTTCATTTTCCATGGCCCCTTGTGTTTATGGGCCTGGGTGCTATGATTTTTTGGACCTCAACAGAAGGTATGTCTTTCTAAGACAACAATATTTGGCCTTAATGTCTTTTCCACAAATCAATGTATGTTTTATAGATAAAAATTAGGTACAACACTTTAAATGCAGTACACAGTAGGTTCCTAAATTGAATTTAAATACTTGATTGTTTTGATTTTTTTTATTTTTGAAAAAAAATTAAACTATTTATGTTTTATTGGACAATGCAATCAAATATTTGAATTTAATTAGAGAATCTAACATACTGCACATAAAATCTTTTACTTAAATTTTACACTTTTTTTTAATCTATGCGTGTTACATAGAAATATAACAAATTAACTAAAGATAAAAGTTAACCCTCATATTCTATCCTATATCGTCCCAATGAAAACAAATTTTTTTTTTTTTTAATTTATACCTTCAATTTTTGTCTTTTTTTTTTTTTCAGCCTTTTGGGTTTTTGTTAGTGAGATTTTCTTATAAATAAAAACTGATACAAAATATGGTTACACTATTTTTATTTTAGTCAGTATAGTATAAACTAGGTTATCCTAGAGCTCCAAAAAGTATATACTATCATCTAGACAACGTGAGACAGTTAAGATTGAGATTTAGTTTTATCTTTTTTAGCAAAATAGATATCTATTTTAACTCCTAACTAAATGTTTGGTTTTACTTTTAGTCCGCAAGAAACAATTTATGGATGCGAATTGTCAACTTCTGTATAAACAAAAAAAAAGTGTTCCTAATGTTTGATGAGTTTCATAATATTTTGTGGTGCTTTATATTTGTGGTTCAAATTTTATCTTCCTTAAGTATTTTTTGTATAAAAGTGTTAACAAACAGACCCTAATACTAGAATAATTTAATGAGGCCCACTAAATTTATTTATTTATTTATTTTTTTTTTTGTGATTTGTGATTTGAAGTGTGGAAAATGAAAGAATGGGTATTGGTTGGGGTTAGTAGTTATTGTTTTGGGTTTGTTTTTATTGGAAGCTTTATTATGCTGATTTTGAGTTTGAGATTTAGACCCATTAATTTTTCTTTCAATTAAAATAAAAATCATATTGATAAAAAAAAAAAAAAAATTGGATTAAATGTTAAATTTTGGTAGGATTGATATAGATCAGAAGTCAATTTTCAAAGTTCATAAATTTAACAACAAAAATCGTGATTCAAAATTCAGAAATTTTTTAGTTGCTCCAAAAATATCTTTAGGAAAAAAAAGTTAAGTCTAGATATAAGCAAGATAAACTTAACAAATTAAAAGTCTAGAAATTGTTTATGGTAAAATTTTCACTTGGGGTAATCTGAATACCTTGATTGCTTGACAAGAGTGTTTGTGATCAACGGAAATGTGAGGTGTAAAAGTGAAAGCCTCTGTGAAAGCTGTGATTGTCTCGAGGTTGTGAATTAGCTAGCAATCTAGCATTTTTAGGCTGAAATTGTAATTCAATGTGTTCAAGAATGAGCAGAGTTTTATAGGAAAATTTTATAGATGTTTTAAATTTTTTTAGGCAGGCATATGTTGGTGGATACTTACAGATGTATGAACAAGGGTTGGCTTCCTAGGAAAGGGCATTGTCTTTCGTTGTTGGTCAATGGGGCTCTTCTTTTGTGTGGTGTGGTTACAAGCATGAGACAAAGAGGGAAGTGGCACATTGCATGTGTTTTCTCTTGTTGCCTTGTACTTTCTTTTTTTTTGACATATGTTGCCTTGTACTTTCTTTTCATCATCCTTTGACTGATCAATTCTATTTCCCTGTACTGTTTTGTTGGATAGATGTAGATAGGTGCTTGTAATGTAAAAAGAATCTTAATGAGTGACATAGAGAGGTTTTTCTTTCTTATTGTTGAGACTGATGCAAGCACTAAATGGCAAGATGGATTAAACGACAATCAAGACTAGAAGCAAATGACACACTACAAGTCTGATAGAACAGCATGTGTGAAAGAAAGAAGTAAAATCAGTTAGAAGCTCCAGTTGTGATGTTCTTATTAGTGTAGTCATAGTGGCAGTTATGCAGTTAGAATTTTTGTTAGAGTTGTTAGTTTTGGCGCCATTTGCTTCTCTGTTTGTACATGTATATATATTGACTAAGCTTGTAAATTAACTCACTTGATTTTACTGAATTGAATCAATTGAGAAATTTTCTTTTCATTCTCTAGAAACTTCCTTTCTTTACATGGTATCAGAGCAGATTGCTTCTGCTGAAGCTCTGTTTTCCCCTTTTCTGTTTTTCAATCCCTAGATTTTGGATTTCAGGTTTGCCATATGATGTTTTAGAAAATTTGAGTTACTCTCACCTTGGTCCTACCTTCCATTCCTTTGTAATGGCAATCACTACAACCCCATAAGAACCTGCTTCCTTTCATCAAGCAATTCAATTTTCTAAATGGAGGGATGCCATGGACAAGGAAATTACTGCCTTAGAACTTAATAATACTTGGACTTTGACACCATTACCTCCAGGCAAGTCACCTATAGGTTGCAAGTAGGTGTATAGAATTAAGTATCATGCAGATGGCACCATTGAGAGGTATAAGGCTCATTTAGTTGCCAAGGGTTTTACTCAAAAGCATGGCTTTGATTATTTTGAGAAATTTTCCCCTGTTGCTAAAGTTGTTTCAGTCAGAAGTGTTCTTTCTTTGGCTGCTATGAAAGGGTGGTTCTTGCATCAGATGGATGAAAATAATGCATTTCTCCATGGAGATTTGCTTGAGTATGTTTACATGTGTCTTCCACTAGGCTTTCACAGCAAGAGGGAGAATCTGGTTTGCAAGTTGAATAAAAGCCTTTATGGCCTTAAGTAGGCCTCTAGGCAATGGTTTGAGAAGTTTTCTACTACAATTCTGCAAATGGGATTTGTTCAGTCAAGATCTGATTACTCCTTGTTCACTCACACACAAGGTTCTTCTTTTACAGTACTCTTAGTTTATGTGGATGATATCTTGCTTAATGGAAACAATCCCACTTGTGTTGATAATTTGAAGAAGTTACTTGATGCTAAGTTTGGCTTGAAAGATCTTGGATCTTTAAGGTATTTTTTGGGACTTGAGGTGGCTAGAACTGATGCAGGAATCAGTTTAAACCAAAGAAAGTATGCCTTAGAGTTTTTAAAAGACACATGGTTCATTGGTTCTAAACCATTCAAGTTTCCTATGGAGCAAAACTTGAGGTTATCTAAATATGAAGGTAAACCTCTTGCAAACCCTGCACAATTCAGAAGGCTAATTGGAAGATTATTGTATTTGACCTTGACAAGACCTAACATCACCTATGCTATTCATAGGTTAAGTCAATTTGTATCACAGCCAAGGGAACCTCGCTTGCAACTAACAAGGCTCCTTAGTACATTAAAGGTTCACCAGGGAAAGGGATCTTCTTTCCTAGCAATTCAGATTTGCATATCAAATGTTTCTCTGATGCAGATTGGGCTGGATGCCCTGACACTAGGAGGTCACTAACAGGTTATGCAGTCTACTTGGGTGAATCCTTGATATTTTCTTGGAGGTCAAAGAAGCAAAGGGTGGTTTCAAGATCTTTAGCTGAAGCTAAGTACAGGGCAATGGCTAGTGTAGCTTGTGAAATTACTTGGGTCTTGCAGTTGCTTAAGGATTTGAAGATTGATCATCCTAGGCCAGCTATGCTATTCTGTGACAATCAAGCAGCATTGTACATAGTTGCTAATCCAGTCTTCCACGAGAGGACAAAGCATATTGAAGTAGATTGCCATTTGGTGAGAGACAAGATCATGGAAGGCATGATTAAAACTTTCCATATTGCAACAAATTCCCAAGTTGCAGACATATTCACTAGGGCATTGGGTTACTTATCCTTTGCAAGACTGTCAGAAAAGTTAGGCCTGAAGGATATTTTTGCACCAAGACAAATGAAGTCAACTTCCTCAGTTCAAGTCACAAAACTTAAGGTTCATGACTTGAAGGGGAGTGCTGAGACTGATGCAAGCACTAAACGGCAAGATGCATTAAACGACAATCAAGACCATAAGCAAAAGAAGCAAACGACACACTACAAGTCCGATAGATCAACACGTGTGAAAGAAAGAAGTAAAATTAGTTAGAAGCTCTAGCTATCATGTTCTTATTGGTGTAGTCATAGTGGCAGTTATGCAATTAGAATTTTTGTTAGAGCTGTTAGTTTTGGCGCCATTTGCTTCTCTGTTTGTACATGTATATATATTGACTAAGCTTGTAAATTAACTCACTTGATTTTACTGAATTGAATCAATTGAGAAGTTTTCTTTTCATTCTCTAGAAACTTCCTTTCTTTACACTTATATATAACTTCACTTCACACAAATGTATGGTAGAGTCTGCAGATGTAGGGATATCTGAAGTTAAGTTCAAGCACTATCTACTATATCTTTCAAGATATGTCTGCTAGATAGCATTAGCTTTTGTTCCTATTCTGAGGTGTAGACATTGTGAAGCATTCTAATAGGATGAACTTGTGGTTTTTTTATTTAGAAGACATCACCTATCTCTTATTGCTGTGATTTTTATTCTACAATTAAAATTTTCCTTATTTCAGTTGGATTCTAAATTTTGTATTTGAAATTGTTACACTCTTATCAAAATTTCCTTCTTAGGGCTTAGGGTGTTCTCTACACAGAGCCACAGAAGTCATAATTTTAGTCTCAAATTATCCTGAAGTTGAAAGGGAGCTTTGATTTTAAAATTTAAATTATATCTTGATCATGGTGATATTTACCAGTAGATCTTGCTCTAATGAATGCTTGAGAGGCGTACTTATCAACAACAACAAAAAATGCTTGAGAGGTGTAAGATATTGTACCATATCTTTTGTTATCCGATTATCTTTTTTTGATGCAATTCGAAGTGATTTACAATGTTCTTTAGTTGCCAACTCTCCAATTTCTTATTTGATTGCATTGTCATTTGTTTTGCTAAAGTGTTTCTGTTATCTATTCCATTAACCAGCCTAAGCAAATCCATGAGATCAAAGATTTCCTTCTCACTGCAAGAAGAAAAGATGCACACTCTGTGAAAATCAAGAAGGGCAAGGATGTTGTCAAGTTCAAGGTGTTAGGGTTTATGCCCTAAAATCCAATTTATTGGCATGTTGTAAATAATTAAATTATTTAATTATATGAGACTATTTGTAAATGAACTAATTGGACATTATCATAGTCCTTGAGATGTATTGTATGTGATTTATGTGATTTATTTACAGAAGATATAAATCACTAGTTCCTTTGTAAACTCAAAATGTAGTTCGTAGTCGGTAATGAAATTGGGCGTTTCATCTGCGAGAACTATAACACATCAACTAAGATGGCTTGTCCTGATCCCAAGTAGAGACTTCTAATTGATGTGTTGATGTGTCTTAAGTGTATAAGACATATTAAACTGGACCACTGTGAGATTAATTATTCAATTAACAACTGTCGCCTGAATAATTAATTTCATGACTTCTAATTTCATAGACTTTCAATCTTAAGAGGATAGTGAACCCGATCATGAAATCTAGGTTACTTTGATATATGAGTAGTGAGATCTAATTTAAGAGTCAAAACCTCAGTATATTGGGTAACCACACGTAGTATTGAGGGAACACATATTCTTAAGATGAAATCTATAATCTCTTTCATAGAGACACGAAATATTATCTTGAGATAAGTTTAATGGAACTGGTTATTTAAGGCCGACCACTTTAGTAAAAAGTTACTAAAGTTCATATTTTATTAAATTAAATTTCATAAATATGAAAAACTAAAAGATTAAACTGAGGACTCAAGGAATAAAATAGTTGTTTATAAAGTGACAGTTTAATTATGACTTTATTCACTATGGATATTTTATGGAATGGTCAAATGATATTATATTAGTCTTATGATATTATATTAGTCTTGAGATATTATTTATTAATAAGGTCTAGAGTGCAATTATATGTGCAATTATATTTCTATAGTAGTACTTGTTATATAATTAATGGTAATTTTGGGCTTGTCAAGAGTTGACAAATAAGTCTAAAATCCATTAGAACTAGAACATTATTAGTTCCTTTGGTCCCATTCCAAACCACACACTAAAGCTCAATTGGGCTAGCCCAAAAAGCTAACCAATTAGATAATCAGTTTTTATTTAATAAGAGTTATTAAATAAAGTAATTGTTAAGGTAGTTAATATTTATGTATGATTAAAAGAAGAGAAAACACTTTTTCTATGAAGAATCTTTTGAATACACTTTTCCAAAAAAAGAATCAACGTACTTAAAAATTGATTGAGAGACCATTCATCTTGGGTACTATGTGGAATTGGGATGAAGATTGAAGGTATTCTCAAGTCTTGTTTTTGAATTTTACTGCATCAAGGTATGCTTTCTCTTCTTTATTCTAGAATTCAAGGTTACATATTATCTTTCATGAATGAAGTAGATCCTTGTGTTGCTTTCGCTATGGGTTTTGTATGAGATGCAAAACCAGTTTTTCCAACAATTGGTATCAGAGCAAACTTCAATATCATGCTTGTATAACATGTGATTGGGTTTTAGAATTAAAGAAATTTGTTTTCTTGGTGTTTCAAAATTATGCAGAAAAATTTTGTTTAGATTTATTGTTCAATAAACCCTGTGTGCATTGATTAATATATGCGATATATTGTTTTGTTTGGTTCGAAGAGGCCACGTTTATATCTGTTTTCTTTTCAGTGTTGTGTGCTTCTGTTCAATGCTATATTTATTGAAACTGAAATAAGCCTTTTGTTTTATCATTATCAAGTTAGCGTTGGAATCGTAATAGTTCAATATAAATGCATTGTTTCACTTCTATGTTGGCGTTGGAATTTAAATGCCAGAACTTGACAAGTAATGAAACATGTTTGTGTGTTTTCTTTCTTAGATGGTAACATTGCTTATTTCCCTTTGTCAATTTTGTTTTGTTTTGTTTTTTTTTTTTTTTTTTTTTTTTTTTTTTTTTGATAATAAGACATGGTATCCATTATGTTTATTGACCATATTATGAACATGTGTTGTTTCCATTGAATCTGTATGTTATAATTGAAGTGCTTTATATGTTGCGGTTTATATGGAGATATACAGAGATAGAAATCCTTTAATGACATTTATTCCTAATGGGATTAGGATTTTATTTTCAAGGGTTTCTAGCATATTAGGGTTCTTGTTCTTGATCTTGAAACTCTTAATGTTTGATCTATAAATTTTCTTTTATAAAATCAAAAAGTGTTTTTGATGGAAAATAGTAAAAACATCAAAAACGGTTACTAGAAAATTTTGAAAAAAATTCAATTTTACGAGTCTCGATTGATTGAGATTTCCTTTCAATCGATCAAATAGGAATCGAGAATTGATTGAATCAAGCAGAGACTTTATGATGAATTTCTTCATTTTTCGATCAATCAAGAAAAAGGTTCGGCCGATCAAAGGTACTAAATTTTGAATTTTCACTTATTTTTGACTAAATGTTAAAACTTTAATAAAAGCAAGGTTATGTGTGATGAGATTACACATAATTATATATAAAGTGACTAATTTTTATAGTTCTTAAAAGTTAAGGACATTTATTAATCATTATCTAACTAAGAGGCCTAAGGAGATTAAAGATATTAGTTAAATAAAACTCTTAATCCTAAATTGTTTAGGACTTGTCTTTTATGAAACATTCTAATGAGATTGGAATTGTTATATGATTAAAAGTCCTTGATGTATTTTAATTAGAAGTTTTTAATGAGATTAAAGCTCTAATTAAAAGTTATATAGATTCTAATGAGATTAGAATCCTTTATCAAGTAAGTTAAGGATAGAGTTCTTTATAACTAATTTTTGATCCATTAGATTATAAGGAATCCTAAATAGTTTGGGACTTCCATTTTAGTTAGTGATTCTAATGAGATTAAAGTCTTTAACAAATGCAAGGTTATAAATTGTGATGAGATCACAATAGTCTAAAGAAAAACCCAAATAACAAGTGGGAGTGTTGGATTTAACCCTTTTGTTAAGTTTATTGTAATGTGAGTAGGTACCTTGTCTTGGCCTTGAGCCTTACATTCCATGCGAAGGGTATTTACTTCATAGATTACATGATGAAACTTCTTTGTGATAATGCGAATGTACATTATTGTGATGTGACTTAGTTAGATCACATTGAATTTAAACAATTAAACATATTTGATGTGTAGGGTTAAAATTGTGATAAGATCACAATGATTTCAAGACAATCCACTTGTTTTAAAATTTCTAGTGGGAGAGAGATTCAAGGATTAAGTCTCATGGCCTCCATTGCTGGTTTATAGTAGTGTGATTAGGCGTATATGTCTTGCTTCCTACGAAGAGTGTTTAATTCATGGTACTACAGGTTAAACTTCTTAATGATGGATGAAGTGTGTTTTTACATTGAGAATGACCATGCTACCATGGAGTTACTTGGTGACTCACATAGAGTCTAGGCAATAGTGTACACTAGACTAAGTGTAATGTTAACCTCCTAATGGAGCTTTGTCATTATTACTTAGAGGCTAAGGGAAGAGCAGCAAATTATTTTTGTTCTAAGAGTTACCATGATAGCATTAATAATGAGAATAGTTCTCATCTGATCATAGTGATTGGTATGACCTCGCTACCGAGGAATATTAATAGCTGGATTGGGTTGTCGTTGCACCTAATATAATATGTTTTTATGGGTTCCATATTATATGGTTATGAATGCCAAATATAATGTCCTTGTAATTATGTTCATAGTCTCAAATTAAAGTTGTCATAAATTTTTGTTCTCTAACTACTATTTTAATTGAATCACATTGACTAAGAAACAGTTTTGGACATTGTGCTTAAAGAAGCTGGAATACATAAATATGTTTCGATTCAGCATTGTCATAATTTCCTATACATGATGCATTTTTGGAAGATAGCTTATGATGTGTTCATAGTCTCGTTAAGACACTAAAATGTTACATTGGCTTCTATCTCAATTGTGCTACAACATATGAGTTGCAAAAGTTAGCACTAGGTTTAGACTTTATATTAAGTCTAAATGAGATGTTTGATAGGAATCATATATAGTGCTAAGAAAAGCTTAAGAAGTTCTAATTCTATATTATTTTATGAAAATATTTTCATCTTTAAATGAGTTGGAATTCTTGGATGTAGAGATTAATTGTTAATCTCATATGGATATGATCCACAAATCCTTGTTAGAATCATTTGATCAATTCTTATTGTTTTGAAAATAAATAAATAAATTTTATATTATCTGAGTTGATAAGTGAGTTCTATGCAACAAAAGACATTCTAAAAGCTAAGGCTAGGATCAATATGACTTAATTCAAATTCTAAGCCTTAACCGAAAGGTAAGGGTAAGAAGAAGAATAATAATACCTAATAATTGGGCAAGCTAGTTGTCCTAGGAGTTGCCAAAAGGAAATTAGACTCAAATGCACGGACAAAAGGAAAATGTTTCCTTTATGGTAAAGCTAAGCATTGTCCATAATTGTAATCTAAATGGAAATTTGCATTTTTTACTTTTAAAGAGAAAGTTTCCATACTTTAGTATTGTATGTTTTGGCACTTAAGTCTAAGTCTTATTAATCTAAATGATGTTCAAGACTGGTGAAAAATGGGCTTTTAAAACCATTATTTGTTATATTCCTAGTCTATGAATTCTATTTAAAGGATAATATGACCTAGAGCTCCTTTATTGTAAAGGAATATAGTTCCAATAACTTCTTTAAGTCAGTGCATACACAATAAGTTATTCTATTTACTTATTTCTTTTGGATATATAATCTAATTATTATTATTATACATTTTCTAAAATTAATTCCAAAAGTTTGTTCCTAGGACATTTGTTAAATTGTGGATTGGATGAAAAACCTAGTATATGATACTTTCACTTTTGGAGATGTCCAACGCTTGTGCTAGAAAGGAAGTTTAACAAATTGGAATCAAAAGGTAGAAAAGTGTATGTTTATGTTGGGTATTCAAAAGGAATTGTGGAAGATTATTTTAGTACTCATAAAGATTACCAGGTGTTTGTAATATTTGACTCTATATAGATTCTCTTATCCATTATATTTCATTTGGATGAAATATGACAATGGATATCAAGAAAGCTTCTCTTAGTAGCAATCTTGAGAAAGACATCTATATGATGTAGCTAGACTAATTCATAGCAAAGAACCAGTTGTATTTAGTATGCAAGATGCTTAAAATCCATTTATGGACTAAAGCAAGCATCTAGATCACAAAATATCATCTTCGATCAAGCAATCAAATTGTTTGATTTTGATCAAGTAGTTATACACCTTATCTATGTAAAAGCTATATAGAGTAATAAATCTCTTGATGTATGTCGCTGACATTCTAATCATTTAGAATGATGTATAAATATTGTCATCAATAAAAATTTTTGTTGTCGAGACCAATTTGATATGAAGTACTTGGGAGACTAGTCACATCCTAAAAGTTAAACTTCGATAAGATTCAAAAATTAGGATCTTAGGTATATCTCAAACTACTAAAATAGATTAGATTCTAGCCAAGTATAACGTGTGATACTGCAAGAAATGATTGTTTCCTTTTAAGTTTGAAGTTTCTTTGTAAAGGACTATAGTTCTAAGACATATAAAAAAGGAAAAGCATATGAAGACAATTCCTTACAATGTTAAAAGGAAGTCTCAATTATGCTATACTATATACTAGGCCAAATATCTATTTTATAGTGGGCTTAGTAAGCAAATATCAATTAAAATCCAAGATTATTTAACTTAGTGGGAGTAAAGCATATGCTCAAGTATCTTAGGAGAACGGGAGATTATATGCTCGTCCACCAAAGTGAGGGTTTGATAGTTACTGGTTACACCACTGACTTGTAGTTTGATTGTGATTCATGAAGTTTGACTTCAGGCTATGTGTTCACTCTAGGTGGTGAAGATACACATTAAGCGTAAGTATCATCTCATTAAAGAGATATAAGTACGTGGGATGTAGTAGTAGAAAAGATAATTTATGCAATAAATCTAGCTAAAAATTCTTTCCAGACCTTGCCTTACAGTGACTATGATTTACTCTAAAGGGAAATAAGTGTCAGATATATGTGCAAAACTGTCTTTGAGGGCAAGTGGCAGATTGTTAGGGTTTATGCCCTAAAATCCAATTTATTGGCATTTTGTAAATAATTAAATCGTTTAATTATATGAGACAATTTGTAAATAAACTAATTGGACATTATCATAATCCTTGAGATGCATTGTATGTGATTTAGTTACAAAAGATATAAATCACAAGTTCCTTGTAAACTCAAAATGTAGTTCGTAGTCAGTGATGAAATTAGGCATTTCCTCTTGTAAGGTTGAATTTTATCAACCATCTTGTTGGTTTTATTCCATGCCAAATTTGCTTGTATTTTAGCAATTAGTAACCCTGTATTTAGGTGGGAATCATAAAAGGGTAGTGAGTGAGAGAGTGTGAATAAATGCTCAAGATTGTGCAAGGATGCAGAGACTTGTGGCTAGGACTCACGTGTAACTCGCGACTGGCAAGTCGCCAATTGCAACACACAAGTGAAGCGTGCAGAGAAGATGAATAGTCATGACAGCTGGAGCACTACAAGACAAAAAGTCCAGCCTGGCCGTTCTGTTAACTCGCGGCTTGAACTCGTGACTCAGTCAAGTCACGAGGCTAAGCTGCCAGCCAGCTCTGTTTAGGAAAAACTGACTCTTCGCATTCCTTTCTCACCCCACTATATATAAACCTTTATACCCACGAAATATAGAGAGCTTCCAGAGAGAATTTTGAGAGAGAAACCCTAAAGAAAAACGAGATTGACTCATTCACAATCTTCACATAGAGACTCTTCAAATTCCTCTACTCTCTTCCTCTCCATTGTTGCATCCTTGAGAGTTGCATTACCAAAACCTTTTCTCACCATACTCATATCTGTGAGAAGGCCATTTGGTGCTTTAGGAAGCAGTTAAGAAGAGACCAATTTCATATTGGTTGATGCTATGGTTAAGTAGCGGAATCCGATAAGTTAAAGAAGAAATAGGTTCGGCGTAACCTTGTTGGAGTAGGAGCTTGGAGGGCTTAAGTGCACTGGGTAGATTTGGCTTAGAGGGTCTTGTACTGTTCATGTATCCCAACTACATTCTTTAGTAGATTATTTACCGCTTGGAGGGCGGCAGAGAGGTTTTATGCCGAGAGCTTCAGTTTCCTCTTCGATAACACATCGTGTGTTGTCCTTATGTTTGCATCTCTCTTTCCTTAATCTTTGCCATTTAATTTCTACTATAGATGTGATTTTATTTGGTTTAGATTGTTTATCAATTCTGTATTAAGTTTATGTTCACATTTCACACATTAATTTTTTGATATTAAGCTTGAATTGGTAATTTGTAAATTGGGGGTCTAAACATTCATAATATTTTATACACTAATTGAACATTCATTTGGTATCAGAGCGGGTGCACTAGATGTGGTTTAATTACCTAAGTGCGATCCTAGACCCCTTAGCTATGGATGAAGCCATGGAAAAGGCTATGCTGAATTGTGGTTTAGATGTTTGTGATAATGACTCTATGAGAATGTTTGAAGGGTGCCCTAACAAAGAACACCTAGAGTTATTAAAAACAAAGAAACATGCTAAGATGTTTGTTCACATGCCAAAATTTTTTGAAAATAAGAATCACATCTTACACAATAGTCTATGTGAATCTAATTCGTTGGTTAAGAAGTATAAAAGAAGAAATATAAGATTGTGTGATAAGGTTGATAATTTGAAAAAGAAAATTCAATCTAGCAAGAGCATGGAAAATGAAGATAAGTTTCTGTTTGAAGGTCAAGAGTGCTTGTCCCGTGCTTGTCCCATGCTTGCCTATTTGTGCACACCTCATTAAAGGTATTTAATTCATGTTTATGGTATCTTGATAGCGGCTGTTCTTAACATATGATAGGTGATAAATCACTGTTTTAGTCACTCAAAGAAAAGATTGGTGACTATGTAACATTTGGCGATGGGAGTCATGCTCAAGTTCTTGGCAAAGGGACTGTTAAGATACTTAGATTACCTCTATTGAAGGATGTCTTATACATTAAAGGGTTGAAGGCAAATCTTTTAAGCATCACTCAAATATGTGATGAGGATTTCCTTGTTCAATTCTCAAAGAAGTGGTGCATAATCATTGATGAAGAAGGGATTCAAGTCTTGAAAGGAAAGAGGACTACCGACAATTGCTACGGAGTGGTTCCTACGGCACCAATTTCCTATAGAATTGCTCGTGTTGACATGTTGGAACTTTGGAATCAAAGATTCAGACATGCAAACTTCAAACAAGTGGCTAAAGTCTCCAAATTTGAAGCTGTTGAGGGACTTCCAAAATTTGGAAAGGTGGAGAAGACTTTTTGTGGTGCATGCCAAATGGGGAAGCAAACAAAGGCAAGTCACCACAAGGTGAATGTGATCACCTCTTCACGATGCTTAGAGCTTCTACATGTTGATCTAATGGGGCCCGCAAGAACTGAAAGTCTAGGAGGAAAAAGGTACATTATGGTCATTGTTGATGATTTTCAAGATACACCTGGATTGAATTTCTTAGAGAAAAATCGGAAGCGTGTGAGAAATTGAAAATTCTTTGCAAGAGACTACAAAACGAGAAAGGGATTTCTATTGTCAAGATAAGGAGTGATCATGGCAAGGAGTTTGAGCATGCAAGATTTGAGTCGTTTTGTGAGAAGAATGGAATCAAAAAGGAATTTTTAGCTTCCAAAACTCCTCAACAAAATGGGGTGGTTGAGAGGAAGAATCGGGTGATTCAAGAAATGGCGAGAGTTATGCTACTCAACAAGCAAATTCCTCAAAAGTTTTGGGGAGAAGTTGTGAACACCTCATGTCACATTGGGAATAGAATATATTTTCTAGCTGGAACAAAGAAGACCGCATATGAAATTTGGAATGAAAAGAAGCCAAAAGTGAAGTACTTCCGAGTATTCGGAAGCAAGTGTTACATTCTCAATGATCGTGAGAACCTTGGGAAGTTTGATGCGAAAAGTAATGAAGGCATCTTCCTTGGGTATTCTACTAATAGCCGGGCATATAGAGTATTCAACAAGAGAACAAAGACGGTACTAAAGTCCATCAATGTGGAAGTTGATGATGCTATAACAAAGGTAGAGATGGTTGATGATGGAAAAGGGCCAAGCTCCAAAGAACTCACAACTGAGGGCGAAGCCCAAGATATTGAAGTTAAAAAAACCTACACCAGAAAAGGAATCAACTCCTGTGAACTCAAAAATGGAAACAAGATCAATGTCTAGGACATCAAGTCCTCTCACTCCTCCAGAAATTCATTCTCCCATCTCTCGGAATAATGAAGTGTTTACCTCAAAGAAGCCATCATCAAGAGTGATTAACCATCCAGGCAGTAACATCATTGGATCTTTAGATAAAGGTCTCTGTCTTAGAAAGGGAAACTACTCTGCACTCATGACCATTGCTCATGTTGAGTCTTTAGAGGACTTGAATTTGCTTGTGCAAGAGCTTGGGGAGCATAGTGATGAAGAATCAATGGGATTTGTTGAAGAATCAGATGCTGAAGAAAATGAAAGCATAGCCAATCTTCAAGAGAACTACAACTCACTCCTTGAGAAGTCGAGAGAGTATGCAAGGGTGGCCATGGCAGCCGTGAAGAAGATGAAGAAGGTTGAGGAGGACTATAAAAGTCTTCTAGTGCGTTATAAGGAGGCCAAGTGTGAGATAGAGACACTGAATGGTGAGCTGACTGAAGCTTACACAAAGGTCAAATTTCTTGAGCTTGAAGTCGTTTAAGCAAATGCCAAAATAGAGAGGGTCTACACTAAGAAGCTTGATGAAGTCTTTTCCCAACAAAAATCGTTCTCTGATGGAACTGAATTGGGATATACTGGAGAAAGTAGTTTAGCTGTGAATATCTCCAAAGAAGTGAAGTTTGTGAAAGCCAAAGAACTGGTTGTAGTTGCCCCTACTATGGAAAAGGCAAAGGTTGAAAAGAAGAAGATTGTGACTGACCAAAGGGTGTTGAATAAGCCTCGGAACCAATCTATGGTCAGGTTTGAAGCCAGAGGGACAACTCTTCCAAGATCACAAAGAGGTCTTAGAATGAACCATGTTTGCCATCACTGTGGACTTCAAGGACACACCCGACCTAATTGTCATAAGCTTAGAGCATTGAAGAATGCAATTGATCAAAGGTCAAGAGGACCAAGAAATGATAAGAGGACTTGGGTTGTTGAGTCATCAAGAGGTCGAAATGGTGATCTAGAATGAGGGATGTGATGAGGATGATTGATGCATTCACCACCTGTTTGGCAAGCTTTAACAAAAGGTTTGGAAACCAAAACACTCGTACCCAATCCTCTAGGGATATCACCCCCAACGCACGTGCCGTGTGGGTGAAGAAGGGTACTCATGCATAAGCATTACAACATGTCCATGCATTAATACTTCCTATGCTTTGTGATTATGCTTGGTGGTTTGCTTATTGATTATGTGAATTGAAAATTGTTTGTTTGTTTTGTGCATTCTTTCATTTAAAATGTTTTTACATTGTTGCTTTTGATCAATCTTTTCCTTCTTGTGTGTCGAAAATCCAAAAACCACATAAAAAGTAGAAAATCCAAAAAGTTTGATCCACACTGTTGAGTTTTATCTCAAAGCATGTTTTACCTTGTACCTTTGTACCAATGGTTTTGTGCATCTACGAGCATAGCTTGTTTTCTATGCACTCATATCATTGTGGGAAAAATCTTGAAATCTATGTGACTATTGTAAATAGATCTTCAACCTTGTCATGAATGATTAGTGAATGGTTCTGTTGATCTTGAGACATGCATAGACTTGTGCCTATATATCTTCCTATTCTTTATTTTATTGTTTTTGCTAAAAGAACTCACCAAATGTAAATCTCAAAATGAAAAGAGATAATGAGCTGCAAAAGCCTGTCACACATATTAATATTTGACTAGGAAAAAGGGAAAGCGACCTAAAATAAAGTATATGATGCCCAAAAGGCCAAAGGCTAACTCATCAAATTGAAATATCAAAAATTTTAGGCATCAATCTCACAATGAGATGTATTGTTTCAAAAAGATTAAATGATATGTTGAATGTGGAGCCAAATGAAAAGCTTCAAAGAATTGTACTCAAATATATGTGGGAGGTCATATATGCATATTTCTATAATTGAGATGGGTCACATTATCTAGTGCTAGTTGGTATGCCTTGATTGAATTGATCATTGAAGTTTCACATTAGACTAAGGACTATCTCATTCTTGATATCCACATACAACACACATGTCTATGTTCAATAAATGTCATATTCATTCGTGTGATTGTACTTGTTTAAATGTGTTTTCACATGCTCAATCTTTATTGATCAATCACAAAAAGATTTTTGAGTGTTTTAGTTGTTTTTAAAAAAAAAAAATTTATCAAAATTTCAAAAACAGTGTTGCCCTGTTCTAACGACTCAGCCGCGGGTAGGACTAGTCGCATGCCCCCAGTCCGAGCCCATACAGAGATTTTTCGCAACTCACTGGCGACTCAGTGGCAGGTAAATGTTTTAGTCGTGAAAAAGAATTAGAATATTTTTCAAAAATCTGGGTTTTCATGCTTTTCGCGACTCAGGTTGGCGACTTGTTCGCGGGTGGAAGGTCCAGTCGCGAGGGGTACACAGAGATTTTCGCAGCTCAAATCGCGACTCTCTCACGAGTGGAACTTCCAATTGCGAAAAACACTTAGAAAAATTTTCAAGAATCTTGTTTTCAAAGTGTTTCGCTGCTTACCCTGGCGACTAGCTGGCTACTTGATTTAGTCACGAAAATCGCGTGTTTTGCATATTGAGGGTTATTTTCAAGGTCGTTTTCGAACACTTTTCATTTTTCCCTCATGCATCATTTTCACTGTTCATACCTTCATCTCTTGCCTTCTTTTCTCATTGCCCCTTTGTCTATTCATGTCAAAAAGGAGGAGAGTATACTATTTCTTGTGCACATTTGTTGGGGGAGAAATTCTATTTCTTGTGCACATTTGTAGGGGGAGAAATTTATCATACTTGTCCTTTTATTACTTGCTATACCTTGAGAGTCTAATGTGTTTTGTGCAAGCGTTTCAGGTTACAAGTATATATGTTCCAAGTGCATCACAACTTCTCATCATTTTGAAGGGGGGAAACTTTAAGTACTTTTAGTTTATATTGTTTAAGTTTATATTCAGTATTTTGTGTTTTATACCCATGTTGCTTTTGTAAGCTTTTAGGGTTTGTTTCCATGTGTTTTGTAGGCTTTTATGGTTTATACCATGCTTATGCAGCCTTTATGTTTTGTTGCCTAGTACTTCTAGCTAAATGTTATGCATTTTCTTTAAGTACTCTCACTCTTGTGCCCTAGTAGGATCTTGTTCCTAGATGCATATACAATCTGTATTGTGCATTGGTTAAGTGTTGGACATGTAAGTAATTTGCATTGAGCTTGTTAGCTTGTATGTTTGGATGTTCATTCCAAGTATGAACGAGCATTATGGTTACTATTTTATAGTGATTGCTTGTATGGTCAAGCCATGGTTTATTACTTAATTCCATTTTTCTTGATCGTATTATTTTTGCCTCATATGCATTACAAGTTTTTCTACATACAATAATCATATTGTGTTATTGTGTTTTAGGAGATTCTTGTTCATATGATTCAAGAGCTACACAGATTCTAGAGTTAGGTATAAGTGAGTTTTGTTCAACTATTCTCAACTCACATGTTAAGTCTAGAGTTTTTTTTAGGGTGTTGTCACGGAATAGCCAAAGGGGGAGATTGTAAGGTTGAATTTTATCAACCATCTTGTTGGCTTTATTCCGTGCCAAATTTGCTTGTATTTTAGCAATTAGTAACCCTGTATTTAGGTGGGAATCATATAAGGGTAATGAGTGAGAGAGTGTGAAGAAATGCACAAGATTGTGCAAGGATGTAGAGACGCGCGGCTGACTCGCGACTGGCAAGTCGCCAACTGCAGCACACAAGTAAAGCGTGCAAAGAAGATGAACAGTCACGACAGCTGGAGCACTACAGGACAAAAAGTCGAGCCTGGCCATTCTGTTAACTCGCGGCTTGAACTCATGACTCAGTCAAGTCACAAGGCCAAGCTGCCAGCCAGCTCTGTTTGGGAAAAACTGACTCTTCACATTCCTTTCTCACCCCACTATATATAAACCCTTATACCCACGAAATATAGAGAGTTTCCAGAGAGAATTTTGAGAGAGAAACCCTACAGAAAAATGAGATTGACTCATCCACAATCTTCACATAAAGACTCTTCAAATTCCTCTACTCTCTTCCTCTCCATTGTTACATTGTTGAGAGGTACATTATCAAAACCTTTTCTCACCATACCCATATATGTGAGAAGGCCATTTGGTGCTTTAGGAAGCAGTTAAGAAGGGACCAATTTCATATTGGTTAATACTATGGTCAAGTAGCGGAATCCGGTAAGCTAAAGAAGAAATAGGTTTGGCGTAACCTCGTTGGAGTAGGAGCTTGGAGGGCTTAGGTACACTGGGTAGATTAGGCTTGGAGGGTCTTCTGTTGTTCATGTATCCCAACTACATTCTTTAGTGGATTATTTACCGCTTGAAGGGCAGCAGAGAGGTTTTATGCCAAGAGCTTTGGTTTCCTCTTCGATAACACATCGTGTGTTGTTCTTGTGTTTGCATCTCTCTTTCCTTAATATTTGCCATTTAATTTCTGCTGTAGATGTGATTTTATTTGGTTTAAATTGTTTATCAATTCTGTATTAAGCTTATGTTCATATTCCGCAAATTAATTGTTTAATATTAAGCTTGAATTGGTAATTTGTAAATTGGGGGTCTAAATGTTCATAGTGTTTTATACACTAATTGAACATTCACCTCTGTAAGCACTAATTGAACATTCACCTCTGTAAGGACTATAACACATCAACTAAGATGGTTTGTCTTGATCATGGAAGTGGAGACTTCTAGTTGATGTGTTAATGTGTCTTAAGTGTGTAAGACATATTGAACTGGACCGCTGTAAGATTAATTATTCAATTAACAACTATCACTTAAATAATTAATCTTATGACTTCTAATTTTGTAGACTCTCAATCCTAAGAGGATAGTGAACCCGATCATGAAATATAGGTTACTTTGATATATCAGGAGTGAGATCTAATTTAACGATCAAAACCTCAGTATGTTGGATAACCACACATAGTATTGAGGGAATACATATTCTTAAGATGGAATCCATAATCTCTTTCATAGAGTCACAAAATATCCCCTTGAAATAAGTTTAATGAGACTAGTTATTCAGGGTCGACCACTTTAGTAAAGAATTACTAAAGTTCATATTTTATGAAATTAGATTTCGTAAATATGAATAACTAAAAGATGAAACTGGGGACTCAAGGAATAAAATAGTTGTTTACAAATTGACAGTTTAATTATGACTTTGTTTACTATGGATATTTCATGGAAGGGTTAAATGATAATATATTAGAGTCTTGGGATATAATTTATTAATAAGGCCTAGAGTGCAATTATATTTCTATAGTGGTACTTGTTATATAATTAATGGTAATTTTGGATTTGTCAAGAGTTGACAGATAAGTCTAAAGCCCATTGGAGCTAGAGTCTTATTAGTTCCTTTGGTCTCATCCCAAGCCACACACTAAAGCCCAATTCCCAAAAGGCTAACCCAATTAGATAATCAGTTTTTATTTAATAAGAGTTATTAAATAAAGTAACTGTTAAGACAGTTAATATATACGTATGATTAAAAGAAGAGAAAACGCTTTTTTCTCTGAAGAATCTTTTGAATACACTTTTCCAAAAAGGAAAATCAATGTACTTAAGAACTGATTAAGAGACCACTTATCTTGGGCACCATGTGGAATTGGGATAAAGATTGAAAGTATTCTCAAGTCTTTTTTTTTTATTAATTTTATTGCATCAATGTAGGCTTTCTCTTCTTTATTCTAGAATTTAGGATTATATGTTATCTCTCATGAATGAAGTAAATCCCTGTGTTGCTTTTGTTGTGGGTTTTGTATGAGAAGCAAAACCAACTTTTTCAACACAAGGTCCGTTGCTTTAAGTACCTGTACACACTTTGTGTGTTTGACTCAAAGAAGGCTGAAAAGTTAAAGCAATCTCTCCCTCCCGATCAGTATGAAAAAATTACTTTTTATTAAGATAGACCAATCCAGAACTGGTCTGTGATTAATGGGCATGATGGGTGCATTTGGTGTCTTATTTTGGTTTCTTATCTTTCATCTTTGGGTACTGGATTATTCCTATTAACAATTAGCTGATTTTTCCTGGGCTTTCTTGTTTGCAGGTTTGAGCGTGCAAGACCCGTGAAAATGGGACCTGGACCAAGCATGTCAAATGGTTACTAGAAAGAATGAAATTTTGCCTTAATTGATGCCTTTTATTGAATTCCATACAAGCTTCGAAGATACATCAATGGTGGAATGAAAACTCAGAGAGAGAGAGAAAAGAATGATGTGAAACTTGTATATTGAATTTATTAAATAAGTTTACAATGCTCTGTTCTTTATATAGTGAGAACAGAGACGGGAAAGTTGAGCTGAAACAAAAAAGTAACTGCCTAACCAATCCAAACTGTACACGTGGAATAAGAGGTAACAAACTCATTAACCTGTATATACAAAACGACAATTGTTTATGGCTATCTAAACTAAGCTACTATAGTTTAGCTCTATATTTACAAAACTACAATGCTCTGTATTACAAACACTGATATCTACATCCTATAACAAACTCAATACTCCCCCTCAAGATGAACCACAAATGTTGATTAGGTTCATCTTGGATAGAAGGAAGTAGAATTGCTTGTATCCAAGGGCTTTGGTGAATAAGTCAGCGATCTGGTGTCTAGTAGGCAAATGGAAAGTCTTAATCACCCCATCTTGAATCTTACTTTGAATATAGTGACAGTTAACCACTATGTGCTTTGTACATTCGTGAAATACTGGATTTGCAGCAATATAGAGAGCTGCCTTGCTATCATAGTACAAAGAGGCTGGATGATTGTGATCTAAACCAAAGGTTCTAAGTAATGCCAACAACCAGACAAGCTCACTGACTTAGTTTGTGCATTGAGTAACAAATGTCAGGTCTGGTTAGAGTCAGATAAAGCAATTTGCCTATAATTCTTCTATACAAAGATGGATTTGGTGCAGCCTCTCCCATTGAACTCCTAAATTTGGCTGATTGATCCATAGGCACATTAGCAGGCTTACTTGCTAGTAGACCTGTATCAGATAGCAGCTCTAAAACAAACTTCCTTTGACACAAACTAATACCTTTCTCAGTCCTAGCAACCTCAAGGCCTATGAAATACTTCAAAGTACCAAGATCCTTGAGTTTGAACTTGGCATCTAGGAAAACCTTGAAAGTATTGACTGCCTCCACATTATTGCTAGCTATCAAAATGTCATCTACATAGACTAGCAAGATGAGAATTGAACCCTTGCTGACCTTAGTGAAGACAGAGTAATCTAATTTAGATTGAATAAAACCATGATCAAGGAGAGTGGATGAGAGCTTAGCAAACCACTGTCTACTGGCCTGTTTCAATCCATAAAGGGATTTAGTGAGTTTGCACACCTCCCCTTTGCTGCCAAATCTAGGAGGAGGGACCATATACACTTCCTCAATCAATTCCCCATGTAAGAAGGCATTGTTGACATCTAATTGGGACATATGCCAACCATACCCAACAGCCATAGCCAAAAGGGTCCTAACAGTCACAAATTTCACCACAAGAGAGAAGGCCTCATAGTAATCAACTCCCTCAGTTTGAGTAAAACCTTTAGCAACCAATCTAGCCTTGCACCTCTCGATGGAGCCATCAACTTTAAGCTTGATTTTGTATACCCACTTGCACCTAATAGGCACTTTACCAGGAGGCAATTTGGCCATGACCCAAGTCTTGTTAGCCTGAAGTGCATCAATCTCAGCCTTCATGGCAGCTTGCCACAATGGATTTGGTAAAGCTTCAGCATAGGAAGTGGGTTCCTTGGCAATAGACAAGGCAATCGAGAAGACTCTATATGCATTAGACAACTTAGAATTAGAAAGAGTTGAGGAAAGTGGATAAAGGATACCTAGACTGTCAATGGAGATTGAATCATGAGAAGGTAGAGAAGTGGAAGCCAAGTTGCAGTGATGATTAGGAATGAGAGTGGAAGCTAAACTACAGTGATAGTCATGAAGATATGAAGGAGTTTTATGAGTCCTAATGGACTTTCTAACAAAAGGTAAGTCAGGTTGAACAATAGGTAAGTCAGGTTGAACAATAGGTAAGTCAGGTTGAATGGGAGGTTCATGCTGATGAGGAATAATAGGATGAGAAGAATCCAAATCAGGGTGAACAAGATCTGGAAATTCATCAAGAGGTACAGCAGTATCAAAAAAACTAAAAGGAAGAGAAAATTCAGCAGAAATAGAAGCAATAGAATCTGGTAATTGTGACTGAGATGGAAAGATATTGTGAGAAATGGAAGGAGAACTAGGAATGGGTTTCGATTGCCAGTTTTTAAAGGGAAAAACAGTCTCTTTGAAGATAACATCTCTTGACAGAAACATAGTTCTAGTGGACAAATCATACAACTTATACCCTTTAGTACCAAAAGGATAACCAAGAAATATGCATGCCTTTGCTCTAGGATCAAATTTTGATCTATTCCTAGTTAAAGTAGAGGCATAGCATAGGCAACCAAAAGATTTAAGGTGCTGATATGAAAGGCAATGACCTAAAAGTTTCTGGTATGGAGTAAGATTGCCTAGAAGAGGATTAGGAAGCCTGTTGATGAGATATGTGGCTGTAAGAACACAATCTCCCCAGAATTTTAAAGGTAAGTTGGCATGAAATCTCAAAGCTCTTGCAACATTCAATAGATGCTGGTGTTTTCTTTCAACAACAGCATTTTGCTGTGGAGTTTCAACACAGGACAGTTGATGTAAAACACCTTTGGAAGCATAAAATGAAGAAAGAGCAAATTATCACTCCGAATGACCTTAATGGACACTTTGAACTGATTAAGAATCATTTGAAAGAAGGTTTGAATTAGAGAAGAAGCATCAGATTTGTACCTCATTAAATAAACCCAAGTGCATCTACTATGGTCATCAACCAAAGTAAGAAAGTATTTTGAGCCATTTAAGGAAGGAGTAGAATAGGGTCCCCAAATATTAGCATGGATTAAATCAAAACAAGCTAAGGAAACACTTGTGGATTTAGAAAAAGGTAATTTGTGCTGTTTAGCTAAAAGGCAGATATGGCAATCAAAGGAATTGTTATTATTACAAGAAGTCAGATCAGGGTACAATAGATTTCAACAAAGCTAGTCTTTGTGAAGAGGGATGACCCAATCTATAATGCCACAATCTAACAACATCATTTGAAGTAGCAACAATAGGAGAAGAATCAAGATTATAGGCATTGACACTTTTATTACAAAGGAAAGATGGTAATTTGGATAGAACCTCTGAAACAGAAGACGGTAAGGTGATGGAATCAATGCACTGCAAGGTATACAGCCCTCCATGTCTCTTACCCAACCCAATCATCTTCCAATGCGGTAAGTCCTAGAGAAAACAGTAATAAGAAAGGAAGATGCAACAACATGAAGGGTTTTAGGTTAGTTTGCTTATGGAAATAAGATTGAAAGAAAAAGTAGGAATGCAAAGAACATTTTCTAGAATCAATGTGGCTGAGATTTTAACAGTTCCAACATGAGTCACCTTAACCATTTCACCATTAGGGAGTCTAACTGAAATATGAACAGATGAAGTGACAGAAGTGAAGAAATGAATGAAATGTACCATGTGGTCTGTTACACCACTATCAAGAATCCAGTCATATGAACTAATATGAGAGGTATTTACACTGGAAGAAAAGACTGAATGCTCAAGAGAAGGGGAAAAACAAATACCTGATAAGGTTTGGGCTTGAACATCCATTGAAGGCTGAGTAATGATGGTGGCAACTTGATGAGCATTTGCCAAATATGCCTCTGGTGGTGCTTGGGTGCCAAAGTGACATTAAGAGTTCAACAATCCAATCAATTGCTGATATTGAGCCTTGGTGAGAGCAACCGGTTCACTGATATGATCTTCAGCAGCAACAACATTGTTTGCAAAAGGTTGACCACCTTTGTTTTTGAACTTATACCCAGGAGGATATTCTTGCAACTTGTAGCACTTGTCAACAACATGCCCCATGGCTCCACAATGAGTGCATTGTGGCTTGCCATTCTTGGACTTAACAAAGGTCTTGGTGTTACCAGGTTTAGACCCAAAAGCTGCCAAAGCTGCTGATGTATCAGCCAAGGCCTTCTTCCCAGCGCCTACTTTTCTCTGCTTCTCATCTTGCAATAGAAGAGAGAACACTTTGCTTAAGGGAGGCACAGGCTCCATAATCAAAATTTGGCTCCTGACAGCTGCATATGTCTCATTCAGCCCCATCAAGAAAGACATGGTACATTCCTCAACTTGATGACCACATGTACATGTCCTATAATTGGAAAAATCATCCCAAAGGCCTTTAAATTTGGCATAGTACGCATTGATGGTTAAATCCTCTTGAGTCAAAGAACTAATTTCCTTTCTCAAGTCAAAAATTGTAGGTCCATTTCCTTGCCCAAACCTATTTTGCAGATTAATCCATACTTGACTGCAACTCCTTGGAAACAGAATTAAACAGCCAAGCTAGGACTGTGCTATTGCATTTTTTCCATGCTGTGTAATATGGGTGATCAACAGATTGAGGCTTAGGGATAGAGCCATCAATGAAGCCCAATTTGGTTTTGGCATCCAAAGAAATAAGGATCGCCCTACTCCAGGTGTTATAGTTTTCTTCAGTGAGGTGTTGAACCACCAAAGAAACTCTTGGATTATCACCACTGGATAGAAAATAGGGGCTAGATGTGTTTTCCCAAGGTTGGACAGTAGTAGCAGTAGCACTAAAGGTACTCTTAGTCATACTTATCAAAGAGAAATGATGAAGATTCAAGGTCTCAAGCAACTAAACCAAGAATTGAAAAGAAAAATCAAGAATTGATTTTCTTGAGAACTCTCCAAGAAACAAGAATTGGATTCTATGTGACAATCAAGATGTAATTCACAATCTTGATGAGATCACAACAGAAAACAGTAAATTGGGAATGGAATAACCCTAGGATCGAAAGAAAAAAAGATTGAAGATTTCAATTTCAATTATCAACAAAAGAACAAAAAACAAGGTTTCAACACACTAAAGAATTTAAAACCTCGAAGATGATGAACTTAATGCAAGAATCAACAGAAATACAACAAGTAAATTTCTAGTTGATCTGAAAGAAGCACTAAGAAATCAAGGAAGAACGTAATTGAACTAGGAAATTTCAGAATACCATACTTGAATAATCTCTAACCTAGTTCAGCTCTAATACCATATTGAATTCCATACAAGCTTCAAAGATACATCAATGGTGGAATGAAAACTCAGAGAGAGAGAAAAGAATGATGTGAAACTTGTATATTGAATTTATTAAATAAGTTTACAATGCTCTGTTCTTTATATAGTGAGAACAGAGACAGGAAAGTTGAGCTGAAATAGAAAAGTAACTGCCTAACCAATCCAAACTGTACACGTGGAATAAGAGGTAACAAACTCATTAACCTGTATATACAAAACGGCAATCGTTTATGGCTATCTAAACTAAGCTACTGTAGTTTAGCTCTATATTTACAAAACTACAATGCTCTGTAATACAAACACCGATATCTACATCCTAGAACAAACTCAATACCTTTTCAAGTAGTTGAAGTACTTATTTTCTAGTTTGTGCCTAGTCATCCATTAATTGCTAGATGGATATGACCCCTAAAAAGCATTTGAAATTCTGAACTCGGGAATTTTGCATTATTGCAGTTTCCTTTAGACTTTTGTTTATTTTTTCTGTTTGTTCAATTTATGGATAGTTGAGCTTGATGCACATCAGGCTAACAAGACTTGGGTCATGGCCAAACGGCCTCCTGGTAAAGTGCCTATTGGGTGCAAATGGGTATACAAAATCAAAAAGAAATATACAAGGGACTTCATAATAAATTTTGGCGGCATTAGTTACGGATCCTTAACCTTCTTTAAAATCAATTTGTTACTTTCTTAATTAATATGTCATTTTAACTGCTCTTGCTTCTAGTGTTAATATGGTCTTTCTCCAACTGTTTTTAGCCCTTCAAGTTAAATCAATGCACTCTTTCTTACTGGGCATTTCTTATGCACATAACCAAATAATTTGAAACCACTTTTATCATCAATTGAATTTCTTCATTTCCAATATTATCTTCTTCTTTTCTTTTCTTTTTTTAATTATCTTTTTTTGTGTATTTTCACTTTTCATCTTATAGTTCTCATTTTATTCATTTTATGAATATGTTACTTTTTATCAGCTCATTTAATAACATAGTGCATAATCAATATATATATAAATATATATATATATATATATATATAAGCAAAGATCTCATTCGGTAAAGTATGAGGTTCTGTTAAGTGGCATATTCTATGCAAAGAGAATTGAAATATTCTCAAGTGCCACATTAAAGATAAGAACAAATTAAATATAGAATTTTTGTTTCATTTGGTTTAATGTTTCAAGACTTTTCTAATTAACAAATAAATATTCTTTGTATTTATTTGGTTCAATGTTTCAAGACTTTTCTAATTAACAAATAAATATTCATTGTATCCTTTAATTCAATGTTTCAAGACTTTTCATTCCTCACACATACACACAAAACTCTTTGCATTTTAATTCATCATTTTCACCTTTTGCACTTCTACCCCTTTATATATACCTACCCATAATCCTTCATACCATCCCTTGTCAAATACACACAGACAAAAAAAATTATGTCATTTACCTTCAATCTTTCGACGACACCTAACTAGCTCTAACATTGTTGTTTCATTTAATCCTAACCCATATGAGTTGGCTACAACCAAGAAAAGGGGGCTTGCATTTTATATTGAATAATAGCGGCAATTACGATTTTGATGTTAAGGTCAGATGTTGTGGATTTATGAGTTTTGTAAATGATGTGATTGACTGTGGGTGTCTTGGATATGTATTTTGTTTTAAAATTAAGTAGAAAAAGAAAGACACATTCTATATCAACTTTTATTCTATAATATTCCTCCAATTTTTTTTATATATATTTAATTTCTCATTACTTCAATTAAATAATTATAATGGATACATGTATTCAATTTTTAATTGTTGCTTTTTATGATCAAGGGTTTGGCTTACCTCCAGTACTTTTTTTAATTGAACATTTATTTTTGTTTTAAATAACAATGACAAGTAGTAGTAGGTTCTAATCTACACATTTTATTTAGTTAATGGGTGATGTGGCAGTTTCTCATTAAAACAGAAAGAGATTCCATTTAAAAAAGTCCTGGAGGTAAGCCAAACCCTATGATAAACTCATTTCTAATAAAGTTCTATAACAAATATGCTAAAATACATATATAACATTTTCCAAAATCATCTTATATAAAATATTACAAAATTATCTGTGTATCGCACGGGTAAACTTACTAGTTGATCTTAAATCTTAGGGCAGCCTAGAGTCTCTAGACAATAGAAACATCAAAAAACCAAGGGCGGCTCCACTTGGAGCCCAAGGGGTTCAAATGAACCCCCTGAATTGAACCCAAAATAAAATTTATTATTTTATTTTTACTATTTGGACACTTAAAATAAAAATTTGAACACCCTAACCTTAAGCCCAACTGAAATAAACTTAAATATAATCATCTTAACAATATCTTGGCCTTTTTAAACACAAAGAAAAATCTCAATAACAAATCAATTTGATCTAAAATCTAAGAAAATTTTAATAACCCAACAACAAAAGTAGAATTTGCTAATCTTAAATCTTAGAAAAAGCTCATTTAGATCTTAAGAAATTTTAAATTAATCAATCAAAAGAGAAATTAGTGGATGAATAATTGCTTGACTATGTACATTGAAACATATGTAGCTAATAGAATTGATAATAAAGATATCGTGCAATAATTTTAAAATACGAAAAACCGTAGAAGACAATTGTAAAACTTTATATATTAAAGATTTTTTTTTTTTGTGATGTCAATATATTTAATTTATCTTTTAAAAAAAATTATATAATTTATGTTTCTTATTGAACCCCCTAGAAAATAATTCTAAAACCATCACTGCAAAAAACATAAAACAGGAAAGATAAAAATAGGAGACAAAAGGAACCACCACTCAACCTCCTTGCTAGCATTTTTCTAGTAGTAAAATCCACCAACTCTGGCAAAACATAACATTTGTCATTTGTGTGCATTAATGTAACTTTATGCCTTTTGTTAATGCTTAATGGTCAATTAAAAGGAAAAATATTACTTCCACGACAAAAAAAAAAAAAAAAACCAATTTTTATCCATTAATAATAGCCTATAATAAATTATCGCTTAATATTTGTTATGAAAATATTGTGAATATATCATTTTTCGATTGGAAATTGTGAAAAAAAAATGGCAAATTCATATAAAATAGACAATCAATCACAATTTGTCATATAAGATAGTTGTGAAAATAATAATGAAATTGTTCGTGGTCCTAAAATAACAAGTTAAAAATTAGTAAAAACATAAGTGTTGAAAATTTATTTGTTAAAGAGTTAATTAAAATATAATTATACTTAAAAAAAAAAAGTAAGAATATAAAAGATGTAAATAAACAAATAAATTGAAAAAAGTCTTTACAAAAGAAAAACCTACATAAGAGAAAAGACCATTGTTCATAAAATATTGGATATTATTAATTGCTTGACAAGGACAAGATATGTTTCCAAACGAATTTTCAAACAATTACTCATTTGCTGGATAGGAACAAGATTTGTTTCCAAATTGTACCTTTGATGGATCAGATTGTGTTTTGAAAAAATATTGGAACCCATGCATTTTACCAAACCTTTTTTTTTTTTGGGGGGGACCAAACCACTTTATAAAGTCTTATAAAACCGTTTCCACACACAAAAAAAAAAAAAAAAAAAAGTCTTATATATAGTTTGTACTTACTTTATAGTAGTTTAATACAAAGTACAACTACGTATGTTAGAATCGAAACCTCACTGTGATTAGCTTTCACCTCACTGTGATTAGCTTTCCCATGTCGGAAAATCCTGCGTACTGTGACACAATTCTGAGATACCTTGAGTCCTAGCCAAGGAAAAAATGTCAGAATATATAGATTTGACGTCCTACTTTTAGGTTTTCATTAGACTGCTAATATTTTTTTATATTTTGTTATGCATGCTTTTCATTTTCACTACATTTCTCTGTTTGGTTTCTGAGAAAATATAGGGATGGAAGTGAAGAGAAAGTAAGTGGGACACGACAGAAGGCAAGCCTAAATCAAACTCTGTTAGAATACGAGTGCTTCTCTTAGTTTAGGTGTGCTTTTCTTATATCTTTCTTTTCCTTTTGAAAAGAAAACCAATTATTGAATAGAAGTCATTTATTTAGTTATTCTTGTTAAACAAATTGCTTTTTTTTTTTTTTTGGTGTGCGTAAAGATAATAAGAATTTAGATCATAAGACTTGGAACTTTTTTTTATAATTTTTTTTATCAGTTTCATAGTAACTAAAGGGAGTGTAAAATCCATCAAATTGAAGTATATATATATATATATATATATATATCAGCTTTAGACTTGTAAAACCCACATTTCCTATTGTTCCTGATAGACCATAGTTGCAAATTTCAAACTTTAGTGCTCTCGTCATTGTTTATAGGGGTATTGATGCAAAAATTTCTCAGCTGGGGTTGAGTAAA
The DNA here is from genome assembly GCF_001633185.2 of Quercus lobata. Taxonomy (NCBI): domain Eukaryota; kingdom Viridiplantae; phylum Streptophyta; class Magnoliopsida; order Fagales; family Fagaceae; genus Quercus; species Quercus lobata. Next base: position 31,639,187 of record NC_044914.1, on the reverse strand, counting down.
GATGGTTGGAAATCCTATGGCCCATGTCTCAGGATGCCCAAAAGTGCTATACTCACCAATTCTTACTTTACCGAGTAGTTCTTCAAATTGCTTGCCTCAGTTGCCATTGAGATCACAGAGGAAACCAGCCCGGATAAGAGCTCCATCCGCTGATACAGGACATAGTCACCCACCCTCTAATGTGAAAACTCAGAACCCATTTTCTTTGGTTTTGGATGTTTCTCAAACTATATGGAGGCAAACATTGCGGCCATTGAATGATTTTGGGTTTAGTCGGAAGAGCATTTGGGAAGGTGGGGTTGGGTTGTTTCTAGTGTCTGGTACTGTTCTCATAGCTCTTAGTTTGTCTTGGTTGAGGGGGTATCAAATACGGCATAAATTCCAGAAGTATCAGGCTGTGTTCGAGTTTGCTCAAGCTTGTGGTATTAGCATCGGAACACCAGTGAGGATTAGAGGGGTGAATGTTGGCAATGTCATCCGCATTAATCCTTCATTGAAAAGTATTGAAGCAGTTGTTGAGGTGAGTTTGACACCATAATCTTGTTACGGATGCTTAATTTTGTTCATGTTTCCCTCTCAACAATGAAATTCTTGAATGTGATCGAGATTTTGTTGATTTTACTTGGTGTATGTATTTTACTTTAATGTATCGCCTTCTCTTTGTAGGTTGATGACGATAAAACAGTCATACCTCGAAATTCACTTATAGAGGTGAACCAATCGGGTCTTCTCATGGAAACTTTAATTGAAATTACACCTCGCAATCCAATTCCAACACCTTCAGTAGGGCCACTTGACCCAAAATGTTCTGAAGAAGGTCTAATTGTATGTGATCGCCAAAAGATAAAGGGAAATCAAGGAGTAAGTTTGGATGCATTGGTGGGGATATTCACCCGTTTGGGACGTGAAGTGGAGGACATTGGTATTGCCAACCACTATTCACTGGCTAAACGAGTTTTATCTGCTATTGAAGAAGCAAGGCCATTGCTCTCAAAGGTAGGATGTGCATCTCTTGGTTTATATGTTTAAATGAAAATAGTTATTGACTGCTTTGTGGAACTAGATAACGGTATTACTGTTGCAAATGCCAAGCAAGTTTATGGAAAAATGAAGAATTTGTTAGTAAAGGTATAGAATGTAGTAGCTACAAACTTTCCCATTAAGCTACCCTATTTGATTTATTAAGATAGGTCGAGTGTCTATGTGCGAGAAATTGTTGAGGCATCTGTTTACAAGGGAAAAGTGCAGACCAAATGAATGTGCCTAATCTAAAGAATTTAACAGAGCAGTGCCCTTTAGCATAGGAATCCGATTACATCCTTAAACATATCTAAAGAGATGTGGCAGTGGGGCAGTCCTTAAAAGATTATGGATGAAGCTTTTTGATATATGAAAAGTGGATTTATTGCAAAGCTTAAAAGAGTTCAATTCTTAAATTGAATATATGTGGAGTGGAGTGAGAGTAGCTTTAGAAATTGCCATATAAACATCAAATCAGTTGAATATTCATGGAGATAGAAGTGAGCATTATACAAACTGAAAATCTAGTGTATAAGTTACATAGTTAAGGAAGTTACACCTCGAGTTTGCAGTATTGGCCCTTAAAAACTTGATTTCTTTAAGAACTTTCCTGTTGTCCAATTATTTTCTCAATTTAAGACAATCCTCGAGGAATTCACCCATTTATATTCTTGTAGTCCTCTTCAAGATCAAATTTTCAAAATTGTTTAGGAAGGTTATTGTCATCAGGGAATTGGCAAAGTGTGTAAATGAGATAAACATCCTAGTCTGCCATCTGCGTCTAAGTTTGACAAGTCCACTAGCAAGAATTATCTTCTTGAGCATTGTGTGTTACACTGTTAAAGAAATTAGGTGTAAGACGTATTGTGAGTGGGAACTTCTGACATCTTTGGCTTTGGCTTTAAGAGAACATTTAATGCCTTCATTGTTCTACAGTTATGCTATTTACGGGAAGCATTTAGACATTTTCCACAGTTAGTTATTGGGGTAAAAGTAATTAAATCAGATGGGAAAGAGTCATTTAAAAAGTTGCCTAATGGGGCTGTGATCCTTCAGGGAATCTCACTTGGAGAAATGTCAGTGTTATGTCAAAGAAGTTAGTAGATCTTTCACAACTCTAGATATATTGACACACTTTAGACACGTTTCCAGCATATCTTCTCTTGCATTTAAGCTTACCTGATCCTTGCATATTGAGTTATATTATCTGTAACTGTTGCTGTGTCTATTTGTTTATCATAGAGAACCACATCATGGCAAGTAAGATAACTGTGTTTCATTATTCATGTTAAAACTAAAATGGTGAACTGTTCTAGTTTACCCTAGCTTTTTTTAGGGACATGGTAGCAGTGCCTGATGTATTGCGCTAAGATTCATGACAAGTTGGCAACTTCAACAATATTTAGAAAATTCATTATGCAGGAGAAATTGGAATTTGTGTGCCTATGTTATGTCCATGTGCATGCATCTATATAACTAAGAAAGATCCATTTGTGTAATCAGCATTAATGTATTATTGTGCACTGTATTTAGTTTTATAACTTGTTTGGATGGAGGAGGAGTAAAGGGGAGTAGAGTAGAGGGAGGGAGAGTAGGCTAAATTACCTTATTTTGATATTTTTAAGGGAGGAGGGAGAGGGGTTTGGAAGGATTCTAACTACTTCTAACCCCTCATTTTTAATTTCCCCAAATTAGAGAGATTTGGAGGGAGAGTAGAGCATAGAAATACTTGACCAAATGACTTACCAAATTTACCCTTACCATATTAACAAAATTACAAACTATGAAAAGACTAATTTTTCCTTTCCCCCTTAATTTTAAAAACATCCAAACAAAATGGAGGATAATCATTCCCCTTTACTCTCCTCCCCTCTACTCCCCTCTCCCTCCAAACTTCTAAACATAGCATTAATGTAGCTATGTCTCAGATCAAAGCCCTGGCTGAAGATGTTCAACCTTTGCTGGCTGAAGTTCGTGATAGTGGTTTGCTACAGGACGCTGACAAATTAACCAGAAGCCTTAGAGAATCCTGTGAGGAATTGAGGTGAATTGTCCAGCCTTTATTTTATGTATAAATTTGGAAATAAATATTCATTGAGAGGTATTGACATCTTGTATCACATGGTTACCGTTTTAGTAGATTCCAACTAATTTCCAACACTTTATCCCCGGAAAAGGATCCTTGCCGTTTGCCATGGAAAGAGATCCTAATCCCTTTCGCTTTTCCCTATCCCGAAAAGGAAACCGTTTTAATATTTTTATTTTTATTTGTGCAGAAGGGTACATTCATCTATCATGACCCCTGAGAACACTTTACTGATTCAGGATTCTATTCGAACTTTGCTTTTTACCTTGAAGAACATTGAGGTGAGATCCTAAATTGACAAACTGCCTAAAATCTTTGCTCGTTATAAGTCGTGAGCTGTGTTTATTTATTTATTAATTTTTCCCCTTACATTTCCATTTCTCGGTCCAACCACCATTGCAGAATGTATGCTCTGATATTCAGGGATTTACGGGTGATGAGGCTACAAAACAGAATTTGAAAGCACTTGTCAGGTCCCTTAGCAGGCTAATGTGAAGACAAATGAAAGTTGGAAATAGGGAAGCATATTATGACAGTTAATTAGATGGTTAAAAATGGTGCTCTTCTTCCATTGTCATTTTAGGGAGAAACTGAAGTTTGTCCTTTTTGGGATTTTCTTTTGGTTGCACTTGCATAGAAAGGCTTTGATGCTAAAGGTAAAAGTTGCGTACTTTTATCTGGTTTAAATGTGAATTCTAGTCAAAGTATGCATTCTCAGCATTTAGCTTGGAGGTTCCGTCCGTTTATTGCAAAGGGTTGTATACTTGTATTGCAACATCAAACATTATGATCATGGATAAATTTCTCATATCGGGTTGTCTCCTACCCTTTAATTTTTAAAATTTGAGTTTGCAGATGCAGCTAAGGAAATAGAATGCCTAGATTAGCTCGTGACATTTGGAATTTGTAACTGATGCTTTACAATCTAATGGGACTGAATTACATTCCCTTTTATTAAGTTCTTTGTTTCTTCACTTGTCATTTTACCCTAGTTGTCTAGTAACTTATAAGTTATAACTAGACAACAGTTGTTGCTATTCAGCCAATATTTTTCTATATGCCTAGCAATTTGAGACTTGATTTCCATGATTATGCCAAAGACTCCTTGTTATAATTGGGTGGTGATTGTCTTGTCCCTACTGGTATATTTGAAGAACACATCTCCAGTACAAGGACATGTAGCAGCTTCTAGAGCATGTATTTGCACTGCCTTGATCTTCTCACTTACATGGAAATGCCATTTTCGTTGCACGGTAGGACATGCAAGTTTATTGGCCCCAAGAATAGTCCAATATGAACAATCTGATGTATGTGCTATCCATATAGAAAGGCCGTGCAGCCAACCCCTTGCAAGATACACTTGCTTCACGCTTGGCAATGCCATCCTCACCCTGCAACTCCCATCAAGTTAAGACAAAGCAACACCATGGTGGTCCTAAGAAGTTGAACATTAACTGTCCATTTAGCAAAGATTATTTTTGTCAACTTATTTTACTATTTAGCTTATTTTTGCTATTATTTATAGATCTCACTGTACTTTTTGGTATTATTCATGAATTTCATTGTACTATTTTAGTTAACTTTTACCTTTATCTACAGTACTTTCAGGAAGGATCAAGTTTTCTCTGTTGAGAAAGAGTCGGTCCCTTCCTTGTGAAGGCCAATCAGTCCTTGTTAGTCACCATTTGGTAGCTACAGGTTAGTGGGTTTTGTTTCTTATGGGGGCTTGGGAAATACACACCTCTCATTGGTATCATGGACGAGATTACTGCGGGGTGGCACCAGTTGTCTCTTTAGGGACCGAAGGAGGAAAAGTTTGACCTTCGATCTGACATGGGTTCTAAGGACTTCATTTTGGCTGCAAAATTTCACACAAAAAGGGTTCTCAACGTTGAAGCCGTAGCTCAGAACTTCTCTCAACTATGGCGAACTAGGAATGGTTTTAAGATTAAGGATCAGGACAACCATGTAGTTCTTTTCATTTTCGAAAACAAGTTTGATTGCGATAGAATCTTCTCTTCTCAGCCCTGGAGCTTCAATAAGTTCCTGGTGGTTTTTCAGAGATACGATAATAAGATCCACATTTGAGATTTGGATTTTGCGAGAGTCCCTTTCTGGGTGCAAGTTTACGATATTCCGATCAACTTCATGAACAAAATAGTGGCTAAAGGATTATGTTTTGGTATTGGTGAAGTATGTCCCCCTGATTTTTCAGTCATGGAAGGAGGTGACCATGTGCGTGTCCGTGTTATTCTTGACACTTCAAAACCTCTTTGCCGTGGACATCAAATCTCTCTGGATGGAGGAAATATGGGCTGGGTTTCTTTTAAGTATGAAAGGTTGCCTACTATATGTTTTTGGGGTGGTTGTTTATCCCAAGGGGAGAGGGACTGTGAGCAATGGATTACCAGTGAAGGTTCGCTCACTGTGGAAGATCGAAAGTATGAGGCGTGGCTACGAGCCCCTTTATCAAACCATATCAAGAAATCAACCATAGTGGTCCCGGGTTTCTATCAACAAAAGAAAGATTCAAAGGCTTCATGGGCAGAGGGGAGTAAACCAGCTTCAAATCCTCATCAACCTTCCTTGCTGGTGAGTGGAACTTCGACAACAACATCGGAAAAGGTAACCCCGTTTTTTGTGCTTCCAACTTTATTTAATTCTGCTGCATATCCTAGTGTCAAGGATTTGGAAGATCTTCCACTGGCTTTTGAGGGTCAGCTTAATGCAAACAGAAACTTTTCGCACATTGTATTTGAATTTGATGCAGTACAGGGAAAAGGTGATGTGATGGAAGATGGGATTGGAAACTTGGGTTTGTTACCAAGGGAGGGTTCTGCCTTTTCAGAAAAGCTTAGGGGCGAGGGTAGTAAAGTAATAGGGATATCAGTTTTTGAGGGTCAGCTAAATAAAATGGAAATCATTCCCACACTTAAGGTGAACCTGATGCAATTCAGGAAAAAGGTGACCCGATGGGAGATGGGAATGAAAATTTGGAGTTGTCACCAAGGAAGGGGCTGGCTATCTCAAAAAAGCTAAGGGTTGAGGGTAGTAAAGTATTTAGGCCTACTCAGTCATTAGTCACGTGTGAGTCTCCATCCATTAATGCCAGGTTAGTTAGACTCCCATTGGCTGATCTCTCCAATACCTTAGACTCTCCCATGTGCACCCAAATACCACTTAAACCCTCATGGACACGTATCAACCGTAGCTTCTTTGAATCTGATGAAAAATTAAAGATAGCTGTGGGAAAAAAAAGGGTCTAACCGCCCAAAAAAAAAAAATCAGCAAAGTGCTACAAAAAAACTAAGTTGGTTTCTCAGACTGAAAAAGAAAATGTAGTCATATTGGTGGAGGTTGGTGCCCAGCCCAGCCAAGAATTATGAATCTCATCTATTGGAACTGTTAGGGGCTTGGGAACCAGCAGACAAGTCAGGAGCTTTGAGAGCTGGTCCGAGCACAAGATCCCTCGGTCGTGTTTTTAGCCGGAACATGGCTGGAAGAAGCAAGGCTAGTTACTATTCGTGATTCTCTTCAGTTCGGGCACTATTTCGGCGTTTCAAGGATTACTTGTGGGGGTGGTCTAGCCATCTTTTGGAAGCTGGGTTTTAAGTTAGAAGTGGAATCCTCTTCTCAGAATCATATAGATGTTGTGATAAATAAAGGTAATGATAATGCTTGGTGCTTTACAAGAATTTATGGAGCTCCGGAAATACATTTGCGTTTTGAAACTTGGGAATTGATTCGTGGGCTACATAGACAGTGTCCTCTGCCATGGCTATGCAGAGGCGATTTTAATGAAATTTTGAAATCACATGAAAAGAGTGGTGGTTGACTCAGACCTTATGGTCAGATAGAACAGTTTCGTGAAGTGTTGGATGAATGCAATTTATTAGATCTTGGCTTTTCGGGAAACAAATTCACTTGGTCTAGGACTTATCCGAATGGAGGGATGGTTTGGGAGAGGCTAGATAGGGCATTGGGCTCGGTGGATTGGTATGATTTGTTTCCGACAACTTGTGTTCAGACCTTGATTTGTGTGTCTTCGAATCATAACCCTATTTGCATTCATCTCAAAGGAATTAAAGCCAAGTCTTTGAGACCCTAGCGCTTTGAACAGATGTGGCTTGAGGATTTTGGGGTGTAGGGATTGTGGTCTGGACATGGGATAGAAATGTTTTGGGCTCTCCTATGGAAGTAGTGGTCTCAAAGGTGGAGGCTTATCAAAAGAGTCTCATTCACTAGATTAGGAATTCTTTCTACCATGTGAAAAGGGAGATTATTGAAAAAAAGAAGTTGCTGAAAGTGGCTGAATGTGAGGCAGCCAAGGGGAGACAAGTGAATCGGTTCCTCAAGATTAAATTGGAAATTGTCGATCTTCTCCGTTTAGATGAAAAAATGTGGCAACAGCATAGCAAGGAGCATTGGATGATTTCCGGAGATCGCAACTCTAAATACTTTCATACTAGAGCTTTGCAACGTTTCTGTCGGAATAGAATTGTGGAGCATCGAAATCCAGAGGGTGTTTTGGTCACGGGCGAAAGAGATCTCTCGGCAATGGTTTGGGATTACTATAAAAATCTATTCCTCTCCTCAAGGCCGACAGAAGTGGATGAAGTGGTTTCGTCCATTAAAACAGTCGTGACTGATGATATGAATAATTGTCTAATCAGCCCCTTTTCTCAGGGGGAGATTGAATGTGCTCTGAATCAAATGGCCTCCCTTAAGGCTCCTGGCCCTGATGGAATGCCTCCCATTTTTTTCCAGAAATTTTGGAGTGTTATCGATGACGATGTGGCCCACGCAATGCTGTCTTGCTTAAATTCTGGTAGTCTGATTCCAGGTTTGAACCATACTTTTATTTCCCTTATTCCTAAAGTTAAAAATCTTGAGTATATTACTGAACTCCGACCCATTGCACTCTATAATATCTTATATAAGTTGGTATCAAAAGTGCTAGCAAACAGGTTGAAAAAAGTTCTACCACATATCATTTTTGAATCTTAGAGTGCCTTTCAATCTGATAAGGCAATCTCAGACAATATTTTGGTGGCCTTTGAAACTCTCCACCATATGAAGCAAACGAAAGGGGGTAAAGTGGGACACTTAGCTCTGAAATTGGACATTAGCAAAGCTTATGATAGGTTGGAGTGGGTATTTCTTAAGAAGGTGATGGAGAGAATGGGTTTTCATAGTAGGTGGGTTGGTTGGATTATGGAGTGTGTTTAATCAATGACTTACTCAGTGTTGATGAATGTTGAGCCTACGGAAACCATTATCCCAACTAGGGGCATTAGGCAAGGGGACCCTCTCTGCTCCTACCTTTTCCTCCTTTGCTCAGAAGGTTTTAATGGTCTCCTTGAACAGGTGGTGGCAGCAAAGTCTCTTGAGGGCTTCTCTCTATGCAAATACGGGCCAAAAATTTCCCATCTTTTGTTTGCCGACGATAGTCCCCTTTTTTGTCGTGCTAAAGTGGATGATGTTTCAAAAATTATTGAGATTCTTGGGAAGTATGAGCATGCTTCGGGGCAGAAATTAAATGCAAATAAAACCACTATCTTCTTTGGTGGTAATGTGACTGATGCGGCAAAGTTGCAAGTGCAAAGTCTCTTTGGTGTTCCAGAAATTAAGGAGTAAGAGAAATACTTGGGGTTGTTGATGGTCGTGGGAAGACGTAAAAAAGAAAGTTTCAATTATATTAAAGATCGTGTTTGGGGTAAATTACAGGGGTGCAAGGAAAAACTTTTATCCTAAGCCGGGAAAGAGGTTTTGTTAAAAGCCATTGTTCAAGCCATCCCAACCTTCGCTATGAGTTGCTTTCACCTCCCAGCTGGTCTTTGTCAAGATATTAAGGCGCTTGCTTGAAGGTTTTGGTGGGGTCAATGGGGGGATCATCGGAAAATACATTGGAAGAAGTGGGAGGTGCTTTGCAAACCTAAGGAAGAGGGAGGGATGGGTTTCAAAGACTTGTGCAAGTTCAATAAGGCCTTGCTCAAAAAACAAGTGGGGAGGTTGATCCACAATGAGCAGTCCCTATTTTATAAGGTGTTCAAAGCTAAGTATTTCCCTCATGGGTCCATTTTTTATGCTACTGTATCGTTCGGTTCGTTTGCATGGCAAAGCATTTTGATATCTAGACATTTAATTGAAGTGGATGCTAGATGGAGAGTAGGTGATGGCCAACATGTTAGAATATTCACAGATAGATGGTTACCTAATGGAGGGGGATTTTTACTCTATTCCTCGGGTGAGCTTCATTCGGAGGCTACTGTTTCCAAGCTTATCAACCGGACTTTGGGGTGGTGGAACGTTCAGTTGATTGATCGTTGTTTTCATCCCCCGAATGCAGCTCGGATAAAAGCTCTCCCTCTCTGCTCGACTCCTCAACTCGATGTGTTGATTTGGCCTCTTGAAAAATCTGGTAAGTATTCTATTAAATCCAGATTTCGTCTGCTGTGTGAGGGTCAGGATTCTGCTGAAACTTTGCTTCAAGCTAGTAATGAAGAGAGAGGTTTCTGGAAAAAGCTTAGGAAAATTCAGGTCCCCGAAAAAATTAAACACTTCCTTTGGTGGGCTTGTACGAACTCCCTAACTACAAAAGAAAATTTGGTGAAACAAAAAATTTTGCCGGATGTGATCTGTTCTCGCTATTCAGGTGCCCATGAAGATACACTTCATTCTCTTTGGAGTTGCGACGGTCTCAAGGAGGTTTGGATGAAGGATTTCGGCTGGATTTTTAGGTTTGGGGTGCTTTTTTCTTCCATTAAGGAGCTGGTTAAGCTAGTTTTCACCAGGTCTGATTCGATTCCTCTATTTGCTATCACTGCATGGTCAATGTGGTTTCACAGAAATAAGATCTAGGTGGGTGAGAATGCTAGGCCATTGGGTCAGTTAGTGAGCTTTGCACGTGACTATGTGCATGATTTTAAGTCCCTAATAAACAACTCCTCCACGGTCCGTGTTTCAGCTCCTAAGATTTGGAGTCCTCCTAACCGTTACACATGGAAAATCAATTTTGACGGAGCTATGTATTGTGAATCTGCTGAAGCTGGGGTTGGGGCGGTTGTTCAAAACTCCTTTGGTGAGGTAAAGGCTGCTATGACAGAGAAGATTAGGAAGCCACCTACTGTGGAAGCCTTGGAGCTGCTGGCTGCCAGACGTGCCACCCTTTTCTCAGAAGAACTCGGCCTCGAGAAGGTAGTTTTTGAAGGAGATTCAGAGCAAGTTATGAAGTCCCTTCAATGGGGTGGCTGGGATTTTGCTTCGAGTGGGCATCTCATTCGTGATATCCTTAGTATTGTAAACTCCTTTGTGAGTACCTCTTTCTCTCATGTCTGTAGGCAGGGCAATACTATTGTTTATGCTCTAGCTCAGAGAGCTAGACATTATTCCTCTATTTCAGTTTGGTTGGACTCCTATCCAATGGACATTACTTCTTTTGTATTAGCTGATTTTCAGCCTTGATTTATTGAAGTTTCTGGTCTCTTTCTCAAAAAAAAAATCTACAGTACTTTTAGCAAAAAGGTTTCAGTTTTAGCAAAATAAGCGGATTCCAAACATACCCTAAATGAAAACACTAAAAGTTAGCTAAAATAGTATAGTGAGACTCATAAAAAGTACAGTGAGACCTATGAATAGTATCAAAAATAAGCTGAATAGTAAAATAAGTTGGCAAAAATAATTCATGCCAAACGCACACTATGGTCTGTTTGGATACAGCTTATTTTACTGAAAACTGAAAATTTATTGTTGAAAATATTGTAACAAAATATTTTTTAAAAGGAAAAAACATTGTTCACGTGTTTTTCAGGGTGTTGGCTGGTCCATGAACAATGCCATGAGACCAGCCATAAAAAACACAAACATAGAAGCATCTCTACGCAAATGCACACTATGTGTGTGTTTGGCAAAAATTATTTTTGCCAACTTATTTTACTATTCAGCTTATTTTTGCTATTATTCATAGACTCTACTGTACTTTTTGGTACTAGAGGAAACCAGGAGATTCTTGGTCTATGCTCCTAAAGTTGCCAACTGGGAAGATTCTTGGTCTATGCTCCGCCACCACAGTACAATTTATCGTGGGTGTGCATCGGTGATTTCAATGAAATTGTGAAGGTCGAAGAGAAATTGGGAGGAGCAATTTGATCCGAAAAACAAATGCAGGATTTCAAAGATTGTCAAGATTTCTATGGGCTTAAGGATTTGGATTACACAGGGTTACCCTTTACCTAGTGTAACATGAGGTTTAATGGCTCTCTAGTTTGGGTTCGATTAGATAGAGCTCTGGCCACAGCTAATTGGATCCTAAAATTCCCCTCTATCCGTCTCCATCATCTACAAGGTTTGTCTTCTAATCATAAGCCTTTGTGGTTAGCTTCTGATGATGTCAATACTCGGTTTTACAGACCCTAAAAACCTTTTCAGTTTGAAGCCATGTGGCTCAAAGATGATCGTTGTGAGGAGGTTGTTCACTCGACCTGAGATATTTGCCTAGAAGGGGATGTCATGGGTAAAGTGTTAAGGAAGGTTTTTGATTGCCAAACTCAGTTAAAGCTTTTGGATAAGAAAACGTTTGTTAATATTCGTATTGCTTTAGCCCGAAAACGAAAGGAACTTCTACAGGCAAAAAGTGACTCTATGGCTGAGAGGGGTGGGCATGCTCGGATCAAAGCTTTCACTGATGAGGTTCACAAACTGATGGAGGGAGGAATGTATGTGGCACCAGCATTTAAGAACTGATTGGTTGAAATTTAGAGATTAGAACACTAAGTATTTCCACTGCCGAGCAATAGAGAGGAATAAAAGAAATTTCATTACAAGTCTAGAGAATGAGCAGGGGATTTGGGTGGAAGGGGAAGACCAGATTGGGAACCTGGTCACAAGATACTACTCTTCTTTATTTACCATGGCAAATCCTACCAACTTTGCACCTGTTCTAAATGGGGTAAAACAGAGGGTGTCAGCAGAGATGAATGACGAGTTGCTTAAGTCGTTTATGGAGGATGAGGTGAAGCACGCTCTGAAGCAAATGGATGCGAACACAATCCTAAGATCGGATGGCTTACCACCACTTTTCTATAAACAGTTCTGGGGAAAAATTGGTAAGGAAGTATCAGAAGCAGTCTTGGCAATCCTAAATTCAAGTACAATCCCAACTAATCTTAACCATACTTTCATTACCCTGATTCCTAAAATTCAGTGTCCTAGAAAAGTTTCGGATTTCAAACCAATTAGCTTGAGTAATGTCTTGTATAAGTTGATAGCTAAAGTCTTGGCAAATCGCTTGAAACATCTTCTGCCTAAGCTAATTTCGGAGACTCAGAGTGCCTTCCTATCAGAGCGACTCATTATAGATAATGTCCTTATAGCCCATGAGACGCTGCTTTACCTGAAAGAAAAGAGAACGGGTAAAATGGGTTACATGGCATTGAAGCTTGATATGCGGAAGGTTTATGACCGAGTTGAATGGGTTTATTTGGAGATGATTATGGAAAAGATGAGTTTTAGTCCAAGGTGGATTAATCTAATTGCTGCTTGTATTCGCACTGTTACTTGTTCAGTTATGCTTAATGGCCAACTATATGGTTGGATTACTCCAACCCGAGGGCTGCGCGAGGGTGATCCATTATCGCCTTATCTTTTCTTATTGGTGACGGAGGGTTTACATGCTCTTTTTGAACAAGCCGAGGGGATTGGAGACATTAGGGGAGTATCTTTGTGCCTTGCTGGTCCAAGGATAACCCACCTCTTCTTTGCTGACGAGAGTGTGGTATTTTGTAGAGCTACAATTTTTGAGTGTGTGAAGATCCAATCAATAATGTATCAATATGAGAAAGCTTCAGGTCAGTCCATCAATAGAGGAAAGACTAACATTTTCTTTAGCTCTAACACTCTATCTCGAACTAAAGAGGTTATTTCTAACTTCTTGGATGTCCCTGTTACTCAAAGATACGAGCATTACTTAGGTCTACCCTCCTTGGTTGGACGTGCAAAAAAGAAGTCGTTTAGTATCATCAAGGAGAGAATTTGGAAGAAATTGAAGGGATGGAAGAAAAAACTCTTATCTCAAACAGATCGTGAAATTCTTGTGAAGGCAATTATCCAAGATATTCCCACTTACACCATGTCATGCTTTAAGTTGCCTAAAGGTCTCATCAATGAGATTGAGACGCTTATTAGGAAGTTTTGGTGGGGATATCACAGTGAGCAAAGGAAAATTCATTGGGTTAGTTGGGAAAAAATGTGCCAGCCAAAGAGTGAGGGGGGTATGGGCTTCAAAGATTTAAGCAAGTTTAATGACTTGCTTCTAGCCAAGCAAATTTGGCGACTGGATAAAAATAAGGATTCCTTGTTCCATAAAGTATTTAAGGCAAAAATTTTCCCAAACTATTCTATCATGGAATGTGAATGTTTGAACAAAGGGTCTTATGCTTGGAAAAGTATCATTCAAGCAAAGCATGTTATTGATCTGGGAAGGATTTGGAGAGTTGGGAATGGTGAATCGATTCAGATCCGAGGTGATAAGTGGCTTCCCCAAGTTTCGGGCTCTAGAGTTTTTTCCTCAGTTTCAAGTATGGCTTTGAATTCAAGGGTCTGTGAACTTATAGACCTTGAAACACATTCATGGAAATCTAGTTTGATTGATCAAAGGTTCCTACCTTACGAAGCAAAGAGGATTAAAGGCATTCCTCTGAGTATGTATGATATTCAAGATCAGCAAGTGTGGCAGCCTTCTACTCACGGTGAGTACACAACCCGATCAGGTTACCAACTTTTAGCTCAAAAAGAGAGGAACTTGTTACCAAGTACCTCCTCGGGGGGAGGCAGTAGGCACCTCTGGAAGAGTATATGGGATCTGCAAGTGCCTCATAAGGTGAGACACCTAATTTGGAGAGCAGTCAATGAAGCTTTACCAACCCTTCACAATCTGATGCGCTAAAATGTGGTTAATTCAGCTTACTATCCAATGTGTAAGTTTGATGGCAAAGATCTAATTCATGCTCTATGAAGTTGCAGAAGGTTGCTGGTAGTATGGGAAACTGATGAAGAAATCATGAAATCACCAAACAAAAATTTACTTCGTTCGCTGATCTTTGGGCTGCCTTGCTCTTGAAGAAGGATAGGATGGATGCTGAATTGTTGGCTGTGATTTTTTGGTTAGTTTGGAATAGGAGAAATGCTGCACGAACGGGGGAATTTGTCCTTGATTACCATCAGATTTGGGCTAGAGCGGTTTCATACATATTGGAGTTCAATTCTGCCAAGGTGTGTGAAAGAGAGGCAGAAGCTGAAGGCATTACCACTGTTAGATGGAGGCCTTCTAGCCCCAACTATTACAAAATTAATTTTGATGAAGCAATCTTTTCTGAGGTGGAAGCAGTGGGATTAGTGATTATTATTCGAGACTCCTTTCGTAGAGTGATAGGTTCTTTGGCTGAGCGTGTTCCTCTCCCCACTTTAGTAGCTATGGTGGAAGCTCTTGCCTACAAAAGGGCTTTGTTGTTTGCTAAGGAGCTATGCATTTTCGATGCAGTGGTTGAAGGAGATGTCGAGCTCATCATAAAGGCACTACAGGGCAGGGAGGTACATCATCCAAATTATGGTCATGTTATTCAGGATAGCCTTGCCTTAGCTACTGAGTTTCGTTTTTGTAAGTTTGAACATGTTAGGCATTTAGGCAACTCGGTTGCCCATTTTCTTGCTAGGTGGTCTAAGTCTAGTAATGAGTTACAAATTTGGATTAAGTCCATCCTTGATGATTTAGCCCCCCTTGTAATGAGGGATGCTTTGTAATTCCTTTTCTTGCTTTAATTTGGTCGTGCGGCCTGGATTCTCAAAAAAAAGCCATACGTTTTTTGCTATATTAAACGGGTTAGAGAAAAGGACTACATTAGTTGAGAAAATTTACACGATTCCTATGCAACTTGAAGGAACATCTCAACCTTTCTAACTCCACAGAAATTACCCAAAATGCCCTTGTGAGAGACCGCGCCCTCGGCCCATTTTATAGGTGTTAGGCCAAATCCATGTGAATGGGTGGAGTTGTGTTATTGCCTCTCAAAATGGAGATTTGACTAGTTATATTTTCCCCTTTTGATTAAGGGTTTTACAATGGAGTCTCCACTTATTTAATTATTGGAATAAATAAGAAAACCAAAATTGAAAAATTCCTCATTTTATTAATTTTCAATTGAATTTACATTGATCATAGGAAATTACAAGGCTTTGGTCCTAGATACAATCTAAGATAAAGTACATGGCCTTGTCTCCTAGTTACAATCTAAAAATTGAAAATTACAAGGATAAACATTGGTCTATCAACCCTTGATCTAAGTTCGGAGGCTATGTTATAAGGTGGGAAGGTGTTAGGCACCCACCTTACCCAATGAAACCAGTCTTTTAGACTATGGTGGCCAACATTCATATCACATCATCCAATATGTTATCAATCAATTTTCACGTTGAATTTAAAGTGTGTGCATGTGATAAACCCTAATTCAATTTATTAAGCATTTCATTTGGATTGAAAAATTAATTCTAGTGAATGTGTGTAGATTGTGATATCCTAGATTCAATGATTTGAAAGAATTATGAAACAAACATGTTTTTCATATATCTTACTCAATTCTAATTGGAATTGTCTCATTATTATGCTTAAATTGAAGCCTCGGATGTCTAGTTTCTAGGAAAATTAACCTCATTCACAGATTCAAAATATTGTGAGAGATATCAACAAAATGGTGAGCAGAGGTCATTTGTTAAAAAACAATTTCAGCACAATTAGCATTAATAGGTCCCAAATTAGTTTCCAATTAACATTAATAGGATCCAATCATTCCCATTTTAGACCTAATTAGTTCCAAATTTACCCTAATTAAAAGATAATTGCACAAATTACTCATTGAATGATTAATGTTTAACTATCTAGTTAATTAGGTGTGTGCAACCCTACCATAAAATGTAGTCCTAACCAATCAAATTATAACACATCATTGATCTCAAATTGATTATACTTATAACCAATTGAAATCAATTGTTCATAATCACATATAATCGGACTCAATTTGTGATAGTGCATCTCAGCCATTAAAACTTGATTTGATGATAACTTTCAATCTGACGGTCCGATTAGGGCTTATAACCAGTCGATTTGATCATTACAACATCAAAATCATTTTGGTGAAATGAGATTAAAGATCTAATGACCAGAATCAAGATGCATATTTCCAAGGCAAAATTACCCTTTTACCCTCCAAGTGAGGTTAATTGCGGGTTGCAAAATGAGGTGTCAACAGAATGCCCCTCATTGACAAAGCTTGAAGAGCAAATGTCAATGTATGAAAAAGACACCTAACTTTGCAATCAGTATTTAACTGTGGTGAATGTATGATGCATGTAGATAAGAATGCAGACCGTCATGTAGTGGATCAAAATGTGGACCGAATCTCAAGGGAGATTGCCTACGTACCTCTTGGTGAGAGGATCAGGTCCAAACATAGTTCATACATGCAACCCTTTTTTTTCAAAGAAAAAAAAAATGAGTACAAGACATGCTTACCAGTGGTCATGGCAAAATGAGGATTTCAGTCATGATCTTGAATTTTGGACATGCTTCCCAAAGATCCGATGGATTTGAAGTTTTGGACGTGATTCCCAAAGGTTCGATGGAATTGAAGTTTAGACATGCTTCCCAAAGGTTCGATGGATTTGAATTTGGACGTACCTCCCAGAGGTCCATTGAAATTGAATTTTGGACGTGCTACCCAGAGGTCCGATGGATTTATGAACAGTGATATTTGAGCCAATGTGTATGGGTCCTTTACCCTAGTTCCTGCAAAATAAATATTTTCAATTAGTAATAGAGTTATTCATTGAAAGAAATTTGACATACCAAGCCAATGCCCCTAGTTTGGGACATCTTGCATGTTTTGATGAATGCTAAGTGTGGATAGCTAACTTGCTGTTACGACCATTGGAGAATATGGAAGGAGATCACAATCTGCCATTTGTTTTGGAGATCTTTCATTTGAAGCTATGCTCAAGAGATTTATCCTTTGAAGCTTTGACTCTGGAGATTTTTCCATTGAAATTTTCAAAATTTTTAATGAAGATTTGTTCATTAGAGATTTTTCCTATGAAGATTTATTCATTGGAGATTTTTCCTTGAAAATTTGAGATTTTTTTTTTTTTTTTTGAAGAGTTATCTTGAAGATTTATCCTTTAAACATTTGAAATTTAAAAAAAAAAAAAAAGAAAAAAAGATTTATTCATGGAGATTTTTCCTTTGAAATATGGAGATTTTTCCTTGAAGATTCATTCTGGAGATTTTCCCATTGCAATTTTGAAAAACTTTAATGAAGATTTGTTCATAGGAGATTTTTCCTTGAAAAATAGTTTTGGAGATTTTTCCTTTGATGATTTGAAAATTTTTAATGAAGATTTTTTCATTGGAGATTTTTCCTTGAGATTTTTCCTTTTGAAGATTTGTTCATGGAGATTTTTCCTTGAAGATTTATTCTGGAGATTTTTCCATTGGATTTTTTAAATTTTTTAAGAAGATTTGTTCATGGAGATTTTTCCTTTGGAATATGGTTTTGGAGATCTTTCCTTTGAAAAATGGAGATTTTTCCTTGAAGATTTATTATGGAGATTTTTCCATTGAATTTTTGAGGGAAAAAAAAATTTAAGAAGATTTGTTCATGGAGATTTTTCCTTTGGAATATGGTTTTAGAGATTTTTTTCTTTTGAAGATTTGTTCGTGGAGATTTTTCCTTGAAGATTTATTCTAGAGATTGAACTTTTGAAAAAAATTTAATGAAGATTTGTCCTTGAAGATTTATTCTTAGAGATTTTTCCATTGAATTTTTGGAAATTTTTATTGAAGATTTGTTCATTGGAGATTTATGGTTTGGGAGATTTTTCCTTTGAAAAATGGAGAATTTTCCTTTTGAAAATGGAGATTTTTTTTTATGATCACAAAGTGAAGAAGATGAAGATGGAGATGAAGATTTATTCATGAGGCAAGAATGATGATGATTATAAAAAATAAAATAATAAAATAAAACAAAATAAAAACCTAGACTTTGAATGAGAATAACTTTGGCTGGAAGTTGATGCGAATTGTTGCATAAGTCCTTGCTTAATTCTTGTAAAAAGATCATTTCAATTTGCAATGAATTTTTTCATTGAAATGAATTGGAAGTACTTACCCAATGCCCCTAGTTTGGGGCATATTCCATGCTTAGATTGAAGTTGAGTTCATTTGATGTTGTGACCATTGGGGAACATGAAAGAAGATCATGGTTCGCCATCATTGGTTCCTGCAATGGCTTTCTTTCTCTAGCTTGTTAGAAACCAATTATCATGAAAACATTTTTGGCCAATGCCCCTAGTGTGGATGTGCTTGCAAAAAAAAAAATGGATTGATGCCTCAAAAGAAAACATGCTTTCATGCGAGAAGGACATATCTGCACACAATATAAATAGGCCAATGCCCCAAGTTTGATCATGCTTAATGCAAAACAAATGAGCTTAGCCTAACATGTACCCAAACAATTTTGTCACATTGTTTTGAATTTGTTTCCTAAGGTTGCTTGGGTTATTAGGACCACGCCTTTGAAAGGCTGCCTACATACCTCTCTCATAGAGGATCAAGTCAAGTCGTAGCTCAAGAAACTGGATTTTGGAAAAGAATAATTTTTTTTTTTTTTTTTTTTGAAATGAGATTTCACTTCTCCTTTTTTTTTTTTTTTTTGAACAAGATGTGATCCTTTGAACAACCATTTTGGAAAATCATAGTGTTTAAGAACCAAACAAATCTCTTTGATTATGAAGGATCAAGATCATTAAACTCATGTAATCAAAATTTGCTTTTTTCTTTTGAACATTGTCAGATTAATTCTCCAAAGGCAATCAAGAAATGAAATGTGATAATATTTAGGAATCACATTATTGGGTGCAAACAAGGAGAGTGCTCCAAGTTTGAAAGTTCTTTTGAGTCATTTGAGGATTTGAGAATTTGAAATTTTTTGGCTTCGGCCATATCATCTAGTGGGGTTTGACAATTTTAAGCATTATTCATTTTTAATTCAAGAGAAAATAATATTAGAGTTTAAGATGTGCCTACAACTAGAAAAACTTCAAGGAGGTCTTTACTCATGGGTTGTAATGTAGACCAGGTTTGGGTTATGAAATGAAAGATATAAAAGACTCAAATTCCCTATGATATTCCCCTAAGTATGCATTACTCAAAAATCAAGTATTGGAGGGTTTTCCCATTTCTTCTTTGTCATCTTCTCACTAGTCTTCATCGGTCACTTGTATCAACATTTTTTTTTTTAATTTTTTTTTTATGTTCATTCATCTTGAATCCTACCTCTAGACTTTCATCTTGTAAAATTCTTCTCTTTTTTAGGTTGCATCTTCAAGTTTCCAACTTGATGGGATTTACCCATTTTTTCTTTTCTTTGGCCCTAATTTTTGCCTAGGCCGCCCTTTCAAGTTCTCAACCTAGCGGGCTTTCTTTTCTTTTCTTTTCTTCTTCTTTTTTTTTTTTTTTGTCTCTTATCTCTTGATTGAATGAACTTTTGGGGATCTTTTGCCTTCCTTGTTTTTCTCAGCTTAAGTCATTTTGATGCACTCTTTAGAGATCTTTCCTGCCTCGATGTGCTTGCACATTTCTATACTTGATGAATCTTTTCCTTTTTTTGATGAACTCTCTTTTAGATGAATCTTGTATTCCTCTTGGCATGATGAATTTTAGGATCTTCAAACTTGATGCACATTTTTTTTTCACATTGATGGAATTTCATTTCTCTTTCCTTGATTGAGTGAAACCTCATTTTTCTTTGATGATCTCTTATCTTTAGCTTAATGAATTCTCCACTTTTCTTTCACGTCTTCTAGGAGAGCTTTATCAATTAGCTTCAAAGTTGCAAGGTTGAGTCCTCCTCAACATGAGATTTAAGTATGCATAACTTGATTTTTCCCAACCCAAGTTTAGATTTTAGTGGGTTCATGCAAAAAAAGGCTAAATTTTTGAAGGCTCAAATGGGCTAGCAATGGATAATGAACATTTTAGGTAATATGGAATAATCTTGTTTAACCAAAGATGGCCTCCTATCCCTAGTAATGCTTGCTTGTAGACACAGTGACTCGAACTCTTTTAATAAATTCATCTTAAAAGAAAAAGTATGAATGCTCTAATGTTGTGAAACAAAAGACTTTCAAGATTTGGATTGAATGCATGAGCTTTTTGAATTTTCTGCTAGATAGATTTGCTTTGATTGCTTTTTAAGACCATTTCTTCTTATATTCTAAGTCAAGAAGCAAAGTCTTTACATGGATTAAATGAAATTAATCATTCCTTGGTACAAGTTGATTGCTCAAGCCTTTAAATATCAAGATTTAGAAAATGTTTTGTCCAAGGGATCCTCATGTACTCTTTTTTAATCTTGAAATCCTTGAAAGAAAAAATTGGGCCTTTTCTGAAAAAGTCACTAGAAGTTCAATGCCCCTAGTCCAAAGATTTTTTTTTTTTTTCTCTTTTTTTTTTTGGGGGGGCGGGGGGGGAAGATTTGGAAATCTTGATTTTCTTTTTCTTTGGTTTATTTTATTTTGGTAATGAACAAAATGAGACAAAAAACAAGCATGAAAATGCACCAATCATGAAATTTATTGACCAAAAAAAAATTCTACTCAACAATTTGTGGAATTGAACTTAGCCAAAGTTTGATCTACCAGTGGATCATGGAGTGATAACTTTTTCATCAATTAGATTTTGAATGGCATGTCTCAGGTTGATGCACTTGTTTGTTTGATGGCCAGGTTCTTAATGATATTTTTAGAACTCGTATGGCTTGTACCTTTTTGGCAGCGGGCTTGGACGAGGGCCAGGGTTAAGTGGGTTGAGATATCCCTCAATTTTGAGCCTTTCAAACAATTGGCTTATGGGTATGTGGAGTTCACTAAACTTCCTTCGAGGCCTAGGATTAGCAATCGATAATGCTTGAGAATCTACAACATTGACTGCTTCCTCATTGGTGGTGTGGGCTACCGCTTTCTTAGAAGAGTAGCTTTCCCCATTCTTTAATATGCCGTTATTCACAACATCTTCCACTTGAGTACCAGCTACGATCAAGGCTTTGAAGTTGGGAAAGTATTGTGCAAAGAGATGCTTATGGTATATGGGCAACAAATTCTTCACAACCATTTGGATTTGCTCTTCTTCGTTGGGCCTATTTGTCATTTAGGCTGCCTTTGACCTCCATCTTGTGATAAAGGTTAAGAAAGATTCCTTGGGCTTTTGCTTAGTGGTCTCCAAATCACGCCTAGTAATGTCTACTTCCATATTGTATTTGTATTGCTTGTAGAACTCATTGGCAATGTCCTCCCAAGTAGGGATTTGAGAGTCTTCAAGATTTAAAAACCAACAGAGAGCAGCCCCAATAAGTGTGTTTTGGAACATTTGGGCCAAAAGTTCTTCAGTAGCTCCCAAGGGTTGGAGGGCCCTTATGTACATCTTTAAATGGGCTTTGGGGCAGCCTATTCCATCAAACTTGTCCAAGCTTGGCATCTTGAATTTGGGTGGAGCTCTTACTTGTGGGAAGAGAGAAAGAGAATGGAAGTTCATGGCATCTTCCTTAGACCAAAACTTTTGAAATAGTTGTTCCATTTAATCCAAGCGCTCCTTCAACTTTTTCTCAATTTCAGTCAATTGTGGGCCTTAAACTTCATCATTTTGGAAAGTGGAAGTATCTTTTCCTTTGAGCTCTTGACTCAAAGTGTTGAACTCTCCATGAAGTTTGGCTTGGCTCGCCACCAAAGTATTGAACAATTCATGGAAGTTGGTCATGGGCTCATTCGATGGATTCTCTTCAACCATGGCTACAAGAAATGAGTTTGGGTTGGCAAATGAATTTGGCAATGAGCTTGGTTGACTTGAGCTGGAACTTTAAAGGCCTACACCTTCATTTGATTGGGCTTGCACTTGGAAAACTTCGTGCACACATGTTATATTATCTCTAGAAAAACAAATTGGGCCTCCATGGCGAGGAGGCTTCAATCACAAGCATTTTGGCTTAGGTTCATTCATAGCATACACGGTTCAAACAATTATGATAGGCTTAAGCGTTGGACTTAGACTCATCATGGTTCAAACAACAACCAAACACATGCATAACGAAATGCAATTTACATGGACCAACCTAAAGGTAGGTTCTATGGGTCATTACAACATAGGTAGAAGGTAGGTTAAAGGTCCCCACAAGCTAGGACATTGTACCTCCCAACTTGTGACGCCAGGAGCGCCGTGTTGGTCCAAACGGTACAGTTTGTCCCTATGAACCACCATAGCATAACCATGATGATCATTGTCGCAGTGGGTGGTAGGTTCACCGCTAGGTATGTAAGTCTCAGGAAGACCACAATCCACGGCTAATACTACCGGGCTTCCGGACTAGCACACAAATAAAATAAATTTTATTCAAGCAAATGATGCATGACATGTAATATAATGACATATTAGACATATTATATACAAAAAGTAATAAACAAACAATGATATGGTTGGCCACCATAACCTAATTGAAGCTTAGCCCTCAATATCCCTAGTGGAGTCGCCACTATGAGAGACCGCGCCCCCGGCCCGTTTTTATGGAGTGTTGAGCCAAACCCATGTGAATGGGTGGAGTCGTGTTATTGCCTCTCAAAATGGAGGTTCGACTAGTTATATTTTCCCCTTTTGATTAAGGGTTTTACAATGGAGTCACCACTTATTTTATTATTGGAATAAATAAGAAAACCAAAATTGAAAAAATCCTCATTTTATTAATTTTCAATCGAATTTACATTGATCATAGGAAATTACATGGCTTTGGTCCTAGATACAATTTAAGATAAAGTACACGGCTTTGTTTCCTAGTTACAATCTAAAATTGAAAATTATAAGGATAAACATTGGTCTATCAACACTTGATCTAAATTCGGAGGCTATGTTATAAGGTGGAAAGGTGTTAGGCACCCATCTTACCCGGTGAAACCAGTCTTCTAGACTATGGTGGCCAACATTCATATCACATCATCCAATATATTATCAATCAATTTGCATATTGAATTTAAAGTGTGTGCATGTGATAAACCCTAATTCAATTTATTAAGCATTTAATTTGGATTGAAAAATAAATTTTAGTGAATGTCTGTGGATTATGATATCCTAGATTCAATGATTTGAAAGAATTATGAAACAAGCATGTTTTTCATATTTTTGATGTGGATTTAAGATTAAAACTTGTATTATGCATGAACATGCATCAACAACAACCTAGATCATGTGAAGAACACATAAGAACATTTAAACATACTCAAGAGAATTTAAATAGTTACTATCATGCTTTAATCCTAAATTCTCATCATGGCAACACAAAAAACAAGTTAGGGAAATGGATCATACCTTTATGCAAGATCCATATGGTGGAGGAGGAGACTTTTGGTAGAGATCCTAAGGGTGGAGGAAAAGAAGAGTTAAGAGAGGAAGAGTAAGTCTCACTCAATACCTTGAGTCTCAAGAAGACCAAAATATGAAAAGACTACTCAACTTCACTAGAACTCAAGATAGGGGAAGAGAGAGGGTTTTTTCGTCTTGGAATGAAGGAGGGGGGTTTATATAGTAGTGGTAGAAGAAATATAAATGGGAGGTCATTTAATGAAGGTTGACAAAGAATCATGAATCTAAACCTCATTTTAGCCTTTGGAGAAATCTAGTACATTAAATGTGGAGATTGGTGAGAGTGAGGAGCAAGTAAAGTTCGGTTTTCCCGTAGCTACTGTAACAGCCTGTAAAGTCAACTTCAAAAAATCATATCTTACTCAATTCTGATTGTAATTTTCTCATTCTTGTGCTTAAATTGAAGCCCCGGATGTCTAGTTTATGGGAAAATTAACCTCATTCACAGATTCAAAATATTCTGAGAGATATCAGTGAAATGGTGAGTAGAAGTCATTTGTTAGAAAACAATTTTAGGACAATTAGTATTAATAGGTCCCAAATTAGTTTCCAATTAACATTAATAGGCTCCAATCACTCTCATTTCAAAACTAATTAGTTCCAAATTTACCCTAATTAAAAAATAATTGCATAAATTACTCATTGAATGATTAATGTTTAACTATCTAGTTAATTAGGTGTGTGCAACCCTACCATAAAATGTAGCCCTAACCAATCAAATTATGACACATCATTGATCTCAAATTGATTATACTTATAACCAATTGAAATCAGTTGTTCATAATCACATATAGTCAAACTCAATTTGTGATAGTGCATCTCAGCCATTAAAACTTGATTTGATGATAACTTTCAATCTGACGGTCCGATTAGGGCTTATGACCAATCAATTTGATCGTTACAACATCAAGATCATTTGGATGAAATGAGATTACGGATCTAATGACCAAAATCAAGATGCATATTTCCAAGGCAAAATTACCCTTTTACCCTCCAGGTGAGATTAAATGCGGGTTGCAAAATGAGGTGTCAACAGCCCCACAAACTGTGTTCCTTAATGACCAAACATTAACGACATCCTCTAAAATGGCACATTGTAGCATTTGTATAAAAACCTTGTAATTTCATGCCTTGTTCTTTATAATAGTAATTAATTGAAAGAAACAAGTTTGATATACTACTCTTAACCTTTTGTGATGTACATCAACATACAAAGAGACATATAACTTGAGCTTGGCTACTGCTAGACATTGCCACAAAGCTTATTAGGGCAAGGCAACCAATTCAAAGAATACCATACATACATAGGGAAAATTTTTGCAAACCTAAATTCTCAGTTTGCAAGTGACTTGCAATGTGCCCACTATAATCATTCGATGGATCCATATGAGATTAAAAAAGCCCTTTCATAGATGTTTTTACCTTTGGTCATGTACAAAGATGGCTTGCATATTAAAAAGTCCAACTCATGCACTGGTCATGTGACAACCATATATCAATAATCTTTTACAGTTTCCTATTTAGTGTTGGATTTAAATGAGTAGTACAATGAATCTTCAGTCAGTTCAAACTCCAACCTTCCTATGCACCAAGAGGTAAACCTCAAATTCTACAATGTGAAACTTCCACTGCCTAATGATGAACCCTCAACCCCTAGCTTGACAATCTTGCAAGCTTAATTATTAGACTATGCGAAATGGTAGAGCCTCACCAAATTTCAGAATGTAGGTTGTCTCATAAGAAGGCCGCAGTTGCATAATCACTCGAGCATCAAAATAGGCATCGCAGGAGAAACACCAAACTGACAGATCACTGTTTCCAAAAGTAAACAGAACATGACCAAGATAGCTTTGTAAAACATTGTGGAGAAAATTAAAGAAAAAAATTTGAAGAAAATAATGCTAATTGTAATATGTATACCTGTAGCTGAGTGACAGGCAATGATTTGACTGTTGAAAATGCTGTAGCATATGCTTGTTCACAAAACGACTACAGAGCACGTCCTTACAGCATAAACATAACCAGTTCTCATTTGGGTGTTGGCACCTTTCATATGTCAATGCTTCGACAGATTAGATAATGTGATATACAATTCAACAGCCAAGCTTTGCTTAAGGTAATTAAATTATCATTGGCATACATAGCAAAATATAAAATCTAAATGTTTCTATAATTGAGGGCTTTTTAAGGACTAAGGTAGACTACAGAGGTGAGACATGAGTCATTACCCATAAATTACTCGAAAGATTAAACAATATTTAGAAAGACAATAGTGAATATTCTAGTTTGAGCTTGTATCTAGTTTTAGTTTCATTATGTCAAGGTCACACATTTACTAAAGCAAGTATGCAATAAATTGTTAACAGAATACGAACCTTACTTAGATTCAACTATATAGTTCAAATCTATTGAGGACAATTTTTTCACACCACATGACTTCATTTCATTGGCAACTCGTACCACATCAACATTATCATGGATTTTGGGAAAACCTTTCTTAAAGCCCAAAAGAGCCCATATTTACACAAAAGGTGTCAAAGTCCATGGTTCAAGCTCATAGCACATCATCTCATTTTTGGCTCATGATCCAAGCTCATAAGTCTCATTGGGGGAATTTCGGGAGTCGTGGTTTGGAGGGCCAAGAAGTATGTTCAGTAAAACTCTAGTGGTTCAAAGTTGATAAAGGAAAGCATGTTGATTGACATGTCTTTCCCAATTCCCTGAACTCTGACGAGTTAGTGTGCAATAGGTAACATTTGGTAAGCCTCTCATATCACATAACACTTAAAATAATAAAACTCATCATGCTCTTTACATAAAAATTAATGATCATCATATAATATAAGTTTAAAAATGTAATTATAGTATTTCATATAAATTATATTATTATCATCTAAATCAATTCCAAGCACATGGCTAAATATATATTAATATCTCATATTTAGCATTAAATGCTCTCCTTACTCTCCAAGATTTGGTTAAAATACAAAAAGACCATAATTACATCTCTAATACTTCATCAAATATCAACCAACTAGTCTATTACTTACCAAAATTATATGTGAACTAAACATGTAATTTTCCAAAAAATGAAACTTAGCCAAAAATACCAACAGCGGCTCCAGCAGGAGCTGCAAACAGCTCCAGCAAAAGCTAAAAACAGCTTCTGCATAAACAGATTCTACACAAACAGTTCTAGCAAAAGCTGCAAATAGCTTCTGCAGAAAATGCAAACAGCTCCAGCAGAAGCTGCAAACAGCTTTTGTAAAAACTGCAACAGCTCCAGCAAAAGCTACAATAGCTCCAACAAAAGCTACAAACAGCTTCTACACAAACAGCTCCAGCAGAAGCTGCAAATAGCTTTTGCAGAAATAGCTTCTGTATAAACTGCAAACAACTCTAGTGGAAGCTGCAAACAGCTTCTGCAGAAACTGCAACAGCTCTAGCAGAAGCTACAGTAGCTCTAGTAGGTTGACACGTGTCCTAAAATGATATCACTTGCTCATTAATGCCTAATCCCAACAGTTTGCTGTCATACCCAAAGAAATAGAAGGATCTCATAAAGAGTATTTTGCCATTTTTAGCCAAACCATGAATTTAATGCCAAATATTTTCCTCCAAGCAAACATTTCATTCAGATAACATCATTTGACAACTGTAAACAGCTGTAACAACAGCATTAAATCTCTAACTTTCTTCTTTTGTCTAAAAAACAAAATCCCACTAATGAAACCACTTACTTTGTCAAAGACTTTTCCTTATTTGCTGAATTTCCCTTCAACTAATTCTAGTCTAGTTACATACTTGGCTCTATATAAAGAGGACCAAGCTACACACTAAAGGGGGGATCCATCCCTTTCTCATCCTCAATATTCTGAAACTTCATTTACCTTGCTGCACATATCTCTAAACTTCTCCATACTTCTCCATCTCCCCTACAAAGATATCTTTTCTTAGATAACACTATTACATTGCACCTATGACACCACACCATTACACACTATCCATCTCTCCCATACTTTAATATTCTGAAACTTCATCATTTTGCTGCCCAAAAACACATCTCCATCTTATTCTTTATTTCTCATACAAAATCTCTCTTCTTAGAAAGCAACATAACCCATGAGATAACACAAAAAACCACTCCAGCAGCAGCTATAATCTCACGTATTTACTATATTTAACCTTCATATTATCTATCTCATACTTCCATATATTTTACAAACACATTCCTCACAAAATACCCATACATACTTCTTATATATCTTTAAACTCCATGTCTCACAAAGTATACATATACAAGATCCATGTTCAACAGAGTATCTACATATAATTCCTATACATATTACAAACACCATATCTCACAAAATATATATTTCTTACCATCTCCACATATCTTAAAACATATCAAACACTCTTCCAAGAACTTATTATTAAAAGTCCTTTCTCATGGAAGACATATATTTATAATGCTAAAAACCCTTCTCATGAAAGGCAAAAACTTATAATACTAAAAGTCATTCTCATGGAAGGCAGCATTACTCATATTTGACTAAAAACTAAAAGAGCATTACATGGGGAAAGTCATTTAAGTGCATAATGAAAGGGGATAGACTCAACCAACCTATGCACACGACTGTACAAACTCTCTCTCCCTCCAACTGCACCCATTTTCCCCTTCAATCATGAAGTCACCATCGAAGGATTCATAATATCATATTGTACCGCTGGACTTGTTTTATCACTCTGCTGAAACGTCATAAGTCCACTATTGTTCTACGTTTAGAGCTACAAACTATCAAGATAAATTAAAATCTTTCTATATTCAAGATTACATTATTAAGTACATGTTAATTCATTGTTATTGCACAGCTGGATGAAAGTTACTTTAATATTATCTCACAATTTAATAAACATGATCTCACTAATACTTCATCAATGAACATACATATTAATAAATCGATAGATAAGTCAATACTTTCTCCATCTTTGAAGTTACATTATTAAGTATATGTTAACTCACTATTATTTTACTGCTGGATGCAAGTTACTTTAATATCATCTCACTATTTAATAAACATAATCTCACTAATACTTCATTAATGAACATACATTTTAATAAATCGATCTACCACCGTTGCACATATATTATTTGGACATGAACCACCCTTGGACACAGATTTGTTAGGAAACGAACTACCATTGGACATATATTATTTGGACATGGACCATTGCTAGACACACCTTATTATGTTGAACATAAACCATGAACCGCAGTTGGATATGGACTATTGGACTCATCCCATTATTGGACATTTGATACCTAATTAATTATTTTCTAATATTGGACATCACTTAATATACATAATAACAACATATCAACTCACTATTTAATCAAAGCTATCATGCTAAGCATATTATTTATTTATTTTAACCATTATCATGATTCTAAGACTTTGGGTTTCATCTATTTTGTAAGCTTAAAAATACACCGGAAGCCATTGATCTATGTGGCCCAATGTCAAGTTCCGGGTTAAACTCCCTAAAACAAATCCGGGCTTAACAAAGTCACGATTCCAGTAGGAGACATGTGGCTACGCGCAAAAAACCGCCCCCGACAAAATCAAACCTAGCTTTTGTAGAAAAATAAGGGGCCTTAACTTTTACTTTTAGTACCAAATGGATCTGTGTTCTTCCTTTCATCTCAAAAATTTGTGTAAATTGTAAAATTTTCTAAGATTTACAGGTAAAGGAGTATAGAACTAGACAACTCCACTTCTTAACAATGTTTTTTACTTTTTTAGAAAGCCAAAGGTAAAATATATAACCATGCTCTCATGTAGTTTAATACAATACTATTGACACTATATAGGTTTCTATATTACAAATCTCACCACAAGATAACATGATATGCAATTGTTCTAATCAAATACTTGAACCTACAGACTCACTCAACCACATCACTCTACAATGGGGTTACAATTTGTGTTCTTCTATTTGAATACTTTGACTACATGAGTCGACATGAACACAATCTATTTAGCAATCATGTCAAAACCCTAGAACATTAACATAGCCTGTTTAGTAAGTAGGTAGACAACACATGATTCATGTAACACTTAATAAACATGTAGTATTGTGTTGACAAAGACAACATATTTAGCGCATTTAATAAACAAGTTGTGTTGTATTGAGTCTATTGGCATAGACCTAACTCATTCCAACCCATTTATATATGAATATATGACTCAAAAATTGACATGATTGACATTTATGTATTTATACGCACATAAATTACAATAATTTTAATTAAAAAAATTCTATACCTTGTCTCTTCATGTTGATTGCATGTCAAGCAAGTCAGCACAAAATTAACCCATTTATTAATTATGTCACGACCCATTTACACTAACTAGCAAAAAATCATATGGTGTACACAGTTTGTGTCAAGCATTGCTATCCTTAATCAACTAATCATAACCCATGTGGCTCCAATTATTTTTCATGCAAGTAATTTTAGTCTAGTGAATGATTTCAATTGTTGAAATGGATGGAAGTAGTTGATCATAACAATTCTAAAACAAAATGGGTGTGATTATAATTTTTTTTTAAATAAATAACAATGAATGTTTTGTGAAAAATAGATTTGATAAAAGTAGAGTAAAGTAGAGCAGAGTTGGAGTATGAGAAAAAGAAGTAAACCTGTAGCAAGGATTATCGGGTCTGGGAATGTGAGCGAGGCCAAACGATAGAGAAGGCAGATGAAGATGGTCACAGCTTGTTCGAGCTTCAACCCAACCCAATTCTACTCCGTCTATTGATAGCAACTCTTCTTCTTCTTCTTCTTCTTCTTCTTCTTCTTGCTAAAGTTGCACTTGAATTTCGTGGTCCTGACTCAAGATTATTCAGAAACCCATTTAACAAAACATACAAAGAAGAAGAAGAATTGTTGGTTTGATTACCTATGGTTGTGGAGTAGAGGAAGATGATGAACCAGCTTCTTGATTCTCCATTCAGAGAGACAGACAGAGGAACCATATTGTTAACTTTCAATAATCACATGGAAGCTGAATCGTCAGGTAATACGACGACGCTTCGATTATTCAACTTTGGGAGTGCTAAGAGGCCCTCTTAGCACAAGCTTTCTTGCTTCCCCCTTTCTTTTTTAATATAATTTGATATTACTACATTTTTCAACCACAAAAATACTTAGGGGTGTGATGAGTGTTATGCATTCTGAGTGAAATAATTTTTTCATCACATCCCTAGGTATTTTTGTGATTATAAAATATAGTAATTACAAATTATAATGGATGCAAATTATTAACCTTTACCAAAAAATAAAATAAAATAAAAAAGCCTCTGAGCACACGTGTGAGTGCTTGCTCAAAGGCTAGTTTTCTTAATTAACTTGAATCGATGAACTTTTTTGGTGCATTACTAAAATTAATATGTACCTTTAAGTCTTTAGCCCATGCATCTTGACACAATTCATTATCAATATTTACTTTGCATAGTTGTGCTGGACAAATATCAATATTTTATTGATAAAATTTTATATTCAATACAATTTCATTAATCAAAGTGTTACAAAATACTATCACGTCTCTTAACTTAGCTATTGAAATAGATCCTATCATGCATAATGTTGATATTTTTTCAAAAAATAATTCACTTGGAATATTACTTTAAAAATTAAAATTGCTAGTTTTCAAATAAGTTACTTTTCCTTAATCAATCTATTCCTTAATGCAAATATTATTTTAGGAAATGATTTTGTTCCAAATCGTTTTGGAAGAATTTTTTTCAAACTTAATATGTGGCAATTGAAAAAATTATCAATGTATAATTTCAGTTATATGAATAATTTAATGAATTGTATGATTTATTTAAATAATATATATGAATAGCCTTTTCACTTATTTATGTACTTTTTGTGAGTCTTACATTATTTTTTGTCTCAACTTTATTTCATTTAATATAATTTTCAATTTTTTTTTTTTTGTAAGTAAGTCAGTTTTTAACTTCCTAACTCTCTCAAAAAAAAAAAAAAAACTATTCACTTGAAGACTTATCCTATGCAATTGTGCATTACCACCCAAATCCAAGTTTTCAACAATAACACCAGTAGAAAAAAGAACATGCAGTGTTGTAGATCGGCCCATGATGTGGTGGATGACAACCCCAACATTATTAATAGACTCAAAACACAACTACTCCATTATTGCATTGTCACAAAACATCAAAGCATATGCTTTAGTTGTAGTTCCTCCATAGTCCATGCTCCCTTCGTGTCTCTCTCTTCTCACTTTTTGCTGCAGTCCTCCCTTCATCCCTATTGCCGCATCAATATTGCTAGACTGGAACACATCTCCAACCTTAACTCACGGGTGAAAAAAAGAAGACAGAATGTGTGAGATCAAAAACCAAATCAAAATAGAACATGATAGATGTGAAGACTTATTTAAAGCAAGATTAAATTTTGAAAATGTTTTTAATTTGAAACAATAAACCTAAAACTTTAAGGAGATTTGATAGTTGAGGTCCCAACACAATTTGCAAGGCAAAAATCTTAACCAAGAAATTCATCCACAAAAGAATAAAATAAAAATGAGTAAATAACAACATAATGCATTAGCGGTGAACCTAAAATTAGGCATATGACGTTCAAAACAACATTAATGATTAAACACCATAAAATCACATTAAACCTCTTGGATTCAAGACTTCCAACTTATAGATATAGAATTATGAACAATGGAGGATTTGATATTGTTAATTTACGTTGAGTGTGTGTGAATAAATAAGGATAAGTAAATAACAACATAATGCATTAGCGGTGAACCTAAAATCAGGCATATGACTTTCAAAACAACATTAATGATTAAACACCATAAAATCACATTAAACCTCTTGGATTCAAGACTTCCAACTTATAGAGATAGAATTATGAACAATGGAGGATTTGATATTGTTAATTTACGTTGAGTGTGTGTGAATAAATAAGGATAAGTATAAGAAGTTAAGAGCAGTTAGTTTTTTTTTAAAAAAAAAAAGGAAGTCAAAAGCAGTTTAAATTGTAATCAAACATGTATATATCTATTTAGTTTTTTTTGGATAAACGTGAGGATTTTAAAAAAAAAAAATTGATAGGAAGATAAACTTGAGGATTTTTTTTTTAAAGGGATTGTTTATTTATTTATTTATTAAGTTGTTTTGAAGAAGTGGTTTAGTAGGAGAGTAATCTTATCTTGTAGGAAATGTTTTAGGTGAGAGTTAGAGATGTATTTTTACAGTGTTATCCTCAAGTTTTGTCTCTTACTTTTAAGGATATGGATAGAAGTTATAGTAATGGTTTTATAGTAGGAGTCTTTTTTTTTCCAAAATAAGGAAGAAGAGATTTGGAAAAAAAAAAGTGAGATTAGATTAGAGTATGGAAACTGATTTTTTTTTTTTTTAAAAGGACAAAAGAAATAGATAAATCTTAACAAAGGAAAAAAAGGGGAAAAAAAGTAAAAACTTGGGTGAGTTTTCTAGTGATTGGAGGAATATGAGAGAGTTGAGTTTGAAAACCAACAGAATAGTGAGGATGAGTCAATCTTGTTTTTCTCTAGGGTTTCTTTCTCAAAATTCTCTTTGGAAACTCTCTACATTTCGTGAGTATGAGGGTATTTTAGTAGTGTGTATAAGGAATGCGAAAAGTCAATTTTCATCAAACAGGGTATTCTGGTGACTCAACCTCACGACTGGAATGAGTTGCGAGTCTGAGTCGCGAGCTAACTACCTGGCCGGACTGGAAGTTTTATCCTGTAGTGCTCTAGCTGTCGTGACCCTTCAGCTCCCCTACATGCTTCACACGTGTGCTATTCTGGCGACTTGCCAGTCACGAGCCAGTTGCAAGATCCAATCATGAAACTACTTTGAATTGCACACATCTTGAGTTTTCTTCACACTCTCTCACTCACTACCCTTACATAAATCCCACCTAAATACAGGGTATCTAATTGCTAAATTACAAGAAAATTTGGTACGAAATAAAGCCTACACATGATTGAATAAATTCAATCTTACAATCTCCCCTTTTGGCTATTCCATGACAAAAACCTAAAACAGACTCTAGACTTAACATGTGAGTTGGGAACAGTTGCCAAAACTCACTCATACCTAACTCTAGAAACTGTGAAGCTCTTGAGCTATATGAATAAGTTTTTCATGAAAACAATAATACAAGACGATCATTGTAAGCAAAAATCTTGAAATGCATATAGAGCAAGCATAATGCGATGAAGTAGTAAAGAATATAGCAATAAAGCATGACTTGACCAAACAAGAACAATCATTATAAATAGTGATCACAATGATCAATCACAGAAGGAATGAACATCTGGACATGCAAGCTAATAAGCTCAATGCAAAGTATCATTTGTATGTCCAACACTCAACCAATACAAAAACCCAAAGTAGTTGCATCAAGGATATAAAATCCAACAAAGGCACAAAGAGTGATGTACTAAAGAAAATGCATAACATTAACTAAAAGAACTAAGCTATAAACCAAGGGTACATATATAAAGTACTGAATATGAACTGAATGATTCAAACCAATGTACTTAAAGCTTTAAACAAAAGCAATGTAAATATCCAAGAGTTATAAAAACTATAAACAAATAAGATGTGATGAACTTGGAACATATATACCTGTAACCTAAAATACTTGCATAAAACACATTAAACCCTCAAGGTAAAGTAAGTAATAAAAGGACAAGTATAATGTAACAAGTAAATTGCAATCAAGTAAACATGATGTGAAACATGTAAGCAACAAGATCATACACCAAAACAGTCATATAGAAATTACTACAATGATCACATAGCAAAACAAATGATCATTCGAACATGCAATCAATGAAGCACAATAGCATAAGGAAGTATGCATGTCTAACACACAAACACAATACAATGAGAATAACAAAGCATAGATATTAAACATAACTCAAAGTACCATAAAGCAAACAAGAAAACAAACATAAAGAAACACAAACAAAACAAAGTTTTCTTATAAATAGAATGTCTTCTCCCCCTTGGTATATGCATCTCCCCTATGGAACATCTCTCCCCCTACAAATGTGCACAAAAAAATAGAATTTCTCCCCCTAAGAATGTGTACAGAAGTCATATAGAAATGACAAAACTCTCCGGTATATTACTCTAAAGTATACTCTCCCCATTTTTGACACGAATAGACAAAGGGTTCAAGGAGAAAAGAGGGCAAAAGATGAAGGTATGAACAAGGAGAATGATGCATGCGAGGTGCAAGATGAATGAGAAATGAAGCTCAAACAAAAGACAAAACAAAATGCTACAAAGTATAAGGTAAATATGGCATGCTAGGATGAAGAAACAAGGTATAAATCAATGCATGACAAGGGTAGTAAAGGTGTGTGTAAGAGGTGGCTATATGTAATACATGACCAAAGCATTGAAAATGCACATGTGGGGCAATGTGTGTTAAATACACAACTAATGAACCAAATATGATTCTAGTGAGGAAACATGAGAAACCCCAAAATTTGGTACTCATCGGAGTCTAAACAAGTGAGAAAATGCCTAAGAGGCATTTTATCAAACACCAAGCGTGCACACTATGAACAACAATGTGAAACAATGCATGAACATCATGAAATTCACCCTTAATACATGTTCTTTTTGCCACAATCGGCCAACATTCAAAGCAAATCATCAAAAGAAACCAATCCCATACAAAAATTTGCCAAAAAATAAGTTTTCCCAACCCCTATGATGAAAATCCCAACTAAGAGCACAAAACTCTCCAAAACATAATCTAAGGAT
This sequence comes from Quercus lobata, assembly GCF_001633185.2. NCBI lineage: Eukaryota > Viridiplantae > Streptophyta > Magnoliopsida > Fagales > Fagaceae > Quercus > Quercus lobata. The sequence goes on along the minus strand of NC_044914.1, from coordinate 31,603,725 downwards.
CCAAAACAATGAAAAGAGTTTAAAATTACCTTAGAGATGGTGATGAAATGAAAAACCATTCAAATTGATTGGGTTTTTATGTAAAAATATTGAAAGAGGGGTTTAAGAGAGGATGAGAGAGGTTTAAAACAAGTTTCCCGCAAAAAACACTTTAAAAAGCTGTTTCTGGGCATTTCACGACTGGCGAGTCGCAAGATGAGTCTCGAAAATTTTCGCGAGTTGCAAGTGAGTCGCGAAAACTTTTGGATGAACTGGCGACTAGGGTTTTACGACTGGGTAAATTGCCAAAACGAGTAGCCAAAACTCGCTACTCGCGAGAGTAGCCAAAACGAGTAGCCAAAAATTCTGACACCTGTTATTCAACACAAAACATGTTTAAACAATGAAAAACAAAGTAAGCATTAAACATGAAAACAAGAAATGATAAAAATCACTTCCAAATACATATAAAATTATCAAAAATCTTTTTTGATTGATCCATATATAGTTGAGACACATACATCACATTTAAACAAGTACAATCGAACAAATGAATAAGGCATTTATTGAACATTAGGCATGTGTGTTGTGTGTGTGTGTATCAAATGTGAAATAGTCCTTAGTCTAGAGTGAAGTTTTAATGATCAATTCAATCAAGTCATACACAACTAGTACTAAGTCAAGTAGTCTATCTCAATTATAGAAATGAACATATATAACCTCCCACAAGAAAATGATTACATATCTTTGAAGCTTTTCATTTGGCTTTTTTATAGTTCACAACATTTGATCATTTTAATCTATACATCTCTTTTTGAAATTGATGCCTGAAATTTTTGATATTTCAATTTGATGAATAAGGTTTTGGCTTTTGTAGCTCATTATCTCTTTTCGAGATTTAACATTGGTTGAGCTCTTTAAGCAAAAATATAAAAAAGTGGGAAATATATTGGCACAAGTCTACACATGTATCAAAACCAACATGACTATTGACTAATCATTCATGACAAGCTTGAAGATCGATTTACAACAATCACACATAGATGTCAAGATTTTTCCCACAAAGATAGATGTGCATACAAAACAAGCTAAACACATAAATGCATAAAGCCATTTGTACGAAGGTGTTAGGCCAAACTCACATGAGACATATGCTCAAACATATACGATCAAACTTTTTGAATTTTTCACTTTTTATGTGTTTATGGATTTTTTACTCACATAAAACTAAAACATAAAAGTAAGATAAAAAATCAAAAGCAATGCATACAAAGAAATGCAAGATGCACAATATGCATGAAGATATGACATTCAATGCATATAAAGATCGAAAGAATTAGATTATCAAGGGCCAAAAGAGCAAAAGCTCAACCATAGGAACCCTTCCTCATCCAAACGAAACAATTGTTCGGAATGAGTGTCTCATAAGAAGAGAGACGATGGTTGGAAGAGTGAGAACCGGAGATTCACATCGACAAGGAAGTAAGAACATTAAAAACTTTTTTCAACAACTTACCATTTTTCCCCAAAACCGGTTTAGCTTTCATAGCACAACTTCTAAGAAGCTCAAGTTTCTCTTTTCTTTTGATTCTTTTAAGAGCATGAAATTTAGAGCAATGAGGTCTAAGATGACCAAAGGCATCACAATGGTGACAAACAATGTGTTTAGGTCCACTAGGCTTTTTGAGAAGGGATCTAGTAACATGGTTTTGTTCTCTCTTCAACTTATGACATTGAGGTCTTATATGACCAATTACACCACAATGGTGGCAAGTTGGAACAAACTTAGGTCCATTTAAAACCTTATGTTGAAACCTAAACGGAGGTTTTGACTTAATAGTCGTTCTCTCCACCTTTTGATTTTTTTTGTGTTGAGGAATGTACATCGATTTGTTTTTTAAGGTAGAACACACAATAGGCACAAAATCAGGTATCATAACATGATTGCAACAAATATTTTCATCTTTTTTAGTAATAGTTTCAGCAATCAAACACTTGACATGCATCTTAAGAGATTCATTTTCACATTTTAACGCATCAACAAGTTTGTTAGACAAAACAAGTTTAGCATCCAAGTCCATATTCAAACATTCAAACTCCTTTAGTTTTTCAAGAGAATGTTCAGCAAGTTTCTTATACTTTTCAACCAATTTATTTGATTCATTAAGTTTAGCAATCAAATCATCCTTTTCACAAATGAACTTGCTAAAATTCGCATGAAACTTCTTAGCCTTTTTCTTCAAGAGTTTGATATTAGGAATATTAACAACGCCCAAAGATTCATGTAACATAGCATCACAATCATAAGGATTATCACTCATAGAGGCATTTTCATAAAACATGGCATGTTACATTCATCAACATCCAAAACATGCATAAAAGCATACAAAGCACTATCCATGGTAAATAAACACAAGGGGTCAAGGATCACACTTAGGTAATGAAACCACAACAAGTGCACCTGCTCTGATACCAATTCAAAATTCAAATAGCATATAAAACACCAATGAACGTTTAGACCCCCAAACACAAAAATACCAACACAAGCTTAAATATAAACAATATATGTGCAAAATGATGAATATAAGCTAAACCCAAATTGGTAAAACACTCTAAACCAACATCAATCACAAGCACAACAGTAATTAAAAGGTAAAGAGTAAGGAAAAAGAGATGCAAACACAAAGATAATACGGTGATGTGTTATCGAAGAGGAAACCGAAGTACTCAGTGAAAAACTTCTTCGCCGCCCTCCAAGCGGTTAATAATCCACTAGAGAATAAAGTTGGGATACATGAATAGCAGAAGATCCTCCAAGCTTAATCTACCTAGTGCACCTAAGCCCTCCAAGCTTCTTGCTCCAACAGGGTTACGCTGAACCTTGTCTTCTCTAATTTATCGGATCCCACAATAAGCCCATTACATCAACCAAATGAATTGGTCCTCTCTGAACTGCTTCCCAAGCACCAAAACACCTCCTCACTGATATGAGTATGGTGAGATAAGGATTTGGCAAATGTACCTATCAAGAATATGTCAATGGAGAGGGTGAGAGTAGAGGAATTTGGAGAATCAAATGATAAAGATTGTGGATGAGTCAATCTTGTTTTTCTCTAGGGTTTTTCTCTCAAAATTCTCTCTAGAAACTCTCTACATTTCGTGGGTATGAGGGTATTTATAGTAGTGTGTATAAGGAATACGAAAAGTCAGTTTTCATCAAACAGGGCATTCTGGCGACTCAACTTCGCGACTGGAATGAGTCACGAGTTTGAGTCACGAGCTAACTGTCTAACCAGACTAAAAGTTTTGTCCTGTAGTGCTCTAGCTGTTGTGACCCTTCAGCTCTCTTGAATGCTTCACACGTATGCCATTTTGGCGACTTGCCAGTCACGAGATCCAGTCGCAAGACTCCTTTGAATTGCACACATCTTGAGTTTTCTTCATACTCTCTCACTCACTACCCTTAGATAAATCTCACCTAAATACAAGGTATCTAATTGCTAAATTAAAAGAAAATTTGGCATGGAATAAAGCCAAAATATGATTGAATGAATTCAACCTTACACACACACACACATATACATACATATATATATATATATATATATATATATGCAACCTCATTTGGAATTTGAGTTTATGAAAAATCAAGTTTCAAGTATTCAACCTTACACACACACACACACACACACACACACACACACATATATATATATATGCAACCTCATTTGGAATTTGAGTTTTTGAAAAATCAAGTTTCACTTGAAACTTGATTTTTCAAAACTTGAATTCCATGGAGAATAAACTCAAGTTAAAATGTTTTTAAATTCCTAATCGTTTTTTTTTTTTTTTTTTCTTGAATGAACTTGAGTTTAAGAGGGTCAAGTTCTTCACATTGGAAGTCGACTCTTAGAAACTCAAATTCCAGATGAGGCTAGAGTTTATTCACTTAGTAAAGTCTCTGTTAGGGTACATTTTTTTTACACCTAATTTTATTTAAATACCACTTATTTATTTTCAAACACCACTAATAAGTTATTGGGCTTTCCCAAATATTTTTTTGCCATATTATTATGTTAACCACAAATATTTCATATCTTATTATCTAAATTGGGTCATGATATTAAACTAAAGCCCAAAAAATTCATATTTTATCCAATTTTATTATCATTATTTAGCTAAGCCCAAAACCGGCCCTATGAGCCCAATGCACACATCCCATTCTATTTAAAGTCTAAGAATACTTATGTCTGGCAATATTTAAAGCTCAATTCTCATTGGCAACATCAAAATCTCAATTCTCAGTGTCAATACTAAAAGCCTAGTCCTCGCTGGCAATATTAAAAAACTCAATTCTTATTGGCAACATCAAAAAGCATAATTCTCATTGGCAATATTAAAAACCCAGTTCTTGCTGGCAATATGAAAAAACCCAATTCTCATTGGCAACATCAAAAACCCAATTCTCATTGGCAATACTAAAAACTCAGTTCTTGCTGCCAACATCAAAAAGCTCAATTCTCATTGACAACATCAAAAAGCTCAATTCTCATTGGTAACATCAAAAGCCCAATTCTCATTGGCAATACTAAAAGCCCAATCTTCGCTGGCAATATCAAAAAGCTCAATTCTCATTGGCAATATCAAAAAACTCAATTCTCATTGGCAATATTAAAAACTCAGTTCTTACTAGCAATATGAAAAAGCCCAATTCTCATTGGCAACATCAAAATCCCAATTCTCGTTGGCAATACTAAAAATTCAGTCCTTGCTGCCAATATCAAAAAGCTTAATTCTCATTGACAACATCAAAAAGCTTAATCCTCATTGGCAACATCAAAAGCCTAGTTCTTACTAGCAGTTTCAAAAAAACCCAATTCTCATTGGCAACATTAAAATCTCAGTTTTCGCTAGCAATATCAAAAAAACCCAATTCTCATTAGCAACATCAAAAACCCAATTCACATTGGCAATATCAAAAGCCCAATTTTCATTAGTAATATTAAAAACCCAATTCACATTGGCAATGCTAAAAGCCTAGTCCTCACTGGCAATATCAAAAAACTCATTTCTCATTGGCAACATCAAAAAGCCCAATTCTCATTGACACTATTAAAAGCCTAGTTCTTGCTGGCAATATTAAAAGGCTCAATTTTCATTGGCAATATTTAAAACCCAATTCTCATTGGTTACATCAAAAACCCAATTCTCATTAGCAATACTAAAAGGCCGATCCTCGCTGGCAATATCAAAAAGCTTAATTCTCATTGGTAACATCAAAAAGCCCAATTCTCATTAGCAATATTAAAAGCCTAGTCCTCGCTAGTAATATCAAAAAGCCAAATTCTCATTGGCAACATCAAAAGCCCAATTCTCACTAGTAGTTATAAAAAAAAAATAAAAAATAAAAAATAAAAAAAACCCAATTCTCATTAGCAACATTAAAAGCCCAGTTCTCGCTGATAATATCAAAAAAGCCCAATTCTCATAGGCAACATCAAAAGCCCAATTCACATTGGCAATATCAAAAATCTAATTTTCATTGGCAATATTAAAAACTCAATTCACATTGACAATATCAAAAGCCCAATTCTCATTGGCAATATCAAAAGCCCAATTTACGTTAGCACTATTGAAAGCCCAAGCTAACTACTTGACACTATTTTATCAAAAGCTCAAGGTTATTAACACTTGGCAAAATACTATATCATAAGTGTTTCACTTAAAAGTCCAATGATGAACAATATTTTAATTTCTTAAACATTTCTATAATATTACAAGCCCATGGAATCTATGGAAATTATCTATTCTTAAAACCCATGGAAAGTTATGATTATTTATCTTAAAATTACGTTAGTTATTTATTTCATACCATATTATAAACCTATGGAATTTTTATAGTAAGAACCCATGGTCACTATTTATATCACAACATTCATAATATTTATTTTCAAAACTCATGGTAATTATTCATCCTACAAGTTCATCATTTAAATTATGGCAGGATTATTGGGAACCATAAACATTACTTATGATATGGAATTCATCATTTCAAAATAGTAAGTATTATTTACAAAGCATTATGAAATAATTATAGCTCATGCAATTATTTTAAATATTACAACTCACTGCCCAAAGATCCATCACAAATATTTATCAAAACCCAAACTACATTGAATATCCATTAACAATAAGAGTCCATGAGTGATTAAAACCCATGGCAATGTGTGTCATTGATGTCCATTTTGTAGATCCAAATATGTGATGAAAGGAGAACAATCCTAAGTGAAAAAAGGCATGAGCACAGCCCAGCCAAATGGTGCAGCCCATGTGAATAGGCCCAGTCCAAAGAATGCAGAGAACTAAACCAGTCAGCCAGCTCCCTTCTTGTTCATCCTTGACCAAGGTTCCGCTGAAAATAACCAAATCCCTAAGAATGAACTAAAGGCTGTCTCATCAACTTTCTGCCATTGCCCTCATCACGTGCATAGTATTCAAAGGTTGTATTAGCAGCTAAAGTCCAATGGGCAATGGGATTTCATCGTCTTCCTCAAAGCTCCAACTCCAGCGGAAGGGAGCCATAACCAAGTTACTCAAATCTCAACAAATCAATCCTATAAATGCCAAAAATGTTCAAGAACTGGTTCATGTGCCAAGCCCATGAATCCTAAAGGGAAAAATTTAGGAACATGTGGTTTGGAAGGCATAAAGGGGTCTCCAGCGAAACCCTCTAAAGTGGGCTCAAACTTTGACACCTGGCTTAGGGTGTTGAATTCTACTTTCTAGGGTCCAAATCTTAGTTGCAACACCAAGATTTTACTTTAATACCTGCCTTAACACCATTGGTTGAACACAACCTCAAAAATCTCAACATTTAATGCAAGATTACTCAAATATTCATCCACGTGTGACATTGCCCAAAGAAGCAAGGTAGCCCAAAAGAAAATTTACCATTTATAGCCAAATCCTAGGTTAGATACTTTGAATTTCAGCTTCATTTGACATTACCCAAAGGAGACAAACATTCAAAAAGGAGTTCATACCATTTTTAGCCAAATCTCATGTGGATACTCTAAAAATTCTTTTGCTAATCAGACCCAACATTTTTTGCTTTTGCTAATTGCTCCATAAGCTTCACTATAAAAGGAAAGCACCATCTACTCATGAAGGGGGACGAAATCCTCTCAAAGTCTCCATCAATCATGCCATTTTCAGCCTTTAATTTAGAAATAAGATCATTTTTTAGTTCATAAAGGCCTATACCCATCAATTCACAAACATTCCTTCTCTTTTCTAATAAAACCCAGCACCATAAAGGCCTCATGATTAGCTACAATTAGTCTCTCTTCACCATGGCCAAAATAGCCAAGTTCCTTTACCATTTTATTGCCACTTCACCATATATTTGCTTGCACGTTCATATAAGAGTAGTTTCCATCATTTACCATACATCCTTCCATATATTCCATCATAGGCATAAGAACCTTGGTTAATATTTGCTGCACTAAGCTGGGGGTCTTTCTTTCTCTTCATTCCATCCTATTTTTTCCTCTTTTACTTGTAAGCCTTTAATCCTTTTATTATTATTATAATGAAGGCCATAATATCTTGGATACTATGGGACTTTTCCCTCATGTCAACTTAATAATAATGAGGAAAATACATGATTTTTATCATGTAAACACATTTATTGACTAATCAGATGTTACCGCTGGAGGTCTGTCATATTCACTGCTAGGCCATTTTTCCTCTTGTATACTTGTTATAATATGCCCACTTTTATATTAACTGACTATGGAGGAAATGCATAATTTTTACTATGCAAATACATTTGTTAATTTTCCAAAAATCTACCGCTGGATAATTCTCTTGTTTATTGCTGGACTATTATTTAAGCACTTATTGTGTTGGTCATCCTTTGTGCTAGCTTATCTTTGCAAGAGTTATTTTTGGGGCCTTATTATAATCTATGTTGGATGCAACTCGGCCCTTGAGCAAAAATGGGCATTTCACACTTCACCAATAACCTTTGGACCATATTCCAAGCCCAAAGTTGAGTCTCGATCTTGACTTCCCAAACATCATGTAGGCAACGAAAAAAAAATATGCCCCCAACAGTCTCCAAAAAAGATTTTATTCAATAAAAGTTAGCCTATCTTTTCCTTTGTCATCAAATAAGGAATCTAGGACACCTACACATTAAACTAATTAGTTTTTTTTTTTTTTTTTAATAATTCAATCTACTGTGCCTACACTTAAAACCAATTATTATTATTATTTTGATAACTAGACAATTACAATGGAGGAATGGAGATTTGAACTATAAAGGTCTCAATTGAAAACACTTAGTAGCGTCAACCAGTTGAGTTATAAAGTTCTTAGCATTTAACTAATTAATATCTTCATTTGATCATAAAGAGTAATTATTATACAATGTACAATATCAGTTGGAATTGTATTATATCTAAAGGGGGGAAAAAGTAATTGTAAAAAGTAATTAATACCTCTCTCTCTCTCTCTCTCCACATGGGTGACTTGCCAGCCAGCCAGCCAACCTAGTTCCCTAGTGGAGACAATATCTTTCATCTCTTAATGGAAAAGGATTTTGTTTCACAAGTTGCAAACCATCCGTCCGTTACTTTTCCCCATATAAATATGTACTTAAGCTTTCATTGTAATACACAAATAGAAACAAAGAAACTTAGATAGCGAGTAAAAAGAGATATAAGCAATTTAGATAGAATTTCACTCTAATATTTCTTTCTCTTTATCTTTATATTCCCTTATTTTCCAATAATAATTATATTCTTCAAATTCTTCAACTAAATATTTAGGCTACCATAAAAGTGGGCCGACTAGTATCTAATGGGCATAGAGTTTAACTTCATAGCCTGACCCGTATCACTTTCGATTTGCTCTTGCTCGCGCAGCTCTGCATATTTCGCTCTCTCTCTCCCTCAACCTTCAAAGCAAGAAGTGGGCACTCAAACGCGTGGAACTCTCACCCCGAGAGCTACGGCCCTGGGTCCCGTACCTGGTATCAAATCCTTTGTTCATTCTAGATTCTATTTATCTTCTATTGTAGTTATTTATGAATATGATTGTTTGTTTTGTTCCTAGATATCTGTTTGACTTATTTGTAATATGGGTTTTTCTCTATCACGGGTGTTAATTGCTTTAAGATAATCCTGTTGGTTTTATAATACTATGTTTAGAAATGATTTTGCTACCAAGAAGTGTATTATTTATGGCCTTGGTGATTAGTGAAAATATTAGGTGTAGACCCTTTTTCGTTTTTGGCAATATGGTTTCATCTTTTGAAGATTTAATTACTTGGAGTTCTTGAATTGTAATGATTTCAAAAATATTTCGGATTATACTAAATTTTCACACATCATTTTATGTTGTATGTTATATTGATTTTGTGTTGTTTTATTTTTGTTGGGCAGCCACGTCTGCGGAGACTAGGACTGATATTGGGTCGGGTCGGGTCGGGTTTACTGTGACCCGAAACACGACCCAATAGAAATTGGATTTAACTGCCTTAAACCCGACCCGACCCGAAAAATCTGGTCTGTAACCGGGTCGGTTTTCCGGGTCTCGGGTTGGACACTTTTTTTTTTTTTTTTAAATGGAGGACTGATGTAATTGGAACTGTTCAAATTATACCAGGCCTGACAGAACTCCAAGGTAATAATGATAAGCCCAATTTTTCATAACAAAATCAAATAAGCCCAAAGAATAATTTTACTATCTAAGCCCAAAGAACCAAAACCTGCATATCTACAATTGGGCAACGGAAATTTCAAGGAATATTGGTAGATACAATTCAAGCATAGAGAGTCTGCAGGTTTAGAAACTTGCAGTCAAAACACTCAACACATACACATCCTTATTCAGCCAAATATTTCCTAATAACTAGTACAAAAACCTGCTATCAACACTGCTGCTCCCATCAAAAAAACCATCTGGGCTCCCAATGTTTTGATCAAAACAAGGATATAATTAAAAGAGAAAGATTGAAGATTCACCTATTCAAGTCTGTGGCAGTAGCAGAATTGCCAAACATATTAAGATGAACTTTCAGGGAAAAAACAAAAAAACAAAAAAGAATATCTTGAAGTAAACCAAATAACACAAAAAAGGCCAACCCACAAACACAAACAAAGAAGAAATTTTTAGACATCTCCAGATCATTGAACATTAGAATTACAAGCTAAAGTAATTACAAAAGAGCTTCCATTTCCAAACTCCAAGTGAAAGTTGCTCCAATATTTTCCACCTACAGCACCAAAGGGGAAAAATCAATAATAAACAAGTCATTTAACAGAAGTCAAATTTCTAAGATATACTCATATCCCATTCAACATAACTAAGATCAAAACAACCAACCAGATCAAGAAAAACAATACTCACTAACAAGATTAGTCAAGATTTGTAATAGTGTTTGATGGTGAAGGTGATGCTGCTGAAGGTGAAGCTAACTTTGCTTCCAAAAAAGCTTCAAAACATTTTAGAACAACAATATATATTAAATTCCAATTAATGCACTAACAAGATATATTAAATTTCAGTTAAAACACAAGTTAATAAATTTTAAAAACATTACATTTTCCATAATCTTCAAATAGCTCAACATCATCCATGGCTTGTCGAAGCGAAATTTGCACTGAAGATTGAAGCCAATTTTGAGTACATATGAGAGATTGTACCATCTCAGGGGCAAGTGAACTACGGAATGGGTCTAATATACGTCCTCCCGTACTAAATGCCGACTCAGAAGTCACAGTAGAAACAGGTACAGCTAACACATCTCGTGCTAGTCGAGATAGTATACTATACTTATTAGTATTAAACTTCCACCAAGCCAGTATATTAAAGGTTTTGTCATTTTCCCCTTCAATATTCTCCATCAAGTATTTTGCAACCTCATCTACACACCCAACAGGTTGTTTTCCTTGCCTAAAAGCCTTGTATTGAGAGGCAATAAATCTGTCTGGATCATCATCATCATCATCATCAACATCAACACTAACACCTTCCATCCTTGATATCTCACTCGCACTTTGTATAGACACATATGATGAATGAGTTGAATTATAATGCTCAAACAAGCGTTTCAATACACTTTCCATAAGGTCAGTGATAACCTTAGCAACATTCTCCCCATACAAATTTGATAAACAATAATTCAAATAATCCACCTTCTTTCGAGGATCAAGCACCACGGCAACATATAAAAGCACATTTCCTTTCTTTGATGAATCCTCCCCACTCCCCCAATACTTGTCAAACTTCTCTTTCATTGTTTTTGCCATTGAGTACAAAAAATGGTCCTCACTCCTAGAAAAGAGATCTATCTTTCTTTTAATCATATATATCTCATCAAAGAAAGTATTTGATGTCACATACAAGGAACCTGAAAACCTCTTTGTGGCATTATAAAAAAGTTTCAAAAACTTAACAAATTTTCTACAAGTCTCCCAATCATCCTCATTTGGAGGTCTCCTATCATAGTTCCCATCCCGAAAATGTAGAATATATTCAAGATCTTCATATTCCATCCGCTTGAATGCATGTTCAAACTTTTCAGCATTTTCCAACATTTTATAGGTAGAATTCCATCTAGTGGCCACATCTAAACATAGAATGACCTTTGACTCTATTTTCATTTTCTCCACACACCTCTTGAAGGTTTGTAACCTATTTGGAGAGGCTTTCACATATCTAACCGCATGACGCACCCTATCAATTGACTTATTATGATGTTTTAAGCCATCAGTCACAATAAGATTCAGGATGTGAGCACAACACCTCACATGAACAAATTCATTCCCCAAAACAGTACCTTTCCACCTATTAGTAGCATCTTTCAAGTAACTAATGGCTACGTCATTTGAGGAAGCATTATCCACCGTCAAGGTGAAAATCCCCTCAATATTCCACTCTTCTAAACAAGATTCAACCATTTTGCCAATGGTTTTCCCCTTATGGTTATCAACAATACAAAAATTCAAAATTCTTTTATGTAACTTCCAATCATCATCTATAAAATGACAAGTAAGACACATGTAATTAAAATTTTGTATTGAAGTCCATGTGTCAGTGGTAAGGCAAAGCCTACGACCTCTCAAGGCATTTCTCAACTTATCCTTCTCTTCAAAATAAATCCGACTCACATCTTTAGCTACCGTGAAGCGAGATGGGATATTAAAATTAGGTTGGAAACATTACAAAACCTTCTAAATCCTTGATTCTCTACAAACCTAAATGGAAGCTCATCCAATATGATCATTTCAGCAAGAACTTTTCTACCCACAACATTTGTAAAAGTCCTAGGCACTAGATTTCCCTCCTCTACATCCTTGGACAATGGGTCTTGTCCATCATGCAATTCATTATAAAGATATTCAGGACAAATGGGTGTATGGTTTTTTAAATTAGAAGTCCCATAAATTTTGCTATCAGCCATGTACTCCTTGCTACAATATATACGTCTAGCCTTAGTTCTACCTTCCTCATCTATAAACTTCTCAAAGTGGTCCCAAGCCGTTGATGGTGATTTTCTTTTATTAGGATTAGAAGAAGATATCACCTGCGGTGGACGAGGAGGTCTCATGGTTGGTCTTGTAGTGGCAACATCAGGTTGTGTCGGCTCCATTGAATCCATGACCTAGTACCACACAAAACAAATCAATCATTAAACAATGCATTCACAAAAGAAAAACATAGAGATGTATATGTATAAAAGCATATTCATTTGTTTATAGTTCTATTAGAGCAGTAGCAACTATTACAATTCATTAAAAAAAAGAAAAAAAAGAAACTCAAGAACTCCAAACACTTCAACTGATAGAAATTTACATAATAAAAAAATGAGTCCTGTTCAATGTCTTAGGCAGCCTACTACAATGTCCTAATTCTACTTTTCTTTGATAGTCTTAAAACCAAATCTTTTTTTATAATATAGATAGGAAATGAATATTCTGATCATCCTAATACGTTTGCAAAACTAAAACACTAAAAAAAGAGGAATGCCATGTATATAAAAACCAATCAAAGCTCTGCATTGACAGTCCTATGATTGCTAGAAATCAACCCTTACAGATGAAATATATCTGCCACAGACCAAAAAAGTATACATATTTTTTTTTTCCCTCCAAGTAGATACAATCTTTAGCTCCTTAATCCAACATGAAGCCCAAATTCCACTACATTACAACAAAATATTGGCCCTATGTGGGAAAAGAAGCCCCCTACTATGTATTCTTTTGAAAAAAAAATCAGATTATATATAAGATGAAATAGAAATTACAAAGAAGAAAAATAGAAAATGTCATTAGATATTTCACAAACTATAAAACAAAAATTTAATCGATAGATATTAAGATGCTTTGTGCCAAACACATCCAAAATCATATAAAAAAAAGTACAGAAACTATTAAAAGAAAAACTAGCACTTTCGTGAAAATACTTCATATATCACTGCTGGGCATTTTCTAGTTCAGTAATGCCGCTGAACCCTAAGCCTGACCCAAAAGAAATTGAAATTTAAGTCATTATAAACAAATAACAACACGTGGCAATTTTACAACCTCTATGGATCAACGTATTGCCTCTTAATAGAATGGTCAAAGCTCAGCATTATTACACTTAACCATAAGCTTTATATGCAATAGAATTGAATGACCTACTCAAGTCATTATAACACATGCCAATGTCCTAATTCTACTTTTCTTTGATAGTCTTAAAACCAATCTTTTTTTATAATATAGATAGGAAACAAATATTCTGATCATCCTAATACGTTTGCAAAACTAAAACACTAAAAAAAGAGGAATGCCATGTATATAAAAACCAATCAAAGCTCTGCATTGACAGTCCTATGATTGCTGGAAATCAACCCTTACAGATGAAATATATCTGCCACATGAAATATAAAGCTCAAATTCTAATCAAAAGGAAACACTTTTTGCAAGCATGAACATATGAATATAGGTGCAGGTATGTAATGTATTATGTATCACCAAGAATGTTAAACAGAATTCATAACCAGCCAAAGCAAGAGGTTGTTAGTCCAAATAATGATACTCAACAGTCAATCAACACCCAAAATTATGATGTAAAAATGGACTACACTGCAATGAGGACCATTTTTCTATGAAGTTCTGCCTATAAACCTACAGGCCCTATAAAGCTCATAGAAACATATTCAATATACCGTATGCCCCTCAAAACCGAAAACTGAAGAATTAGCCCACTTATAGCAGTTCTAGATATCTCTTAATCTCTGCAAGTAAGATCTGTCCTACATCACATATGTAGTGGTACTACAACTGATCTATTACGAATAAAGATGCATTTCTGTTTGCTGAAACTGTTTGGAAATTAATGAATCGTAATCAAGTCCTAGAAACTCTTAATTTACATAAGCAATGAACAAAGAGTACAACTTAAAGCCCTGTTCAGATTATACAGGAAGCAAAAGCTAGCTATATACCTAGACATGTTTTAATTCAACAAACTGCTAAAATATTTTTTGGTTTGATAACTTCAAAAAAAAAAAAAATGACATCCAAATGCTTCAAACAACATTAGAGGCCTATTACATGGATTGTCATGCAAAATCTAACATTATACTAGTTTAAAACCAACAAGCTCAACCAAGCTAGCAAACATGACTGAATACAGGTGAACTATGCTTGGAAATCACAAATTCAGCTCTACGAAGCTCAACCTTGATTCAAGTGCAAGCAATCAGAGCTTAATTGCCAAAAGTTGCTCAACATATTTCCATCATCACACACCACTGTCATATTGAACCAAAAAAAAGGGCATATAATCTACTGGTAAAAAACTCACCCTGTGTAATAGTCCTTGGGAATATACACGTCCCTGACAGCTCCAAATCTCTCAAATACAACTCGAAGTTCTTCTGGCCTGCAAAAAGAAGCAAACAATAAAATAACCAACTTGTTTTGACACACCAAGGGAGGAATCTTTCACCTCCAAAACAAAAATAAACAACTACCCACAAAAAATTACCAAGGGAGCATCATTTTTTTTAATGAATTTGGATAAATGCCTTTATTCCTGAATTTGGAAATGAGACTAATCTAAAAATTAACCACATAAAGGCTGGATTAAACAAGTAACAGACGAATAACAAAGTTCATAGATGATCAAGCAACTAACCAATGATAAACAACAACAAAAACCCACATACCCCATCAGATCAGAGCTCAAACTGAATAGAAAAACACAATAAAAAAATTTTAAATACAAAGAAAACCCATTAAAATTATAAGAAATTAAGAACGACCCAGATCAGGAAACATGATCATAAATCAAAAAACATTTTTAAAAAATGACTTTGATTTTAGCAAATCCACAAGCAATAACAAAAACCCAGTTCCTAAAAACTGAAACAGAAGCAAACCCAGAAAGCACAAACGAGTAAACACTAATACATTCACATTCACTAAACGAGTAAAAGTGTGTGAGTAAATCAGAAGCAAACTCAAAGTTCCTCCTCTTACCGATAATCCCTGTTCCCTTACCCTATTACCCATTTTCAAAACACACACAGATAAAAATATCAGACACACACAAACACAACAACACTATCACACATATCCAAACACAACAACACAGGAAGGATGACTTACATAGAGATAAACCGAGCCCTGAGGGAGGCGGAGAGCTGAGGGAGGCAGCGAGAGAACCACAAGGCAGAGAGCTGAGGGAGGCGGCTTGAAATAGAGTAGGGTTTGATTCAAAAAAAAATCGGGTTCAGAGTAGTATATTTATCTGACCCGACTCCCGACCCGAAACCGACCCTAACCCGAAAATGAGACCCGAAACCCGACCCGAATATTCTCAGACCCATCCAAAACCTCTCGGGTCGGGTCGATTGTTCGGGTGGGCCGGGTCCTTGCTCAGTCCTAACGGAGACCCCCATGGGTTGATCAGGAAGTATGGTCTCATGTGCTGCAGATATTGCTTCCGCAGCAACGCCAAGGAAATTAGCTTCATTAAGGTAATGTTTTTTATGGTCTTTGTAGTAATGGTGAATTGTAATTTGTATGCAATATAATTTTAGTTGTTTTTAGCTTATTCTTATGTTTGGAACTTTTTGCCTTGCAGTACCGTTAAATGGTTGTAATTGGCTACAGCGCAAGAATAGAGGTCTTGGCCCGAGCAAGACCGGATTAGTTATTTCAAAGTTTGAAGAAACTTTTGAGAATTTATGTTTTGGTTTATCTAATGTTGAACCTGTGGTGATTGCTAGATAATGAATATTTTTGCATTACTCATTTGAAGAGATCCATATATCTTGTGTGCAGCCTTTACTTTTTATTACTTACTAGAATGAGGTATTTCAATGGATTCATCTGGTCTACTGTTATGGGCATCAAATATAGGAATATTGCTTATTGAGATTCTAGTTGGTTGCCCAAGGAAGTGAAACTGAATCTTTGAGACTGGCTGCTATTGCTCTTTGATGCCAATGGTTTAATGATTATGGCTGTGTTTTTTGCATTGCTTGGCAGGGTGTGATTAATTTCATTTGTAATATATCCTCTGGATTACATCATGTGTGTTCCTTGATTGACTGAAACTGATTATGTGGGTTGACTGTGCCTGTGGTTTGCAAACAATTGTCATGACCAACATTCTATAGAGAGTGATCATGTTAATATGTTCTCTGTTTGGGTGTTACTGTTATACCTATGATCTCTTACAATTTCTCTGTAATGCTTTTGTGTTGCACCACAATGACTAGGATGATTTATTTCTGGCCCTGCTCAACAGTCATGGATCAATGTCTCATGAAAATCCCCTCATTCTCATCAAGAATGATGAGAATCATTATTGACCCCATTCTTTTACTTAATCCAAAATTTAAAATTAACTGTACCTTCTGTTACCATTAGAGGCCATAATTCTACCCCTAGAACCAGCCAACCAGGAACACATGCTCCTAAGTAACTTGTGGCATGACTCAATCCCATGCTGGTGCACCCTGTAGCCCTCTGATCTGTAGGCACTGGACATGGATCTTTTGGCAACTACTCCTCCAATACATACTTAAAAGTCAAATTCAAAAAAGAAATGTAATCAGTTCTCTTTTTCGTTCAATAAAAGGAAGGAAAACTTGTGGTACGAGTTCGCCCTGAACTTGCACTCAGCCTTGGGCAAGAGAGAGAGAGAAATGCTCTCAACGGAGTCCATCCCTTGCACCAGCAATGACATTAGTAGTTGACTTGGGCTTCTTGTTAGGAAAGCTCATATGCTCAAGAAGCTGGTCCTTGGCTAAGTCATAAGTCCTTAGATCCCTTGAACCCCTAAGTCTTTTGGATCTGAGCAAAACCTTAATAAACATTCACCAAGGTCCCAAACATAATAACCAGTTAATTATCAATCCAAGGCCTGTGAAGCGTGAGCTTGAGGTGCCTCATCTCCTTTTTGATCATGAAAGTATCAAACTGCAAATGCGGAGAGCCTTGTAGCTGTGGCTGTGGATCTTGTGTGTACTCAATTGTGGTGTACCTGAGGGAAGCGTTCGGCAGTGAAGTTGTCATCAGAGATGGACTAGTTGGGAGGGAAGTGGTTGCCCTAGAAGCAGAAGGGGCAGATCTAGATCTTGGTGGCGAAGTTGGCATTGTGGTATTTGGATGGTATAATTATATAACTTAGTTCAGTGGATTCATCTAATCTACTACCATTATGTTATTTATGTGTTATTGAGATTCCAGTTGGTTGCTCAAGGAAGTGGGACCGAATTTTGAAACTGACTTGCTATTGCTCTTCGATGCCAATGTTTTAATGGTTATTATGCTATGACGTTTGCATTGGTGGGAATGGTATGATTAATTTCATTTGTAATAACCTCTGGAGTTCTTCTGTGTCCATTGATTGACAGAACGATTTCCATGACCAACATTCAATAGAGAAATCATCTTTCCCAATTGGTGCCTCTGCATTGCGCCATGATGCCTAGGGTGATTTATTTCATCATGGTTGATTGGTCCTCCTGCCCAACAGTCATGGATTAATGTTTTGATGAGACTCATCATAGACCCATTCCTCTATTTCATCCAAGTTTTAAATGAGTAAGGACTCTTATAGAGTTTAGACAATCCAGCATAGTGGTAAAAAAATTGACTTTAGTTAAACATGCTGAGATCTGTGCTGCGATAAATTCATAAAAACAACCATGCTTGTATCAAAAGTCAGATGGCTCTCTTTCACCATTATTCAATTCTATTAACGCCACTCTTTACTTTAATCTCAAGAACCACAAGTTCTCTCTTCCACTCCCCAAAAAAAAAGCTAATGTGGGGGACAAGATAACCAAATAGTTTTCCATTCCTGGTTCTTTGGCGTTTGTCTAACCTCAATCAATGTTGACAAAGATGAAGGTGACTGAAGCTCTTCTAGCTTCATTTCTTTTTATGTATTTATTCCTTGATGTTCATGTGGTTCTACTATATACATTGAATACTGAAACCGCTAAGCATTTGAATACTGAAACCGCCATTGCTTAGCGAGTAAAGTCTTGCCATTACAAACCAAAACAGCATACCAGTAAGGAGCCGACATATTAGAAGTAAGAAGCAAGAAATTTGAAGGGTCATTTAATGGTATGTTTGGATACCGCTTATTTTGTTGAAACTGAAAATTTATTACTGAAAGTACTATAGATAAAAGTAAAGGTTAGTTAAAATAGTACAGTGGAATCCATAAATAGTGCCAAAGAGTGCAATGGGGTTCATGAATAATAACAAAAATAAGCTGAATAGTGAAATAATTTTAATTTTTCATTCTTATGCAAACGCACACTAAGAAATGCATGCTCAAATTATAATATTATAATCAACATTTATTCTCTCTAAATAATACCTCATGCCCTCTAAGGAGAAGGTATAGACAGTACTATGCGATATCTTTTTTAAAACATAAGAAATTCACATATATTGTAAGAGATGTTTTATAAGACTATCTTATAAAATATTCTTTCGCCTTAAGAGTTATGTTAGCTTTGGAATTTCCATCCATATTTAATTTATCTCTATCAAGGAAGAGAGGAACAAGAGAAGAGATCCAACTATCCAAGTAAGGTTTGGTCGTTGTGCAACTGGATTATTAGACTTTAAAACACACTAAATCCGTATGATGTAAGATACTAAGATTCATTGCGCGACTTGCTAAGATTTTTTTTTTTTTTTTTTTTTGAGAATCTCGCGACTTGCTAAGTTTGTAGTAGAATATAGCGTTCATGGAAATTTACTAGTTAACACTATTGAGACAAAGACAAGTGGTCCAAATAGGAAAATTAAAAAAAAAAAAAAGAGGCTAAGGAAGAGAGTGAGATAACCAGTTAAGAGATGTAATGTTTATGCAGTACCACTCGAAGTAGTCTCTAACACGAGGAATTAGTGGGGGGAAAAGAAGGAAGCATAAAGAGAGAAAGATAAGAGACTAGATCTGACGGGTCTAAAAACAAGATTGCAAGACATGAAAATGTGTTTCAACTTTCAGGATAGTTACATCTAAGATAGGATAGTTGATTAATGTCTAAGAAATGGGAAGCAATAGATGTTGAAGGATACACGACTACACTTACGATTATAAATAGTAGACTTTATAGAGTATTTCTGTACATTGAATGGGATACAAGACCAATACGTTGTCATTTTTCTTATGGACACATTTCCATAAGAAAAAAAAAACAAAACAAAAAAAAACAAAAAAACAAAAACAAAAACAAAACAAACTCAAGAGGTGAGCTAAACCTTCACAACAATGTCCAAAAGCCAATAATAAGGAAGGGTAATCAAAAGATCGTCTCTAACAGCTTAGCAAAACTTGCACCCAAATTTTAGTTAAAATCCACTTTTCCTAGTATAGCTAATCATATTTTTTAAATTAGTCTTCAACAAACTCTCTCTTCATTCTGTATTTTATTAAAATATTTTGTAAAGTTGTAAGTTACAATTATATGTTTTGTTGGCTTTAATTTTATGCCAAATTTGATTGTAATTATGTTCAATCTTTTGTACCTTGTATTTAATGTGGGATTTAATTGTAAGAGTTGTGTGATAAAAAGAGAGAGTGTGAAGACTCAAGCAATTGAAAATTGAAGAGTTTTCGCGGGTAACTCGTGACTAAGTATACCGCGAAATGATGCATGTGCCCTACACATGACTGGAATGCGAAGAGTCAGGATAGATGGAGATAGTTGTGTTTCGCGAGTAACTCGCGGGAAAGGCCTTCCTGTCCCGTGAGACACTCGCGAAACATTCTGTTTTGCCAGATTGTCCTATCTGATACACACTTTCTGTACCCACACTATATATACCCACATTACCCATAGATGTTGAGGAGTGCTTCAGAGAGAAAACCCTAGCCACAAACTTTGAGAGTTAGAGATTGTTATACCCACATTTCTCTATACAATTGCTTGTGGATTTTCCTCAACTCCTATATCTCCATTTCCATACCTTTAAGAGGTTGATAGCTCAAATACTCACCACACCCTTTCAGAGTGTTCAGTGAGGTTTTGGTTCTGCTAGGAAGTATTAGAAGAAGCCAGGTTTTGGTGGATGCAATCGGGTGTATTGCGAGATTCGAAGAACTAGACAAGACACGGTTTTGAGAAGCCTTGTTAAAGTAGGTGCTTGGAGGGCTTAGGTACATCAAATAGATTAAACTTGGAGGGTCTCTTGTTAACCCATGTATTCCAACTGATTGCCTAGTGGATCGATTACTACTTGGAGGGCGGCAGAGAGGTTTTTCACCAAGCTTTTCGGTTTCCTCTTCGATAATACATCAGCGTATTACCTTGTGTTTACATTGTTCTTCCCTACTTTTTTACCTTTCATTTTACTGTTGTATTATAATGATTATGGGTTAAAGTAGCTTGTTTGTTTATCCGCTCGTATTTACTCTATTCCGCACTTAGTATTAAGTTAGAGTAAAATCAATCGAGCCGTATAATTTGGGGGTCTAAATAGCTCTTGTGTTTTCACACATTTTCGAGCATTCATATTTTATTATTCTTCCCCTCCCCCCCCCAATACTCAACTATACAAAGACACAAAAACCCACAACACAAACCCCCCAAAATCAACCAACAAAATCTCGGCATGAGCTCATAATTCACCCCGGAGAGCTACAAAACTTGTTTGATTTGGAAGGAAATGAAATGATAAAATAATGGACCAGAGAGCTACAATGGCTTAGGGTGTCAGTATAGATAATAACTGTATTAAACTTACTTTTTAGAGAGCTTTAACAAGCTAGTAAGGTTTTGGAATGAGAAAAAGCAAGAAGGAGTAAAGATAGAGATGCTCGAAGCATATTCCAGATAGGAATCTCCAAACAAGAGTCATGTGCATCTAAGGTAAATGATTGGCTTTAAAATATCCTAAAATTGTTTTTGGAAGGTTGAAAATACCAATTTCTAGAAGAAGAATTAAGGTCAGCAATAGTAAATGAAAACTCTCTAGCTCGTAAGAGGACCAATGAATAACAATAGTAAACACAATAGAAGAACTCGGTTTATCATGGAGAAAATTAGAATTAGGGAAATGAAATTGAGAACGTTGGGCCAAAAAAATTAAATAATTAATTTTTTAATAAGACATGTGGCAAAGAGAAGAAAAACTGTGTGGATGAGGTACTAAATAATTGCCAAGTCACAAATAATTTAATTGAAGATTAAAGCCAAGTAAATGATAAGTGGCATTATATCACTTGAAAATGTTTACACTCTTAAACTACCACAAATTTATTAAAACATATTAATAAAATATTGAACGTTGAGTATAATTTTTTTAAAATAATTTTTATTGATTAAATTTTTGGACTTTAATTAAAAATTTTATTTTGTATGATAAATAGACACGACATTCTATCAGACGATAGAAAATGTTTTTTTTTTTTTAAATTCTAAGTGAGAGGCTTTATTTTTTTATTACAGTATTATTTTTGGACAATATTATTAGAAAAATAGATATAATATATTATATTTTAGGGGACTTTCTTCTATTTGGGGGTCTTAGGTCATTGCCTAAATGGCCTAATGCTTGAGCCACCTCTAACTATAGGCATACACACATATGGCATGTGTGATTGCAGATTAATACAATCACATGTGTCTCATGTGTAGCAGTACAAACATGACAACATCATTTGATCAAACCATTACCAACTCTTTATTGTAGACACAATGACTCCTTAGATAGGTCTAGAAATTCCTAAATTTCAAAATCGATAGTTGGTAGTTGGAAGTGAGAGGATTTGAACTTTAATTTGAATATCTCAATTGAAAACATAAAAAAATGTCAATTGAACTATAATCCTCTTAACCTCAAAACCCTAATTACGCTAATAATAATATCTCTCTTTTTTCTCCCTCGGGTGGGAGAGAAAGAGGAAGCAAGTAGAGTCATGTTTGAAATTTTTTTTTTTTTTGGATAACATGTCATGTTTGAAAGTTAGCCACAAGAGTTGTAATTGACCTCATATTGAAGTAAAACAGCTCTACTCTACTCAAAAAAATATCGATACCATTTTGCATTTAAACCTCTCACCGACAAGGTCTTTCTTGCAAACACCTAGTACTACGATATGACACCTGCAAAATGCGTGCATTGCTTGGCCCTATTACTGGCTTTTTGGCTTTTGCTTTTGCAATCTCCATTATTGTTGATTATAACCATATACAAGATTTAATATAGTTTCTTCTTGCTAGCTATCATATGATTTTTTTTTTTTTTTTTTTTGATAAAAACTATCATATGATTGTACTTTGTCGTTCGACTCTCAAATCCTGTACCATGTAAGTATACTCTAAGTGTAAACCGGTGGGCTCCGCCAAGCCAAAAAAAAAAAATATATATATATATATATAATATTTAACGTGGAATTTTTAGGGTTCCAATATTTCATTCGCAAGCAAAGTGGTCGTGATATGACTACAAGAGCTTATTCTACGGAGAAAGTAATGTTGTTGTAACTTAAGGAATAAACGATGTAAAATGTACTCTAAACATATTTGACTGCTAAAATAAATTCTAAGTTGATTGACTTATTCTACTGGAAGACTAAAAATTTGGTTGTTCACTTAACTGAAGCACTTTTCCTCTTTTTTTTTTTTTTTTTTTTTTTTTTTTTTTTTTTTTTTTTCTTCTACTTTATGAATGGAGGTCGTCTGTAACTCTTTGACTCATTCAAGTAACAATCAAATCTTCCTCGAAATTTGAACAACTAACTAACGTACCTACCAACCAAAGCTTGAAGAAATGATATTCCTTTTACACATTACCTCCTTCACCTGCTTAAATTTTCAAGAGCTAAACATGGGTCCATAAATTTTTTTTGTCATATATGTTAGTATAAATTTTAGGGCTGTGTTTTTAATACAGTGTTTTAAATACACGCAGTATTTCATAACTGAAAACATGACTTTAAGAACTAAATTTTATGAACCCAGCTATATAAAAGTAATGCTACAACTATAAACTATTTTATCATATTTTTACAAAATGTTAATATTGTGGTCAATTTCTTATTGGTTTTTATTTAGATCCATCATTAGTATCCATTTTTTATTTACCAGTAACCATTCATCACATCAGCAATTTGTAAAAATTTTTGTAAAAAAGTTTGTATCCCTAGCATTACTCACTATATAAATATGGATTCATAAAATTTTAAGTCACGTTTTCAAGTTATAACAAGATTTTTCCTAAATTTTAAGGGCTAGTTATTTGGAAAACTCATATCCCAAGCTCCTGTCCCAACTCAAAGAAAGAAAAGTGGCCATTCTTTGGGTACAATAGCTAATGTATTAGAACTTTCGCAAAGCATACCACCGCACACCCTTGGTACAGTGGTCACTCCACAAGTATAAATACTTGTGAGGTGTGGGGGGCAAGGGCCGGGGTTCAAATCTCCATGAATGAGCTTCACACACATATGCACTTAGATTAGGCTAGAGTAGAAATTATATCTTGTAAAAAATAAAAAAATAAAAAATAAAAAAAATAAAAAATAAAAAATAAAAACTTTCTCAAAGCACAGGCAGCCTTAAGCTTTGCTTGTAATACTTAAAAGTAATGCTGCCTAACTCTTAACTATTGGAACCTAGTGTTTATGTGGGCGATCGATGTGTGGATATACATGAAAATTCTGTGACTTCTCATTGAAAACATTCACATATGGTGGCATGCTTTTCTTCGCCTGATAAATTTGTCTTCAAGTTAAATTCTATATTTGGTATGGGATGGTATTTTAAACCTGGACCAGACGTTAAATTTTACCATAACATTACAATTACACACATGATAAATTTGTGAAAATAAAATGACACACATAACATTACAATTACAATTTGTCAACTACTTTAACACACTTTTCTCTTCATCAGGATATAATGGGTTTGAGAGAGTGTTGGAGTTTGTACCTAATGTTATTACAGATGAGATGAATTCTTCACTTAGCCGTGCCTTTGATGCAAGTGAAGTTCAAGTGGCGTTGAATCAAATGGCTCCTTTAAAAGCTCCTGGACCGGATGGAATGCCCCCACTTTTCTACCAACATTTTTGGGGCACGGTAAACCATGATGTCACTTCTTCCATTTTGATGTGGTTAAATTCAGATGATTGTCTTCTCTTTTGCAGGGCAACCATAGAGGAGTGTGGGAGGGTGCTGGATATTTTGAATGCTTATGAAGAGGCATCAGGACAAAAAATTAACAAAGCTAAGACAGCCCTTTTCTTTAGCAAAGCAACTGATGATGCAGTAAAGAATAATATCAAAGAAGCTTGGGGAGTTCCAGAAATTATGCAGTATGAGAAGTATTTGGGTCTACCATCCTTGGTTGGGAAAGGGAAAAAAGCTAGCTTCAACTACATCAGGGAGAGGGTGTGGAGAAATATTCAAGGTTGGGAAGGGAAGCTACTATCACAAGCAGGTAGGGAGGTGTTGATAAAATCAGTCATCCAAGCCATCCCAACATACACAATGGGATGTTTCAAAATTCCCTTGGGATTATGCGATGATATTGAAGCCATGATAAAAAATTTTTTTTGGGGACAACGAGGTGACCGGAGGAAAATTCATTGGGTTAAATGGGATGACCTAACTAAACCAAAAGTAGTGGGTGGTATGGGTTTTAAAGATCTTGCCATGTTCAACGATTCACTCCTAGCAAAACATGCTTGGCGGCTTTTGCATGATCATAATACTCTCTTCTACAAGGTTTTTAAGGCAAGGTTTTTTCCAAATACAACGATCATGGAGGCTAAGGATTCAAGATTGGGTTCTTATGCATGGAAGAACATTCTCATTGGGAGGGATGTGATTCAAAAGGGAGCGAGGTGGAGGGTTGGCAATGGGAAAAAAATTAGAGTTTGGCAGGATCATTGGCTACCAAGGAAGCATCCTCCCTTGTTATCTAGTTGTCCAATTGTAGACTTTGAAGACTCAACTGTGGATATCCTCATCGATCCACAAACTAGGCAATGGAACGTAGAGATGGTGGAGGGTTTATTCCATGAGGAAGAAGCAGATTTAATCAAGAATATTCCACTAGGCCGAATTGAGGCAGAGGACGTGCTGTTCTGGCCTTACTCAAGCAACGGGGTGTATAGCTGCAAAGCTGGATACAATTTTCTAAAAACGGAGGAAGAATTGGTGGAGAGAGCTCACGCCTCGGCAACAACAGATGACACACAAGTATGGAAGCAGATTTGGTCCATGAATGTGCCACAAAAAGTGAAGACCTTACTGTGGAGGGCGTGCCGTGAAGCCATGCCAACAAAACATGCTCTGTTTCGGCGCAGAATTACAGAGGAGGATTTGTGTGTGAGGTGCCGAGATGATACAGAAAATTCACTCCATGCATTGTGGTCGTGCTCAGAGCTTGATTTGGTTTGGGCAAACCCGGAACAGTGGAGTTTCAGAGGTGAAGTACATTTCCTAACCTTCAAAGAACTCTTATCTTGGATAATCAAACACACACAGCTGCTGGAATTATTTGCAGTCACGGTTTGGACCATTTGGAACCAGCGAAACCGAGTGCGGCTTAACCAAACAGCAGATGCCATCCATCAGATTGCTCTTCTCTCAAAAAATTGGCTAGCCGAGTACCAAGCAAGACAGATCAGTCCTACTCCAGTTCCCATGCGCACTCAACCAACGAGATGTAAGTGGCAGCCCCCACCTTCAGATACGTTCAAGATTAATTTTGATGGAGCGAACTTCCCAACGGAAAAGAAATCTGGTCTTGGAGTGGTTATTAGAGATAGCAGAGGTCTTGTTATTGCCTCATGTTCGAAGGTGGTGCACCAGACGTTAGGCGCTTCTGAGGTAGAAGCTATGGCTGCGACATGGGCTCTTTCCTTTGCAGCGGATGTAGGGGTGAACCGGGCTGTGTTAGAGGGAGATTCATTGGATGTTATTGCGGGTTTAAGGGAGGATAGGATGGTTTTGGTACCATACGGATTACTGTTGGAGGAAGCAAGGTTTTTGTCCCAACAATTTGATGAGTTGCGTTACTCTCATACAAAGAGGGAAGGCAACAGGTTAGCACATAGTCTGGCTAGACATGCAGTTGGCATACCAGATTTTCTAGTTTGGATGGAGGATATACCTCCTCAATGTTATTCTGTATTCCAAACCGATTTATCGGGTTTTTCTTAATAAATTATATTGACTTCTTTCTCAAAAAAAAAAAAATTACATGGTTGTTATTGATGTAGTTAGGAAAATGATTCTGCAGAACCAAATTGTGTGATTTTTTACTTGGTTTCCACTGTTCATTGAATGCTCTAGCTAGTTTGATTCTAGAAACACTCATTGTGATAGTTAAATTGTTATACTCTAGGTTCCAACACTCGAAACTGGAAGGCTGATCAGTTAGTGTTATAAAGCTTAATACTATTGCCAACTGCCATTGCATAAGTCTCATCCGCTATGATGCTGCTTAACTAATCAAACAACTGACATAGCTAGTGACATATGCCTAGAATAAGCTTACATTTTCAGGGAAATCACCTACAAAATATAACAAAAGCACAAACGACACAAGCCACTCAGATAGCTGAAACTATCTATTTCACCAACCTCCTTGACTTAAATATTTCTCCTTACTTTTTCAAAGCCTTTTTTTTTCCCTTCTATAGATTTCTTTTTAAACAATCAAAGTGAACAATCTTTCTCTGCAGGATCATTCAAGAAATGTGCCATCCGGATTTGTCAATGTTGGGGGTATAATTAAATGCAATGGTTAAAGTCGAAGATGTTATAGCATAAGAAAAAAGGATATATTAGAACAAACAGAAATGAGGGATAAATATTGTGAAAGAAATAGTTGCACCATAAATGAGGGATAAATATTAATTTTTCTTTTCTTTTCCCATTTGATTGGTGCTAGATGACATGCAATTCAACCCAATATCCATTATTACACTTTTTATTTTTTCTTGTCAATCAAAAAGATTTAATCTTATTGTGTCCAAGAATTTGGAGAGGAGCCAGAATCATATTATTATATCCAATGCATCTTTACCTCAAGTCAACTTCTCATTTTAAAATTTTACTAGCTCATGAGTATATTATTTTAGAGGCAACTGTTGAATGTTTTTAATCTTGTATATGGTGTATTTGAAGGTTATTAAAAAGTTAAATAAAAGCATATATCAAAACTTGCAATTCACCCATCACAAATTTCATAGTCGAAAAGGGTGGTGGTCTTACAGTTCTCTAAAGCTCTTTCAAAAAAAATCTTTTTAAACTAGCTCTGAAACTTTGATTCTAAGAAAATGTGGAAAATGTAACTCCAACAAATATTGAGTATAAAATCCACATTTAAGAGCATGCATAATTGCCAACGTAAGCACTACATTAATAGTCACATTCTTTCTTTATGTGGGGATGAAGTGGAAAGGAGAAGCAATGTATAGGAAAGCTACAGGGTGCAGACAAAATCATTCTCCAAGTTTATAATCATGTTCAAAGCAAACTAACCAATATTGCATATTAAACAAACATCACTTAATTAGTGGGTGTGTTACTTTTAAACCAATTATTCTATAGAGTGTACCTTAAGTCACATGGCTCCAAATATTCAAAACCAAAAATCATTTCATATATAATACACCCATTAATAGTTTAATTTACATTACTCTGATTCATTAATCAACAAAAAAAGAAACATTACTATATGATTCTCCCCTCATTAGGAAAATTAAATAGGTGAATTTATGAGGTGACCCAACTTGGATGGAGTTTCTTAACAGGTTCATGATTGTCGTTTAGTAATATGATCATTTATTTTGATTAGATACATTTGGTTATAGACTTAACAGCAATCTCACTCATGAGTTATGACTGGTACTGTTAAACTGTTTAGTTGATCAGTGGCCCCTTTTAATCTTTCAAATGGCTTTTTTTTCTGGATTCTTGTAATTAGTATTTAGGTCTGAATAATTAAAGTGCAGACACGAGCATTGCCATTGTCCTTGGATGACATCAAAGCCTTGGTTGGATTGCATTTCTGAAGTGAGGGGTTTCATCTTATCTATTTAGTATATCTATGCTGTTGATTTTACCACTTATTCCTTCCCAAAAGATACCAACATATTAAAAAGATTATCTTTTTCATTTCTTATGATATTGAGAAAGTTCACTTTATGGTGGAGTTTTTTTCGTTTTCACTGTGTCTAATGATATACATGATGCTACATTGTTAAAAATCTCATATTGTTAAATAAGAAATAATAATTAATTTTAAATAATGTGTGCCATATTTATTTTCATATTCTTAAAATATATTATGTTAAATAAGAAATAATAATTAATTTTAAATAATGTCATACCATATTTATTTTCATATTCTTAAAATACATTATGTTAATGAGTTTTTAAAGAACGAAATGAAATGGAATAGAATCAATAGATTATAAAACAATAAAATAAAATAAAATTTGGTGTATCTTTTTAGTGAGTTTGAGTTACAAAAAAGGGAATGCAAAGGAAACAAATATATAGTTGTATTATTATATCTTTCATCTTTTATTTGTTTCTTTTCAAAATAAGGATCAAATTCATATTTCACCTCCTATTCATTAACATAATGAGTATTTTTCACACTTTTTGGAAGAATGTTTAGGAGAGAATGAAATGAAATGAGTATTTCCCATTCATATCAAATCCCAAATAGGAGAGTTGGTAGAATATCTTTTTAAAATTCATTTCATTCTCTCCTTCTAAATGGACCCTAAATCTTCATCATGTATTGAAACATAAAGCAAATGGAATTATAATTAATCATCCCCACCCCCCTCCCTGCAGGGATAATAATATTGTAGGATGATGAGGAGCACATCATTATCAAGTAGTATTGATTATATTAAGATTACCATCAACATGATATGTCAATAAAGACATTAATTCTAGGGTTTCAATCTTAATCGAACAAAAGACCTACTGATCATCTTCTTCTGTCTGTAGGTGTAGGGTGCTTTATTTTGATTTTGTGTTTTTTTATTTTTTTATTTATTTTTTATATATTTTTCCAAATAAAGATTATTTCATAAAAATAATATTTCCCGCCTTTTGCATGATAGTATCTCAAATTCAAGTGTATGTAACTGTAAGCGTCACCTAGAGTCATGCAAGTCTCGGCACGAGGTAGGCCTTAAGTTTGAATTTTTGGAAGTGATAACACGAGCTATTGGCGCTCTGGATATGCATGGTTGAGATTAGCCTATGTGGATAAACTCACTTGAGAGAATGCATATATTATGGCCCCGATACTTGTTTTAGGCTCATTGAGCAGTAAAAGACCTATTATTATTATGATCATGTGTTAGATAGGATAAACGTGACCCTTCCTCACCCCTCCTTTTATATATTAATTCTTTAAAAAATATTGCACTCTTGTTGGTATAAATCTCCATCTATGTGTGAATTAAATTAAATATAACCCAAACAATAAAGAAAATAGAAATCAATGGAAGCCAAAAAAAATCAACCAACAAAAACACCAAGAAATTACGTGGAAAACCCTCTAGTGTAGAGGAAAAAACCACGGGGTAAATCCAATCAATCCATTATAATAAAATAGATATTACAATACTCAAGTTATACCCAAAACCTGAGTCCATAATAAATCGGAAAAATACAATAATACCTCTAGGAACAATTACAACCTCACCACAAAACCTGGTAGCAAGATCTTCCACTCTGAATAATTCAACTCTCTGTGTGGTTGTAGCACCCAAATAATTGTTCTAGAGAAAACCCTCAATTTATCTTCCTTGTGTGTCTTGAGCAAAAGAAAAATCACATTTTCTTTTTTCCCTCCCTTAGTGCCACACAAAGCACAAATCTTTTTCTTTCAGTTGGTTTCAAAACTATGTTTCACTCTTCAGTCTCTCTCAATCTCTCACTCTATACGTGAAAGCACATAATATGCTTTATATAAAAGCTTTGCCGCCTACACCCCTATTCTTAATTGAATAGAAGTCTTGGACTTCTTGTGCAACACATACACCTATTTCTAATGGAAATAGGATTCCTTCAATGCTTAAACACAAGTCCTATATGGGCTAGACTTCAAGGTGCCGTGCACCTCCCAACAGCTCCTCCTTCTAAGTGATTCAGAAATAGTAGGATTAATCCAAAAATTGTATTTCTTTAAGACAAACTTGGAAAATGATAATACTGCATGTGCATACCACATGTTTTATTCAATAATAAAAATCTAACCTATTTTTTACACTATTTTACATTTTAGTTATTGTGGTTGATGGGTAAAAAAAATATTTGTGGTCAAACTCATGCAAAAATAATATTAGTTTAAAATTGGGTTGTCTCCCTCAACAGCTTAAAATTCACTACTATCTCTTGTGGGGCTGGGAAACTATGACTCACCGTGATCTCCCTACACCCCAACAGGGACCCGAACCCAACAGATAATGTGCTATTATGGTCACACCCAAATAGAAATGCCATGTTAGTTGCTTCCCAACCCTTTTTCATTCATCAAAAGAAAAAAAAAATATTAGGGTATGTTTGGTACACTGAATGTAGACTACATTAAAATAGTAATTTTTATTACTGGGAATAGAAGACATTGTAATGAAATAACTATTACTATTCATAAATTTGGTTATTACATATAGAAATTGTAAAAGATGATGTATAAGAAAACACTATATTTTTATAAATATATTAATTTTAAAACCTATTATATATACTAAGAAATAACTATTATATCCATTTTAAAGAGGAATAACTATTCTTCAATTTAAAAAATAGTCATTCGTAATAACTAATCCATGTAATAAAGATGCAACCAAATGACTGAATTGCTATTACACATGAATAACTATTTCCTTACAGGAGCTATTACAGCATACCAAACGTACCCTTAGTTCAAACTTCAAACACATTATAGCAGCTCAAAACAAATTAGGGATTGTGTGTACAGTTACTCTTTAATCAAATGAGTTTTTCTACTACAAGTTCGAATATACCACAAGCTCCATGCATTTGGCTGTACAAGTCTGAATCAAGCTACAATTGACAATTGATATTATTAGAATCATTTTCCTCACTTGGTAGGTGAAGCAGTACAACCAACACAGTGGCAGTGTGGCACTATGAACTGCTTTAATAGAAATAATAGTTCGGAAACTAAAAAGTTACGATGAATACGAAGGCAATTTCTTTCATTTAAGGTTTTGAATTTTTACTTTTTTGTTAACTTTTTTAACATTATCATATAGTAAGTTTTTAAAAGTTCATGCCATCATTCTAATAAATATTTTACTCTAGTTTTTAGATCGAGTTACAAAAAGTACTAATTAAATAATAATGTTAGTCTAAACAGATTAGACTCA
The DNA here is from genome assembly GCF_001633185.2 of Quercus lobata. Classification (NCBI taxonomy): domain Eukaryota; kingdom Viridiplantae; phylum Streptophyta; class Magnoliopsida; order Fagales; family Fagaceae; genus Quercus; species Quercus lobata. Next base: position 31,571,824 of record NC_044914.1, on the reverse strand, counting down.
CTGTCTTTTTTACAGTGAAATAAAATAACATTATCATATAAGTTTTTAAAAGTTCATGTCATCATTCTAATAAATATTTTACTTTAGTTTTTGGAGTTATAAATAGTACTAAATGATGTTAGTCTAAAGTCTAAACAGATTCGACTCACCGTCTTTTTGGTAAAGAAAAAAAATGGTATTTATCATAACATACCAAATAGTGGTAGTTTGAGCCAAGGATAAATGGTTGTCTACATTTTTTGCTACCTCTATCATCTAAGAGTAAGCATCCAATAAATTGAGAGTTCATTATTTGATAATGGTGCTTGCTACTAGGATAAGACACTATTTTCACAACCTAAATATAAATATAGATAACATAAGAGAAAAACAAATTTGTTGTATACATCTAACTCACCAGACACTATACTTCTTGATGTTTTCAACGAAGACTCTTACATTATAAATGTCAAGATATCATAGTTGTGCATGCTTTGGCTAAACAAGCTCTTCAAATAAATGACTTTATTGTATGAATGGAAGACATTCCTTTCAATTTGAATTATCTTTTGATACATGATTTGATGTGATTTATTTTCAGCATACTTAATAAAATCTCTTACATTTTCTTCTCAAAAAAAGATACAATATATAATGTATTCGAAATCTGATACTATACACTCATAAAATTATTATAGGAAACTATATTAATTATTAGGTTCATAATTTAATCAATAATTTTTTTTTGAAGAGAAAATATAGTTTTTGTAAAAATATTTTTTCAATACAATTTTCCTGGTAAGTGTTTTCGTCAATACTTGGAAGTATCAAAAAATAGATGAAACTATAAATTACACATTATAAAACAAAAATGTCCGTCCATGTCACATCGGGATGTCCGAAATTTTTCTTTGGCTTCATCATTGGTTTCTCAATTCTCAGCACGACATACTAGAGAATTATTATGCGATGGGATGGATTAATTTTGTTTAAACAATCTAATCTAATACTGTTCATAAAAAAAAAAATCTAATCTAATGCTAAAATTAAAATGTCCCTATTTTTTTTTGTTGCCTTTTAAAGTTTTAATACTATTTGTTCTGTCGAGTCTGTTTGCAACCAAGACCTCCCCCCATCACTCTTATCAAAATAAAAAAGACCTCCCCCATCACCTATAATACTAGGCTTTCACTGTTTCCAATTTCTGCAGAGTCACAGTCAGTCAACTATGTTGGAATTGTTTTCTATGATTGAAATATTTTACAAAAGGACTTCGTTTTTAATTTTTTTTAAAGACTTTTTAAAATAAATATATAATAAAGGCACCAGCATTATCCTTTTTAAAAAAATCTAGAAAATGAGAAATCAAAAAATTATTTTATCTATTTTAACCTATAATTTTATAATATACTTCACATTATATCTTTTATTTTAAGATTATAAGTTACAGCACATTAAAATGAATTAAAACTAACTTCATTTATATTAAAAATTAACAAAATAAAATATATTTTAATGTGTGGCTCCATTTGGGCAATGAGAGAAAAGGAGAAGGTATTTTAAGCGTCGGGATGTTCCTCCATATTGGGGATATATTTTTAGCCGACTTGGCTTTCTTTGTTCAAAAAAAGTTACTGTTTTCTTCTTAAAAAAAATCCTTGCCACATTGATCACAAGTATAAAAGTTAGATCAATTTATAAATTAAAAAAAAAAAAAAAAGGGAACAAATTTGACTGTCATACAATTGGGTTTAAAAGTGTTTTGAATAAAATTCTCCATGAGAGATTTTATTGGACATATGAACCTCCATTGTGTTTCTGCCATGATTTTGACACTCACATTAAGGTACTAATTGATATATATATATATATATATATATATATATATATATATTTTTTTTTTTAAAGAATAAATGTATTCAATTCAACAACAAATTTTATGGGATAACTGATACAAAAATTTTGTTAAATTTAAATAATTGGATCGGGTGTACCTCTATGGCTCATTCGGATCTCCTACTTTCGTAAGCTCGGTTCTAGCGGGTAGAGTACTACTATGGTTACGCTCACGTGGAAGACACTTAACTTAGATCACCTCCCTCTACCTATTTTTTTCCCATAAAAAAAAAAAAAAAAAAAAAATTTGAATATACATTGGATTGTCTAGCCAATAAAAATAATAATAAAAAAAGCAAATGACTATTAAAAAAAAAAAAAAAAAAAAAAAAAAAAAAAAAACCTGAAATGTTATCTGAATTTAAAACTGTCTTCTTCGACTGGTTTTCCAAAAAAGAATGGAGAATTTCAAGCAATCTGGTAAGACTTGCTTGGACTTTGACAATTAAATTCCATGTGGGTTGTGGGCTACGCAAACTGTACAAACAAGAGAGGCTGAGAATGCAATGGTGTTGAATTGAGATTGAGCCAGGCTGAGACAAAAGGGAAAAGTTGGAGCAGTGTTTGTTTCCATGAAGTAAAACTACGTTGAAAGCAAAGGATACATAGATTGATAGAGATTGAAAGAGACTGGGCATCTTATATTAATCTAAATTAGTAATAATAATAGACTATAGCTTAGCTTGCAAAAATCACAACAACAAGGCAGTGTTATCGTTTTAATTAATTTTGGTTAAGGCTGTCACATTTGTCATTGACCCCATCAACCACTATTTTGCTTGAGAGAGCTCAATTTCAGAGAGATTACTGATGTCTTTCCTGATGTGGTAAATTCTCTCTCTATCTCAAGATTGAGACTCCCCCACCCCATCTATAAAAAGGTATATTTTTATGTGTGCACTGATAACTGTATTTAGAGGCTAATCAGTAAATTAAGTAATAATTAAAGAAAAATGGAGTTTTTACCCGCCAAAAAAAGAAAAAGAAAAAAAAAAGAAAAAAAAAAGAGAGCAATGCTATTGATGCAAAAAATTTCATAACAGTTGGATTAGCATGGTAAATTTTTATTAGTTTTCATTTGTACTTATCTTTGATATTATCTTTTTATCTACCATTAACAATTTGTCACATTAGCAATTGTGAAATTTCTTATGTTAATAGACTTTCTTAACAAGAAAAAAAAAAAAGGAAGAATGTTCAAATGTAATATGTAATCAATTTTTTTTTACTATTTGTTTTTATATATATATATATATATATATATATATATAATTCTACATGATTGCACTTTCATAAACTGAAATGCTAGTTTTTCACTGAATAAATTGTGTGACTATAGCAAATGGGAAGTTTTCAACATCTCCTCCCTCCTCAAACAAAAGGAGTTGGAAATAGGATGTTGGAAATAGGATGTAAGTGGAAACAACCAATTCTTGAGAAAAGTAGTCATTTTGGCAATTGATTAATTTCAGAATACACAAAGTATATCTTTTATGTTGGTCCCCTCAGAGTTTGTATTCTAGATAAAGTTGAGAATATTAAAACCAATGGAGGAGGGGATTTGCAATCACTAAAACAAATCTTATGAAAAATTAAAATGAATACGATACAAGGAACCATCCTCTTTTTTTTTTTTTTTTTTTTAAAACAAAATATAAATTCTACTCTAGTATAATCTAAGTGTATATGTGTGTGAAACTCCTTCTTAGAAACTTAAACCCCAGCTCTTACCCCCCACACCTCACAAGAACTTATACTTGTGGAGTGACCATCGCACCATGGGTGTGCGGTGGTGATACATAGAATAATGTTAATATATGGTTGGTTTTACAGAATTTTAGTGTCTAATTATGAAGCTATGAAACCAAGTAGTTTCACATTAACAGAATAATCTTCAAAAATATATTAAGCGTGTTCATTATAAATTATTTGTCAAAGTCTTATAGATCAATGATATTGATTGATATCATTTATGACAAAAAAATATGGTTTGAATCCTTTTTCTTCCGCTTATTATAACAATCTTTTTCTTTTTAATTTTTTTTTTAAGTTATAACTTATTTTGATAAGATAAAAATAAACCATATTTGACTAAGTTGTACATAAAAAAACAAGACTTTAAAATCTGTAACTAAATAATAAGTTGACTTAATTTATAAATTTAGCAGTAACAACTAACAAACAAAGGTATGTAATGTAGTGTTAAAACCCCTTTCCCTCTTCCTTGTATGTATGTGTGTGTGTTTGTTTCCAAAAAAACAAGATATGTAATGTAATAAATGTTTTTGATACTCTGTTATTCATAAAATTTCAATAATATTATTAGGGGAAAAGAGAAAAATGTATCCTTATGGGCTTAAACCTTATGAGAAATTGGAAATTTAATTAATACATCCATACTACTCTTTGTTTTTTTTTGGGGGTAAATGCATAGATTAAACATAAACCATTATGTTACAAAATAGCTTAGGGGGTGTTTGGTAGGGTGTTTAAATAACAGTTTTTAGTGTTTAAACACCATGACACGTATCTTCATGATACTTTTTAATCCACATGTATTTTCATAACATTTAAACAACGATACTAGAAATCTTTAACCAAACGGATCCTTAGTTTTATCAAAAGTTAGCAAATTCTCCACCACTAGTGGTGAATTAAAAAAGAAAGTAACAAAGCTTACTATTATAATACAAGCCTTAATTTAACCTAAGGTAGGCTATTTTCTGAATAAGATTCTCTCCAATTTATATGTAGCATAAGTTATTCACTAATTATCCCTTATTTTTATTTAGATGTAAGATATCATACATTTAAAAATTAAATAAACTTACATTCCATTAAAAATGAGAGAGATTTTTTATTTTAGTAATCAGAATTATTTATTAGTACATATACGAAAATAACAATACTAGTGTTTTAAATCGGGTTTATAATATATTACAGAATTATAGTACAATTACAAGAGATATTTAGAATTCAATTGGAGGGATTCTTTTATTTTGTTGTGGGAAACATATAAATTTTTTTTTTCATGACCATATATTTACTTTTTTTTTTTTTTTGGTCCGCGATCATGAATTTATTGAATTTGAAGGTTGAACTTGGGACTTTTTGCTTTTTGGGTACCCGTGGGTATGTAATAGTCCTTCCAAAGAAGAGAAAAACAAAGAAATAAACATGATTATATTAAGTTATTAACAATAACAATATAACATTAACATAACGTCCTTCCAAAGATTCACAAAACCCCAAACGCAAACCCAAAAAAAAAAAGAAAAGAAAAAGAAAAAACCTCTCACCTGCACTGCGGCCACTCTCAAATCTCACCCTCAGTCCTCACCCACTCACACCTACTCTCTCTTTCTCTCTCTCAAAACCCAGAAAAATATCACACACACTCTCTTCTTCTTCTTCTTCTTCTTCTGAGAATGCTGAAGAATCTTCCACAAACCCATTTCTCCATTCTTGTTTCTTCAAAAATTTATTGATCTCCTTTTGCATTATGAAACCCACTTGGGTTTTGTGTTGAAACTTCAAAACTTTGAAACAGAAACAGAAACAGAAAACCCTTGTTGGGTTCAGAGGCAATGTGAGAGAGAGAGAGAGAGAGAGAGGAAAACTTTTTTCTGTTCACAAAACCCATCTATAATGGTGGCTGCTATTTCTGAAGCAGCAGCTACTTCCACAAACCCCAAAGAAAGAGAAACCCATCATCATCATCTTCAAAGGCCTCCTCTTCTTCCTTCTGAGAAAGACAATGGCTTTGCAAACCCAAATCCTCGAAGACCCAGAGGCCGACAAGTCTCTTCAAGGTACATGTCTCCTTCTCCTTCTACTACTTCCACTTCAACTACAACTACAACTTCTTCTTCCTCTTCTTCTTCTACTACTTCTACTTCTAGAAGATTCCAATCTCCTTTACTTTCTCGCTCCTCAAATTCCACACATGTATCTACTCCTTTACCTTCTTCCACGGCTCCGAAGCGGTCCCAATCGGCGGACCGGCGGAGACCCATTACGCCTCGGCCCATGACGGCGATCCCCGACGCAAGACACGGCAATGTGGCCGAAGTATCGGCGGCTACGAAGCTTTTGGTCACTTCTACTCGGAGTTTATCGGTGTCGTTTCAAGGTGAGGCCTTTTCGCTTCCGATTAGCAAGACAAAGGCGCAGACTCCGGCAACTCCGAGCTTGAGCAATGGGAGGAAGGGCACGCCGGAGCGGCGGAGGGGGACCCCGGTTAGAGGAGGAGATCAGGCGGAGAATTCTAAGCCACTTGAGCAGCATAGGTGGCCTGGTAGGACCCGGCAAGCGAATTCAGGGGCTGCGGCTAATTTGAGCTCTAAGAATCCGTCTTTGTTTAGGAGTTTGGATTGTGGGAATGGTGTTAGTGTTGTTGATAAGAGGATAGGTGGAATGGGATCTGGGATGGTTGTTAAGGCATTGCATAATTCATTGATGGTTGATGAGGGTAGAAGGGCTTCTTTTGATGGTAGATTGAGCTTGGATTTGGGCAATGCTGAGTTATTGAAAGTTTCTCAGCAAAACCCAGATGCCAATTCTGTACATGAGTCTTCTGTGCCTTCTGATCTCACTGCATCTGATACTGATAGTGTGTCCTCTGGTAGTACTTCAGGAGTGCAAGATGTTGGGGGGGTTGTTGCCAAGGGAAAACCTCGAGGGATTGTTGTGTCGGCGAGGTTTTGGCAGGAGACTAATAGCAGGTTGCGGCGCCTGCAGGAACCAGGATCGCCATTACCAACAAGTCCTGGGTCAAGAATGAGTGTGCCAGGAAAGTTTGGTCAGTCGAAAAAGTTTGTTAGTGATAGCCCAATGTCTTCTCCTCGAACAATGGCTTCACCTATTAGGGGAGGATCGAGGCCTGCATCGCCAAATAAACTTTGGACATCTTCAGCTTCGTCTCCTTCGAGGGGGATTGCTAGTCCTTCTCGGGTCAGGAATTCTGTTACTGGCTCGTTAAGTTGTAATTCAAGTAGTACACCTTCGATTCTCAGTTTCTCTGTTGATATTCGGAGAGGGAAGATGGGGGAAGAACGGATTGTTGATGCACACTTGTTGAGGCTTCTGTATAACCGGTACTTGCAATGGCGGTTTGTAAATGCAAGGGCAGATGCAACCTTCAAGGTGCAGAGACTGAATTCTGAGGTATGGTTATCAGGCTATTTCAATATAGTAATATACTGATTGTGGTATCTTCTTTTATTCTTCTAATTCAATTAATGTTTGTATAGACTTGGTTTCCATTAGTCAGAGATGATTTGGACTTGTCTTTTAGTGTCATCTTGAGCACTTCTACATGACAGTAGCAAGTTTAAAGCAACAATTACAATGCTTTAAATGTTAAAATGAAATCATAGTAGCACCTCAATACTTCCCTGTTGGATTCCTTTTCTTAGAGAGCACTGAATTTTTTTGTTCAATTTAATATTTAACTAGTCGGTAATTCATGCAAGGCATAGTAAAGTATAACAAAATATAATTTTTTTTTCTCTTTTATTTTTGTCTAAATATGAAATTTGATAATTATTGTAATTACTAATAGGAATTTATAATGATTGCATATTTGTGTTGGTATATAGAACTATCTATTCTATTCTACCATATAAAGAAAATATGACACGGCTATTTATCAAAAAAAGAAAAAAGAAAATGTGGCTTGCAAAGATTCTAAATTATATATAGTAATAGAATTTAAAATCAATTAAAAAATATGTGTTAGAATAGTAATGTATAAAATTGTGAGGATTCAAAAGCTTATGTGGAAAAATATTATTAGCTCAACCAAAAGTCAATTGTATTCGGTTATATATATATATATATATATATTTGGCATTAGATAATTCGTTTATGACCTTCAACATCAAAGATGGGTTTGAGAATTTAGCAAGTTTTCAGATTCTATACATTGAATGTAACTGTATGGTGAGATGCATATTGTTTGATAGAAATGGCATATTGCAAGTGGTGATAACACAAAAGGATATAACTGTTCATTTGAGAATTGTAGACTGAATATTAGGGGGAAAGGATCTTAAGCAATTTGCAATGGTGCTTTTAGGATGTTCAAGTATTAAAGTGACACGCAGACCTAAGCAGTCACTACTCACTAGAGATAGAGCCAGGCTAGACGATGATGAAGGATGCTGCATTCTCAATTGGAAGGACTTTATGATTTCTATTGATGTCTTTATTTAAGCCTCTATATGGCGTACTTAATTGCACCTCAATTTCTTGAGCTTCCAGTAGTAAAAAAGAAATTTTTTAATATTATGGGTTGGTGAATTTTTAAATGGTTTATCACTCTGTAAGATTGGGTACTGTGAACCCCATTGCATGGCTATTCTAAGTGGTCTTTATGATTTAAGGAAAGCTGGATGGAATTAGTGTGCCGTCAGTCAAGAAACTGTTCAGGATTGTGCGGCCAACTGGAGCAAGTATTTGACCGTAATTGCAGACAATCATTATATACTTTCACATGGCTTTGTAGGCATGTGGAAAATGAATGAGACTCTTTTAATCCTGCACCCCTTTCTTGTCATTACTATGAATCGAAAGAGAGCTTTCATCCTTGTCTTTACACTAGTAAATACACATTGTGGATTAAGCAGACTTGTTATAAAGAGGTGGAGAGTAAGGTTAAGGAGGATTGTTCTTAGTTCCAGTTATTCTATGTTCAATTGGGTAGTTGATGTAGCCATGGAAACTTAATTTGTTACTGCTTTGCAAATTTTTCTATTCAAGATTTATTTTGCTAGAATGGCAGTTGATTCAAGAGCTTAGATATTCTAAACTTAGATTGGTGCTGGGAAAGGAGAAGATTCTTGTGGCCTACCATAATTACTTCAGTTTAAGTGGCTAATTGCAAAATGGGTTGTGTTAAATTCCTTTCAAGTTTGTCAGTGTTTCTAATACCAACCTTATCTACATCTACTTATCAAAACGTAAAAAATGAGTAGGTTTATTAAATGATTTTTGTTCATATTTTATGCAGTAACCCAAAGTGTGCCTTTTTTCAGACATCTAATTATCCTTTCCTTTCTTGCCTCATAATGTTGCACAAGATTTATATAAGCTCAGGATTTGGTTATTGTTATTAGATTTCCTGTTTAGCTGCAAACAAACCTGATCATAATTGCCCAATTCCTTATAAGATTACTCATCAGATTGTTTGAGATCTATAATCTAGTACACCCATTTAAGGAATCTTGATTTTCTGTTTGTTGTGATAATTTCAACTAATGCATCGATACTTTCTGTTTGGTTTTTCTTTTTCTTTGTGGTCAGTGTGTTTTAACTATGCTAGGTCATTGTTTTTAATTTCAGAACTTGCTGTCACATCCTAGTAAAAAAAAAAAATTTGTGGTTGCATCTCTGGCCGCATTTGATGTAGATAAATCAGTTAGCTGCTAAACTTTTCAAAATGATCATGGCAATATTTAGTCCACTGGTCTTATCTGAATGTTTTTCTTTGCAACAGAAAAATCTATGGAATGCATGGGTAACAATTTCAGAACTACGGCATTCTGTCACACTTAAAAGAATCAAGTTACTATTGCTGAGGCAAAAGTTGAAGCTAACTTCCATCCTCAGGGGACAAGTAAGATTCAGAGTTTTACATCATTTAAATCAGTTCCATGTTTGTTATCCACTTGGCTCTTAAATTCCCAGTGACTTTGAATGTGGTATATAATTGGAAATATGATCTGCTTGTCCAGTTATATAAACTTTAGGAAAGGTAATCAATCATTCACATTATAATGTAGAAACCCAGTGACAAGTTAGATTCAGGGATTTACTTTATTTAAATCAGTTTGATATTTATTAAGCACTTGGCTTGTAAATACCCATTGACTTTGAATTTGGTACATGGAAATCCACTTGTCCAGTTATATAAACTGTAGCCTGTGGGAAAGCTGGAAAGCTATTCAATCATACACATCTATTTAATGTTGAAAATTTTGGGGAACTATTTTTTGCTCAGCCTTGAGCAGTGTCAAATTTTGTGGAGGCTTTCTTGCAAGTGAAAGAAAGTATTGGTTTCTTTCTTCTATTTAGCACATATGAATTACAGTTACATTCTTTTTTTTTCTTTTTTGATAAGTAATAAGAATAGTATTAACCATGAAAAAAGAGCGAATAAAGCAAATACAAGGTGTTCATTATGGTGAACACAAGAAAAAGTAACAAAAAACAACAAAGATAGAAAAAGCAGCTTAGGGGATAATACTAAGGGAAGAAGGAAACTCAATGACGGAAGAACAAGTCGAAGAACCCTAGCTCCTAGACCAATCAAACAGAGCACTATGGCATATGGCTTGTAACTGAACATTCGATTTCTCTTTAGCCTCAAAAGAGTGCTGATTTCTTTTCATCCAAACAACTCACATCAAACAACCAGGAACCACATTCCAAATGTCTGAAGAAAATTTCCCCAACCAAAAACTCCAACAAGACACCAAACTCTTCACAGAACCTGGCATGACCCATTGGATCCCAAATACCTGTAAGATTCGTACCCACAACGAGTGAGCTACAGGACAGTATAGGAGAAGATGATCCACAGTTTCCTCATTACAGCAGCACATACAACATCGATTCACCAAAGGGAGACCTCGGAGCATCAGATTATCCAAGGTAAGTATCCGACCATGTGCTGCTGTCCACATGAAAAAAGCCACCCTTTTAGGAATCTTAAAAAATCATGAAGTGAAACCCATAAATATTAATTCAGTAACACGAACCTAAAACTGTCTGCTGCCATTGAAACATAACTAAAATATAGAACTTGTTAGAAATGGCCACCCTAGATTACTAGTTAGTGTTCAGATTTTGGACAATAAAGGGACAGCTACAGGACAGAATAGCAACAGAAACATTGAAATTCTAGACCTCCAGTCCCATTCTGTAATTCAAATCCCACTGCTAGCAGCAAATTGGAAGTTTTACCAACATGAGTTTCCCGTCATTAAGAAGTAGTCAAGCAACAATTTGGTGGCGGCTTTTTACCAGGCTGCTACAATTCTTTATTCAGGCCTTTTGACATGAAACAACAGAGATCACGTTCAAAGAATCTTCCACCCCAAGTTCTTTGTAGTCCCTTTTGAATCGTTTAGATGTTCAAGCTTTACTCAGTGCCAATATGAGAACAGTACAGTATGTTTTCTGTTGTTGGGTGGTGGTGGGGAACTAGAAAAACAATGGTGGCAAAGGAGATAAAGGAAAGAATAAAACTGCATTTGTTCAAAATTCAAATCCTAGAGATTTCAACCGTAATAACTGTGATACCTGCAAGGAAAGTATTCAAGGACAGAGGGAGCAACTTGGGGCGAAGATTTTGTCAACAATAAATGGAATTGAGAGTAATGGTATAAAAACTGAGTTGACCTTGGATCTTTTTATGCGTATGGAGCGTGGGAAAGATGGGAGATGGGCTATAGTGTGGTCTGAGGTTAATGAAGTGGGCCTAAAAGTGGTGCAACCTCTAAAGGCCACTGTTCATAATGTTATTACTTCTAACCCACTTAATACAGCCAAGCCCAAATCTGTTTGGAGGCCATGCCAAAGCCATACTTTGGTAAACCCAGCCCACAGTCGGTGTTTAAAATCTGGGTTAGCTACCACAGTGATCTCACACATTACGACCAAGCCTTCAAACTCAGGTTCGAAATCGCAAGATGCGATGGTTTTCTCATCAGTAGTATCGGTCAGCTCAGGAGCCAACAAGCCAGTTTCGGCGGAGACCCACCCCGATGGTGCACATTCGGTGCATTCCGATTCAAGATATGCCACTATCACAAAACTTGTACCTTTGTCTCTTGTCTCACCATCTGTATCGGCAAGCCCAGGTATTGACAAGTCAATTTCATATGGTTCTTTCTTGGTGCCTTCCGATACCAGTTCTGACAGCGAATTTGCAGTTCTTCAAGGTAAGTTACAGCAGATTCTGTCCTCGCATGCTATTGAACCCAGTAAGACTTGGGGTACATCAAAAAAATGGGTTCTCGAACTCAGAGATGGGAGACAAGTGGTGGTACCAATTGAGATCAAAAGCCAATTGATAGATAGTGCTTTGGTTTCTGATGTTGACATGGAACAAAAGGAACTTATTAATCCAGGGAATAGGCTTCGGATTATACAAAGTAATTCTAAATGGGATACAGTGCTTGTGGAGGATGTTGATTCCAATTGTTCTTTAGAAGACGTTGGTGATTTGGTTGATGTATGTCAGCACTATGAGGATTCTTTAGAGCCATTGAGCGTAACCCCTTTGGCTATGTCAAGTTCAATGGAGGCTCCAGTTATAAGGGATCATTCGGACAGGGTTGAAGATGTTTCACCACAAATGTCTCAATGGTTTCAAAGTAAATCCAGGGGTTTGATGATTTTTTGGAGACTTCATTTGAAGGGTTGGAAGAAGTGGCAACAAGTTTTCTCTTGGCTGTTGAAGCGAAGATGAAACAAAGGAAGTTTGAGTTGTCTGCTCAAAAAAAGAAAATAAAGGGAGGCAGGAGGGGTTTACGGGAACTACAGAGCTTAACTATGGAGCTTATTTAGTTCTGTTAATTATGACACTTCTTTAGTTGGGCCTTGCAGTGTTAGTAGGGAGAGGGCTTTGATTGTGTCTAAATGAATTTGAAGATTTTATCTTGGAATGTGAGAGGCCTGGCTTTGATTGTGTCTAAATGAATTTGAAGATTTTATCTTGGAATGTGAGAGGCCTGCATGAAAGGGATAAAAGGCTTCAAATTAAGAACCTTATTAAAATGTGGCAAGCTGGCATCATATGTATACAAGAGACAAAGATGGAATTGATTACTAGGGGATTTGTTAGAAGTTTATGGGGTTGCCACTATGTGGATTTGGTGTACTTGGGTTCTTTGGGCGCCTCAGGAGGGATTTTGGTTATGCATAGTAGGGTAGTGGAGAAGCTTAAAGAAGCTGTGGGGCACTACTCAGTTTCTTGCAGATTCAAGAATGTGGGTGATAATTTTTAATGGGCATTCACTGGTGTTTATGGTCCTAATGTGGATAGGGAGCGTAGATTGTTGTGGGAGGAATTTTCGGGTCTTCATAGTTGGTGGAACGTGCCTTGGTGTGTATCAGGGGATTTCAATGTTGTTCGTTTCCCAACGGAGAGATTGGGGACTGTTAATTTTACTCAAGCAATGCATGACTTCTCAGATTTCATTTTTGTGCATGGTTTGTTGGATATCCCTATGACAGGTGGTAGGTATACATGGTCCAATTCCATCTTTGGATCCAGGATAGATCGTTTCCTTTTTTCTCCTGATTGGGAAGATCATTATCCGAATATGTCACAGAGGAGGTTGGCTAGAGTCTTATTTGATCACTTTCCAATTATCTTGGAGGGTGGTGCAATTCAAAAGGGACGAAGACCTTTTCATTTTGAGAATATGTGGCTCTAGGTGGAAGATTTTGTGGTGAAGGTGAAAGATTGGTGGGATTCTTATCAATTCCAAGGTACACTTAGCTACAGAATGGCCATGAAATTAAAAGCCCTGAAGGTAGACTTGAAGAAGTGGAACGAATTGGAGTTCAGGAATGGCTGTAAAAAAATACAACTGTGGAGTGATTTGAATGCTTTGGATGCAAAAGAGGAAGTGGTAGTTCTATCAGAAGAGGAGAAGTTAGAGAAGGCAAGGCTTCAAACAGAATTTAAAAAAAATCAGCCTTTTGGAAGAGATTAGTTTGAGGCAAAAATCAAGAATGCTCTACTTGAAGGAGGGGGATAGCAACACAAAGTTCTTTCATCAAATGGCTAACTCGCATAGAAGAAACAATGCAATTACTAATCTCAAGGTTGATGGGGTCCTGACTTTTGATCATCAAAAAAGTATAGAGGATTGCATTATTTAGTTTTATAAAAATTTATTTACGAAACATAAAGTCTATCGCCCACATCTAGATGTGCTTCCTAAAATCTCTGATTACAAGGCTGGCTGGTTGGTGAGGCCTTTTGATGATGTAGAAGTTTTTGGGATAATTAAAAACTTCGAGGGGGATAAAGCTCTGGGCCCAGATGGTTTCCCTGTGGCTTTTTTCCAAGCTTGCTGGGATGTAATCAAATCAGATCTCATGGGGATTTTTCAAGTTCTTTTTGAGAGAGGCCAGTTCGAGAAAAGTTTAAATGCAACCTTTTTCTCCTTGATTCCCAAAAAGTCAGATGCTGTAGAGGTGAAAGATTTTTAGCCTATTAGTCTGATAGGGTGGGTTTACAAATTTTTTGTTAAAGTATTGGCTAATAGGTTGAAAGAGGTGATTGGGGATGTTATTTCAGAGTCTCAAAATGCTTTCATTAAGAATAGGTAGATTCTAGACTCATGTCTCATTGCAAATGAATGTTTGGACAGTAGGCTGAGATCAAGAATTTCGTGGGTGCTATGCAAGTTGGATGTGGAGAAGGCTTATGATCACGTGAATTGGAGTTTCCTAATTTATATGCTTGAGCGGCTTGGGTTCCCAGAAAAATGGAGAAAATGGAATTTTTATTGTATATCCATGGTCAAATTCTTAGTTCTGATTAATGGAGCTCCATCTAATTTCTTTGAGAATTATAGAGGCTTACGACAAGGTGATCCTTTGTTTCCATTATTATTTGTTGTTGTTATGGAGGCAGTTAGCAAAATGATGGATAAGGCGGTGACGGAAGGTCGATTTTTTGGATTTAGTGTGGGTACCTCCATAGGTGATCACTTACAGGTAACTCATCTTCTCTTTGTAGATGATACGTTGGTTATGTGCGATGCTGATATTGACTAGATGTTGTTTTTGCACCTGATTTTGTCATGGTTTGAGATTTTATTGGGATTGAAAATTAATTTGGATAAGTCTGAACTAGTTCCTCTGGGTGTGGTTCCAAATTTTGAGATGCTAGTAGATGCGTTGGGTTGTAAGCAGGGCTCACTTGCTATGAAATATTTAGGCCTTCCGTTGGGTACAAAATGGAAAGATAGAGGGAGATTGGTGCTCTAATTCTATTCCAGGCTCCTATGGGGTGAGTTTATGGAAAACTATTAGTAGTGGTTGGTCTACTTTTTCTCGCTACATTCAGTTTCAGATTGGAGATGGGACTAGAGTGAAATTTTGGCATGATGTCTGGTGTGGGGATAATCCTTTGAGTATGTGTTTTCCATATTTATTCAAAATTAGTAATGATAAAGAGGCTTATGTGGCTGATCTCGTGCAGTTTCCTAATGGGGTTCTTTTTTAAGACTTAGAATTCTTGCGAGAAATTAATGATAGGGAGTCTTTGTCTATTTTTTGGAATGTTACATATGGAGTCTCATTGAGAGGTATTGGTGAGGATAAGATGTGTTAGACACCTGTTAAGAGCAAGGGCTTTGAGATAAGCAGTTACTATTACGCTTTGTTGGGTGTATGTACTCAATCCTTCCCTTGGAGAAGTATTTGGAAGCAAAAGGTTCATTCTAGAGTTGCATTTTTTTTGTTTTGGAGAATCGGTAGACCATCTTTTACTATGATGTCCTATTGTTTACGAGTTGTGGTCCATGGTGTTCACCTTGTTTGGTATCCATTGGGCGATGCCAAAGACTGTAGTTGAGCTCCTTGCTTGTTGGCAAGGAAATTTTGGTCATCATCGTAATGGTGTTATTTGGATGGCTGTCCCTCATTATTTGATGTGGTGCATTTGGCGGGAGAGAAACAACTGGTGTTTTGAAGATTCTAAAGGGACTATAGTTGATTTAAAACTTTTCTTCGTTAAAACTCTATTGGACTGGATGTCTATCATAGGAAGTCATTCTATTTTTTGGGTCTATGATTTGATGGATGCTTGAATTTCCTTTACTTATCAAAAAAAAAAAGAAAAAAGAAAAAAGTTTTTTGTTGTTGGGTTCCCAAGGCAGACAACCTTTCGAGTAATAAGGCTTTGGACTTGCCTGTTGAACTCTTCCCATTCTTCCATGAAAATTCGGGGAAATTACATTTTACCACCCTAAACTATATCTCAAATTACACTTTGAACCCTAAACGTTCAGAATGCACGCTTAGCATCCTAAACTATAACCCATTTTACACTTTGCACTCTACCGTCACTTCTTCCGTTGTCTTGGACAGCACCATGTGAAAAAAAACCCAATTTCCCCTCTTTTCAATCCCTTAAAAACAAAGTAGAAATTATACTTTACCACCCTAAACTATATCTCAAATTACACTTTGAACCCTAAACGTTCAGAATGCACGCTTAGCATCCTAAACTATAACCCATTTTACACTTTGCACTCTACCGTCACTTCTTCCGTTGTCTTGGACAGCACCATGTGAAAAAAAACCCAATTTCCCCTCTTTTCAATCCCTTAAAAACAAAGTAGAAATTATACTTTACCATTCTAAACTATACTCTCAATTACACTTTACATCCTAGATTTTTGTTTTCCATCCAAAATAACGCCAGAATTGACGACAAGGTGCAAAGTGTAACACGGATTATAGTTTAGGGTGCTAAGAGCATCCACAGCAGTGGATCTATATTTTTAGCTTTTTAGCTACACAAAAAGTCACTTTATCTATTTTACCTCCACACATGCTGCAGCAGTGGATTTATTTTAGCTTTCAACCCAATAAAATAATGTAAACATCCTAATAAAATAATATAACCATTACAATAAAATAATATATCCCACTACCAAAAAAAACCTCTACAGCACCATCCACAACCACCTCTACCATCAGCCACACCCACAACCACCACCACCACCACCACCGGCCACAACCACCATTCTACTTTGGCAACCACAACACAACATAGGAAAAAAAAAAAAAAAACAAAAACAAAACCACAACCACATTCACAAATTCCACAAATACCATTTCTATTCTCAATTCATTGAATCAATCACTTCTAAACAACGATTCCAGGCATCGAGCTCCTGGCTTGAGCTGTGGGACCCAAATTCTTGATCTTAACCGTGGCGGAGGAGCTCAGATTCTCCGTCTTGATCTTTGTGTTTCGAGCTGAGCCGAACCGGAGCCTCCACCCGCGTTGGCGGCGTCGAGGCGAGCTGTGGTGAAGGTGTGAATGGAGGAGTCGTCTTCATCGGAGTTTCAGTGTTTGCGGCTTCAGGGGCTTCCTTGTCGGAATCGTCGTCAGAATCAATGTGGGCAATGGGGCTTGGGGTGGGTCGGCGAGCTGGGTCTGCAGAACAGATCGGCGATGAGGGAGTTGGCCGGCGAGCTGAGGGACAAGGGAGATGAGGGAGCTGGCCGGCGAGATAGAGAGAAAAAAAAATGGAGGAAGAAAGAAGAAAGAAGAGAAGCCGGAGAGAGAGAGAGAATAGGAAATGTATATTTAATTGGAGAGGAGAGAGAATTGTAATAAAAAAGTTTTTTTTTTTTTTTTTTTACCTGTGAGCTACAGTGCACATCTATCTTTAGATGTGCACTGTAGCTGAGGTGCTAAATCTTTTAGATTTATCTCCTCTGCTGCATGGTGTTTTTTGTGATAAAGAGCTAAAAAAATACCATTATACCTATATAGCACCACTGTTACGAATGCTCTAACTATGTATTCTGAAAGTTTAGGGTGCAAAGTTTAATTTAGAGTATAGATTAGGGTGGCAAAGTGTAATTACCCTTGAAAATTCTTCCTAAGTGTGCATTCCTTTTGTCGCTTCTCCTATGATTTTAAGCTTGGGGTAAAGAATTTATTAACCCTAATACTCATTTATTATTTAAAAGTTGTGCGGAAAGTGTAATCGGACCAAAGACCCTTATATCTCATACAATCTTTACTCATAACATGTGATATACATGGAAGATTAATTTGTTACTACTTGCAAATTCGTCTATTCAGGAGTTATTTTTTGGGCCCACAGGTGAAGTCCAATTGAAGTAAAAGTCATGTAGTTTTAATTGTTTGGTGATATGTATCTAGGACTAAAAAAGTTTTTAATTATTCAAGTGATGCCTGTCTTGGT
Organism: Quercus lobata; assembly: GCF_001633185.2. Taxonomy (NCBI): domain Eukaryota; kingdom Viridiplantae; phylum Streptophyta; class Magnoliopsida; order Fagales; family Fagaceae; genus Quercus; species Quercus lobata. Next base: position 31,553,972 of record NC_044914.1, on the reverse strand, counting down.
CACTTTAAGGAAAAAAAAGGGGTTTTGGGGGTGTTTTTTTGGGGGGGGGGGGTGTTTGGTGGGAAACCCTTAGAGGAATCCAGATGACTGAACTTAAAGTTGTAATTAATCTTTTGGACTGAATTCCACTCATGTCATTAAATGAGCTGGTGAGAGGTCTTGAGGCCCTAGGAATATGGCTATCTCAGAATAAAGAGTGTGATAAGCTAAGTATGACCTTGTTTATTGATTTATCTATTTTAAGGTTTTTATGTGTTCATTTGAGAATTGACTTTATTTCTATAACAGTGGTCCCCAGGGATCCCAGACATGGGATCCTTGGGAGAGCCACCAACTCCAACTACCAAGCTTTCTCCCCCCCCACTAGAGTTTGTTCGTTTAGTTTTTCTGATTATAAGGTTTTCACATGCTGCTCTGTGGGCTGGTTGTGTAGTACAGTAGTAGTGGTAGTTTTCTGATTTTCCCCCCTCCTTTTAAAGGAGAGCTGATCCTGGTATGTCATTCTTATCCTGCAATGAACTCTTGGTTTTTATTTTGTATTTTATCCAAAAAATAAACCTTACAAATGGTCTGAATTAATATGTTGGAATTTTGGATGCTGACTTTCTTTGACTTAATAATTTTATGTTTGTTATCATTAATTTAAGGAAGCACTTCACTAGATGATTTCCCTGTCAGACAAAAGTATTTTTGCTTTGATCACTGCTATTTGCTTTATAATATTTTTTTTTCTTTAAATCATAAAGAAGTTTGTTTTACTTGTTGAATGTAGTTGAATTATTTGGAAGATTGGGCCCTTTTAGATAGAGATCACTCTAATTCTTTGCAAGGAGCAACTGAAGCATTGAAGGCCAGTACGCTCCGTCTTCCAGTTGTTGGAAAAGCAGTAGTATGTACCTTCTCCTTTCGTCTTGATTTTTGTAGATAAATATCAGCTTATCAAAGGCTCAGATATTGGTGCTGTTGAGGTTGCTAATGAGCTTAACTTTAATTTTACAGGCTGATATTCAAAATTTGAAGGACGCTGTGGGTTCAGCAGTTGATGTGATGCAGGTGATGGGATCCTCAATATACTCTCTTGTTTCAAAGGTAATCTCTTTCTTTTTATTTTGAATTTGTTTCTCCATTTCTTAGGCACTATGCAGTAGTTCATCTGTTAATGACATTATACTTGCAGAAATAAATTCTTACTAAAATAAGAAAATACATATAACTTGTGTTCTAGCTTTTATAATTTTATGGGTAACGCACTCCACCTTTGTTGGTGCTTGGTGTTCCAATTTTTTTTACATTTTTGGTTTCAAGCCAAAAGAAGAGAAGGTTTTAGGTCGGTTGTAGCAAACATAAAACTTAGTCATAATGTATTGAGTATGAATCTATGAGTGCAAAAGTGCATGGTGGAGTCACCTCATCTGCATGAGCACCTAGAAACTAGCTTGCTAGTCATCATTTATATCATGGTTTTAAAACCTGATCGGACTGGCCAGTCAGATCAAGTTAACTGGGAACCAGTCACTATTCCGGTTTTTGAGACACAAAATTCGTAAAACTCAGCTTTTTGTTAGGAACCGCTCAAACTGCTGTAAAATTGGCCAGTTTGCTAAATTGGGCACAAGTTTTCTGGTCAGATCTGGTTTTCTTCCATGGAAAATTTTGCTTAAAAATGCTGCCAACGGTCAAAGTATGTCAATCTTGTTCACTGTGGGAAGCATCACGTTGTTTGTTGAAAGTCCAAAGTGCTAGAAGCCCAAGCCATTGATCCCATTCGTCAGATTTTTTATTCATTTTTATTCGCGATTTTGGTTGGAGAGAGAGAGAAAGAGAGAGAGAGAGGTTTTTTATTTTTAATATAAATAAATAAGCCTTGGTACCTATCCAAAAAAAGAAGTAAGCCTTGGTTATGAGTTATTACAATGACTGTGTATGAAACTTTTTGTTTTGTTTGTTTGTTTTTTTTTAATTGAATGTGTCTAAAGTAACATTTTTCTTTTATTGCATAAGTAGATTGGACTTTTTAGGATATTGTAATATTTGAAATGATAAGGAAATATGTACCTAATTATTGTAATAAATTGTGAAAATCATCATCTTAACTCTAGTTAAGATAAACTTGAACCTATTTAGATATTTTTTTAGTCAAGATTGCTAATATTTTACACATTTATTTTATTTATTTCTATAGTAATTACTAATTAGTTGTTAGAATAATTAGTATGTCATCATGGTTTGATCTACGGTCAAACCTTGCTCTGATTTTAAAATCTTGAACCTGTCCAGTTTCGGATCTTTTAATGGATTGTTTTTAAAACCATGATTTATACACCAATTGTTTTGAATTCAGGTGAAACTAGGGTTGTGAAAAACCCATGCAAACCCATCCCACATGCCCAACCTAATCTAAGTTCTAACCCAAGCCTTTCTATTGATTTCGTTGACCATTTTGGTCAACACCAGATTCATCATGGCAAACCCATTCCTTTTCAATTGGATATTGGATGGAGGGAGGTTTGGCCAATAAATCTAACTGGCCAATTTCTCTCTCTCTCCTCCTAGGGCAACCCTTGTTTATATGTGAGATGATCTTGATTGTGGCTGTGGGAGGCCAATCCAACATCAGCAAGGCTGAGTATCTGTCGGGCAGCCAAGACCCTTTCTCTTGTTGTTTGGCTGCTTGCTGATGTTGTCAACTCGCTAAGTTAACGATACCTACCGGATCTGACTGATAATGACTGTTTGATTGATAACCTGATTGTCATCAGTCGGCATTGGGTGCTGATGTTTGAATCTGAGGTGATCGGGTTGGGTGGTGAGTTCTACATAAACCAACCGCACCTGACCATGAACACCCCCATGTGAAACCATGATGCTTTGGAGATTTATTTTCCATTTCTAGCCATTTCAAATTTTATATAGTTCCATTCCTACCCTTAACCATTTATGTTTATTTTCTCTGCTTTATAAGCAATACACTCATCTAGTGCCCGTGTGCTTGGCATGTGTGGTTCACTAAAGATATGTATTATACTTAAGGAATTTGAAGAATTCTAGCTGAATCTACGATATTGCTGTGGCTCATTGGCACTGCCCCCTGGTAAGTCTAGGTTGAAATTCCCCCCCACTTATTGTAAGCAAACAAAACTTTAATGACTAAAATCAATGAAAAAGTTTGTGAGTTGAAGCATTTAAATTAGACTTATCAGAATTGACATCACTACTTCCTCAGCTGAGATGTAGTGTGTGTTTGGCTCCAGCTTAAAAAGCTAGCTTATTTTACTATTTAGCTTATTTTTGCTACTATTCATGGGTCTCATTGCATTTTTTTTATACTATTTATGGGTCCCACTGTACTATTTCAACTAATTTTTACATTTAATTACAGTACTTTCAACAAAAAGTTTTTAGTTTCAGTAAAATAAGCGAATCCTAAACAGACCCTAGTGAGGGTGATTATTTGGCTTTAGCCTCTAGGCTCTGAATCATATATTTCTAATTAATCTCACCTAAAGATGGGTGTGTTTCATTGTCTTATCTATCAATGGGTTGGATCCCCTGTGCCTCAAAATACCAAACACAAAATTCTCTAGCACTGGCGTGTCTTTTACATTTTAAGTTTTTAACCCCTCATTAGCCTGAGTTGTCCCAAGATGTTTGGTCCCAGTTTCTATGTCATTTTTAAAGTTTGGTGAATAGAGGTCGGATCTTGGTGTGATAGCAAGCGCCTTCACCAAAAACGATAGGTTGTGGATTCGAGTTTGGGAACCAGCGTCTTGAAAAAAGTTAGGGGTATGACTACCTACCAACCTCTCTTGGACCTTGCAAAAGGAGTTTTGTGCAATGGTTACGAACTTTTTAAAAGTTTGGTGAATGAGGTTGGTACTTGTTTAGATGTGCAAAGACAGTAGTTTGAGTCAGTTGGAATTGTTCCTCAAACCTGAACTTAAATCACTGACTGCAAAATGGTGCTTGTGTGTCATTTACTTTCATTAACTTTCAAGGACTTTGTCTTTAGATCTTTGCTACAGTTTTTCACCATAATATTGGAAAATAAGCTTCTCAAATCTATTGAGCCTTGGGTAAATACTGCAAAAAGTGGACTGTGCAGAAATGTTCTTTCAAATAGATTGACGAAAAGTCATTTGCATATACTTCACCTTATATTGGCAAATCTAATAATGTTTCTAAAACCATTTTCCATTTACAGGTGGAGGAAACGAACTCCTTGGTGACTGAACTTGTGAAGGTGACTGCAAAAGAACGGATTTTGCTTGAGCAATGCAAAGATTTTTTGTCAACTTTGGGGGCCATGCAGGTAAATTTGGCTCTTAGTTTTCCCCATTCTACTTTCATTTTATAATTTTATGAGCATTATCATCATAAATCTTCTAACAGGTCAAGGACTGTAGCTTGAGAACACATATATTACAACTTAACCGAGTACCAACAACTACCAGCAGCCTGACTACACGTGTGTAGAACTGATCTTATTTGACGATTCACTCTTAATGCTAACTTTACACGCAACCTTTCCCTTATCCACCGGGTGGAGGCAGCACTGGAGGTAATAAGAATGGATTGATTAGCTAGTTTTGGCTTCTCATTTTGCATTTTTGGAACCTTATTTTGGTCTTCTGTGCCATCTATCTTGTGTATCTTTGTATGTGAAGATTACAGAAAATCGCTCTTCTTCTTACTAATTAGCTGTACACAATTATTCATCCACCCTTCAAGTCAAAAGGAAATAGATATGTATATATGTAATGTTCTTATCGCTGTTAAATAGTTCATCTTTATATTCTTCATTTTGTCATGTGAATGTGCTCTTCTGTTTGATCATCTGTGATCGTTTCAATGACGCTGCCATTATTTTCATGTTAAAATCGATACAGTTATTCAAGGAGATTGCTAGTGCCAAAGCTTTATAATGCATAACAAAAATGTCAAGGATTAAGATTTGAAATTGGCTTTAAGTAATGCAAAAGTTCCAAATAATTGAATTAAAAACAATAACTCGGCCTTGAGTAGTTAAGTATCCATAAAATTTTCTCAAAGGGTGTTTTTTGGCATGGATGCAAAAAGTTGTGTTAATATGTCACGGTAAAAGTCAGCCGATGGACGTTTTTTCTTCTTCTTTAGATGAATGTTGTGGGTGATTTTTCTATTAGCAGTTAATCGACAGTTGAAGAGTTGCAGTTAAAATGTATGTATGTTGTCTATTTATGACCCCAAGTTTCAGAAATCCATTATCAATGAAAGCTGTAGCTTCATTATATTTTTATTTTTTGGAGACTTATGCTGTAGCGTTATTTTTTGTTTTCTTGCTAAGAGTTGTATCATCATTTGTTGTTTAATCCTACGTTTGTAAAATCGTATCTTAAACTGCACGTACTCGTTTGATAATTATCTCAGTACAGAAATTTTACACCCATACATAGCAAAGCAAGTGGTCTAAGCTCAAGCTTCTCTATCATTGTTATCATCATTAATGTTCTCTTTCTGATAATGAGAGCATCCTCAAACGGTAATACTGACACCGCACAAACAGATGATTCCCAATCAAATCCTTGGTGGCAGGCCACAAAGAGAGTCGATCTTGCAATTAAACTATTAGACTTTCGGCATCAGTCTTGTGATTTTAGAATCAGCTATATAGGCAATTTTGTTAACAACAAATTTTATAATTGCTAAAGTGATTGATTGTGAGTGGTGGATACAATTTACATCTATGGACCTATCACATTTTCTTGACTATTTACACTCACTTCAATAATTGAGAAACTTGTTGCGGAAAAGGGTTGTCTTTTAGTATTATTGTTTTGGAATCCATTGTTTTATCCATTAGATAGTGGACTATACAAAAGAGTAATACTCTCCCTCTAAATAATCTCCAGTATGAACAAGATCTGATCCCAAATTTCTATAAGATACCAAAATCTCTACTAGTACAGATGTGAACTAAAGTAGCCAGGGGCCATGTCCCTCAAAATCCCACAAAGCTCTTTCATTCTGCATAAACTAGCGTTTATATAGATAAAAAATGTAGGCACCAATCTAGGCTACAAGAAAATTATGTGTTATGGAGATATCAAATAGATTCTGATCTGAATATTAATACAAAGATTTTTTTTGTTTTTGTTTTTGTTTTTTTTTAAAAGAAAGAACTTTAGAGCAGAGGGTTGGTGAAGCCATACAGATTTGATGAGTTTGACTATTTTGGTCAGCGACAGCTCACGTTAGAATTCCGGCGCATGCGGAGGTGTGGATCAAAGGAGCCCACCACTAACCTGCGCTGTTAGGGGGACATTGAATCGTCCTCTCTATCCTTTTTTGAGACTCACACTTTCATTTTCTCAAACACACTACTTGTCGGTTGTGTTGTTTTTTTATTTTTTATTTTTATACTGCATAGGACATCCATGTTTATTGGTTCCAACCTTTGTTTCAATTTTTATTTGGTACTAATGTTCCATGCATGATATAAACAAGACATTTCTTATTTCGATTAAGGGTATGTGGTTAGATCTTATACTTAAACCATGAATACTACAAATTTTACTATGGGTTTTGGTATGTCTGTTACCGTTAGCTTTTATAATGCAGTAGATTGATTTTTTTATAAGGAATTGAGCAACTTTTAATTTAAACGGCATTTGTTTATTCTCAATGTACTTTTATAGGGAATTGAGCAATTTTTAGTTTAAAGAATTTGATTATTAGGTTTTGTTTATTCTCAATGTAAGTGTGACCCTTTTGAAGCCTGCTAATTAATGAGTACACAAGAATAGCCAGTTAACAAAAGCTTTTTACTATAAAAGACTTATAAATCAATGTGTACGGATTACAAAAGAGTAATTCACAATTTTATCTATTTTGTTGTTGATGTGATATTGACATTGATCACATTCATTGTTACATCGATTTATAAACTTTTTGTAATAAAATTTATAGTAAGTTTTTAAAACATTTTTCTGGGATACTAAACAAAAGAGTTTGATCCCTCGTTTAAAACTGTCTTCTTAATTTAGCACAAATTGTATTAGTATGAATTTTTATCATCACAGTGATTAAGTTTGACTTTGGATAGAAATTCAAAAACATGCAAGATAGGACATATAATGATGAAGGATTGCTTGATGTGTACTAGACTCGATAACACGCCTCGATGAGTAATTAGTCGTTATTGAATGAACTTGAAAGTTCAAACCCGGCCATGCCAATCTCTTAACATCATAGGATCTTTGTCTCCTGAATACTATCTAGGCCTTTATTTTTTTCCCCTGTTAGAGAATATAATCTAGCCATGCACCTATTATGATAGCACTCAATAACAGTGGATTTGACCCTGTACTTAAAACGCTACCAGTATTAGAGTTTGTTTGGATACCGTTTATTGCTAAAAACTGAAAACACTGTAACAAAATAATTTTTAAATGTGTGAATAGTACCGTGAGACCCAGTTTTGTAATTATTTTTGCTGAATTCCGTATTTGTAGGTCCCATAAACAGTGCATAGGATCCACATAAAAAACTTAAACGCGTTGCTAAATGCAAGTGCTAACCTATCCAAACTTACGCTTAAATCAATTTATGAGAAAAGCCTAACATAGAGGTAATGATATAGAGATTGACCGAAAAGCTTCGGCAGCATGGTTGCATACTTGCATGTGTTCTTATTTGCTTAACTGATAAATTCTATTATCGTCAAAATATGAGAGGGATTCCCGTTTACACCGAGAGTCAACTAGTGTTTTAATCTGATGATTAAAGGTAATAATCATCATGTAGCGGATATTATAGATTGAAATTTTACTGTAACCAAAAAAAAATCGAGATCTGGGTGCTTGGGGTCCATTATCAACTATGGCGATGCGGCGTTTTAGACTTTGCAATATGCAAAAAGCATAACATGCACGGATGATGGACCCCAGTCTCCAATTGAAAGCAAAGAATGGGAGCCCATTGGTTATGGATACATGCAGACTAGATTTATTTTATGATGACATGCCACACAGAACGCATTAAATCTATGTTTGTTTGCAATTCAGTCGAATTTTTGTTCTATCATTTTCATAATAGGGCTATATTGTTTTTCCTTATGTTTCTTCTTTACCCTTTTTATTTTTTAATTTTTTAATTTTATTTATTTATTTAGTGCAGATATGTATTAGCTTTTAGTTTTTCTTTTAAATGGGGTGAATGCCTCTTCAAAGTACTCAGAAGCCAGTGACCTTCCAAATTTCCATCCTGTGTCTGCTTTTAATTCATTATGGTTTCACTACAACACAAATTAGAAACTTTTCCATCAAATAAAAATTACTACTACTATATTAACTAGCTTCTTTTTAATTAACAATTATTTATTTAGCATATTTATTAGTTATTGCTGATTCTATATATTTCTTGAAATTTTTTATGTATCTGTCACCGATGCGTGGGGGGAAGGAGTTGGCTCTGAGTCACCTTTCCCGATTCTCTCATGCATTAACTCCTGTCAAGCCAGGTTGGATGTGTGGAACTAGACAGAATTTGGGCACTTAGGGAAGCAGATTTCTCAATTGCAGAAGAACCTTGAGTGGTTAGAGTTGCAACCAACCTCGCTGGATATTATCAAAGATATAGAAGAGAGAGAAGGGTGGAACTTAATTGCTGGTTGGACAAGGAAGACACCATGTGGAAGCAGCGTTCTCGTCTTAATTGGTTCAAAGAGGGAGACCGTAATACCAGATTCTTCCATGCCAAGGCATCCTCACGGTTTCAAAAGAATTTGATTGAAGGTATATACAATGATGAAGGGTTGTGGCAAGAGGATTAGAAGATTGTTGTGAAGATATTTGTTGACTATTACTCTCAGCTATTTATCTCATGTAGACCTTCGAAGTTTACTGAAATTGTGGATGCAGTCCACCCTAAGGTCACGGAGGGCGTGAATTCAACATTAATAAGGGAGTGATCCCACCAAATTTCAATGATTCTCAGATTGTTTTAGTACCTAAAACCAAAAACCCCAAAAGGGTGACTGAGTATAGACCAATCAACTTGTGTAATGTGGTTTACAAATTGGCTTCCAAAACTCTTGTAAATAGGCTAAAAAGAGTACTCCCATCCATCATCGGTGATATTCAAAGTGCATTTGTGAATAGTAAACTAATAACTGATAATGTGTTGGTTGCATTCGAAACCATGCACCATATAAGCCAAAGGAAGGTAGGAGCTATAGGAGAAATGGCGTTGAAGCTTGATATGAGTAAGGCATATGACAAGGTGGAGAGGGCCTGCCTGGAGAATATTATGGACAGATTGGGGTTTCATCCTAGGTGGAGAAGGCTAATGATGCAATGCATCACTTCTGTCACATACTCTATCAGGATCAATGGCAAGCAAAGTGGCCAAATTATCCCCTCTAGGGGACTACGACAAGATGACCCACTATCCCCTTATCTCTTCTTACTTTGTGTTGAAGGCCTTTCAGCTTTAATTAAGAAAGCTGGCTCCAATGGTACTATGGAAGGGGTTTTTGTCTACAGGGGAGGTCCCAGTTTGTCTCACTTATTTTTTTATAGATGACAGTATTATCTTTCGAAAAGCCACCATTGAGGAATGTGAGGCTTTACAGAAGGTTCTGTTGGTATACAAGCAAGCTTCAGGGCAGCAGCTAAATAGAGCAAAAACCTCCTTGTTTTTCAGCAGTAACACTACCAAGGATGAGATCAAGTCCAGATTTGGGGCACAAATGATCAGGCAGCATGAAAAGTACTTGGGTCTACCATTTTTGGTGGGGAGGAACAAGAAGAATACTTTCAAGGAGGTAAAAGACAAGTTGGCCAAGAAACTACCTAGTTGGAAGGAGAAGTTACTGTCTAAGGCAGGAAAGGAATCTTAATTAAAGCAGTGGCTCAGGCAATCCCAACATATACCATGAGCTACTTCAAAGTTCTTGACTCTTTGTGTGATGAAATGACAAGCTTAATCATGAATTTTTGGTGGGGTTAATGTAAGGATGAATGTAAAATGGCTTGGATTAGCTGGGATAAACTATACACTCCTAAAGCTAAGGGTGGTATGGGGTTTAAACAACTCAAGCAGTTTAACCTAGCACTATTGGCCAACCAGGGATGGAGATTACAAAGGGGCGGAGATTCATTGATGTATAGGGTTGTGGTGGGCCTTTTTATGTACTGGGCTGGATTGTTCTTATCGCACTATGGCTCAATGATTCTGGGGTAGGAGAGTCAGGACTGGCTTAATTGAAATTCACCTTAGGCCAGCTTGCGCGCAAGTTAGAACCCTTGGTAGGAATCTTGATGGAGTCACGAACCTATGGTAGGAAATACCGTCACAAAATGCGTTATAGCAGGAGAAACATAATACGGAAAGATAACTAAAATGTTTTAACTAAAGCACTTGCTACTGACAAATATGATGCTTAAACAATTTCACAAAAGGAAAATATGATAATGTAAGTATGGCAATAGTAAATTAATAACAAAAAAGTGTTAGTCCTTGAACAATCATAACACAAGAAGGAAGAGAATTAGTCTACTAAGCTTGGCTCCTTGGCAGATTCAAGTCCAAGAATGGAACCAATCTCCAATGTAGGCAACCTTACAGGGGAATCCTGCTATAGAAATTGCTCACTTTGAAGAATGGGCCTAGGTGGCTCAACCTCAAATTCTTAACTTGTTAGAGAGTGGGCTATTGAGAGGGAGAGAAATGGGTAGCCTACTAGTGCATGCTCTTTCACTCCTATCACTCCTATTTCCTTACTCACTCTCAGTTTCCTTTGTTTGTCTCCTTTGTTTTCTTAGTTTTCACTATTTCTCTGTTTTCGGTGTTTTCTCCTATTCCTTCTTGTTCTTGTTTACTATGCACGGCTAAGGCCTTTTTATACTGTTTGCTGTTATAAGATTTACAAATTTTACCCCTTAACTACTTTTGGCCTATTGTGGGTGTCTTTCCTGAATTGCCTACTGGTCTGCTAGTTGCCTAGCCATTAGGGCTGTCCACGGGTCGGGTCGAATCAAGTTTAGGTTTGACCTGCACTCGACCCGATTGAATTGGGTGAATGGAAAATGGACCCGCGGTTGACCGAACGTTCGGATCAAGCCCGACAGCATGGGTCATCGGTTGAGAGGATCGAAGTTGGTAGGGTGATTTCAGGTCTTAAGCACAACAACATAGATTTCAAAACCAAACCAAAAACAAAATCAAAACCCAAAACAATCTTTTCAAAAAAAAAAAAAAAAAAAACCCAAAACACAGATGTAGGAACCAAGTATAAGACTTCTGGGCCTTAAATCACTTGGGCTCACAATTTATTTGTAATGGGCTTGAGGATTTCCTACTATGGGTCGTTCTCGGCAGAGAGACTCAAAGCAACACTCAGTTGATACTCATTCCCTTGGCTGTTTTCTCTCAATTTTTCTGAACCCCTTCTTCTCCCAACTTTCTTCTATTTATAGCCAAGGTTAGTGGGGAGATTATGATTACAGCCATCGTTAGTGCTACTGAAGGTCCAATATTATCTGGTTAAAGTGGATGTTTAGGTGAGAGGGCGGTGCAGCATTTATGATCTTGGAACTTGGTTCCATCTTGACCGATTATGTTCGGCAACTCAGTTTCCCGTGCATATCATGATTTTCCCGGACACGGCTCATACGCTTGACCGGGCAAGCTTAACCGGTCACCTCTTGGAACTCAATACCCAAAACTTGTTTTTACACTAAGGCAGTTTCAAGGAGGGCATAAGGTAACTGGACCTTTCTGCTGGGCCTGCGCCCAAAGCCGGTATGGGCTTGGGCCCGGGGCCTATATGGGCCTGGGCCCAAGGCCAGTATGGGCTTTGGGATCTCGGTGCCGTACAACAGAAATCAAAATCCAAACCAAAAACCCCAGATTTATGTGACTAAAATGAAATCAAAACCCAAAACAATCTTTTCACAAAAAAAAAAAAAAAATCCCAGAACAAAGAAATCAAAATCCAAACAAAAAACCTATATCTATAAGACTAAAATGAAAAAAAAAAAAAAAAGAAAAAAAAAAAGAGAGAGAGAAGATTAAACCAGCATCAGCACCACCACTCCATCCCCCACCACCAACACATCAATCACAAGATCAATATTAGGATATATGTGTTTTACTTGTTAAGAACATATATCACTACTTTATGTAATTGGCTTATCCTTTGACAAAATGCACTTTACTTGTATTTGAGTAGATTTAGGATGTATTTAAATACTTCAAGAAACCATGTTTCAAGATCAAATGTTGAAGCCTTCAAGTTTGTCCAAGAAAACAAGTTGATAGTGCAAATTCAATAAAGCTCGACAACTGGCTCGACAACTGCATCTATCGAGCTTAAGAAAGCTGTTCAAAGACTGGTGTGCTTGACACCTGCTCGACAGCTTCTCGACACCTTCTATTTGTCAAGGTTTAAGAATTTCAGAATTCAAATATGATTTTCTTGGGATCCGTGAATATGTCTTTGGGCTTTCTTTTCTTCTAACCCTAGACATATAAAAGGATTGTTTTAAGGGTCGTCAAACAGTTCACAAGTTGCACAAGCATTGAGCAAACTCTGTTCAAGCAAATTATGATCGGAGACGAAGTTCTTGCCCTAGTTCATCTCTTTCTCTTGAAGAAGTTGCTGTGTATGTGCACCGTAGGGTTTTGTGACCAAGCATCTTCTTGATCTTCATCGTGTGGATGAACAACCAACAACCTTCTTAGTTGGTGATTGAAGTCGCGTACTGGGATTCGTGAAATTTGTTAGTTACGTACTTGGGAGTCATGCATCAAAAAGGGGAACTGTTACTACAGAACAAGTCCAATTGGGTATTGGGGTAAGGGTTCAACTATAGGTTGGTAAGGTACTTGGGATTCCTTTACGTGTAACCGTTTGTTGTGATAATAATGGAGTTTCGGGAGTGGTGACCTGAAAATCACCTAGTGGGGTTTTTACCGTTAGGTTTTCCCCATTTGTAAACAAATCACCGTGTTATTTATATTTTCGTTGCATAATTAGTTTATTGGTGATTTGTTTGTACTACCATGCGTTTACATGATAAATTGATTAATTAATAACTTGACTAATTAATTAATTAATTTCTATCACAAGGGGTCATTCAGTTTGTGGCCTATCAAGTACAATTTTTTTTTTTTTAAAGAAAACTTTTTTTACTAACCCTTCATCAAACTTTAAGTAGATCAGAGGAGGCTTGTGGAGTTGACTCAACCAATAACAATGAGTGCAATGAAAACTTTAAATCAGCGACGGTGCAATAGGGCTAACTAGGTGACATCGGCAAGTAGGCTAGGGTTAGGGGCGACGATAAAGCCAAACTTGGCGGCAGTGGCGGTAGCAAGGTGGCTAGGGTTAGGGATTTGAGAGAGAGATTAGAGAAAGGGAGAGTGAGAAATTAGAGAAAGTGAGAGAACTCTCAGGAACTTTTTTTCATTTTTTGAGACTGAACTCTTTGGAACTTGATTATTCCTGCCATTCAGACTTTAATGGTTTTTACTTTGCTAATTTTTCTTTCTTCACCCATTTTTCATATTGTTGGGCTTCTTCTATCATTGGGCGCTTTTGCCAAAATGGGCATCAACATTCAACCCTTGAGCATATGAACTGCTCCTGCGGTTCATATGTGAACCCCAAAAAAAAAAAAGTTTTTTTTTTCTTTAATAGTGGGTCCTGCCTTATTTTCTTTCCTGTTGTGAACAATGTTGTCTCTTCAAATTTCCCAATTTAGTTTATTCTAAAACACAGGCTCTGCTTCATTAATACAATGCTTCTTTGGCAACTGACCCATTGCATCCTTTCGCATCATCTTTATTATCATTAGTACTTAAACTCATTCCTTTTCCATCATTCGCTTAGAACGCCTATTCATTCCTTTTCCTTCACCGTGTCTTCTTTCCTAAAACTTCCCCACCAATCTACTTTGATCAAATAACCCGTCATGACACCGGTGAAAGGTGAGGGTTCTTCTTGCCGTAAGGGAAAAGAAATTGCCATCGATGATCCTCCTGCCAAAACCATAGGCAAAGATGCTCCTCTCTCCGAATTGAAACACTCCAAGGAAGAGGAAGGGGGTCGCGACCCAAACAGCGAGTGTGCTCCCATCATTGATCTGTGGTATGACACCCACATCCATTTCCTGGTGGTGCCCGGTGATTAGTTGCCTCTGCTGTCGGGTCGCATGTGGCTCTCCATTTGCCGCAGTGACACGGAGGTGTTTTAGGCCCCTTTGGCTTCTTTGATCCCCGATCTTGATATACACTAAGGAACTTCGCTTCCCATGCCCATCCTCTTCGAATTTGGGTTGGGAACCTCTTTGGGTTGAAAAGAGTGGGTAGATGAAGAGTTGTCCAATACGGGTTTCATGGTGGCGTTGCAGGGGGTCGACGTGTTGAAGGCTATTGTTTCATCGCGTTGCCTGTTCAACTATAAGGACTTGTTCAACTTTTGTCATTTAGTCCGACAATGGTGTAGCACCACCCATACCTTTTTCCTTTCTTGCGGTGAGATCACCGTGACCTTGGAGGATGTAACGAATCAACTATTGTTGCCCATTCTTGGTGATGTAGAACCGAGTAATATTGAGCTTTCTCCCAATGAGGAGGCTGTGGAGGCCGAGTTGAAGAAAGGTGTAAGGTTGAATTTAATCAACCATGTGTTGGCTTTATTCCGTGACATATTTGCTTGTAATACAGCACTTAGAAATCCTGTATTTAGGTGGGAATCATGTAAGGGTAGTGTGTGAGAGAATGTATAGAAATGCTCAAGACTGTGCAGTGAAGCAGAGACTCACGGCTAGGACTCGCGGCTTGCAAACCGCCAAAAGTTGTACATGCGCAGAGCATGCAGGGGAGCTGAACAGTCATGCCAGCTGGAACACTACAGGACAAAAATCCAGACTGGCCATTTAGCTAGCTCGCGGCTTGAACTCGCGACTCACTTAAGTCGTGAGGTCAAGTCGCCAGCCAGCCCTTTTTTGGAAAAACTGACTCTTCGCATTCCATTCTCACACCAGTATAAATACCCCTCATTCCCACAAAATATGTGTGGCTATTCAGAAAGAAAAACCCTAAGAGAGGTTTCTTCAAAACACCCACCCAATTAGAGAGAGCTACTCATTCTTAGAGAGAAACCTTTGTAGTCTCTTCTCATTCCCTCTCTCATTGTCATACCTATTGAGAGGAGATTTCTATCCAAACACTACCCACACCAATTTAGAGTGTTGAGTGTTTTTCGAGTTTTGGGAAGCATTGGAAGATGCCAAGGATGGCGGATGCTACGGTCTAGTAGCGGAATCCGGTAAGCTAGAAAAGAAAAAGGTTCGGCGCAACCTCGTTGGAGCAAGAAGCTTGGAGGGCTTAGGTACATCGGGTAGATTAGGCTTGGAAGGTCTATTGCTGTTCATGTATCCCAACTACATTTTCTAGTGGATTATTGACCGCTTGGAGGGTGGCGGAGAGGTTTTACGCCGAGGGCTTCGGTTTCCTCTTCAATAACACATCGTGTGTTGTCCTTGTATTTGCATCTCTCTTCCCTTTATATTTGCCTTTTATTTTCTACTGTGGATGTGATTTATAATTGGCTTAGATTGATTTCCAATTCTGTTTATAGCTTATATTCATTTTCTGCACACTAGTTGTTTGACATAAAGCTTAAATTGGTTAATTTGTAAATTGGAGGTCTAAACGTTCAAGAGTGTTTATACACATATTTGAACTTTCAATTGGTGTCAGAGCGGGTATACTTGTTGTGGTTTAAATACCTAAGTGTGATCCTTGACCCCTTGTGTTTATTTGCCATGGATTGTGCTTTGTATGCCTCTTTGTATGATTTGATTGGTGATGAATGTAACATACCACGTGTTTGTGAAAATGCCTCTATGAGTGTTAATCCTCATAAGTGTGATGACATGTTATTTGAATCTATGGGTGTTGTTGACAAACTCTTGAAGAAAAATGCTAAGAAGTTTCAAAAGAATTTGAACAAGTTATTTTGTGAAAAGGATGATTTGATTGCTAAGCTCAATGAATCCAACGAATTGGTTGAGAAATATAAAAAACTTGCTGAAATTTCTCTTGAAAAGCTGAAAGAATTTGAATGTTTGAATATGGACTTGGATGCTAAACTTGTTTTGTCTAACAAACTTGTTGATGAGTTAAAATGTGAAAATGAATCTCTTAAGATGCATGCCAAGTGTTTGATTGCTGAACCTACTGCTAAAAAGGATGATAATATTTATTGCAATCATGTTGTGGTACCTGATTTTGTGCCTAGTGTGTGTTCTACCTTAAAGGACAAATCAGTGTACATTCCTCCACATAAAAGAAATCAAAAGGTGGAGAGAAAGACTGTTAAGTCAAAGCCTCCGTTTAGGTCTCAACCTAAGATTTTGGATGGATCTAAGTTTGTTCCAACTTGTCACCATTGTGGTGTGATTGGTCATATAAGACCTCAATGTCATAAGTTGAAGAGGGAACAAAACTATATTGCTAAAAGCTTTCCCAAAAGGCCTAGTGGACCTAAACACATTATGTGTCATCATTGTGGTGCCTTTGGTCATCTAAGACCTCAATGCTCTAAGTTTCATGCTTTTAAAAGAATCAAAAGAAAAGAAAAACTTGAGCTTTTTGGAAGTTGTGATAAAAAGAGTAAACCGGTTTTGAGTGAAAATAGCATGTTGTTAAAGAAAATGTTTAATGCTCTTAACTCCTTGACTATGTGCATCTCCGGTTCTCATTCTTCCAACCCTCGTCTCACTTCTCTTGAGACACTCATTCCAAACAATCATTCCGTTTGGATGAGGAAGGGTTCCTATGGTTGAGCTTTTGTTCTTTTGGTCCTTGATCTAATTCTTTCGATTTTTGTAGGACCCTTCATGCATTAAATGTCATATCTTCATGCATTTTGTGCATCTTGCATTTATTTGTATGCATTGTTTCATTTTTTATCTTACTTTTATGTTTTTGTTTTGTGTGAGTAAAAATCCAAAACCACATAAAAAGTAAAAAAAAAAATCAAAAAGTTTGATCATATATGTTTGAGCACATATCACATGTGAGTTTGGCCTTGTACCTTTGTACAAACGGATTTGTGCATTTACGAGCTTAGCTTGTTATTTTTGCACTTATATCTTTATGGGAAAAATCTTGACATCTTTGTGTGATTGTTGTAAATCGATCTTCAAGCTTGTCATGAATGATTTGTCAATAGTCATGTTGGTTTTGATACATGCGTAGACTTGTACTTATATCTCTTCCCACTCTTTTATTTTTATTGCTTAAAGAGCTCAATAAATGTAAATCTCAAAATGAAAAGAGATAATGAGCTGCAAAAGCCGTCGCAAATACTAGTATTTGACTAGGAAAAAGGGAAAGCGACTTATATGAAATTGTATGATGCCCCAAAAAGCCAAAGGCTTGTTCATCAAATTGAAATATCACAAATTTCAGGCATCGATCTCAAAATGAGATGTTTTGATTCAAAATGATAAAATGTTAAGAATTGTAAAGAAGCCAAATGAAAAGCTTCATTGTATGTAATCATTTTTTTGTGGGAGGTCATATATGTTCATTTCTATAATTGAGATAGACCACTTGACTTAGTACTAGTTGTGTATGACTTGATTGAATTAATCATTGAAACTTCATTCTAGACTAAGGACTATTCCACATTTGATAGACACACACAACACACATGCCTAATGTTCAATGAATGTCTTATTCATTTGTTAGATTGTACTTGTCTAAATGTGATGTGTGTGTGCTCAATCATATATGGTTCAATCCAAAAAGATTTTTGATCATTTTATATGTTTTTGGAAGTGATTTTTATCATTTTTTGTGTTTATGTTTAGTGCTTATTTTGTTTTTCAATGTTTAAACATGTTCTGTTTTGAAAAACAAGTGTCAGAATTTTTGGCTACTCATTTTGGCTACTTGCGCGAGCTGGCAGCAAGCTGCCAGTTTTGGCTACTCAGTTTAGCGACTTGCAAGTTGCGAGTTTAAGCTGCGAGTTCATCCAGAGAGGTTTCGCGGCTCTCTCGCGACTTGGCTCGCGACTCGCTAGTCGCGAAGCGCCCAGAATCAGCTTTTTAATAAGCTTTTTCGTGGGAAACTTGTTTTAAACCTCTCCCATCCTCTCTAAAACCCCTCTTTCAATATTTTTACATCAAAACCCAACCAATTTGAATGATTTTTCATTCCCTTAACATCTCTAAGGTAATTATAAACTATTTTCATTAATTTTGATTCTTAGATTATGTTTTGGAGAGTTTTGTGCTCTTGGTTGTGATTTTTATCATAGGGGTTGGGAAAACTTATTTTTTGTCAATTTTCTTCATGGGATTGGTTTCTTTTGATGATTTGCATTGGATGTTGGCCCTTGTGGCAGAAAGAACATGTATTAAGGGTGGTTATCATAATGTTCATGCATTGTTTCACATTATTGTTCATAGTGTGCATGCTAGGTGTTTGATAAAATGCCTCTTAGACATTTTCTCGCTTGTTTGGACTCCGATGAGTATCAAACTTTGGGGTTTCTCATGTTTCCTCATTAGGAACATATTTGGTTCATTGGTTGTGTATTTTGCACACTTTACTCCACATGTGCATTTTTCATGCATTGGTCATACATTGCACTTAAGCCACATCTTTCACACACCTTTGCTACCCTTGTCATGCATTGGTCTTTACCTTCTTTCTTCATCCTAGCATGTCATGTTTACCTTATACTTTGTAGCATGTTACTTTGTCTTAGGTTTGAGTTTCATTTTCTCATTCATCTTGCACCCCTCATGCATCATTATCATTGTTCGTTCTTTCATCTCTTGCCCTCTTTTCTCCTTGACCCTTTGTCTATTCCTGACAAAAAGGGAGAGAGTATACTCTAGAGAGTATACCAGAGTGTTTTGTCATTTCTATATGACTCTTGTTATGACTCTTGTGCACATCCTTAGGGGGAGAAATTCTATTTCTCGTGCACATTTGTACAGGGAGAGATTTTTCATAGTGGAGATGCATATACTAAGGGAGAGAAGACATTGTGTTAACTAGAAAACTTTGTTCTGTTTGTTTTCTTGTTGGTTTTATGGTACTTTGAGTTATGCTTTGTTGTTCTCATTGCATCATGTTTGTGCTTTGGACATGCATATATCCCTATGCTATTATGCTTCCTTGAATGCATGTTCGGATGATCATTTGCTTTGCTATGTGATCATTGTAGTCATTTCTATGTGACTGTTTTGGTGTTTGATCAAGTTTCTCATATGTTTCACAACATGTTTACTTGATCGCTTTTTACTTATTACATTATACTTGTCCTTGTATTACTTGCTTTACCTTGAGGGTCTAATGTGTTTTGTGCAAGTGTTTCAGGTTACAAGTATATATGTTCCCAGTGCATCACAGCTTCTCATCATTTTGAAGGGGAGAAACTTTAAACACTTTTAGTTTATATTGTTTAAGTTTTTATTCAATATAATGTGCTTTGTACCCATGTGCTTTTGTAAGCTTTTAGGGTTATGTTTTATGCATTGTTCTGTAGGCTTTATGGTTTGTACCTTGCTTTTATGCAGCCTTTTATACTTTGTAAAATCAGTACTGTTAACTAAATGTCTTGCATTTTGATTTATGTACTGTCACTCTTGTGCCCTTATAGGATTGTTCCTAGATGCATATACTTAGTGTATTGTGCATTGGTTGAGTGTTGGGCATACAAGTAACTTGCATTGTTCTTGTTAGCTTGTATGTTCAAGTGTTCATTCCAAGTGTGAATGAGCATTGTGATCACTACCTTGTAGTGATTGCTTATTTGATCAAGCCATGGTTTGTTTCTTAACTCCATCTTTGCTTGATCACATATTGCCTGTTTCATATGCATTTCATGTTTTCTGCATATAATGATCATGGTGTATTGTTGTGTTTCAGGAGTTTCATGCTCATATGATTCAAGAGCTTCACAGCTTCTAGATTTAGGTGTGAGTGAGTTTTGCCAATGTTCCCAAACTCACGTTTAAGTCTAGAGTCTGTTTTAGGGTGTTTTGTCACGGAATAGCCAAAGGGGGAGATTGTAAGGTTGAATTTAATCAAACATGTGTTGGCTTTATTCCGTGACATATTTGCTTGTAATACAGCACTTAGAAATCCTGTATTTAGGTGGGAATCATGTAAGGGTAGTGTGTGAGAGAGTGTGAAGAAATGCTCAAGACTGTGCAGTGAAGCAGAGACTCGCGGCTAGGACTCGCGGCTTGCAAGCCGCCAAAAGTTGCACATGCGCAGAGCATGCAGGGGAGCTGAACAGTCATGCCAGCTGGAGCACTACAGGACAAAAATCCAGACTGGCCATTTAGCTAGCTCGCGGCTTGAACTCGCAACTCACTTAAGTCGCGAGGTCAAGTCGCCAGCCAGCCCTGTTTTTGGAAAAACTGACTTTTCGCATTCCATTCTCACACCAGTATAAATACCCCTCATTCCCACAAAATATGTGTGGCTATTCAGAAAGAAAAACCCTAAGAGAGGTTTCTTCAAAACACCCACCCAATTAGAGAGAGCTACTCATTCTTAGAGAGAAACCTTTGTAGTCTCTTCTCATTCCCTCTCTCATTGTCATACCTATTGAGAGGAGATTTCTATCCAAACACTACCCACACCAATTTAGAGTGTTGGGTGTTTTTGGAGCTTTGGGAAGCATTGGAAGATGCCAAGGATGGCGGATGCTACGGTCTAGTAGCGGAATCCGGTAAACTAGAAAAGAAAAAGGTTCGGCACAACCTCGTTGGAGCAAGAAGCTTGGAGGGCTTAGGTATATCGGGTAGATTAGGCTTGGAGGGTCTATTGCTGTTCATGTATCCCAACTACATTTTCTAGTGGATTATTGACCGCTTGGAGGGCGGCGGAGAGGTTTTACGCCGAGGGCTTCGGTTTCCTCTTCGATAACACATCGTGTGTTGTCCTTGTGTTTGCATCTCTCTTCCCTTTATATTTGCCTTTTATTTTCTGCTGTGGATGTGATTTATAATTGGCTTAGATTGATTTCCAATTCTGTTTATAGCTTATGTTCATTTTCCGCACACTAGTTGTTTGACATAAAGCTTGAATTGGTTAATTTGTAAATTGGGGGTCTAAACGTTCAAGGGTGTTTATACACATATTTGAACTTTCAAAAGGGATGAGTGGCAATGCGAAGTTGTCGCATTGGGTTAGGGATTTCTCCAAGGCTTTTAACGTAGTCTGTTGTATGACCTTTGTTGCATTTTTGGCTTTGTAAGTTTATCTTTGGCTCTTACCCTTATTATGCTGTAAAACCTTTTTATTTCCGATTAGCCATAAAGATTTTTGTCGGGGTGAGTCTGCCATTGGCCCCTATGTTTCTAAGTCATCTGTACATGTAGTTGGAAATTTTGTAAAGTGATGAGAAGCAGGCAAGCTCCTGCTACATAATTACTACTTCTGCCCACAGTACCATTTTGCAGCATCTGCTATGGGAGCGTTGTGGCACTTGGCTAAGTGCAAGTTTTTCTGTTTTGCCAAAGAGAGGTATCATTCCTGTCTAAAGATTATTACTGATTTTTATGACTGTTTTGTATCTGATTTTCCATCAACTTATTGCTGGGTTATGTTGAAGTCGTTTGGGCATCCTGCCATCGAGTTTTTTGATAAAGGAGTTGTCTTTTGTTGGAGGGCATATAGGAATTTGGGCACTGGCTTTACATGTCCTGATTCGGTTATGGGCCCCTTTAACTGACACTGCTGGGACCACCACTCCGTTGACTGCCTTTGATGAGAGGGGGATTACGTACTTGGTAGACACTAATGCTAGGTGGCTACCTTACCTTGCTGATGAGGGCATCTGCTTTGTACAATATTTTGCCAACAGAGTGAGGAGGCAGTTTGGGTTGGATCAGGACATACTTGATGATTTCTCTGCCACTCTAGAGTCTGCTACTTTTGTTCGACCAATCCTGCGGCTTATTGCTTTTGAGTTTTTGAGCAAACATTTCACAACAGTCACTATTCCAAGTTCACAGTGAGAGGGTCTTTGCACAACTGCGATGCATGGGTATTGGCAGACTGTGATGACTTCATTTGAGCCAGAGTTGTTGGGTTGCCGCGGGTTTTCTCTCATTCCCCCTAATGGTCTCCATGCCATCATTTTTGCCAACGCACGATTGTTACTTCCTACCAAGTCTGTGGTGGCATATGCTAGGAAGTAGAGTAGGTCTACTATATTTAAGTGGCAGGTAAAAGAGAAGGGGTGGTACTTGTATGCTAGTGAGTACCCCACGGGTTGGGAAAAAAAGGTGAAGGTGGTGAACCTTCCTGCGCTTACGAAGAAGGGCTCGATGTCTCGGTTCGCTAAGCCCAAGTCTACCAGAAGAGGGGATGATTCTTCTAAGACTTGTTCTTACATCGTTCCCTATGAGGGTGGTCTTCCTCCTATTGGTAACATAGTTCTTGAGGTTTCTCCTCCTCCTTCTGCTTGTACTCGTTCCAGCAGGCACCTTACTACAATCAAGCCCAAGCCTTCCGCTCCACGGCCATCCATGGATGCTCCTCCTTCTAGCAAGACCCGTGGCAGCAAGAGAATGACATCTCCACCACCTCTATCTACCACTACTGAGAGGAGAGTATATTATCCCCGACCTTACTTCTTTATTTTTTCTTATTCATAGGGCCTTCCTGCGGCCAACTCCACATATATACTTATGCATCTCCCTCTTTTTTCTTCTCATTATTTCTTGGTAGTCTAAGCATAAGAAGGATACTCCTGCCACCTAACCCATCTTACTTGACGAGCTCGAGTTGGAGGTATATTCCTTCTCTTCGCATGCATTCTTATTGCCACATGTTGTCATGTGCTTACTTTCTTCTTTTTCATTATTTCATTCTTTTTGCGTGTTTATTTATTTCTTCTTCCTGCCTTAACATTCGTCTTATTTCTTTCTCTTCTTCCCATTTTTTGTTTTGTTTTTAGGTTGATCCCAAGCCCTTTTTTGTTTATCATCCCACGAGTTAGGAGGTCCTTGCTGCTATGGGCACACCCATGGAGGGTTTTTTGATGGGGCAGACATAATGGCTGAGGCCATGGCCTCTACTTCTACTGCTACACAAGGAGCTCCTGCCAAGGCTTCAATTCCTTCACCCAGACCTGGCCCTGTTGAGGAGTACCCAGACTGAGAGGGTTGGTGAGTCTATTCCTACTCCTGTCGAGACTTCCACTATTCAGAAAGAAGTTAATCCTGTAGGTGCATCATAGGCTGAGAGTGCTTCTCTTGCTACTCCTTTTGTCATCTTAGCTAGCGATCCCTTCGTTGCCTTTTCTCAAGCCATAAAGGATGGCTCTTCCTTGGTGGTCACTCCATCTATTCTTAGTTCTTCCACCCGTGGGCCTGATGTGGATTTGTCTTCTAATAAGAGATTCGAAGAGGCCTTTAAGGATTCCAAGGATGAGCTTGTCATAAGGAAGAGGCTTTTTGATTCTGATGAGGACGTTGAGCACGAGACTGAGGCCATGGTTATGTGCCTCTTGTCCTTGAAAGATCTTCCTTTTCTTTTCTTCCTGTCATTTCCTGGTAACAACTTCTAACTACTCTATGGATCAATTTTCTTGGCTACAAACATTCTTGAGGAGTCCAAAACTATAGTAGACATTGCAATGCCTACAACCCCTACTTCTGCAATACCTGTAGCCCCCACTCCTACGAATTTTGGTACTTTCTTTTCTCTCCTATCTTCTCTAATCTTCATTATGGATTCATCCTTTCACTTTGTCTATCCCTTGTGAACTCATGCTATACTTCATATTTCTTCCCAAGTCTGACTCTTGTCGAGGTGGCTCCATCCTCTTGGTTTGAGGTTGGCATTAGTTTTGCCATAGCTCCTGATCCAGTGAGAGAGGCCGGTTCTTCATCCAATTTGACTAGCTCGAGACCAATGATCTTGATCTTGTGGATTTTTGGGGTGTTGGTGCCCTTTATGTTGACTTGCACGGTTTTTGGGTTCTTAGGGAGTACATTTCTCATTTGGAGGCAGTCTATAACAGTCGTGGGGACTTCATGCAAGGGTTTCTTTTTGGCCGATCCATGAGGGAGTACTTCCTCAAGCTATTTGGGAGCGTGATGAATGACATTGAGCATAACTTTATCGACACTATGTTTATTGAGAGAATCCTGTAGGGGAGGGCTGCAGTTCAGGAGTTGATCAGAATTGGATTTGTTGTGGAGTTCATACTAGATCACCTACGAGAGATTGCTTAAGCCTTCTTTATGAAAAAGGTTCAACTTGCTGTGGATGCCATAGATGCTCACATTGAGACTTTGAAGAAGGAGGTGGCAGACTTAGAGGCATGTCATGAGTGTCTCCTTTCTAATGTTGTTGGCCCTAACCACTTTGGAGATCAGACCCTTATTTTAGGCCTTTGATTACATTATGTAGTTTTGTATTTCCTTTATTTTCTTTCCCTTTTCGTCCTACCCAGTACACTTCTTTATTTCTCTAGCACTTATTTGATAAGTCTGACATGACTTATATATTTTGGGTCTGTAATCTATTACGCTACATCTGCTATAGCTATTACTATGATTATGATACAGTATGTTTTGCTAATACTCCATAGTCTTCATTACTTTTACAAATAGAAACACACTACAATACTTTTTTGTGACGCTATCCCTTAAAAGGGTGGTCACTTGGAGGAAAGAAAGAAAACTAAACAAGATAAAGAAATAAATACATAAATTTTTTTAGGAATAATAACACTTTGACTATTTGCCATTAATGGCGTCCATTAGATTTTTTCCATTTATTTGAGCCAAACGGTAATACCCACTTGCATATGCTTCCCTTACTACGAAGGGTCCCTTCGAAAATTTAGATGATTTTGCCATACCTCGCCTGACGTGGTCTGCTGTTTTAAGTACAAGCTATCCTTCTACAAACACCCTTTCTTTGGTTGTTCTGCCATAAGCATCAGTCTTTTTTCCCCTGTATCTACGGCTACACGTTTGGGCTTCCTCCCTCTTCTCGTCTAATCCTTCCAAGTACTTGCATCTTTCTGCCGTGAAAACTCCCTTCTCCTTTTCTTTCTTTCGTGCCTGTATGATCCTTAAGGAGGGCATTGTCACTTTAGCTGGGCTCATTACCTTCGTTTCATAGACTAGTGAAAAGGGTGAAAATCCTGTGGCAGACTTGGGAGAGCCTCGGTAGGCCCAAAGAGTGTCTAACATTTGAAAGCTCGAAATGTGTGAAAACACAAGAGTTTGTTTAGACTCTCAATTCAAATTACGGCTTGGTTGATTTTACACTAACTTAATACTACGTGCGGAATAGTGTAAACATAAGCATACAAACACGAGAGCTACTCTAATCCATATTTAAAGCAACACAGCAGTAAAATGAAATGAACAAGAGTAGGGAAGAGAGATGCAAACACAGATAACACCGAGACGTGTTATTGAAGAGGAAACCGAAGAACTCGGCAAAAAACCTCTCCGCCGCCCTTCAAGTGGTAATCGATCTACTAGACAATCAGTTGGGATACATGGGTAAGCAAGAGACTCTCCAAGCCTAATCTACCCGCTGTATCTAAGCCCTTCAAACTCCTACTCCAACAAGGCTTCTCGGAACCGTGTCTTGTTTAGCTCTCTGAATCCCGCAACAAGCTCTATGTTGCATCTGCCATCCTTGGCTTCTTCCAATGTTTCCCAGCAGCACCAAATCCTCACTAGACACTCTTAAAAGGTGTGGTAAGTGTTTGGGCTATTGACCTCTTAATGGTATGGAAATGGAGAGGTAGGAGATGAGAAAATTCCACAAACAAATGTGTAGAGAATTGTTGGTATAATAATTTCTAACTCTCAAGTGTTTTAGCTAGGGTTTTCTCTTAGAAACTCTCTATCACATTTGTGGGTAATATGGGTATATATAATGAGGGTACAAAAAGTGTGTATCAGATAGTACAGACTGGCAGAACAGAATGTCTCGCGGGTGTCTCATGAGAAGGCCTTACCCACGATCTACTCGCCAGACACAACTGTCTCCATTTGTATTGAATCTTCGCATTCCAGTCATGTGCAAGACACATGCTTCACTTCGCAGGAAGCTTAGTCACAAGACACCCGCGAGAAGTCTTTTGGCTTCACTTGCTTGTGTCTTCACACACCTTCTCTCTAACACACAACCCTTACAATCACATCCCACAATAAATACAGGGTACACAAGATTGAATATAATTATAATCAAATTTGGCACGGAATAAAAGCCAACAAAATACAAATTTGTAAATCACAACTTTATACGTTTGCCTATCCCCCGATGTATTCCAGACTCATCTTGCTAATGATCTTGATGATAGTCTTGTTTGTTGCTTTTGATTGCACATTCCCTTAGGTGTAGTAAGGCAATGACCGGTGGTGTTTAATCTGATAAAATTCCAGCATCTTTCGAATCTCACTATTGACAAATGGAGTGCCATTATCACTTATGATCCTATGAGGTACCCTGAATCTAACAATTATATTCTCCTTGATGAAATTTTCCACGGTTCTTCATGTGGCCTTACGGAGTGGTATGGCTTTCGCCTATTTGGTAAAGTATTCCGTAGCCACAAGGATCCATATGTACCCATGAGAGGATAGGTTGACTGGTCCCACTAAGTCAAGACCCCAGGTATGGAAAGGCTATTGGGTGACCATGCTATGTAAACTTTGTGGGTGAGTGTGAATCAGGTTAGCCTGCACTTAGTAGCTGTGGCATTTCTTCACAAATTCTATTGTATCTTTTGTCATAGTAGGCCAATAATAACTCATTTGTAGCATGCACCGGCATAGCTTCTTCTGTCCTTGTTGCTCTCCACATTCCCCTGCATGTACCTCCTTTATCATTTCCCTTGCTTCTTTAGGACCTAGACATCGTAATGGTCTCCATTATACCTTTTCTTAAAAAGGATCCCCTTATGTAAAAAGTAGCGCACTACCAGCTTTTTAAATTTATATCTTTTACTATGCTTCTGTGGTAGGACAACTTTTGCCAGGTATTGCACGAACGGGCTTCTCTAGTCTTCACTGGTGAACATAGCGTAACTTTCCTCCCAGTCAATAACCAAATGGCAAGCTTCACACTGGGTTTGGACTAGGTCTTCATCCTTACCCATGCTTGGCCAATAAAAACCCACTCTCTGGAGTCTGCGGTAAAGGTTGATCTCGCCACAGAACCCGCAGGTTTTGCCATGCACCTCCGTCAATTTTCTTTGGGCCTCTTCGTGCCCTACACATCGTGATAGGATCCCTCCTAGCATTCTGCGATATAATTCCCCTTTCATCAGGGAATAGTCTTTTAACATTTTCAAGTTTGCTAGGTCTCGTTCTTTTAACAGGGCTTCCTTAATAGGAACCCTCCAGTCCTCTTCACATTCTTGCTTTTTCCGGAACCTCTCTCGTAGTATTTCAACAATATATTCCCTTCATTTATTGACATTGACTCTAGTACTACTACTTTGGAAGCCTAACTGTGAGCCCAATGCAGCTAGTGCATCCACGTACCAATTCTCACTTCTTTGGGCGTGCTCTATCTTAAACGTCGAAAACCTTTCTTCCATTTTCTAGGCCAGTGTCCTGTACGAAGCCAAACTTGGTTCTTTCAAAGAGAAACTCCCTTTGGCCTAGCAAACCCCCTGTATTGGCTGGGTACAAGTAGGTGGTGCCTAAGCCTTGTGCGTGCTCCATTCCCATATGAGTCCATTGCTTTTCTGGTGTTCATGCGTTTGCCATTGCCAGTAGGTTTGTTTGGCCCTACTGCTTGTTCTGTTACTTGTTTAACTCTTGTGGCATCAATGAGTCATTGGGTCTTCATTCTTTGCATCTCGTTTCTTCTTTGGGCTGGGCATTGCTTGGGTTTGGGCTTTTTCTTCTTTAATTCAACCCTTGTCTCCTTTCACTTTTGGTTTGTGGGCTAGTTGGTACTCCTACCATGTCATTGCATTGTTTCTGCCACGATATCATTTAACTTTGTTTGCTAGACTTCCTCTAGGCTTGCCATGCCAATTTAATGTGTTATTCCTTCTTTTAGTTCATGTTGCCTAGCATTCTTGTTGGGTCAGTCCATATAATAACATCTTGGGCTTTCCCGGCCCAATTTATTCCTTGGGCGTACTCGGCCCGTTTCATCCTTTCCTACTTCTTACATTCCCATGAGTTTTTGCTAAGTCTTTTGGGCTTCCCTAGCCCAACTATCACATCTTTTACTTTTGGGTTTATTGGCCTTCGAACTAATCCCATTTACTAATTTCTTTCTTTGGATTCTTCTTGCCTGTTTTTGCTTTCTTTCTATTTCTTATGATACCCATAGGCTTACCATTTCATTCTTTGGGGCTTCTTTGGCCCGTTTGCTTGCTTTGGAACCATTTTGTTATTTTGTGGGCTTGTGGATCATTATTCCTATTATTCTGGCTTTAATGGTTTTTACTTTGCTACTTTTTCTTTCTTAACCCCTTTTTCACATTGTTGGGTTTCTTCTGTTGTTGGGTCCTTTTGCCAAAATAGGCATCAACAAGGGTTTTCAAGGCAAAGTACTTTCCCTGACTTTATAGAAGCTGGTTTGGGTAGTAACCCTTCTTATGCCTGGGGGAGCATTATGGCAGCACATAATATAATTTAGAAAGGCATTCGATGGCGAGTGGGGAATGGGAAGAGTATTCAGATCTGGATGGATAAATGGCTGCCTACACCTTCTTTGTATAAGGTTACATCTCCATTTTCAACTCTCTCTATGGATGCACGAGTCGAGGAGCTGATTGATATAGATAGTGAGGTATGGATAAATGATGTAAGAAAGCAGATTTTCACGCTTCGCGAGGCTGAGACTATAGGTGGGATTGCTCTAAGTTCAAACCTTCCCGAGGATAAGCAAATTTGGGCTCTAAAAACGTACAGGCCTATTTAGTGTTCGCAGTGCATATTGGACAGCAGTGGAGATGGATTTGATAGTAGGCTCAAGAGGTTTTAGAAATGTCTTTGGTGTGCTAATATCCCTCACAAAGTGCGCCACTTTGCTTGGAGGGCATGCAGAGATATTTTGCCTACAAAGATAAATCTTAAAAGGAGGAAGGTATTGGAGGATAGCTACTGCGAGACATGTCAGGCGGATTTGGAATCATCAAGCCACTTATTCTGGGACTACTACAAAGCTAAGGAAGTCTGAATGGTGTCCACACTTTTTCCTATGAATAATAATCTTCACTTCTCCACTTTCATGGATCTATTGTGGTGTGTGGATATGGTAGTGAGGTGGGATGACGACTGGGTTGAGAAGATAATAATGATTGCCTAGGCTCTATGGACAAACAGAAATGAGTAAAGAAATGGAGGTGATAAAAAACCTAGTCAGGCCTTGATTGACAACTCTCTAGATTATTTGAGGGAGTACCAAGCATGCTATGAGAAACTCGCTAGAGTAAAGTCCACGATGGCCTCGAACTGGACTTCGCTACCACATGGAAGATATAAGATAAAGGTCGATGGTGTAGTTTTTGCTTCTCAGAAAGCTGCTGGCTTGGGTGTACTGGTTAGAGATGCAGAGGGCAAGGTGGTGGGTGCTTGTAGCAAGAAGATCATGGCTCCTCTTTGTGCTGTTGAGACCAAGGCAAAGGCCTTCGAGTATGGACTTCAGTTTGCAAGGGACCTGCTCATCCAAGACTTCATCCTCAAAGGGAACTCGCTGGTGCTTGTGAATGCCCTAAAGGAAATCTCGCCTCCTCCTGCCACGATAGATGTTGTGGTGTACAACTCTCTATCAACTTCTCATGAGTTTTGATGGGTGGAATTTTCTCACATCCATAGGCAAGCCTACCTACTAGCTAAGCATGCTGTAGGCATTATTGATTTTTCTGTTCGGGTTGAAGAAAATCCTTATTTTTTAAAACAAGCTCTTTTTCATGATATAATTATTGCTTTTCAACCTCAAATAAAGAATTCGGTCTTCCCATAAAAAAAAAAAAAAAAAAAATTACAAAAGGTGATATATTGAATTTTTAGATATCATATTTACAGTTGAAATTATAAATTAAATTGACTTAATGTTATTAGATATATTGTTTTAAAGCTTCACAGATATAACCCAGTGGGGTTAGTCAAGTGGTTGGACACTCGGTTTCAAAGTAGCTGTCTTGGGTTTGACTAGGAGCTCTCTAGTTTAAATTCGGACACCGACACTTTGAAAAAATTCCTTGGGCTAATGATTTATCCCACTATGGACTCATCCGTCGCGAACAGTGATTAACTTCTGATTAAAAATACACTGTAAAAAAAAAAAAAAAGAAAAAGAGAAAGAAAGAAAGAAAGAAAGAGAGAAAGAGAGGGCTTCACAGATATAGATTAGTCAAACCCATCTCATTCTTATCTTAATAAAATATAAGCTATACCAACTGCACAGTTATCATTTCAAGAGTGCCACTTTAACTGATTTCAAGATGTTAAAATACTAAAAGACATTTTAATGCTTCTCATCTTTTACGCTAATCAGCTCATGCCACGAGTACATTTGAATACTTGATACTTACAGGTTTGGAACCAATTTAAGCCAAAGAAAATCAAGTCACTTAATATTGTTATTTGCTCAATGCATATGTATAGATACACTGAAAGATATATAATAAGATATATAATATAATTTCTATATATATAATTTAAACACTATTGATTGTCATTTTTATATTTTATTAACTCTTTTAAAAATTTTGTAAGGATATTATTAGGTATAAAATGTAAATTGTCTATTTTTTTTTTAAATTATTGTGAAACACTTTTTTTTTAATTTAATTTTTACAATTCATTTATTCTAAACTCTTTGGTATTTATACTTAATAACTCACTTGGATGAATATTTATGATGTGGTCCTATATTTGATTCTAAAATTAAGAAATAAAGCTCTTTAAGAATAAATAATATATGACACATGATGCAAAATTGGAACTCTAATTTGAAATTCTAATTTGAGTTTCTCTTAACTTCACCTATTATTATATATATAGATATATAGATTATTATTATTATTAATAATTTATAATTCAATGTTACAATTGGAAAATAGATTTAAATCTTGAATATATCCATTGAAAATATTTAGAAATGTCAATGGAACTACAAGGATCTTTGCAAAATAAACAACATTTATCATTCAATGAAGGAACAAATTAATTAATAGATGCCAAACTATACTTTGTATAACTTTTTTCAATGATACACAATTTAATATCTTTTTATTTAATTTGTTTTTGACAAACACACTATTATAATAAATTTTGTATTAAAAATATGTATAATTTAACAATGAAGTTTTCAAAATATTAATCTAATAAAAAATTATTAACTTCTATTGAAGAAGGTTATACCCCGGTGCGATTTTCCACTTCTATATTCAAACCTTATCAATTGTGAGGACAAATATTTTTTAAAAATTTTAGTGGCTTGTGCATCTCAAAATAAAATAAGATTTTAGTGGTCAAATTCCCAATTTTCACCACATACTGCCAGAATTGTAAAGCTTTAGAAAAAATCAGACGAAGAGTGCATTAAAAAGCCTTTTTGTTTTTGGTTCGAGATCTCTAATATTATATTAAAAACTCATAATTGTTGGGTGCAAGCACTGTATGGGTCCAGCCCACATGCTTGGGTCAAAGCTCATTTAATGAGCTTGCTTCTTCAGGCTTCCAAAGTCAGTATGCCATTCCTTGGGCAGTGACTTAGGCGTGTGAGACACGGTGAAACTGAAAAAGGAGAGAAGAAAGAAAATTGATGCTATTCGGCCTTGAGTGGAGAGCTGAAACAGAGAGTTATATTTGGCCATTTTGTGTGAGTTCTAGAGTGAGCAGAAACACAAAGAGATATTCAGCCACTTGAGAGGTGAAGTTTGTGTGAAGAAATAGAGAGAAATACAGTGAGAGTGTGAGAGAGTGAAAAAGAAAAATGAGACATTTTTCTTTACTCAAGTTACACACAAGGAAGATAAATTGGTGGAGTTCTTATGGAGTTTTTGAGTGCTACAACTATGGAGAGTTGGAGTATTCAGAGAAAGATTTTTCTTTTGGCTTTGTGGTGAGATTGTTTTTACTCGAGATTTATTTGCTGTATATCCAATTTATTGTGGACTCAAGTTTAGCATAAACTTGAAAGTTGTAATTGTTAGGTTCTAAAGACTTAGGTATTTATGTATTTAGAACTCTAATGTGTATTGTTGGCAAAACATGATCAAAATAATGTGTTTAGAAGTGTTTTAGTTTTACTCAAAGTTGTGTATTTTATATAAAGTTGAAATCGAGCTAATGCAGAAAAGATTATGCATTTCGGCCTGGCTCGATCGATCGAAGCTTAGGTTCGATCGATTGAATCTCGGGCAGAATACTTTTTTCTGCAGATTTCCAACTCATCCCTAGTTGTTTAAAATGTTTTAGGGTTTTCTAATTTTTCCTAAGTATAAAAGGCAAACCCTAACCACGTTTTAGTGTTGCTCATATTGTGGTTTGTGTAAATTTCTTGTGAGATCTAGAGGAGCTTTCCTTTACACAAACTTAGGGTTTTCAAGAAGAAGATATTTTCTACACCTTGATGATCAACTCGGTTGCTGCCATTGAAGTTTAAAGAAAACACAAGCGGGTGTGCTTGTATCTGGTGGTGAATCCAAGAAAGAAGGAGTCGTGGATTCGGAGCTTGTACGTGATCGTGTCAGTAAATTCTACTGGTTGGTAGTAATAAGAAGTCGAGTGTGGGGGCTTGTAAGTCTTATTGTATGAACTTCGATTCTTTCAAGATAGTGGATTCAAGTTTACCTTGAGGATAGTTAGGTCAAATCCTCCCCAAGTTTTTACCGGTTTGGTTTCCTGGGTGATCATATTTTGTGTTATTTATCTTTCCGCTACTATGCATGATATGATTGTTTTGATTGTGATAACCTAGTATTTGTTAAATTGGACTAAGTAGCAACTTGACTAATTACTTAGGTCAAATCAATTGTGTTTTAAGGGGTCTAAAAACCATCAATAATCTCTATTCATAGTGGATATTTTTCAGAGTTGCCCCATGTTTTTTCCCTCTACACTGGAGGGTTTTTCATGTAAGATTTGGTGTTCTTGTGTGTTTGTGTTTATGTGGTGCTTACTTGAATTTTTTTTTTTTTTTTGTATCCATAATATTGCTATTGCTTGGTAGTTATATATTTTAATTCATACATAGACATTGAGGGGATTAGGATTTTTCCCCAACAAGTGGTATTAGAGCTATTGGTTGCTTGGGTTTGATTGTCTTGTGTTGGATTAAATGGAGAATATGACTATAAATACTATGGTTAAACTCTCGGCATTGAATTATTCGATTTGGAGGCCAATGATGGAGGATGTCCTTTATTGCAAGGATTTGCATGACCCTATTGAGGGTGATAGTGTCAAGCCTAGTGATATGTCAGAAAGAAACTGGGAGAAATTAAATAGAAAAACTATCGGGTGTATTAGACAATGCATCGATGTCGGTGTTTTTCACCACGTGTCTCAGGAATCAAATGCAGAGGCTTTTTGGGAAAAATTAAGGAGTCTTTATGAAAGAAAGACAGCTCAAAATAAAGCTTTTATTGCCAGAAAGCTTGTGAATTTGAAGCTTAAAGAGGGTAAGTCCATTGCCGAGCACCTCAGTGAGTTCTAAGACTTGGTTAATCAGATGGTTACAATGAAGCTAGTAATAGATGATGAGTTGCAAGCTTTATTGCTTTTGAGTTCCTTGCCTGACAGTTGGGAGACTTTAGTAGTGTCACTTAGTAATTCTGCTCCAAATGGTGTGTTACAACTTGCCATGGTTAAAGATAGTTTGCTCAATGAAGAAACTAGAAGAAAGGATGCGGGTAAGGATATTGCACATGCTCTTGTCACAGAGAACAAGGGGAGAAGTAAGAGTAGAAATTCTAAGGGGCGAGCTAAATCCAGAAGTCGATCAGAGTCGAAAGGAAAATTCAAGTGCTTTTACTGTGATAAAGAAGGTCACATAAAAAGGAATTGCAAGGCTTGGAAGAACAAACAGAAAGAGGATAAAAATCAGAAAAGTTGGATGATGAGAACATTGCTGTTGTTATAGTGTTGGAAGATGAGGTCCTAGCTATAGGACAAGATGGTTGTTGTACAGTTTCAGATCCTTATGTTGAATGGATGATTGATTCAACTACTTCCTGCCATGTCACTCCAAGAAAGGAGTTATTCACTTCATTCAAAGTGGAAAACTTTGGAAGATTGAAGATGGGCAATGATAGTTATGCGGACATTGTGGGAATTGGTGATATATGTGTTAGGGCTAACACTGGATACACCCTGATTTTGAAGGATATGTGAGACATGTTCCGGATATTCGCCTAAATTTGATTTCCACTCATGTTCTTGATAAAGAAGGTTATGGAAATTATTTCTATGATGGAAAATGGAGGCTTAGCAAAGGATCATTGGTGTTTGCTAGAGGGAAGATTTGTTGTACACTTTACAAGACACAAGTAAAGTTGTGCAAGGATGTTCTTAATGCAGCTCAGGAGGATTCTTCACCTAACTTATGGCATAGGCGGCTGGCTCACATGAGTGAAAAAGGGTTGCAGATTTTGGCAAAGAAGTCTCTCATTCCCTTTGCCAAAGGTATGTCACTAAATCCTTGTGACTTTTGTTTATTTGGTAAACAACATAGAGTTTCATTTAATATACCTTCTACTAGAAAACCCAATGTATTAGATCTTGTTTATTCTAATGTATGTGGTCCCATTGATGTTGAGACTTTAGGTGGCAATAAATATTTTGTTACATTTATTGATGATGCTTCATGAAAGGTGTAGGTTTATGTTTTGAAAATTAAAGACCAGGTTTTTGAGCACTTCAAGAAATTTCATGCCATGGTGGAAAGAGAGAAAGGGAAGCCTTTGAAGTGTCTCCGTAGTAATAATAAAGGTGAATACACATCTAATGAATTCAAGAGTTACTGCTCTGAGAAAGGTATTAGACATGAGAAGATAGTTCCTGGTACCCCACAGAAAAATGGTGTGGCAAAAAGGATGAACCGCATTATTGTTGAGAAGATCAGATGTATGTTTAGAATGAATAATCTGCTTAAGTCATTCTGGGGTGAAATTGTTGTGACTGCATACTACCTAATTAATAGATCTCCATCAGTTCCTTTGGATTTTGATATTCCAAAAAGTGTATGGATAGGGAAAGATGTTTCTTACTCTCACTTGAAGGTATTTGGGTGCAAGGCATTTTTGTTCATGAGCCTAAGGAACAAAGATCAAAGATTGATAGCAAATCCACTCCTTGTATATTTGTTGGATATGGAGATGTAGAATTTGGCTACAAGTTATGGGATCCTAAAGAGAAGAAGATGATCAGAAATCAAGATGTAGTTTTTCATGAGAATGAAAACTTGGCATACTTTGAGAAAACTGAGAAGCCTAAACCTACAGTTGGAGGCGTTCTTGATCTTACACCTGCCTCTTCTTCCTCAGATAATGCCACAAATAGGGAAGAGGTACAAGATGAGAATTATGGTGGTGAACCAACTAAATTTGATTCTGATGAGCCAGTAGGTGTTAATGGTAATGATGTGACAGATACATATGGTGTTGAGCAGGGGGAGCAGCCTCCTCCACTAGAGATGGTAGAACCTTATGTGAGAAGGTCTACTAGAGAGTGTCATCCATCGACTGGATACCCCACTTCTAAGTATACTATGATTACTGAAGAGCCAGCCAGAAAATTTTCAGGAAGTACAGTCTCATAAGGATAAGCAAAGTTGGTTGAAGGCTATGCATAAAGAGATGAATTCTATGAATAAGAATAAGACTTATGACTTGGTGGAACTTCCTAAAGGCAAGAAGGTACTGAGAAACAAATGGGTGTTCAAGCTAAAGAAAGATGGTGACAAGTTACTGAAGTATAAAGCTCGATTGGTGGTCAAGGGTTTTAGTCAGAAATAAGGGATTGACTTTGATGATTCTCTAGTAGTTAAGATGAGTTCCATTTGGGTAGTTCTGGGATTAGTAGCTAGCTTGGATCTTGAGCTTAAGAAACTTGATGTTAAAACAACTTTTCTTCGTGGTGATTTGAAAGAAGAAATCTACATGGATCAACTAGAGGGATTCAAAGGGAAAGGGAAAGAACACATGGTTTGCAAGTTAAAGAAGAGTTTGTATGGCTTGAAGCAAGCTCCAAGACAGTGGTACAAGAAGTTTGACTCATTCATGGTGGGTCATGGGTACATGAGGACAAATGCATATCATTGTGTTTATGTCAGAAGATTTCCCAATGGTAAATTTTTTTTTCTTCTACTATATGTAGATGATATGTTGATAGTAGGACAAGATGTAGGCGTGATTGGAAATTTGAAGCAAGTGACCTTGAAGCAAGTCAAGATCGTGGTATTTATTTACTTTTGCAGTGGGAGCTGTATCATGGCAGTCAAGATTGCAGAAGTGTGTTGCCTTATCTACAATTGAAGCTGAGTATATTGTAGCTAATGAAGCAAGTAAAGAGATGCTTTGGTTGAAACGGTTTCTCTGAGAATTGGGTTTGAAGCAAGATGGGTATGTAGTTAATTGTGATAGTCAGAGTGCTATAGACTTAAGCAAGAATTATGAAAGCTCGAAAATATGTTAAAAACACAAGAGCTATTTAGACTCCTAAATTAAAGTTACGGCTCGATAGATTTTACACTAACTTAATTCTAAGTGCGGAATAGTGTAAATGCAAGTGGATAAACAAACAAGCTACTCTAACACATATTCATATAATCATAACAGTAAAATGAAATGTAAAAGAGTAGGGAAGAAGAATGCAAACACATATAACACGCCGATGTGTTATGAAAGAGGAAATCGAAGACCTTGGCGAAAAACCTCTCTGCCGCCCTCCAAGTGGTAATCGATCCACTAGGCAATCAGTTGGGATACATGGATTAGTAAGAGACCCTCAAAGCCTAATCTACCCGCTGTACCTAAGCCCTCCAAGCTCCTACTCCAACAAGGCTTCTCGAAACCGTGTCTTGTCTAGCTCTCCGGATCCTTCAACAAGCTCCATGTTGCATCTGCCATCCTTGGCTTCTTTCAATGCTTCCCAGCAGCACCAAAATATTACTTGACACTTTGAAAGGGTGTGATAAGTGTTTGGGCTATCAACTTCTCAATGGTATAGGAATTGAGAGGTAGGAGTTGAGGAAAATCCAAAAGCTATTGTGTAGAGGATTGTAGGTATAATAATCTCTAACTCTTAAGGTGTTTGGCTAGGGTTTTCTCTCAGAAGTACTTCTTAACATTTATGGGTAATGTGGGTATATATAGTGTGGGTACAGAAAGTGTGTATCAGGTAGCACAGTCTGGCAAAACAAAATGTCTCGCGGGTGTCTTGTGGGAAGGCCTTAGCCGTAAGATACTAGTGATTCACAGCTGTCTCCATCTATACTGACTCTTCGCATTCCAGTCATGTGCAGGGCACATGCATTACTTCGCAAGATGCTAAGTCGCGAGCTACCCGCGAAAACCTCTTCAGTCTTCAATAGCTTGAGTCTTCACACACTCTCTCTCTATCACACAACCCTTACAATCAAATCCCACAATAAATACTAGGTACAAAAGATTGAATAAAATTACAATCAAATTTGGCAAGGAATTAAAGTCAACAAAACACATAGTTGTAAATCACAACTTTACAATCTTCCCCTTTGGCTATTCCGTGACAAAGCTCCTAAAACAGACTCTAGACTTAAAACATGAGTTTGGGAACAATGGCTAAACTCACTCACACCTAATCTAGAAGATGTGAAGCACTTGGATGTTTATACCTATAACTTGAAATGCTTGCACACAAACAAAACTTCCATTAAGCTTATGACAAGTTGAATACATGGTACGTATACAAGCAAATAAAATGTGATCAAGTTAGTAAACACAATAGAACATGTAAGCATGTCTTGATCAAATAGGATTAGTCATTGAAGAATGACTACAATGAACATTTAGCAAGTAAATGCTCATCCTGCACGCAATGTAATAAAGAGCAATCCCACGGATCAATTGCATGTCCAACACTCGACCAATGCAAAATACATGAAGTATATGCATCTAGGAACAAGATCTTACTAGGGCACAAGAGTGAGGTACTTAAGACATATTGGCAATATCTTAAAAGTACAAAAAGATGCTACAAAGTAATAAGGTAAACAACATACTAAATATAAAACTGAAATTAAAAATAGAGTACTAAAGCTTTAAATGAAAGCAGAAAGCAGTAAAACCAATAAACCAAACAGTAGTTACTATCTTTTCCTTCCTTTATCACTGCACTACCCCTATCACTACACTCCTTCTAACACCAACACAATCTCCCCCTTTTTGTCATGGGATAGTTAGTCTTCATATTCCTCTAGCTTCCTCTGAATTTGGTCTAGTTGAGTCTGAAGAGATGTGAACTTGGTGTCGAAACGAATGTGTTAGGAATGCATGATGGTATCTAGTCCGGATATTTTGGTAGTAATCTCTTGGAGGGTAACCATGATGTTGTCTAGCTGTTCATCTTAAACATGAGATGTAGAACTTAAGCTTCCCTGAGTAGCATGACTTTCTTGCTTGGTATTCTTTTTAGTGTGACTCATGCTTGCATGGAGAGTGTGGATATT
Organism: Quercus lobata; assembly: GCF_001633185.2. NCBI lineage: Eukaryota > Viridiplantae > Streptophyta > Magnoliopsida > Fagales > Fagaceae > Quercus > Quercus lobata. The sequence continues at coordinate 31,515,287 of NC_044914.1, read as the reverse complement.
AATTGGACTTGGTCTTGGATATGAGCGCTCATCTTCCAAAGGATGCACACCTTTGAGCTTCAAAATCCTTGAGAAGGTGACAGAAAGGAATACTATTCCTTGAAGCAGTCTAGTCAACCGTTTTGGCCACAATGTGGAAAATATGAGAGCACACATCAATCTCTACATCAGTGATCAGATCATGCAAGAATAATGCTCGACCAAGATTCATGTAACCGATGCTAGACAGAGGGTAGAGGTTGCTACACATGATCATCATGAGCAACCTTAATTCAGGAGAAAGTGATGCTACACTTATTGACTTCCCATTGGAGAAGAATTCCAAATTAGCTCCTAAAGCATCCTGAAGAATCTCCTCATCCGGATTTAGTTCATCATATATCGGTGGGATAGGTAATATTGGCTTGTTGATTTGTAGAATTTCGACCAAGTAGACGGGTGTGACTGAGAACTGCTTTCCTCTCTGTAAAGTTGTGATTTACAACTATGTTTTATGTTGGCTTTATTCCATGACAAAAAGTGTTGTAATTGCTCTAATTTTGTTCCTTGTATTTTGTGGGATTTTATTGTATTGGGTTTAGTATTAAGTTGGTGAAGACTCAAGCTTAAATGAAGAATCAGTGGATTTCACGAGAAGCTCACGAAAAGCTAAGCCACGAAAGAGCATGTGAGGAGCACATGACTGGAAGTTAAAGAGTTGTGCCAGGCAGTCGCGAAACATTTTGCCTGGAGGATTTTTATGTGTGAATTCCTTACCCTTCACCCATATTATATATACCCTCATTACCCACAAATGTAAAAGAGACCATTCAGAGAGAAAAACCCTAGATAGGTTTTCTACAACACACACACCCATCTTTTTGAGAGAGACCTACTCATCCTTAGTGAGAATTAATTATAGCCTCTTTTCCTTCCCTCTCCCATTATCATACATTGAGAGGAGATTTGTACCCAAACACAATCCACACCTTTTCAGAGTGTAGTGAGTATTTTTGGTGTTATTGGGAAGTATTGGAAGATGCCAAAGTTGGCGGATGCAACATGGAGCTTGTTACGGGATCTAGAAAGCTAGACAAGACATGGTTCCGAGAAGCCTTGTTGGAGTAGGAGCTTGGAGGGCTTAGGTAAATCAGGTAGATTAGGCTTGGAGGGTCTCTTGCTAACCTATGTATCCCAATTGATTTTCTAGTGGATCGACTACCGCTTGGAGGGCGGCGGAGAGGTTTTTCGCCGAGTTCTTCGGTTTCCTCTTCGATAACACATCGGCGTGTTATCTGTGTTTGCATCTCTCTTCCCTACTCCTGTTCATTTCATTTTATTGCTATGTTGCTTTAAATATGGATTAGAGTAGCTCTTTTGCTTGTATGCTTGTGTTTACACTATTCCACACTTAGTATTAAGTTAGTGTAAAATCAACCAAGCCGTAACTTTAAAATTGGGGGTCTAAACAAGCTCTTGTGTTTTCAACACATTTTCGAGCTTTCAATTGGTATCAGAGCGGGTACACTTGATTTGGTTTCATTACCTAAGTGTGATTCTTGACCCCTTATGTGTTTTGCCATGGATAATGCTTTGTATGCTTCTATGGATGTTGTTGATTGTAACATGCCATGTGTTTGTGAAAATGTCTTTATGAGTGTTTATCCTCATGATTGTGATGCCATGTTACATGAATCTATGGGTGTCACTGATATTCCTAACATCAAACTCTTGAAGAAAGATGCTAAGAAGTTTCAAAAGAAGTTGAGCAAGTTATTTTGTGAAAATGATGATTTGATTGTTAAGCTCAATGAATCCAACAAATTGGTTGAGAAATATAAGAATCTTGCTGAAATTTCTCTTGAAAAGCTGAAAGAGTTTGAATGTTTGAATATGGACTTGGATGCTAAACTTGTTGTGTCTAACAAATTTGTTGATGATCTTAAATTTGAAAATGAATCTCTTAAGATGCATGTCAAGTGTTTGATTGCTGAACCTATTGCTAAAACAGAAGAAAATATTTGTTGCAATCATATTGTGGTACCTGATTTTGTGCCTATTGTGTGTTCTACCTCAAAAGATAAATCAGTGTACATTCCTCCACACAAAAGAAATCAAAAAGTAGAGAGAAAGGCTTTTAAGCCTAAGCCTCTATTTAGGTCCCATTCTAGGGAATTGAGTGGATCTAAGTTTGTTCCTACTTGCCACCATTGCAGTGTGATCGGTCACATAAGACCCCAATGCCCTAAGTTAAAAAGAGAACAAACCTTTGTAGTTAGATCCCTTCCCAAAAAGCTTAGTGGACCTAAACACATTGTTTGTCACCATTGTGGTGCCTTTGGTCATTTAAGACCTCATTGCTCTAAGTTTCAAGCTCTTAAGAGAATTAAAAGAAAAGAGAAACTTGAGCTTTTTAGAAGTTGTGCTTTGAAAGTTAAACTGGATTGGATGGAAAATGGTAAGTTGTTGAAGAAAGTGGTTAATGCTCTTACCTCCTTGTCTATGTGCATCTTCGATTCTCATTCTTCCAACCCTCATCTCACTTCCCATGAGACACTCATTCCAAACAATCATTCCATTTGGATGAGGAAGGGTTCCTATGGTTGAGATTTTGCTCTTTTGGTCCTTGATCTAATTCTTTCTATATTTTATAGGACCCTTCATGCATTAGATGCTTCTTTATCATGCATTTGTGCATCTTGCATTTCTTTATTTGCATTGTTTTTGCATTTGATCTTACTTTTACTGCTTTGTTTTGGTGTGTGTAAAAATCCGAAACCACATAAAAAGTGAAAAATTCAAAAAGTTTGATCGTATATGTTTGAGCACTTTTCATGTGTGAGTTTGGCCTAATACCTTCGTATTAATGATATAGTGCATTTACGAGCTTAGCTTATTATGTATGCACATATATCTTTGTGGAAGAAATCTTGAAATCTATGTGTGATTGTTGTAAATAGATCTTTAAGCTTGTCATGAATGATTGGTCAATAGTCTTGTTTGTCTTGATACTTGCATAGACTTGTGCCTATATATCTTTCCACTTTTATTTTTATGTTTTTGCAAATAGAGCTCACCAAATGTAAATCTTAAAATGAAAAAGAGATTTTGAGTTGCAAAAACCTGTCGCACATATTAGTATTTGACTAGGAAAAAGGGAAAGCGACCTTTTAAATTGAAATGTATGGTGCTCAAAAAGTCAAAGGCTAAATCACAATGTTAAAATATCAAAAATTTCAAGCACCGATCTCAAAAGGAGATGTATTATCCAAAAAGGATCAAATGTCATGAATTATGCAGAAGCCAAATGAAAAGCTTCTAAATTTTCTAATCATTCTCTTGTGGAAGGTCATATATGCTCATTTCTATAATTGAGATAGACTACTTGATTTCGTATCATTTGTGTATAACTTGATTGAATTGATCATTGAAACTTCACTCTAGTCTAAGAACTATTCCACACTTGATCCACACACACAAAACACAAGTCATTTTCAATGAAAACCTATTTCATTTGTGTGGTTGTACATGTTCAAATGTGATGTGTGTGTGCTCAACCATATGTAGATCAAACCAAAAAGATTTTTTTTGTTCTTTTTGTTTGTTTTTGGAAGTGATTTGTATCACCTATGTTTTTCAAAGTTTTTCAAGTTGTTTTTGTGTGAGAAAACATGTTTTCTTGGTGTTTTCGTGACCCATTTCATATGTAAGCTCAACTGAGAGTTAAATGGTCCAAATCTCATGTTTTTCAACTTTGTATTGAGAGTTTCGCGATTGTTTTGCGAGTAGCTTGCGAGTAAGGCTTACCAACGAAAAATTTTGTGAGTACTTTCGCGAGTCAGCTTCTCGCGAAAATTTCCAGATCAGCTTTTTAAAGGGCATTTTGTGAGTCATTTGTTTTAAACGTCTCCCATCTTCTCCTAAACCTCTGTTTTAATGTTTCTACATCAAAACCCAACTAAATTCAAGTGTTTTTCATTCCATTAACATCTCTAAGGTAATCTTTAACACTTTTCATTGATTTTGATCCTTAGATTATGTTTTTGAGGGTTTTATGTTCATAGTTAGGATTTTCTCAAACGGGAGTTGGAAAACTTATTTTTTGTCAATCTTTTTGATTAGGCTTTGTTTTAAATGATAATTTGCTTTGGATGTTGGCCCCTTGTGGCAAAAATAACATGTATTAAGGCAAGATTTTCATATGTTCTTTCATTTTTTATCATATATGTGTAGTGTGTGCACTCTAAGTGTTTGATAAAATGCTCAAATGACATTTTCTCGTTATTTTGGACTCCGATGAGTACCAAACTTTGAGGATCACCATAATTATTCATGTTTATCATGTTTGGATCATTGGTGGTGTGTTTTATACACTTTGCCCCGTAAGTGCTTTTTCATGCATTGGTCATGCATCTCACATGTACACTGGTTGCACCTTTGCTGCACACACTCTAACACTTGACATGTTTTGCATTCACTAATGCTAGTTAAGTCTTTTTAGACCTTTTAGCACGTATTACATGTTCTTGTGTCTTTGTCATGCCTAGGTTTACATCATGTTCCATCATCCTTAGCATGTCATGTTCTTTATGCTTTGTAGCATTTTTTTTATTTATTTATTTATGTTTTTGTCTTATGTTTGAGCTTCATTTTCTTATTCATCTAGCACCCCTCATGCATCATACCCTTGCTCATATCTTCTTATCTTTCCCTCATTCCTCTTGATTATTTTGTCTATTCGTGACAAAAAGGGGGAGAGTATACCGGAGAGTATACAAGCTTGTATCGTCATTTTTATATGACTCATGTGCACATTCTTAGGGGGAGTAATTCTACCTCGTGCACATTCGTAGGGGGAGAAAGCTATAGGGGAGATGCATATACTAAGGGGGAGAAGACATTTTCCTTGTTTTGTTTTGGTTTATATTACTCTTGTGCCCTAGTCAGATCTTGTTCCTAGATGCATATACTTCATGTATTTTGCATTAGTCAAGTGTTGGACATGCATTTATCCTTATGCTATTATGCTTTATTGATTGCATGTTTGGATGATCATTTGCTTTGCTATATGATCATTGTGGTCATTTCCATATGGCTGTCATGTGTTTGATTAAGTTGTTCATATGTTTCACAACATGTTTACTTGATCGCTTTTTACTTGTTACATTATACTTGTCATTTTATCACTTGATTTACCTTAAGCGTCTAATGTGTTTTGTGCAAGTGTTTCAGGTTACAGGTATATATGTTCCAAGTGCTACATAGCTTCTAGATTTAGGTGTGAGTGAGTTTTACCATTGTTCTCAAATTCACGTTTAAGTCTGGAGTCTATTATAGGGTGTTTTGTCATGGAATAGCCAAAGGGGGAGATTGTAAAGTTGTGATTTACAAATTATGTTGGCTTTATTCCATGACAAAAAGTGTTGTAATTGCTCTAATTTTGTTCCTTGTATTTTGTGGGATTTTATTGTATTAGGTTTAGTATTAAGTTGGTGAAGACTCAAGCTTAAATGAAGAATTAGTGGATTTCGTGAGAAGCTCGCGACAAGCTAAGCCGCGAAAGAGTAAGTGAGGAGCACATGACTAGAAGTTGAAGAGTCGTGCCAGGCTGTCGTTTTTGCGAGTGTCTCGTGGGTAAGGCCTTCCCACGAGACAGTCATGAAACATTCTGCCTGGAGGATTTTTATGTGTGAATTCCTTACCCTTCACCTATACTATATATACCCTCATTACCTACAAATGTAAGAAAGGCCATTCAAAGAGAAAAACCCTAGATAGGTTTTCTACAACAAACACACCCATTTTTTTGAGAGAGAGCTACTCATCCTTAGTGAGAATTAATTGTAGCCTCTTCTCCTTCCCTCTCCCATTATCATATCTTGAGAGGAGATTTGTACCCAAACACAATCCACACATTTTCAGAGTGTATTGAGTGTTTTTGGTGTTGCTGGGAAGTATTGGAAGAAGCCAGGCATTGGAACTCACTTAAGTCCAATTCAACACAAAAATGTCACTAGGACATTTTGTCAAACACCTAACATGCAACAAAGTACACAGATGATGTAAAATGCATGAACATAATGAAATTTGCCTCAATACATGCTCAAATTGCCACAAGGGGCCAACACAAGAACAATCACAGTAAATGGGACTCAACCCAATCAAAGATTTTGAAAAAATTCCACAAAAACTAAGAACCCCAACCCATTTTCGAAAAATCCCCAATATACAAAACCCTAAGCTAAAATCTGCATAATCTCAGTCAAATGATAAGAGAGGGTATCAGAAATTCATACCTTGAAGAGATTTTACAAATATAAACTTGAGATTGATGGGGTTTTGAAGAAAAATAAGTTTTGAGTTGAAGGGGGTTCGAGAAAGTCTAAGTGAGGGAAGTGAAGACTTTTTGAAAACCTGTCACATCTGCTACATAAAAATTGAAAATATACGTTTTTCACGGGTTAGAAAGTAGCGAAACAGTTGCGAGAAAGTCACGAGACATACTGAAGCTTTCGCGAGAAGCCCTTAGTCGTGAAACAGTCGCGATAGCCTCTGTATGAACTTGAAAAGAAATTTAGTTTTTGCCTAAAAACATTTCGCGAGAAGAGTTTAGTCGCGAAATACTCGCGAGGTAGTAGTGAGACTTTCTGTATGAAAATGTGGCTTTTTAATTTCCCTTAAGCACATTTCGTGGGAAGCTTTCAGTCGCGAGCTTCTCGCAAAAAGACCTCTGAACCAGTTTTTGACGAAAAACACAAAAATGCATTTTGAACAAAAACTAAAAGCACAAGAGTATAAAATCACTTTCAAAAACATATAAAATACTCAAAAATCTTTTTGGGTTTAATCAGCAAGTACTTGAGCATACACATCACATTTAAATATGTACAATCACACAAGTGAGATAAGCATTAATTGAATCAAAGTTTTGTATGTTGTGGGTGAGTATCAAATGTGGAATAGTCTTTAGACCAGAGTGAAGTTTCAATGATCAATTCAATCAAGTCATATACAATTGGTACGAAATCAAGTGGACTATCTCAATTATAGAAATGAACATATATGACCTCCCACAAGAGAATGATTACAAAACTTAGAAGCTTTTTATTTGGCTTCTGGATAAATCATAACAATTGATCATTTTTGGATAATACATCTCTTTTTGAGATTGGTGCTTGAAATTTTTGATATTTCAACATGTAGAGTTAGCCTTTGGCTTTTTGAGCACCATACATACAAAAGTTACTTTCCCTTTTTTCTAGTCAAATATTAGTATATGCGACAGGCTTTTGCAACTCATTATCTCTTTTCATTTGAAGATTTACATTTGGTGAGCTTTATAGCAAAAACATAAAAATAAAGTGGGAAGAGATATAGGCACAAGTCTATACAAGTATCAAGACCACCAAGATTATTGACCAATCATTCATGACAAGCTTGAAGATCTATTTACAACAATCACACATAGATTTCAAGATTTCTCTCACAAAGATATATGTGCATACATAACAAGCTATGCTCGTAAATGCACTACGCCATTAGTACGAAGGTACTAGGCCAAACTCACATGTGATCACACACAAAACAAGTGATCAAACTTTTTGAAGATTTTTCAATTTTTATGGTTTTTGAATTTTTTTAACACACTCAAAAACAGAACAAGAAAAATAAGATCAATAACAACAAGAAAGAGCAAAACTTGTAAAAGAAACATGCTATAAACAGAAAGCAGTGCATGATATGATGCATGAACCTATGATCCTAAGCATTGGAAGTATGGATGCAAGGACATAAGAGATAATCATGCATGAGTACCCCTTTTCACCCACACATCACGTGCGTTTGGGGTGATACCCCTATAGGATTGGGTACGTGAATTGTGACCTTCAAACCTGCTGTTGAAGTTTGCCAAACATGTGGTGAATGCCTCAATCATCTTCATTACATCCATCACACCAGAATCTCCATTTTGACTTCTTGGTTGACCAACAGCCTAATTCCTCTTGTCATTTCTTGGTCCTCTTGACCTCTGATCGCTTGCACTCTTTAATGCCCTTAACTTATGAGAATTTGGTCTGGTATGCCCTTGAAGTCCACAATGATGGCATACATGGTTCGTTCTTGGACCTCTTTGTGATTTTGGAGGTGATCTCCCTTTGGCTTCAGACTTGACCACTAATAGGTTACGGGGCTTGTTCAACACCCTTTAGTCAGCCACATTCTTCTTTTTTCTCAACCTTTGCCTTCTCCATAGTAGGGGCAACTACAACTGGGTTTTTGGCCTTCACAAACTTCACTTCTTTGGAGATATTCATAACTGAACTACTTTCTCTGGTGTATCCCAATCCGGTTTTGTTGGAGAAAGGTTTTTGATGAGAAAGGACTTCATCGAGCTTCTTGGAGCAGACTCGCTCTACTTTAGCATTGGTTTAAACCACTTCAAGCTCAAGAAATTTTATCTTTGAGTAGGCTTTGGTCAATTCTCCGTTCAACATCTTTATTTCACATTTGACCTCCTTATAATGCACTAGAAGACTTCTATAGTCCTCCTCTACCTTCTTCATTTTTTTAACAGCTGCCTTGGCCACCCTTGCATATTCTCCAGACTTCTCGAGAAGGGAATTGTAGTTCTCTTGAAGGCCCGCTGAACTTTCATCTTCTTCAGCATCCGATTCTTCTACAATTCCCATGGATTCCTCATCAATATGCTCCCCAAGTTCTTGCACAAGCAAATTCAAGTCCTCTGAAGATTCAACATGAGCAATAGTCATAAATGCTGAGAAGTTCCTTTCTTCATCATAGCTATCCTTCGAATCTGAATTGGAAGAGTCTGAATCACTGAGAGTTGTGGCATATGCCTTGCCCTTCATTCTCAAATAATTAGGACATTCTCTCCTGACATGTCCATGTCCATTGCACTCGAAGCAAGTGATTCCTTGAGTAGATTGAGGCTCCTTCTCATCTTTCTTCCTAAATTCCTTCCTATCACCCTTGGAAGATGAAAACTTCCCTTTGTTGAAAGGCTTCCCACTGTTGTTCATCTTCAGAAATTTTTGGAAGTTCTTTGCAAGGAATACTACTTCCTTCTTCACATCATCTTCTTTGATGGAGTTGTCCATTCTCTCGGTGATGGTTTTAAGAGTAAGAGATTTGATCAATTTATGAGAAGGCCATCCCAGCTTATATGTTTGGAGAGATCCAATTAGCTCTTGGATTTTAATCTCATCCAAATCTTTACTCTCTTCTATAACTGTGACTTTTGCTCGGAAACTCTCTGGTAAAGATCTCAAAATCTTTCTCACCACCTTAGAATCTTCAATCTTCTCTCCGAGATTGAATTTGGCAATTACAATTTCATTGAGCTTTCCATAGAAAGAATCGAAAGCCTCATCATCTTCCATCTTAAGTTCTTCAAATCTGGTGGTAAGCATTTTAAGCTTCGTGTCCTTGACTTTCTTGGTACCCTCATAGGTCATTTCAAGTATCGTCCAAGCTTCCTTAGCTATTTCCACGTGTGATATCCTGTGAAACTCATTAGGGGACACGCCATAGAATATAGCATTTATGGCCTTACCATTCGCAGTAGCTAATGCAAGAGCTGCCTTGTCTCATTCGGACCAGGCAGTTGTGGGTTTAACCTACCTATTCTCAATGGAATCCCATACGGACTCATCTATAGCACACAAGAAAGCCCTCATTCGAACCTTCCAAAAAGCATAGTTGCCTCCATCAAAGAATGGTGGGGCATTAAGAGATTGTGACCGGTCCATCACAAAGGGTCAAGGAACACACTCAGGTATTTAAACCACAGTGTGTGCACCCACTTTGATACCAATTGAAAGCTCGAAAATGTGTTAAAAACACAAGAGCTATTTAGACCCCCAAATTAAAGTTACGGCTTGATAGATTTTACACTAACTTAATTTTAAGTGTGGAATAATGTAAATGCGAGCGGATAAACAAACAAACTACTCTAAGACATATTCATATAATCACAATAATAAAATGAAATGTAAAAGAGTAGGGAAGAAGAATGCAAACACAAATAACACGCCAATGTGTTATTAAAGAGGAAATTGAAGACCTCAGCGAAAAACCTCTCCACCACCCTCTAAGTGGTAATCAATCCACTAGACAATCAGTTGGGATACATGGGTTAGCAAGAGACCCTCCAAGCTTAATCTACCCACTGTACCTAAGCCCTCCAAGCTTTTACTCCAACAAGGCTTCTCGAAACAGTGTCTTGTCTGACTCTCTGGATCCCGCAACAAGCTCCATGTTGCATCTGCCATCCTTGGCTTCTTCCAATACTTCCCAGTAGTAGCAAACTATTACTTGACACTCTGAAAGGGTGTGATAAGTGTTTGGGCTATCAACCTCTCAATGGTATGGAAATAGAGAGGTAGGAGTTGAGGAAAATCCATAAGCTATTGTGTAGAGGATTGTGGCTATATCAATCTCTAACTTTCAAGGTGTTTGGCTAGAGTTTTCTCTCAGAAGCATTTCTTAACATTTTTGGGTAATGTGGGTATATATAGTGTGGGTACAGAAAGTGTGTATTAGATAGCACAGTCTGGCAAAACAGAATGTCTCACTAGAAGGCCTTACCCGTGAGATACTCGCGAGACACAGCTATCTCCATTTGTACTGACTCTTCGCATTCCAGTCATGTGTAGGACACATGCATTACTTCGCAGGATGCTAAGTCACGAGCTACCCGTGAAAACCTCTTCTGTCTTCAATAGCTTGAATCCACACTCTCTATATCGCACAACCCTTACAATCAAATCCCACAATAGATACAGGGTACAATAGATTGAATAGAATCACAATCAAATTTGGCACGGAATTAAAGCCAACAAAACACATAGTTGTAAATCACAACTTTACAAATTCTATGTACCATTCATGCTCGAAGCACATTGAGGTGAGATACCATTGGTTGAGACTAGTTGTTGAACAACAATCATTTAAATTAGCACTACAACAAAATGTATTTTCAGTGACGAAAAAATTCGTTACTAAAAGTCCAGTTTTTTCGTCACTAAGGACCTTTAGTGTCGAAATTGGACTTTTTAGTGACGAAACTCATTTCGTCACTGTAACCTCGTAACTAAAAGTCCTGGTGACGAAAAATTTCGTCACTAAAAATCCGATTTGAATTAAAAAAAAAAAAAAAAAACTTTTAGTGACGAAAACGTTTTGTCATTAAATGTTTTCCTCATTAAAAACACTATTCAATGACGAAAATATTTCGTCATTAAAAACACTTTAGTTTACTAAATCATATTTAGTGACGACTAATTTCGTCACTAAAACTATGTTCGGGTACATATTGTGACAAAAAATTTCGTCATTAAACTATTTTAAAGAACATCCAGACACATATAGTGACGAAAATTTTCGTCACTAAAACCATTTCTTACAAAATTTTGCTATATTTAGTGATGAAATTTTCGTCACTAAAACAATTTTTTGTTGCAATATTTGTGACGAAAAAATTCGTCACTAAAACTTATTTTCTGTTTTCATTTTTTTCATGGCTTTGATATTAACCTGTAACTTGTCATTGGATTATTAAGACCTCACATTTGAATAACACATTTATTTCAACAACACATTTATAAAAAAAGATCCATACATTCCACAAGTAAAAAATAAAACAAGTATCCAATTCAAACTCCTTCCATACAATAATTGTTTGCAATACATACAATAACTCAAGATGTTTTATAACAATACAAAAATGGTAGCATAATATAATTAGAACTAACAGAATATATCCTCATATGTCTTCAAGTAATGCCAAAAGTAAATCCCCTAAAAACCACCAATAAGAAATCTACACAAATATAAAAATAATACTACATTAAAGTCCACACCATTATCCATATCAAGCAATTCACAAGTGCAGAATTTGAACACAATTGCTACTAGCGCAACACAACAAATGACCACATCAATATCCATATCAAGTTCAAGGTAAGTACAAAACATCTCAATAACAATGACTACTAACTTTACATATCATAGTCTACATCATTATCCATATCAAACAATTCACAAGTGCTAAATTTGAACACAATTACTGCTAAGTCAACACAATTGTTACTAATTAACAAGTTTCATTCACATTTGCAAGAAATTAAAAACACTCACAATATGAATTTAAACCATCTTATAACAACATGCAAGCCACCCGCTTGCTCCAAAACAACAACCCACCACAAAACCAATCATAAACATCACAAGTACAATACTTACAAGTATTGAAATCGAATAAAGGAACACAATTGCTACTAATTAACAAGTTTCATTCACATTTGCAAGAAATTAAAAACACTTCCAATATGTATTTAAACCACCTTATAACACCATGCAAGCCACCCGCTTGCTCCAACACAACAATCCACCACAAAACCAATTTCCAACATCACAAGTATGTATAGAGTTTTATAAGTTTTTAACTATAATTTACTTACTTTGCTCAAGCTAGGTTTACAACTTTCAGAAAAAATTCAAAGTTAACTTATGTTCTTCACCTTGTTCCTCACAAAACCAATAACAAACACATAATAACCAAAGGGAGTACAGAAAAGCAAAACATAAAAAGACCCATTAATAATCTTACCTTTATGATTATATATGACCAGTGTCCAGTTCTTGTTCACAATAACATTTGAGATCACTTCACTTGTGTCTATTTCAAAACAAAGTGTTGGGTTTGGCTCTCTCTAAAGACTAAACTCAAAAGTAGTTAAGAAAAACAAGGAATGCGGAATATGATACTAAATAACTTGGACAAAGAAACACTCATCTCTTTTTATTCTCAAACCACAATCGCACCTCCCAACTCAGATCAGACTAGGGGGAATTGGGATATAATCTCTTAATTCATTATCATCGATTCAACGAAGAATGCAATTACAAATCATGAACAAAACATAATTGCACCTTAAAAAGAGATATTGCCAATAACAAAGAAGAAAGCATAGCCACCGTTAAAGGTTGAGAGTCAATTAACTGAGAATCAAGACTCAATTTCATGTTTTAACTAGCATTTTCATTGGTCAAGAAAGTAAATATAGATGATACTCTTTGTACATCTTAACTGGGGAAAAATAGAAGTATTTTATAGATTCACATATTAACCATGTATGGATAAGAAACTCACCTCATTTGGATCTTGAAATTCTTTAAAAGGGACAACTTCTAGTACTTAATTCATGACCATGACAATCATTAGATAAAGAGAAATAATTACATAATGCACAAGCTCACAAGTTTACAGCCATATAAGATCAATGAAAATTCTAACAAATAGCCTATAATTCATTAGTTAAATTTCACTTTGCTGAGAGATCCTTTATTAAATTGCCTCCCTAAAAGGGGGTTCACTCTCCTTCTAGTACTTACAACAGCCCACAATTAACTAGTAAGAAAATGTAAAGTCACAGCCACACACACAAAAAAATAATAATAAAATAAAATAAAATAAAATAAAATTTGGGGAAAACAATGTTCTAATAATCAAACCTAGTTGTAGCGAGCTTTAATTCTAGTTGTAAAATGTGTACACACTAGAAATACAATAGGTTCCACAAGTTTCCTGCAAAAATGAATGAAAATCAAGATATTACTTAAGATCATCATTACCCCTATTAATTTTTTTTCCTACCCATTATATTGTTTCATCTTTCATGAATGAAGTATTATTAAGTATCCAATAAAAATTGTTTCACTACCCACTGCTTTATGAATCTGTTCATTAATTAAAACTTAAATGAATCCAGTAGCCACCAATAATGAATTACAATAACACCACCCCTTGTTCAAAGTCTTACTATTCTCATTTATTAAATCCTAATACCCAAAAACCTTCACAAATACATCCGTAACCCAGTTAGAATAGAAGAATAATTCAAATCAGCAACTACTTGCTAAGTGCTTGGAATATGACAAAAACCATTACCAAGAAAACAAGTATAAGTTGTCAATAAACTCCAATACCCATTTTTATTTTTCTCTTGCAAAATGACAACCAAACAATTCTCTCCATTCTAACAAAATTGTCAAAGGGTACTACACAAATATAAATTTTAAACCATGTTGGACCTGACAATTTAACATAAACTCAATTAGTCAACTATATAGCACAACATGTAACAAACTCAACTCTGAGGCATTTTGTCAAACATCAAGCAGATAAATTTGGTCAACATAAAAGGATTAGAGACCAGAAAAGAAAAATCCATTTCCATTAAATGAATGAAAACATAAAAATCATAACAAATCCAGCCATGGCAATAATGAAAAAGCAAAAGAGAGAGAGAGACTAGTTAGAGAGAAAGACCAAAGAAACTCACAGTCCCCGTCACCAGATGAAGCATCGCCAACGATCAGCGAGCAGTAGCGTCGCCGTTGAGCTTAATTGGTGACGGTCGTGATCAACGAGACGAAGCGTCGCCGTTGAGCTTATCGGCAACAATGGGAGACGAAGCGTCGCCATTGAGTCTCCCATTGTTGTCGATGAGCTCAACGACAACGTTGGGAGATGAAGCGTCGCCGAACCCACTGTCGCCGTTGAGCTCATCGGCGACGCTGGGAGACGAAGTGTCACCGATCCCATCGTTGCCGTTGAGCTCATCGACGGTGACGGTGGGAGATGATAGGTATTTTTTTTATGGGAGAGATGATAGGTATTGAAATGAAATGGGGCTGATAGTGGTCTTTAGTGAAATGAAATGGGGCTGATAGGTATTGAAATGGGTTTGGGGGTATTTATAGTGGTCTTTAGTGACGAAACATTTTTGCCGCTATTGCCCACTTCTAGCGACGAATTTCAATTTCGTCACATAAGGAGCCAGAATTTGTTAAGAAACCTTGTTTTGTTAAGATTTTTAGCGATGAAATTCAAATTTCATCACTAAAGAAACCATATTTTGTTAAGATTTTTAGAGACAAAATTAATATTTCGTCACTAAATCATACTTTTAGTGACGAATTGGGATTTCGTCACTAAAAACATATAAGTGCAAAACTATTACTATTTTTAGTGACGAATTTTTTCGTAGCTAATTCTTCCTTATAGCGACGAAAGGATTTTCGTCACTAATACTATCCACAGCAATACCTACAGTGACAAAATATTTCGTCACTAAAAATTTTAACTTTTAGCAACGAAATATTGCATCACTATAGATTAATTAAACTCACGCCAAAGTTTCCCTCCACTGGCACCCATTTTTAAAATCACAATAGTGATGAAATTTATTTTTCGTCGCTAAATGTTATAATTTTTTTCGTTATTAGTTATGAAATTCATATTTCGTCACTATAGCTGTATTTTTAGCGACGAAAAATATTTCCTCACTAATTTTCATCGCTAAAAATACATTTTGTTGTAGTGTAGAGAAGATTCACACATATGAAAATCCAGCTGACATGTTGACCAAGGTTGTGTCTAGAGAGAAGCTAAAGCTTTGTGCCGGGTTGGCCGGCATGAATTCTAATTGAATAGTTGGGTTGAAGATCTCCTCCGTAGTGGATTGGAGGGGAAGATTGTTGGGTGCAAGCACCGTGTGGGTCAAAGCTCATTAATGAGCTTGTTTCCTCAAGCTTCCAAAGTCAGCATGCCATTCCTTGGGCAGTGACTTAGGCATGTGAGACATGCTAAAATTGAAAAAGGAGAAAAGAAAGAAAATTGAGGCTATTTAGCCTTGAGTGGAGAGCTGAAATAGAGAGCCATATTTGGCCATTTTGTGTGAGTTCTAGAGTGAGCAAAAACACAAAGAGATATTCAACCACTTGAGAGGCACAATCTATGTGAAGAGATAGAGAGAAACATAGTGAGAGTGTGAAAGTGAAAAAGAAAAAGGAGAAATTTTTCTTTGCTCAAGTTACACATAAGGAAGATAAATTGGTGGAGTTCTCATGAAGTTTTTGAGTGCTATAACCATGGAGAGTTGGAGTATTTAGATGAAGATTTTGTTACTGGCTTTGTAGTGAGATTGCATTTCCTTGAGATTTATTTGTTATATATCCAATTTATTGTGGACTCAAGTTTAATATAAACTTGATAGTTGTAATATTTATTTTATAATGGATATTTTTCGGAGATGCCCTGTGGTTTTTCCCTCTACACCGAAGGGTTTTCCACGTAAGATTTGGTGATCTTGTGTGGTTGTGTTTATGTGATGCTTGCTGGAATTTTTTTTGTTTCCATAATATTACTATTACTTGGTAGTTATATATTTTAATTCACACGTAGACATTGAGGGGATTAGGATTTTTCCCCAACAATAATTCCTCTAAAAAGTGAGAGAATTCCCCAAACTCACCGGACTTTGATGCAAGGAAAGCTCAAGTACAAAGTTTATACTTAAATTTAAAAATAAAATAATATATATATATACATATATATATTTATATTAACAAGATTTCAAAACATTGTAGTTGAACTTATATTTCATAATATTTTCAACAGAAACATCAACGATTCAAATCTTCTCCTTCCTATTGTTATAACTGATACAAAATAAACATTAAAATTATCACCAAAATATTCCTATTGCTTGTACGTATCACTTCTCAAACAAATAATCTAAGAATTTTTCTTTGATCACCTCCCTCTGTACCACAAGAATTACTACTACCCAATGAAGTCATTTCAGACTCCTCTGTTGACGGCGTTGTGGCTCTTTTCCTCCTCCTTCCGCCGTCTATTTCCGTTCTCCTTTACAAGCCTGCTGTCAAGCAAAGATCAAGATCCAGTTGTTGCAAGTTTTCCACTTTGTCAGAAGCCCCCTTCTTATTAGACCCCAATAAGCAAGGATCTTGTGGAGTACTAATACAATTGTTTCCAGCTTTTGCTTTTGAAGGGTTAGCTAACTCTAGCATACTAACTTGTACCCCAAGAAACTCCGGACAAGCAAATTCAAGTCCTCTGAAGATTCAACATGAGCAATAGTCATAAATGCTGAGAAGTTCCTTTCTTCATCATAGCTATCCTTCGAATCTGAATTGGAAGAGTCTGAATCACTGAGAGTTGTGGCATATGCCTTGCCCTTCATTCTCAAATAATTAGGACATTCTCTCCTGACATGTCCATGTCCATTGCACTCGAAGCAAGTGATTCCTTGAGTAGATTGAGGCTCCTTCTCATCTTTCTTCCTAAATTCCTTCCTATCACCCTTGGAAGATGAAAACTTCCCTTTGTTGAAAGGCTTCCCACTGTTGTTCATCTTCAGAAATTTTTGGAAGTTCTTTGCAAGGAATACTACTTCCTTCTTCACATCATCTTCTTTGATGGAGTTGTCCATTCTCTCGGTGATGGTTTTAAGAGTAAGAGATTTGATCAATTTATGAGAAGGCCATCCCAGCTTATATGTTTGGAGAGATCCAATTAGCTCTTGGATTTTAATCTCATCCAAATCTTTACTCTCTTCTATAACTGTGACTTTTGCTCGGAAACTCTCTGGTAAAGATCTCAAAATCTTTCTCACCACCTTAGAATCTTCAATCTTCTCTCCGAGATTGAATTTGGCAATTACAATTTCATTGAGCTTTCCATAGAAAGAATCGAAAGCCTCATCATCTTCCATCTTAAGTTCTTCAAATCTGGTGGTAAGCATTTTAAGCTTCGTGTCCTTGACTTTCTTGGTACCCTCATAGGTCATTTCAAGTATCGTCCAAGCTTCCTTAGCTATTTCCACGTGTGATATCCTGTGAAACTCATTAGGGGACACGCCATAGAATATAGCATTTATGGCCTTACCATTCGCAGTAGCTAATGCAAGAGCTGCCTTGTCTCATTCGGACCAGGCAGTTGTGGGTTTAACCTACCTATTCTCAATGGAATCCCATACGGACTCATCTATAGCACACAAGAAAGCCCTCATTCGAACCTTCCAAAAAGCATAGTTGCCTCCATCAAAGAATGGTGGGGCATTAAGAGATTGTGACCGGTCCATCACAAAGGGTCAAGGAACACACTCAGGTATTTAAACCACAGTGTGTGCACCCACTTTGATACCAATTGAAAGCTCGAAAATGTGTTAAAAACACAAGAGCTATTTAGACCCCCAAATTAAAGTTACGGCTTGATAGATTTTACACTAACTTAATTTTAAGTGTGGAATAATGTAAATGCGAGCGGATAAACAAACAAACTACTCTAAGACATATTCATATAATCACAATAATAAAATGAAATGTAAAAGAGTAGGGAAGAAGAATGCAAACACAAATAACACGCCAATGTGTTATTAAAGAGGAAATTGAAGACCTCAGCGAAAAACCTCTCCACCACCCTCTAAGTGGTAATCAATCCACTAGACAATCAGTTGGGATACATGGGTTAGCAAGAGACCCTCCAAGCTTAATCTACCCACTGTACCTAAGCCCTCCAAGCTTTTACTCCAACAAGGCTTCTCGAAACAGTGTCTTGTCTGACTCTCTGGATCCCGCAACAAGCTCCATGTTGCATCTGCCATCCTTGGCTTCTTCCAATACTTCCCAGTAGTAGCAAACTATTACTTGACACTCTGAAAGGGTGTGATAAGTGTTTGGGCTATCAACCTCTCAATGGTATGGAAATAGAGAGGTAGGAGTTGAGGAAAATCCATAAGCTATTGTGTAGAGGATTGTGGCTATATCAATCTCTAACTTTCAAGGTGTTTGGCTAGAGTTTTCTCTCAGAAGCATTTCTTAACATTTTTGGGTAATGTGGGTATATATAGTGTGGGTACAGAAAGTGTGTATTAGATAGCACAGTCTGGCAAAACAGAATGTCTCACTAGAAGGCCTTACCCGTGAGATACTCGCGAGACACAGCTATCTCCATTTGTACTGACTCTTCGCATTCCAGTCATGTGTAGGACACATGCATTACTTCGCAGGATGCTAAGTCACGAGCTACCCGTGAAAACCTCTTCTGTCTTCAATAGCTTGAATCCACACTCTCTATATCGCACAACCCTTACAATCAAATCCCACAATAGATACAGGGTACAATAGATTGAATAGAATCACAATCAAATTTGGCACGGAATTAAAGCCAACAAAACACATAGTTGTAAATCACAACTTTACAAATTCTATGTACCATTCATGCTCGAAGCACATTGAGGTGAGATACCATTGGTTGAGACTAGTTGTTGAACAACAATCATTTAAATTAGCACTACAACAAAATGTATTTTCAGTGACGAAAAAATTCGTTACTAAAAGTCCAGTTTTTTCGTCACTAAGGACCTTTAGTGTCGAAATTGGACTTTTTAGTGACGAAACTCATTTCGTCACTGTAACCTCGTAACTAAAAGTCCTGGTGACGAAAAATTTCGTCACTAAAAATCCGATTTGAATTAAAAAAAAAAAAAAAAAACTTTTAGTGACGAAAACGTTTTGTCATTAAATGTTTTCCTCATTAAAAACACTATTCAATGACGAAAATATTTCGTCATTAAAAACACTTTAGTTTACTAAATCATATTTAGTGACGACTAATTTCGTCACTAAAACTATGTTCGGGTACATATTGTGACAAAAAATTTCGTCATTAAACTATTTTAAAGAAAATCCAGACACATATAGTGACGAAAATTTTCGTCACTAAAACCATTTCTTACAAAATTTTGCTATATTTAGTGATGAAATTTTCGTCACTAAAACAATTTTTTGTTGCAATATTTGTGACGAAAAAATTCGTCACTAAAACTTATTTTCTGTTTTCATTTTTTTCATGGCTTTGATATTAACCTGTAACTTGTCATTGGATTATTAAGACCTCACATTTGAATAACACATTTATTTCAACAACACATTTATAAAAAAAGATCCATACATTCCACAAGTAAAAAATAAAACAAGTATCCAATTCAAACTCCTTCCATACAATAATTGTTTGCAATACATACAATAACTCAAGATGTTTTATAACAATACAAAAATGGTAGCATAATATAATTAGAACTAACAGAATATATCCTCATATGTCTTCAAGTAATGCCAAAAGTAAATCCCCTAAAAACCACCAATAAGAAATCTACACAAATATAAAAATAATACTACATTAAAGTCCACACCATTATCCATATCAAGCAATTCACAAGTGCAGAATTTGAACACAATTGCTACTAGCGCAACACAACAAATGACCACATCAATATCCATATCAAGTCAAGGTAAGTACAAAACATCTCAATAACAATGACTACTAACTTTACATATCATAGTCTACATCATTATCCATATCAAACAATTCACAAGTGCTAAATTTGAACACAATTACTGCTAAGTCAACACAATTGTTACTAATTAACAAGTTTCATTCACATTTGCAAGAAATTAAAAACACTCACAATATGAATTTAAACCATCTTATAACAACATGCAAGCCACCCGCTTGCTCCAAAACAACAACCCACCACAAAACCAATCATAAACATCACAAGTACAATACTTACAAGTATTGAAATCGAATAAAGGAACACAATTGCTACTAATTAACAAGTTTCATTCACATTTGCAAGAAATTAAAAACACTTCCAATATGTATTTAAACCACCTTATAACACCATGCAAGCCACCCGCTTGCTCCAACACAACAATCCACCACAAAACCAATTTCCAACATCACAAGTATGTATAGAGTTTTATAAGTTTTTAACTATAATTTACTTACTTTGCTCAAGCTAGGTTTACAACTTTCAGAAAAAATTCAAAGTTAACTTATGTTCTTCACCTTGTTCCTCACAAAACCAATAACAAACACATAATAACCAAAGGGAGTACAGAAAAGCAAAACATAAAAAGACCCATTAATAATCTTACCTTTATGATTATATATGACCAGTGTCCAGTTCTTGTTCACAATAACATTTGAGATCACTTCACTTGTGTCTATTTCAAAACAAAGTGTTGGGTTTGGCTCTCTCTAAAGACTAAACTCAAAAGTAGTTAAGAAAAACAAGGAATGCGGAATATGATACTAAATAACTTGGACAAAGAAACACTCATCTCTTTTTATTCTCAAACCACAATCGCACCTCCCAACTCAGATCAGACTAGGGGGAATTGGGATATAATCTCTTAATTCATTATCATCGATTCAACGAAGAATGCAATTACAAATCATGAACAAAACATAATTGCACCTTAAAAAGAGATATTGCCAATAACAAAGAAGAAAGCATAGCCACCGTTAAAGGTTGAGAGTCAATTAACTGAGAATCAAGACTCAATTTCATGTTTTAACTAGCATTTTCATTGGTCAAGAAAGTAAATATAGATGATACTCTTTGTACATCTTAACTGGGGAAAAATAGAAGTATTTTATAGATTCACATATTAACCATGTATGGATAAGAAACTCACCTCATTTGGATCTTGAAATTCTTTAAAAGGGACAACTTCTAGTACTTAATTCATGACCATGACAATCATTAGATAAAGAGAAATAATTACATAATGCACAAGCTCACAAGTTTACAGCCATATAAGATCAATGAAAATTCTAACAAATAGCCTATAATTCATTAGTTAAATTTCACTTTGCTGAGAGATCCTTTATTAAATTGCCTCCCTAAAAGGGGGTTCACTCTCCTTCTAGTACTTACAACAGCCCACAATTAACTAGTAAGAAAATGTAAAGTCACAGCCACACACACAAAAAAATAATAATAAAATAAAATAAAATAAAATAAAATTTGGGGAAAACAATGTTCTAATAATCAAACCTAGTTGTAGCGAGCTTTAATTCTAGTTGTAAAATGTGTACACACTAGAAATACAATAGGTTCCACAAGTTTCCTGCAAAAATGAATGAAAATCAAGATATTACTTAAGATCATCATTACCCCTATTAATTTTTTTTCCTACCCATTATATTGTTTCATCTTTCATGAATGAAGTATTATTAAGTATCCAATAAAAATTGTTTCACTACCCACTGCTTTATGAATCTGTTCATTAATTAAAACTTAAATGAATCCAGTAGCCACCAATAATGAATTACAATAACACCACCCCTTGTTCAAAGTCTTACTATTCTCATTTATTAAATCCTAATACCCAAAAACCTTCACAAATACATCCGTAACCCAGTTAGAATAGAAGAATAATTCAAATCAGCAACTACTTGCTAAGTGCTTGGAATATGACAAAAACCATTACCAAGAAAACAAGTATAAGTTGTCAATAAACTCCAATACCCATTTTTATTTTTCTCTTGCAAAATGACAACCAAACAATTCTCTCCATTCTAACAAAATTGTCAAAGGGTACTACACAAATATAAATTTTAAACCATGTTGGACCTGACAATTTAACATAAACTCAATTAGTCAACTATATAGCACAACATGTAACAAACTCAACTCTGAGGCATTTTGTCAAACATCAAGCAGATAAATTTGGTCAACATAAAAGGATTAGAGACCAGAAAAGAAAAATCCATTTCCATTAAATGAATGAAAACATAAAAATCATAACAAATCCAGCCATGGCAATAATGAAAAAGCAAAAGAGAGAGAGAGACTAGTTAGAGAGAAAGACCAAAGAAACTCACAGTCCCCGTCACCAGATGAAGCATCGCCAACGATCAGCGAGCAGTAGCGTCGCCGTTGAGCTTAATTGGTGACGGTCGTGATCAACGAGACGAAGCGTCGCCGTTGAGCTTATCGGCAACAATGGGAGACGAAGCGTCGCCATTGAGTCTCCCATTGTTGTCGATGAGCTCAACGACAACGTTGGGAGATGAAGCGTCGCCGAACCCACTGTCGCCGTTGAGCTCATCGGCGACGCTGGGAGACGAAGTGTCACCGATCCCATCGTCGCCGTTGAGCTCATCGACGGTGACGGTGGGAGATGATAGGTATTTTTTTTATGGGAGAGATGATAGGTATTGAAATGAAATGGGGCTGATAGTGGTCTTTAGTGAAATGAAATGGGGCTGATAGGTATTGAAATGGGTTTGGGGGTATTTATAGTGGTCTTTAGTGACGAAACATTTTTGCCGCTATTGCCCACTTCTAGCGACGAATTTCAATTTCGTCACATAAGGAGCCAGAATTTGTTAAGAAACCTTGTTTTGTTAAGATTTTTAGCGATGAAATTCAAATTTCATCACTAAAGAAACCATATTTTGTTAAGATTTTTAGAGACAAAATTAATATTTCGTCACTAAATCATACTTTTAGTGACGAATTGGGATTTCGTCACTAAAAACATATAAGTGCAAAACTATTACTATTTTTAGTGACGAATTTTTTCGTAGCTAATTCTTCCTTATAGCGACGAAAGGATTTTCGTCACTAATACTATCCACAGCAATACCTACAGTGACAAAATATTTCGTCACTAAAAATTTTAACTTTTAGCAACGAAATATTGCATCACTATAGATTAATTAAACTCACGCCAAAGTTTCCCTCCACTGGCACCCATTTTTAAAATCACAATAGTGATGAAATTTATTTTTCGTCGCTAAATGTTATAATTTTTTTCGTTATTAGTTATGAAATTCATATTTCGTCACTATAGCTGTATTTTTAGCGACGAAAAATATTTCCTCACTAATTTTCATCGCTAAAAATACATTTTGTTGTAGTGTAGAGAAGATTCACACATATGAAAATCCAGCTGACATGTTGACCAAGGTTGTGTCTAGAGAGAAGCTAAAGCTTTGTGCCGGGTTGGCCGGCATGAATTCTAATTGAATAGTTGGGTTGAAGATCTCCTCCGTAGTGGATTGGAGGGGAAGATTGTTGGGTGCAAGCACCGTGTGGGTCAAAGCTCATTAATGAGCTTGTTTCCTCAAGCTTCCAAAGTCAGCATGCCATTCCTTGGGCAGTGACTTAGGCATGTGAGACATGCTAAAATTGAAAAAGGAGAAAAGAAAGAAAATTGAGGCTATTTAGCCTTGAGTGGAGAGCTGAAATAGAGAGCCATATTTGGCCATTTTGTGTGAGTTCTAGAGTGAGCAAAAACACAAAGAGATATTCAACCACTTGAGAGGCACAATCTATGTGAAGAGATAGAGAGAAACATAGTGAGAGTGTGAAAGTGAAAAAGAAAAAGGAGAAATTTTTCTTTGCTCAAGTTACACATAAGGAAGATAAATTGGTGGAGTTCTCATGAAGTTTTTGAGTGCTATAACCATGGAGAGTTGGAGTATTTAGATGAAGATTTTGTTACTGGCTTTGTAGTGAGATTGCATTTCCTTGAGATTTATTTGTTATATATCCAATTTATTGTGGACTCAAGTTTAATATAAACTTGATAGTTGTAATATTTATTTTATAATGGATATTTTTCGGAGATGCCCTGTGGTTTTTCCCTCTACACCGAAGGGTTTTCCACGTAAGATTTGGTGATCTTGTGTGGTTGTGTTTATGTGATGCTTGCTGGAATTTTTTTTGTTTCCATAATATTACTATTACTTGGTAGTTATATATTTTAATTCACACGTAGACATTGAGGGGATTAGGATTTTTCCCCAACAATAATTCCTCTAAAAAGTGAGAGAATTCCCCAAACTCACCGGACTTTGATGCAAGGAAAGCTCAAGTACAAAGTTTATACTTAAATTTAAAAATAAAATAATATATATATATACATATATATATTTATATTAACAAGATTTCAAAACATTGTAGTTGAACTTATATTTCATAATATTTTCAACAGAAACATCAACGATTCAAATCTTCTCCTTCCTATTGTTATAACTGATACAAAATAAACATTAAAATTATCACCAAAATATTCCTATTGCTTGTACGTATCACTTCTCAAACAAATAATCTAAGAATTTTTCTTTGATCACCTCCCTCTGTACCACAAGAATTACTACTACCCAATGAAGTCATTTCAGACTCCTCTGTTGACGGCGTTGTGGCTCTTTTCCTCCTCCTTCCGCCGTCTATTTCCGTTCTCCTTTACAAGCCTGCTGTCAAGCAAAGATCAAGATCCAGTTGTTGCAAGTTTTCCACTTTGTCAGAAGCCCCCTTCTTATTAGACCCCAATAAGCAAGGATCTTGTGGAGTACTAATACAATTGTTTCCAGCTTTTGCTTTTGAAGGGTTAGCTAACTCTAGCATACTAACTTGTACCCCAAGAAACTCCGGCTGGGCTTGTAACACACCGCCTCGGAGCACCGTCTCCACAGCCGCCCGACACACGTTCCAATTTCCAGTCCAAAGAAGCCCCACCACTCCATTCACCGGATTCACCGTCCTTCCCACCGCTTCAAATAACAAAGACTGAAACAAAGCTAACAAAAAAGAAAGAGAAGAAAAATTTAGACAAAAGGTAACATGTAAGATTTAAAACTCATTGAATTACGTACACTGATTAAAAAAAAAAAAAAAAAAACCCCGACACTTATATAAGTTTGTATATGCACCGGGTCTATGGGGTTCGGGGACGGTGGAAATGAAGGACATGAGGCAGGCGCGGCCGAAGAACTTGGCGACGAAGAGGGTGGCATGAGCTTGAGCTTGTGGGTTGTCTATCCATTTAAGGCATTGTCGAAGCATGCAATTATCACTGCAACCCTTTCGAAGAACCCTGCAGCCATTGCAACTCATCTTTAGGACATTCACTTTTAGCTTTAACTAAGGTTGAGAATCAAGAGAAAAAAGATATAGCTAAAGAGAGATGTTGGTGATGGTAGAGGAAAACTTGGGTTTTTGAGGAAGATAAAAATAAAATGTGAGAGAGTCATGTACATACATATATGCATGTGGGAGGGAGTAAAGTGGAGGAATTAATTATTGGACAAAATGGTTAACTTAACCATGGTTAGTTTTAGCTAACCACAGTTAATTTTGGTGGGGTTACAAATGCATGGGTAGGGTTCCAAAGAAGTGGGTAAGAGGCGGCTCCGTGTCTCCGCAAACTGTGAAGGTTGCTCCACCGTTGGATTAATTTCTCATGCATGAATGTGTACACTACGGCCATATTATTTTCTATTTTCTTTCTCTTTTGTTTTTGGCTGTGGATTTTTTGAAACACTCTTCAATAATCTTGGTTATTCCTATAAATAAAGCTTTAATCTTCATTTTTTTTAATGATTAAATTAACTTCATTGTTGGAGCATATGAAAGTGTGGGCCAGCCTGTCATTAACGTATAATAAGGCTATAAATAATTGGTAGAAACGTGCATGATTTCTTTTGGGTAATAAGGATATACCAACCTTTTTTTGTTCTCTATTTTTTAATCACATTTTTTTTTTTCAATAATGGAAGAATCTCAATCTGTAGCTCAAATTGTTGAACCAATTGGAGGAACTCAATAATCAAAGCATGCCAAAAAGTGAACAAAAATGCTACATTTATTTTTATATATATATATATTTATAATTAGATCACATAGAGGTCTGGTTGTAGCTCGAATGTTAAACCAAATACAAATTTGATTCTAGCTTGTATAATCATTCTTTTAAGAAGTGTCTCAGGCTGGCATATGTGTCTAATTAATAGCCTAGCTAGGCAGAATAATGGAAAAGGCTCAAAATTAATTGAATGCCTCATCCTCACCCAATTTTAAATTACCACGTGTTCAGTTCTCTTTAATTATGCATTAATTTAATTCTTCTCTGGCGTGCGTAAAAATAATTAAATTAATTTTTTCCCCTTATTTTTATACCATCTTGCATGTAGTATAAACTTTGTGATATGCACAGTGAACTGCGTCTTTCTGTTGAAGGAATGTTAGATGATATGGGTTTATGATATGACTGAGTTACACGCACAATTTATTATATTCCCTGTTCTATTCTTGATATTTATGTATGTGTATATATATATCTTCAACAGCATATACTTACTTTATTCTACATTTTTTTTAGATAAGAAGATAGAAGTTATCCTACATCTTTAGAACACTTGTTAACATATCTCCAAAAAAAAAAAAAAAAAAAATTTGTTAGCAAAAATCTATGTATAGTTAGATCTTAGGTGGTTTAATATACATGATTCAATAACCATGCCAACAATCTTATAATGCAATTGAGATATTCTAGTATTTCTAATAGAGAAATTCAAAATTTAAATCCTTTATCCCATTGTAATATCTAGTTATATATAAAAAAAAGATTCAACCTTAATTAGAGTAAGTGGCTACACTTACAAAGTGCAAAAAAAAAGAAAAAGACTAAAGTTATGACAGCATGATAATGAGGACAAACATGACGATGATGATGAGGCGGAGCCATTGATGAGATGTTATGGTCGCAACTCGAGGACATGGCATCTTTATCCTATTTATGGACCACCACAATATATGTATGCATCCACAAACTAATTAAATAATGTATTAGTGTAGGTTCCAACAAAAACTTAAGTTTGTGGAGAATGGGATTCTGATTCATGAACATTGGCACGAGGTTAACTTTCACAGCTCACTTTCGGCTTCATGCATCCATATATATTTTGTCAAATTGGCATATCTTCTAAAGGTATATAGAATTATATATCAATGGGGGCCTCCCAATAAGTTGGTTTGGCCGTACACATTAAGCCCAAGAGGGACACTTATGGCTTTCTCTCTTCTGCAACACAAATCAAACTTCTCGAGCGTCTCTTCCATGGATTAGAAAGACAAAATTGAGTTTGGGAAATGCGAAGGCCACTATAGTATCATCCACTTCTGGTTTCACTTATATCTATAAGGAGCATTTCTTGATAAATTCAATAAAAATATCCAGAGTTTAAATCTAACTCCCATTATAACTATCAAATTATCAACTTCTGGTTTCAATTATATACCTACACCACATCTATCCAAACTCTTATAGTTTAACGAGCATTTTTTTTATTCAATAAAGATATTTAGAATTTAAATCTCACACTCCCACTATAACTATCAAATTATCAAAAATCTATGCAACATCAATACTAAATTTCTCATAGAATTGCACAATATAAACTTTGAAGAAGCTTGAACTGTTTTTTCTTCTTCTTGGAACATCTTCTCAATTTCATTTTAGTGGAAAAAATTTATTTCACTTATTTCCTAAATATATGTAATAGCATATAAAGTGTAACCCCATTTAAAATTTTCAATGACTACCACTAGACATAGCTTTAAAAATATTTAATCGATGTAGATCAAGAAAAAAAAATGGGTCCATTTTAAGTTAGATAGATCATTCTCCTTTTCTTCCTCTTATTTTATGTTAAGATTATTTTTGGACGCTCAGATTACTTACTAAATGTTAAGTGAATGAAAACTGAAAATTTAGATAATAAGAAATAACTACTACAGAACCAATGGTGTAGATCTTATCTTATTTTTTGTTCTTCAGAGCAAGGCAGTCAATACCGTATCGGAAGCTGTACCAATTTGGGCAGCGGTACGATACATTTTGGATACCGGTCAATACTGGTGTACCGTTTCGGGTTTACCGCTATTTTTTATATTTATAAATAAATATATATATATATATATATGTATGTATGTATGTATGTATGTGTGTGTGTGTATATATATTATAATAAATATAAAAGTTTACCATAAAACATTTCCTTAATTCAGAACTAATTATTCATGGTTTTAAACTTTAGTATCAATTAAAAAAAAAAACACACACACACAATATAAAAAATAGAAAGCTTAAAATTTACAATTGCATACTAAAAAAAAAAAAAATACTAACAAGCTCTTTCCATAGACGGCACCAATTGTAGGGTCACGTTTTTCAGGCCACGTCCAAGATGCATGGGACCTTAGACCAGTGAGCCCGGTTCAATGAATTTATAGAGAGTGGGCTAAAGAGCTAGCCTTTAGTATATGGACAACGGTTATCACGGTGTTCTTCATGGACCGAGTTTACCAAAGAGGATTGGTCCTCGGCACGATTCGAGGAGCTTTTTTTGGTGCCTCAGGTGTGATGGGGGGTCTTCGCCTCGCCCCTTCTGTCTCCCTCTACTCCCCTTTTTATAGTGGTTTTCTTCCTCCTGAATGGGGTCCCTAGGGTAGGTACTTGTCCCATCAACCCTTCCCTCCAGTTGTTGGGAGTGGTTGTAAAGACAGAAAAGTATGGCTGTGTCAGGCACAAGACACTGAATGCAATAATGGCAGCCTTTCCCTTAGACACTTCCGTTTTCTCCGTTGTCCTTTTCTACTTTAGTACTTTTCTTGCTCCGTGGAACGATATGGAGTATCATTACCAATGGCAGGTTGCCTCCTTTATCCTCGGCTACATCCATGCCGAGGAAGACTCTTCCCATGGCCGAGGAGGGGTTTTTCCTTAGGCTGGACCCTTGGCCCAATGTAGGCATTGACATGGGCCTCCAGGTCTTTTACCCCCCACAATGGTTTAAAAAAAAAAAAAATCCTTAAAAAAAAAAAAAAAGAAGTGAAGTGAGGAAGGAGAACGAAATAGTAATTGATCATTTATATGTACCTATTTTTATTTCAATTCAAAATTTTTAAATAAAATGTAAACAAAGGCTATTAAAGGAGGTAAGGAAAGCCATACTGTTTAACTGTTTATGAATGGTTTTGAATGCTTCTTTTGTAGCATAAGGCAGCCCTGTCTTTGGATCACAATACCTACAACATGAAGGAACCATTTATTTCAAAATTACATTTTAAAAAAAAAGAAGAAGAAAAAAAAAAAAAGAGTTAAAGTGATACATATAAGAAAAAAAAAGAAAGTAGAACTTAAAGGAAGTCAATCATAAACAAAAGAAAAGAAAACAAAGAGGAACTTGTAAAAGATAGAACTTGAAAATTTGTTGAAGCCTCTAACAGTAAATGTCTTTAATCTGAAGAAAAAGAAAGGAGAATGTAGAGCTAAACTAAATGTCTTCAATCTAAAGAAGAATGAGAGAGAGAAAGTGAGATAGAAACTGCAAAGCGTACGTGAGTTTGTGGTTTTAAAGTGTAGGAGTTTTAGTTTACATATCTATCTTCGGTAGTTGAAAACTTGTAAGTGGGTATGATGAGGGTATCTTAGGCATGAAAAATGTGGAATCCAAACAGGGGAAGCCCCTTAAATAGTAGTATAGATAAGTTAATGCAAATAAGTTACCAATTTGCCCTAACAAAAATTCAAAAATTACAAAACTAAAAAAAAAAAAAAAAAAAAAAACTTTTTTCTGTACCAGCCGGTACGCCTGGTATTGCCCGAAATTGGCCGGTACGGCCAGTATTTTTTCCGATACGAAACAGGGGGGTTATATGTACCGGTTTGCTTGCCAGTACGATATATATCGGCCGTATCGGCTGGTACGATACGGAATTGACTCCCTTGCTTCGGAGTGAACTCTTAATGTTAATATATATATATATATATATATATATATATATATAACATACAAAAATAATTTATCAATTTTGTGCAAACTGCATAGTATAATTTGCTATACATTTCTTTAAAAGTTATTATGATTTTTGAGTGAAATTTGTAGTATAACTTTATGTTAGAATCATATTTCATTTTCCTTGTGAGTGTGTTTGTTTTTCAAAAAACGAACAAAAAAAAAAAAAACCATGGATCTCTTTGTCCTTTCCTCATTATTTATTAGACTTCCTATCAAACTTTTGGGACTTTTTTTTTTTTTTTTTGAGAAGCAAACACACACACATACAAGGGAGAGAGAAATAGGTTCTAACACAAAGATACACCATAATCCCACTCGAAAACCATGGTAACTTTTAAAGGAGAGTGGAGCAAGTTATACTACACATAACACACTCTCTTAAGCCAATGTGAGATAATTACCTTTTTTTTTTTTTTTTTTTTTGAGAAATAAACACACACACAAGGGAGAGGGGAAGAGGTTAAATTTTTGGGACTTGATGAATCTATTTTCTTTGAAAAAAAACTTTGTATCTTGTGACAGTAAATTCTGGCCTACCCATTGTAATAAACGCTTGAAATAAATGTACATATTTCTGGGTTTGTCTTTATGTTCAGGAGCTCATTCCAAATAGCTCTAAAATCATGATCAATCCCTTTGGCATAAACAATGTGTAAAAAGGAACAAGGCACCTATCAATTTTTACAACTGAAGTTAACAGCTGATAGGGTCGCTTTCCTCCCCTCGCCATGTGTTGTGCCCTTATGGGATTAGCTCTTGGATTCGAGGTTTAAGAAGCCGAGTTGTCAACACATAACATGTCTTAGAAGTAGACATGGCAAAACGGGTCAGAATTTTTTGACTCGACCCGAAAAATACCCGACCCGAACCCGATTTTTTTTTACCCGAAGCAAAAACGGGTTGACCTGTGACCCGACTCGTGTTTTTTGCGAGTCAACCCGACCCAACCCGAACCCGAACCATTTTTTTAAAACTTTTTTTTTTGGTAAAAAAATGGTGAAATTAAGACAATATTGGTTTAATTATTTATTGTGAACTTTAAGGAAACAATTGATACATTTACATAACTGCATGCAAATTAATTGAAAAATAAATGGTTGAGCATTCTGTAATGAGTAAAGATTTTTAGATATCAAATAGTAAAGTACATGCCAAGATAATTTGGTTATAGTAAAGTTAAAAACAGATTTAAAATTGTAGATATATGTGAGACACATTCACAAGTGTGAAAATAGTAAAGCCAAAGTATCAAATTAACATAAATTATGAATGCTTAGATCTATCTTTTAACAATTTATGTTCAAAATAAACGGCTTTTCAAAATAAATTATGATATTTCATAGAGTGTGTGCTGCTTAACAATGATATGATCTTCATAAAAGAGACTAAGTATAAATAAGTAAGCAATCAAACTTTAATGTATATCTCAAATTGAAATAGAGTGTCAACCACAATTGATAATAGATTATAAAATTAATTTTTAAAATTGTAACTTTCTTATATGTTTTTATTCTTTATCAAATGAGTTATCCAATAAGTCATTTGTAATTTTTTTTTTGGAATGTTGATATTGTGTAAAAATAAAACTTGTATATTTGTTTTACTTATCTTTGTGTTGTTTTGTTTTAGATAGCAATGTTAGGATTTGTATAATTTTAAAATTATTGAATAAGTATTAATAAGTTTAACTGAGTTTATTCTTGATATAAGTAGTGAATTCAAAATAATGCATTTTACATCAAGTAATATGTTGCATAACTATCCAAATGGCAAATGCATATTGTTTTCTTTATAAAAAAAATAAATAAAAGAAATAAAAAATAAAAAATTTCATGTGAAAAATACGGGTCAACCCGACCCGACCCACAACCTGATTGACTTGAACCCATTTTCAACCCGCTTAAAATGACCCGTTTTGACCCGTGACCCGTGACCCGATTGACCCGACCCGACCCGACCTCGCCCTGCCCGTTTTGCCATGTCTACTTAGAAGCTGTAAAAATAAAGAGTAAAGTCAAACCTATCAATTGCAATGTACTTATTTTCTTTTTAAGTCAACTGCAATTTACATTAATAGTCATGAAGCAGGTGAATTTGGAGTGATGTGATAAGAGAATGAGAGTGAGAGTTGATGATGCACAGGATCGTCAGTAACAGTGAGCGGATGGAATCCTTCGTGGTGCGAGAGAATATACTCAACGATGATCACCGGTGTGGTGCCTGCCACAACGTCTCCGATGCCAAAGTCAGAATGATAAAAATAATAATCAATCAAGATGTATCTCTGTGTGTGTATATTTCGTACCTTTTTACTGACTGTGTGGGAGCTTTATATTTGCAACCTTGGGGGCTAGCCGTTGGGGTGATAAATGCTTTCTCAAGTAACGCCCCTGGTCCAATAATGAGACTTTTAAGAGGTTCCCAACGGTCTGCTGGGCTGATTTCGTAACCGCTCAAGTCATTGATTGACTGCATTGAGTGACTCTCTGTCTTCGTCAGTGACGATGGTTTTCCTCGTTGTTCCTGATGACTTCGTCAAGGATGCTTCCTCCGTCACTAAATGTTATCTTCGTCTAGGGATGCAGCATCGTCATTCCCATCAATTGCCCCCCAGGTTCTGGGGTCGTCAGTTACGTGTCATGACGATCACAGAAGATGAAAAGCTTCTCTTGTGACTCTTGGGGTTCTGTTCCGCATTTAATGCTTAGTGGCGGCGCTACAGGCAATCATGGCCACGTGGCGCGTGACGATCCGTGGAGTTAATGGTGTGACCCTTGGGTTTCCCGCTGGTTTTCTAATAGCTTTTTGGTCTAAGTTTAAAACTTCTCTTTTTCAATTTTTTCTTTCACCTTTCAAAGAGCGAAGACAGAAAGTTTTTCAGTGATATTCCGAGCATTCTTTTGAGACTGTCTTTCTTCTCCGACTCGCCTTGCGCCGTGCTTCTGCGGTTCCGCCATTGGAGGTGTGTGTCTCTTTCTTTTCACTTCCTTCCTCTTTTTGTTTTTGCATAATCTCTGATTCTATGTTTCCTTTTATTCTTCTTTTGTTGTTGGTTTCTGCTTTTCTTCTTTTTGGGGATTTAGTTTGAGTTGTATTTTTCTGCCCCTTAGATTTCTGCATTTCCATGGTTGATAGTTTGGAGGTTAGGATAGCTTGTCCGTCGGTCTCCTTCCTTTTCGCGCGTCTGGGGGGGTCTTTGGGCACCTATCCGTTTCTGGAAAATTTTGTGTTTGAGGGTAATTGTCTGAGCGTGGTTTTGGGCGACTTGTTGCCCTTGCTTCGTCAATCTCTAAATTGGTTCGAGGGTTTAGCTAGGAGAGGGTCAATGTCTGAGGTTAGATCTAGTGATCTCGAGACTGGGTTGTCTTCTAGTGACGACCCGGTTGAAGGAGATACAGCCGTCTCTGGCCAACGGGTGGTTAGGGCTTTTCATGCCCTTGAGGAGATTTGTGGCCTTGACGCTGAGACCGTGAATAGATTCAAGGATCGGTTTCAGTTCCCCTCTAGGGTTCGTGTCCGTCTACCCAGGGAAGAAGATAGGGCCTGCCACTTTTCCCCAGGTGAAGTGTGTTTTTATGAGTCATCTTTCACCTGCGGGCTTAGATTCCCCGTCCATCCGTTCCTGATGGAACTTCTAGATCATTTCGGTATTGCCCCCGGGCAGCTCATGCCTAATTCGTGGAGGATCGTGATCAACTGTATGCAAATATGGTTGGCCTCCAACGGGGATATGATCCGGCTGGCTGAGCTCACCTACTTGTACCGCTTGAAAGAATCCAAAGAGTGGGGGTATTATGAGTTAGTCCCCTGGGAGAGAAAGACTAGGATCGTCAAGGGCTTGCCCTCGTCCTTCAGGTATTGGAAATCGCGCTTTTTCTTTGTGTCTGGGGACGACTTCGAGACTCAATCCAGCAGTGATTGGGGTGATATCCCAAGGTTGCTCCGTCGGTGGGGAACCCCGACCTTAGGTGCGTCAGTATTTCTCCCCGTTGTTTCAATTTTGCCAATTTTGAGGCTTTGGCCTTTGCTAACTTTTTTGTTTCTTTGTTTGGTGTAGCTAAGAGACGGCCTGGATTGAAGAGCAGATACAAGGAACGCATAGAGACTGCGATCGGGTACGCGGAGACGATTGAGAGCTGGGACGAGCTGGTCGACCCCCGGTCTCTTGCATTTTACAATCTCGGTCCTGACCCTTCTCCTTTTGTTCTTCGTCAGCTTGGTATTGAAGGAAAAAA
This sequence comes from Quercus lobata, assembly GCF_001633185.2. NCBI lineage: Eukaryota > Viridiplantae > Streptophyta > Magnoliopsida > Fagales > Fagaceae > Quercus > Quercus lobata. The sequence goes on along the minus strand of NC_044914.1, from coordinate 31,480,739 downwards.
GAGTAAGTTCTGACTTCGTCAATGTTTGATTCTCCTTGCGTACTTAGGCATTTTTGATAAATGTTTTCTTCTTGCAGAGATGACGACCAAGTTTAACAAGGACATGTACGCGAAGATGAGGTCGAAGAAGGACGAGCCCTTGTCCAATCTAGGGAAGAAGATCGTGCGTGTGACCGGGCAGGGCTCTACTCCTACTCCCCTGAGCACCCTTCCTCTCGTAGCCCTTGAGACGACGAGAACTTCCTCTCCAACTGCATCAATAGAGGAGATCGTCACTCCCGGCTCAAAAAGGCAGCGTGTAGCTGGTAAAGGGAAGGAGAAGAAGAAAGCTGATGTTTCCTCGTCAACAATATGGGATGATGAGAGGTTAGCTTTGGACAAGGCTCATGAGGTCATCACTCCAGCGGACCTAAAGGCTCTCTCAGACATGTCTTTAAATGACGTTGCCTCCCGCCATGTTCATAAGCTCGTCCAGGTACGGAGTTCGTCAATTTTTTTTTTTTTTTTTTACTGACGACTTACAACCTCTTTTCAGGTGTTGGGAGAGAGCCTCCACATTACTGCTGAGTATATCACTCAAGAGGCCAAGGTGGCGTCTCTGACGACCCGAATGGAGGCCCTGGAGAAAGAGAACTCCGACCTGAAGAAGAACCTGATTACCTCCATGGACGAGGCGACCTCTTTGAAGCAGAAGGTCAAAGTGTTAGATGACGACCTCAGGGTTGAACGCCAGTTGACCCAAGAAAAGGATGAGCAGCTTCTTTCAGCCAGGGAGAAGCTTGCAACTGTTGCCGCCAGGTCGGTGGAGGCTTTCCAGACCACTGACGAGTACAATACTGTACTCTTCAGTTGGTATTTCAAAGGCTTTGAGCTGCTCAGGAGGTACCTCGTCAAGCACCCTTCTGGGGTCAACATGGAGAGTTTGGATTTGGAGGAGGTAGATAAGGAGATGGCTTTGGACGAGGCTGCTCAGTCCTCTGCCCCAGATGGTGATGCTCCAGGTCCTGCCACCGATGCCCCTGCCACCGTGGACGCTTCTGCTGATGCCTGACCCTGTTACTTAGAGAAAAATTTTTGTTGTATTTGGTAGATGCCCTTCTTGTTTTGGGGCCCTTTTTTTTTTAAGTCTAATTTCAGAACAGTTAATTTTATTTTGAAAACAATGATAGTAGCCCAGTGGTTATGGGCTGGAATGAAGTTTACTTACTTTTCTTCTAGATGCTTTGGCTGATTTACATCTGTTTATAATTTTGTGCTTTGTTGCATCCTATTTTGATTTGACGCATTGCACTCTTTTCTCCGTCCACTGACCCCTGCCACTTGTGACTTTAAGGGGGTGCCGTCTGGCGGCTTAGGTCCGTCCAGGCGAGCTCTTGTTACTTAGTCCTTTAGCTGTTCGATTATGGTCGTTAGTAACTTACATCCGTCAAGGCGGAATCTTGTTACTTAGTCTTTTAACCATACTTATATGGTCGTCAGTAACTTACATCCGTCAAGGCGGAATCTTGTTACTTAGTCTTTTAACCATACTTATATGGTCGTCAGTAACTTACATCCGTCAAGGCGGAATCTTGTTACTTAGTCTTTTAATCATACTTATATGGTCGTCAGTAACTTACATCCGTCAAGGCGGAATCTTGTTACTTCAATTTTTTATTGGCCTTATGGTTGACCAATGCTGCCTGCGCAAAAATATCAGAAGAAAAATACTTTTATTAACTTTAATACCGAATGCATTCGTGTATTACATTTACTCATGGTATTTCTTTAAGTGTTCAATGTTCCATGGACGAGGAAGCTTTTGTCCGTCCATAGTTTCCAGGTGGTAACTTCCTTGCCTCGAATAATGGATGACGCGATAAGGCCCTTCCCATGTAGGGCCCAGCTTCCCTTGAGTGGGGTCTTTAGTCGCTATAGTGACTTTGCGAAGGACGAGGTCCCCTATGTCCAGACGCCTGAGTTTAACCTTCTTGTTGTAGTACTCGGCCATCTTTTTTTGATACTTCGTCATTCTACCGGACGCATTATCTCTTACTTCATCCAGGCAATCCAAGTTCAACCGCAGTCCTTCGTCATTGGGTCCATTTCTGAAAGTTCCTCGTCTGATGCTTGTTACTCCAACTTCTACTGGGATTACTGCTTCTGTGCCATAGGTAAGCCTGAAGGGTGTCTCTCCTGTTGGGGTTCTGGCTGTAGTCCTGTACGCCCACAGGACACTAGGTAGTTCTTCTGGCCAGGCACCTTTTGCTTCGTCCAGCTTGGTTTTGATTATCTTGAGAAGCGTCCTGTTCGTTACTTCCGTCTGTCCGTTTGCCTGAGGATGTCCAGGGGATGAGAACTGATTCTTGATCCCGAGGTCCGAGCAGAAGTCTCTGAAGCCTTGGCTGTCGAACTGCCTCCCATTATCAGATATGATCGTCAAGGGAATCCCGAACCTGCAGATTATGTTTTTCCACACGAAGCTCCGGATCCGAGCCTCAGTGATGGTTGCTAGGGCCTCTGCTTCAACCCATTTTGTGAAATAATCAATAGCAACCAGAAGGAATTTTACCTGACCTTTACCTTGGGGCAGAGGACCGACGATATCGATTCCCCATTGTGCGAACGGCCATGGGGAGGCTATGGTCGTCATTTTCTCCGCTGGGAGCCGCTGCACGTTCCCATACCGCTGGCATCTGTCGCACCTTCTGACGATATCAGCAGCATCTCCCTGCATGGTTGGCCAAAAATACCCCGCTCTTATCACCTTGTGGACTAGGGATCTGGAGCCGGCATGGTCGCCACAGATTCCTCCATGTACCTCTTCTAGGATGTATTTGGCCTCGTCCTCGTCAACGCACTTTAGATAAGGCATAGAGAAGCCTCTCTTGTACAAGACGTCATTCAGGATCGTAAACCTGGCTGTTCTCTTCTTCACCTTTCTGGCTTCGTCAGTATTCTGAGGTAGGTGCCCATCTTGGAGGAAGGATATTATGGGCGTCATCCAGGTGCCTGTGCTCTGGATGGAGAACGCCGCCACCTCTTCAATACTCGGGTGTTTCTGGATCTCTATTGTCATGTCTGTGCTCGCCTTTCCTTCTTCTGACGACGCTAGTTTCGATACTTCGTCGGCCCCAACATTCTGGCTTCTTGGTATCAGGACGAACTCCACTGTGTCGAACTCTTGGGTTAGTTGCCTTGTCAGTTTAAGGTATTTCTGCATCCTCTCTTCCTTTGCCTCGTATTCTCCACTGATCTGTCCGATTATCAGCTTTGAATCACTTTGGATTAGCAAATTTTTGGCCCCAAGAGCTTTCCCAAGCCTCAAGCCCGTCAATATTCCTTCATACTCGGCTTCGTTATTGGTGGCTGGGAACTTCAGGTGAACCCCATACTTTATCACTTCTCCGTCGGGGGTGGTTATGACGACCCCTACTCCCCCTCTCTTTTGGGCTGACGAACCATCTGTCTGTATTGTCCATTTATCGACTTCGTCAGTAGTTCCATCTTCGTCTGGCAGAGTGAATTCGGCGATGAAGTCAGCCAGAGCTTGCGCCTTGATAGCTGCTCTTGGATGGTACTCGATGTCAAATTGGCTGAGTTCGACTGCCCATTGGACCATTCTCCCTGCGGCTTCTGGTTTGTTCATTGATTTCTTAATTGGTTGATCCGTCATCACGAGGATAGGATTTGACTTGGAAATACGGCCTGAGCTTGCGCGAGGCTACTATAAGTGCAAACACAATCTTTTCGATCCTTGGGTACCTGAATTCAGCTCCTTGAAAGGCTTGGCTGACGTAGTACACCGGGAGTTGCTTCTTACATTCTTCTCTGATCAAGGCTGCGCTTACTGCCGAGGCTGATACTGCCAAGTATAAGTATAAGTTCTCCCCTCCTTTGGACGGGCTCAGGAGAGGTGGACTGCTCAGGTATTGCTTCAGCTCCTGGAATGCTGCTTCGCATTCGTCGGTCCAAGCAAAAGCCTGCTTGAGGGTTTTGAAGAAGGGCAGGCATTTGTCTGTGGCCCTAGAGACGAACCTGTTCAGGGCTGCTATCCTTCCTGTAAGTTTTTGCACGTCCTTGACGGTCTTGGGTGAAGCCATGTCGATGATAGCTCGTACCTTCTCTGGATTTGCTTCTATTCCTCTCTGGGATACCATGAATCCCAAGAACTTACCCGAGGCTACCCCAAAAACACACTTGCTTGGATTCAACTTCATCTGGTGCTTTCTCAGGGTTGCAAAAGTCTCCTCCAGGTCGTCAAGGTGAGCGAGCTCCTCCTTGCTCTTGACGAGCATATCGTCCACGTATACTTCCATGTTCCTGCCAATCTGTTGGCTGAACATTTTGTTCACCAATCTTTGGTACGTAGCTCCAGCATTTTTCAACCCAAAAGGCATCACCTTATAACAGTAGAGTCTTTGGCTTGTGATGAAGGCAGTCTTCTCCTGATCTTCTTCAGCCATCTTTATCTGGTTGTACCCTGAAAAGGCGTCCATGAATGTCAGCAGCTTGTGTCCGGCGGTGGAGTCCACGAGCTGGTCTATCCTTGGTAGAGGGAAGCTGTCCTTTGGGCATGCTTTGTTCAGGTCGGTGAAGTCTACACACATTCTCCACTTTCCGTTCGCTTTCTTCACCAGGACGACGTTGGCGAGCCATTCTGGATAATATACTTCCCGTATGAATCCAGCCGTCAAGAGTTTGGTTACTTCCTCTGCAACTGCCTGATCTCGTTCTGGGGCGAAGGTTCTTCGTCGTTGCTGAATGGGCTTCCTGCTGGGGTCCACATTCAGCCTATGCTGGATGACTTCTGGAGATATGCCTGGCATGTTCTCGTGACTCCATGCAAAGACATCTAGGTTCCCCTTAAGGAATTTTATGAGCTTCGTCCTCATCTCGGGGCTTAACATCGTCCCTATCCTGATCGTCTTGTCCGTATTTCCTTCCACCAACTCTACTGTTTCCAGGGTCTCCATCGCGTCCTCCTCTTTTTCTTCGATCGTCCACGTGTGGTTTTCCTTTTTTGCCAGTACGGCTTGATAGCACTCCCTTGCCAGGACTTGGTCACCCTTCACTTCACCCACGCCGTTATCTGTTGGGAATTTCACCTTTAAACAGTAGGTTGACGTTGCTGCCTTCCACTTGTTTAGGGTGGGCCTCCCAATGATGACATTGTAGGACGAAGGGCAATCTACCACCAGGAAGTCTACTTGTTTGGTCAACTGCAGTGGGTAGGTCCCTGCCGTCACCGTCAGAGTCATTATTCCCCTGGGGTAGACCCTGTCTCCACTGAAGCTGACGAGCGGAGAGTCAAAAGGACGGAGCCTTTTTGGATCCAGTCTCAGCTGCTGGAAGGCGGGGAGATAGATGATATCCGCTGAGCTCCCGTTGTCAATAAGGATCCTTCTGGTATTGAACCCTTCTATATTCAGTACTATGACCAGGGGATCGTTGTGAGGCTGCTTTACCCCCCTGGCGTCTTCTTCATTAAAGGACATGTCTTGGTACGTTCGTCGGTGCTTGGACGGAGGCATGGTGTGGACGCTGTTCACCTGTCTATGGCATGCTTTTTTGAGTGATCTAAATGACCCTCCTGAGGATGGTCCTCCCGCGATCGTATTTATCTCCCCGATCACTTTGCGTGGAGGCTGGGACGGATGGTCATCATCCCGAGTAAAGGATTCGTGTTGGGTCCTGTTGTCGTCTCTGACCTTGCCATATTCTCCTTTCTTTACATATTTCTGTAACTTTCCTCTTCGTATTAATTCCTCTATTTGTTCCTTCAGGTCTCTGCATTCTTCTGTGTTGTGACTGTGGTCTCTATGGAACCGGCAATATTTGTTCTTGTCACGTACGTTGGGGGACGAATGTAATTGGGCCATTTGAGATAATGCTCGTCCTTGATCTGCGTGAAAATCTTGTCAACAGGCATAACCAAAGGAGTGAATTTTACCTGACGAGGATTTTTGTCGTCTCTCCGTCTATTCCCATCGTTGTTCCGACGTTCTGGTCTGTCTCTCTTTTGCCCTCTGCGGTCGTCTTCTCCTTTGGACTTGTCCCCTAGTCTCTCAGCACCTTTTATGGCAGCTAGAGCATCCTCCGCATTCATGTACTTTTGTGCCTTCAAAAGCATCTCAGCCATTGTTTTCGGGGGGTTTTTTGCAAGAGAGGCCACAAGGTCTCTGGATCTCAACCCTGCTTTGAAGGTCGTCAGTTGCACCTTGTCATCAGCTTCGTCCACTTCTAGAGTTTCCCAGGTGAATCGCTTGACATATGACCTCAGAGTCTCCTTCTCTCCCTGTCTTATGGTGAGTAAATAATCTACTGGTCTCCTTGGGCGTTGTCCCCCTATGAAGTGGCGCAAAAAAGCACTACTCAGCTGACTGAAGTTATCTATGTACGAGTTTGGTAACTTAGTAAACCACTCTCTTGCAGCTCCTTTGAGAGTCGTAGGGAAGGAACGACACAATATCTCGTCGGGTGGCTGTTGGAGACCCAAAGTCGTCTTAAAGGTATTAAGATGATCCTGAGGGTCCTTGAGTCCGTCGAATGGCTCTAATTGAGGCAGGCGAAACTTGGACGGCACGGGGCAATCAAGTACTGCTACAATGAAGGGCGAATCTGTAGCCTTTACCATTTTGTCTACACTCCGGTCCGTCTTTTCCTTGATAGCGCTCCTTAATTCGTCCATCTCTTTCCTCATTTCCCGAAGAAGATCTGAGTTCTGTTCGTCCGGAGTAGTTGGTCTCCGGGGGATTTCCCTCTGCTGGCTATCCCCCTCTCCCTCTCCCTCTCCCTCCGTGTTACCCTTGGACCGGATTTCTTCTTGTTGAGCTTGTTGAACCTGCTGGAGCCGCAGCTTCATTTCCTGGTTCTGTCTGGTGAGTTCCTCAATGGTGGCTGCAAGAGCTTAAACTTGCTGGGCCAAGGTTGCTGAGTCTGGGTTGGATTCCATCTGGATATGGAGAATTGATGGAAGCTACGTTTTCGAATGTGAATCCGAAAAGATGTTCCCACAGACGGCGCCAAACTGATGATGCACAGGATCGTCAGTAACAGTGAGCGGATGGAATCCTTCGTGGTGCGAGAGAATATGCTCAACGATGATCATCGGTGTGGTGCCTGCCACAACGTCTCCGATGCCAAAGTCAAAATGATAAAAATAATAATCAATCAAGATGTATCTCTGTGTGTGTATATTTCGTACCTTTTTACTGACTGTGTGGGAGCTTTATATTTGCAACCTTGGGGGCTAGCCGTTGGGGTGATAAATGCTTTCTCAAGTAACGCCCCTGGTCCAATAATGAGACTTTTAAGAGGTTCCCAACGGTCTGCTGGGCTGATTTCGTAACCGCTCAAGTCATTGATTGACTGCATTGAGTGACTCTCTGTCTTCGTCAGTGACGATGGTTTTCCTCGTTGTTCCTGATGACTTCGTCAAGGATGCTTCCTCCGTCACTAAATGTTATCTTCGTTTAGGGATGCAGCATCGTCATTCCCATCAAGAGTTATGCTTGTGCTACCAAGTGAAAACTTAAGCTAGCATATGCTATAAATGACACCTACCAAGCTACCAAGCAGAAGCGCGGACACAATTACAGGTAATTAGGTATGAGTACAATAAGGCAACATGAGCAAAGTGTTCGTGCTTCCTAGAATGACACACACATACTTGCTCTTGTTTGGGTGTGGGGGCGGGGGATATAACTATGGTCTCTTTAGTAGGTAGAAACTTGGGTTAATGACTCTCATTTCCAATTAATGCCATTATAGTGATTCAAAGAAATATCGAAAATTCTATAATAGGAAATGAGGGTTGGCTTTAGTTGTTGAATTTTTAAGAGAATCACAGATTTTAACAGTTTGGTTTTTATGTTGATTGGGATAACCGATAAGTAATGATACTTAGTTTATTTCCTTGAAAGGACTGACACGCTCGGAAGCTACTAAATTTGAATCATTATGCCAGTTAGCAATAATATTAATGCTAACTGGAATAATGATTCAAATTTACATTATGATGAGCTGCTTTTTTTCCCTTTTTTTTTTGGCTAAGATTTGTGCATGTCAAATTGCCTTTGAGTGAGTTTTCTGTGTGCTCTTGGCTTGTTTGCATAACTCATTATACTGGACTCATGAGTTTTGCAAGTACATTGAGGTCTGAACCCATTTGTAATCCTTTTCCTTGAGTCTGATGATATATGAAGGAAGTCTCTCTTTTGTTCTTCAAACCAATCTTCCTAAATTTCCATAAGTTTTTTTTTATTTTTTTTTACTCTAAATTTTGATAGAAGTTTTAGCCTAAAAATAAAGAATTTCATGGTTTTAATAGTTAGACCCAACATTTTTTTTCATCAATTTTTATGTTGTTGGTTAAATTTAATTAAGTTTTTAATTGAAATCTAACCATATGATTAGATTAATTTTGGTGCTATTGGGAAATTTAGACCCCGGTTGATAGAATTAACAAGTTTTAAACCCAAGTTGTTAATTAGATTTATTATGAATAAAACTTGTTAAAACAAACAAACATCAATATCATGTCAAAATCATGCAGCGGAAAAATAAATAAGACAAGATATGATGACTCAGGAAAACCAATAAAACAAACTAGTTTTACAGTAAAAAACCTGAGGGGAAACCTTCCCGAAAAGAAATTCACCATAGTAAAGAGAAGTTTCAAATCTAGTACAAAACTTTTATCTCTAGACTCTACAATCCCCATAGATGAACTCACAGCAGAAATCTTCTACCGCTTCAGAATTTCTAAATTCTTCAATATATGAATGCCACCCTTTTTGCACGGATCCCAGTACGTAACTAACCAATGATGCATGGCTCCCAGTATGTGACTAACATACCAACTAAAAGAAGATGTTAGCTACAAAGTTCTTCACTTCATTAACAATGAAGATCAAGAAGCACTTGGTTACAAAACTCTAAGGCGCAAAGACACAATAACTTCTTTCAGAGAGAATAAGGCATTGGTCACTTTTTGCATATGTTCTCCTTGTATTCTCTTATGTGACGGTCTCTAAAATAAGCCTTATATATGTCTAGGGTTGTGAGAAAAGAAACCCTACACATACATGTCAACATGGGCTGTGAAAGTTCAAATATATGTATAAACACCCTTGAACGTTTAGACCCCCAATCTACAAATTAACCAATTCAAGTTTTATGTCAAACAACTAGTGTGCGGAAAATGAACATAAGCTGTAATATAGAATTGGAAAAACAATCTAAGCCAAATTAAAATCACAACTCACAGCAGATAATAAAAGGCAAAGATAAAAGGGAAGGAAGATGCAAACACAAAGACAACACGCGATATGTTATCGAAGAGGAAACCGAAGCCCTCGGCGTAAAACCTCTCCGCCGCCCTCCAAGCGGTAAACAATCCACTAGAAAATGTAGTTGGGATAGATGGACAGCAATAGAGCCTCCAAGCCTAATCTATCCAGTGCACCTAAGCCCTCCAAGCTTCTTGCTCCAACGAGGTTGCGCCGAACCTTTTTCTTTTCTAGCTTCCCGGATTCCGCTACTAGACCGTAGCATCAACCAATGTAGATTGGTTCCTTCCTAACTGCTTCCTAGAAAAACCAAACAGCCCTCTCACAGTGATGAATATGGTGAGAACAAGGTTTTGGTAAAATGCCTCTCAAGGATTTGACAATGGAGAGGAAGAGAGTTGAGAAATTTGAAGAGACTCTAATGTATAGATTGTACGTGAAACAATCTTGTTTTTCTTTAGGGTTTCTCTCTTAAAATTCTCTCTGAAAGCTCTCTTTCATTTGTGGGTATAAGGGGTATTTATACTGAGGCGAGAGGAGAATGTGAAACGTCAAGTTTTTTCAAAACAGGGGTGGCTCACGGCTTGGCCTCGCGACTTGACTGAGTCGTGAGTTCCAGTCGCGAGATAACCATATGACCAGTTGTCCTGTTTTGTCATGTAGTGCTCCAGTTAGCATAACTGTTCACCTTCTAGCATGCTTGGCACGTGTGCTGCGTCTGGCGGCTTGCAGTCGCGAGATCAAGCCGCGAGTCTCTGTTTTCTTGCACACTCTTGAGCAATCAATACTCTATCTCACTCACTACCCTTACAACAAAACCCACCTAAATACAGGTTACTAAATGCTGAAATACAAGCAAATTTGGCATGGAATAAAGCCAATAAAATGGTTGATTAAATTCAACCTTACAGGCTGAAAATCAGATCTGAAAATTTGAATTTCGTAATTCTCGATCGATCGAAGAGGTGTCAAGGGAACAGAAATTTGCTCAATCAATCGACCTAGCTATCGAGAGGTGCTGAGATTGTGATAAGAAGCAACTGAAGAGCTCGACAGATAAGCTAGCTGTCGAGCAGGTGTCGAGCACACAGGCTGATCAACTTCTTAAACCTCGACACATGCTAGCTGTCGAGCTTTAATGAACTTGCACTTCTCAGCTTGTTTCTTAGACAGAATTTATGACTTCAACACTTGATCTTGAAACACAATTTCTTGAAGTATTAAAAACACCTAGATATATCCAATTACAAGTAAAGTGCGTTTTGTCAAAAGATTAGCCAATTATATAAAATGGTGACATATGTTCCTAACAAGTGAATCACATATGTCCTAACAATCTCCCTCTTTGGCAATCCGTAAAAAAATCACAACAAACAAATGAACATATGAGAGAAGTCATAAATCACTTAACTCATATTCACTTGTTGAATACAATAAAATCTATCCTAACACAAATTCTTGAAAAATTTTGCAAGAAGAGAGTTCATAGCAAGGAAGACTTTGACGAACTGTATTTTTGAAATACTTTAAACAAAACTTATCAAGGCATTTTAATGTGAGACAGAAATAATAGATTGCATACAATAAATAAGAAACATGTATATAAAGATAGAAAAGAAAAAACACATGTAAGGGTAGGTGAAATAAACATATATCAACATATAAAGAAGAAAAAATACAATGTATGTAAACATGGTCACAAGATTGGTGTACAAGAAGAAGGAGGTAAGCACTCCCCCTTACAGAGGCATGTATTTCTCCCCCTAACATGTAGAATCTTAAAAAAAGAAAAAAAAAAAACACAAAGTCTCCACAATTTCTCCCCCTTTGTCATGATTGACAAAGGATACAAAAAGCTAGAAAATTTCACCCGAGAGACACAAAAATGATCAAGGATGATCAAGGGGGCACAAGAAATCCATATAAATGCATGAATGTAATGAAACAAGATGCTATGAATGAAAAGATAATTGAAGGATGCAAAACATGTGAAAAACAAATCTCTCAACAAGAAAAATGTTATGCACATAGATCCCAAAACACACACACACTAAACAAGTCTAACCAATTTTATATTTCAAAAATAAGCCAAGACAGTTTAGTGAGCATACATTAATACATGTAAACCTTGTGATGACCAAATCACATTGTACCTGCACATGTATCAAAAGTAGCAAAGAATATTATGTGTTGTGTGTGAAAAATATTGCAAGATTGCATAAGTGTCAACTAGTTATGATGATTTGAGATATGGGAAAATCACTTTAACTCACACACAATCATAACTGTTTGAGGGGGACTATCACCTTTGAGGTACATCCTATAACTCTCACATCTCCTAGAATACACGCTTGCAATCATATATAAAGCATTTTGATCTTTTTGCTTTTCATTTTTTTTTTGCATATTTTTCTTTTTAAGCAAATCATGCATGGGCATATAAGAGATAGAAAATAAATAACCAATTATGTTAAGCTTTTGACATTCCAATTTTGCTATGCCAAAGCATACAAATGTCATTTCATGATTGGCGGGTAACAATAGTGAGATAGTTATTTCTGCCTTTCTCTTAGGATTTTTTAGTCATTCCCATCAAAAAGAGTGATACGAGTGTTAAGTACAAGAGATAACTTAATCTTACTCATCACAAACAAGAGCCACAAAGCTCACTTGCTTAGTTGTGCATAGAGATGCTCATCTAAGTTACAAAAGATACAAAGTTTAGAAAACTTTGTTTCAATGGCCATCCAAGGTACACAAGTACCAATGTACACAAAACACATTATTTTTGTATTTTTCTGATTTTTCTCTTTTTATTTTGAAAAACAAATAAAATAAAGACTAAACAACCAAACAAAAACAAACAAACAACATGAAAGCAAGAAAGAAATATGCATACGCATGAAGGCATGATAGAAAGGTGCAAATGCATAAAAGCATGATTCCAAAAGCAGATAAGAAATCAAGCAAAGAGAGTCCTATTTTAGATAGAAAGAATTAAAGCAGAGGACAACAGAAAAGATAATTAAGTCTTAGGCTCCTTTCTCACCCATACAGCACGAGTATATGACCATGAAGATGAAAAGAAACATGTCCTAGTATGTCTACTAAAGGACATTGAAGAATTAAAATGCTCCTGAAAGTGAGTTAAAAAGCCCAAAGCTTTTAATAAATCTCCAAACAAAGGTGTGGGTCCTTGAGAGGAAGCCTATAACCGTTTGGACAATTGCTTATAAGGATACAACTTAAAGCAATTAGGACGAATGTGTTCAGAAACACCATAATGGTGACAAACATGATGAACAAATGATTTAGAATTAGCCAAAACAGTTTTGGATTTCATACATTTATCACCTATCTCAGATTATGGCACATAGAAAATCCTTGATCCAGAAGCTGTGGAAGAGGAGGGGCTGGAGGAAATAGCATATCCTAATCTAGTCTTATTAGAATTAGACTCTTGAGCACTTAATACCTCATCAAACTTTGCACTAGATATCCTCTCTATTTGAGTTCTAGCTTGACTAAGCTCAACCTCCAGATTCTTGACCTTATCTTCTAATGAGGTTTTCTCCATAACAAGAGTCTCAACTAACCTTGTAGTCTCATCTTGTTTGACTAACAAATCAGCTTTTTTAGTTTTTACCTCATTAAGCTTTTTTTTACAAAGATGAGAAGTCTTCTTAGATTTTATAAATTCAGTGCATAGCTTATCATAGGCTTCTTGAAGGGTCATCTTCTTGGGTGCTTTATCATCAGAAGAATCCTCATTGTCACTAGCACTCTTTACAATCACCTTATCAGTTGAGGTAACAAAGGCCATAACGTGACTACAATCACCCACATACTCATCAGAAGAGTCATTCTCAATATCACTCTAGGTAACAACCAACCCTTTATCTTTTGACTCCTTGGCCTTTTCCTTCATGAGGTAGTTTGAGCACTCTATCCTCATATGACCAAAAACTTTGCACTCATGGCATTGGATGAGGGGTTCCTCATTCTTGCCATTCTTTGAGGATTTAGATTTCCTAGGAGGTTTGCCCTTATCCTTTTTCTTAAATTGAAGAAGTTTGATAATCTCATCAGTTATGAAAGTTTGATCCTCATCCTCATCTTCATCTTCATCTTCATCTTTACTTTCATCTTCATCTTTAGAGTCCTCAATCTCTTCCTCTATACCCTTAAGAGCCAAGTTTTTACTCTTTCCACCTTTTCCTATTGAGCCTAATCCCATCTCATAGGTTTGAAGGTTCCCTAAAAACTCAGTCAAAGGAAGTTGATCAATGTCCTTCACTTCCTCAATTGCAGTGATCTTGGCATGGAATATTTCAGGTAAGGACCTAAGGATTTTTGTAACAATTTTGGATTCCACAATAGATTCTCTAAGATTGAAAGCAGAATTCACAATATCCTTGAGTTTAGCATATAACTCATCAAATGTCTCATCCTCCTCCATCCTTATTTCTTCAAAACTACTAGTGTTTACTGCCTTGGTACCTTTATAGGTGGTCTCAAGAATGGTCCATGCTTCCTTAGCAACTTCTATGAATGATATTTTCTTGAATTCCTCATTAGTCACCCCACAAAACAAAGCATTCAAGGCCCTACTGTTGAAATTTTCCATTATGATTGTTGCATTATTCCAATCCATCGATGCTTCCTTTGGCTTAATCCAGCCAACTTTAACAGCTTGCCATACTTGTTCACCTAGAGCCTGCAAAAACACTTTCATACATACTTTCCAGTATGGATAATTAATTCCATCAAATAAAGGAGGAATCAAAAGAGCTTGTCCACGATCCATGACAACAGGGGTCAAGGATCACACTCAGGAAATTAATCCAATCAGAGTGTACCCGCTCTGATACCATTTGTTGGGAAATTTAGACCTCGGTTTATAGAATTAACAAGTTTTAAACCCAAATTGTTAATTAGATTTATTATGAATAAAACTTGTTGAAACAAATAAACATCAATATCATGTCAAAATCATGCAGCAGAAAAATAAATAAGACAAAATAAGATGACCTAGGAAAACTAGTGAAACAAACTAGTTTCACAGTAAAAAACCTAGGGGGAAACCTTCCCGAAAAGTAATTCACTATAGTAAAGAGAAGTTTCAGATTTAGTACAGAACCTTTGTCCCTAAACTCTACAATCCCCGTAAATGAACTAACGGTAGAAACATTTTACTGCTTCAGAACCTCTGAACTCTTCAATATATGAACACCATCCTTTTTGCACGGATCCCAGTACGTGACTAACCAATGATGCACGGCTCCCAGTACGTGACTAACACACCAACTAGAAGAAGATGTTGGTTGCAAAGTTCTTCACTTCATCAACAATGAAGATCAAGAAGCACTTGGTTATAAAACCCTAAGGCGCAAAGATGCAATAGCTTCTTTCAGAGATAATAAGGCATCAGTCACCTTTTGCATATGTTCTCCTTGTATTCTCTTATGTGACAGCCTCTAAAATAAGCCTTATATATGTCTAGGGTTGTGAGAAAAGAAACCCTACATATACATGTTAGTATGGGCCGAAAATCAGATCTAGAAATCTGAATTTCGTAATTCTCGATCAATCAAGGAGGTGTCAAAGGGACGCCTAGCTATCGAAAGGTGTTAAGATTGCGATAAGAAGTAACTGAAGAGCTTGACAGATAAGCCAGGTGTCGAGCACACGGGTTGAATAGCTTCTTAAACCTCGACACATGCTAAGCTTTAATGAACTTGCACTTCTCAACTTGTTTCTTGGACAGACTTGATGACTTCAACACTTGATCTTGAAACACAGTTTTTTGAAATATTAAAAACACCTAGATCTACCCAATTACAAGTAAAGTGCATTTTGTCAAAGGATTAACCAATTATATAAAATAGTGACATATGTTCCTAACAAGTGAATCACATATGTCCTAACAGGTGCCATATTTAAGACCATGAAATTCTCTTTAATTTGATTGGTCATGGGTGAAAATCGAGTAGTGTCAACATTCTTATCTGTGAGTAGTCACCTATTTTTATCTACAGTTTTAAACCCTAAGAGAGTCTTATATAAATATCTGTTTTTCTTCTATTCATTAAAAACAAGAAAATCAATCATCAAATCATTTTGAGATGCCCCCAAGGTCCTAGGAAAAACCCCATTCCGACAGCTTGACCATGGCATTTCCTCTTTTCTTTTGGTTCTCGTCCTCCAACATTGATCATCCTCAACCCTCTCCACCACCACAAACAAAACCAGCTACGAAAAAAAAAACAAAACCTCCCACTATCCCACAGTCCTCAAAACAGAACCTTGGCCTAAATCAAATTAAAAGCTCCAACCTACCTCATCTAGAATCCTAAAGCCCAACCCGGGTCCACAAGCCACAAACACAACTTCCCAAAGATAAAGGTTTTGTGCTACCAAGGTTTTGTTTTGAATGTATTGGGGTTGAAAGAAAAAGGTTTTGTTTTGTTTTTTAATTTGAAATAAAGGAAAAAATATGAGTTAGGTGTATATTTTTTTTCTCACTCTTAATGGGCCTAAAATATTAGAGTTATACTAGTATATTACAAGTTTTATTACACAGGTCTTATAAATTGATGTGTTGGTAATTCAATACTCATTGATCTTTTGTTGAATTGCAACCTTATTGCAACAACAATTTGTAAACTTTTTTTAGTAAAATTTATAGTAAGTTTAGCATTTCTCCCAAAAAAAAAAAATAAAAAAAAATAAAAGAAATACAACTCAATCACCATTAAGTGAATGAAAATTGCTAAAGCTAATACAAAATTTATGACAAAAAACTTAGAAACCAATGTGACAGGAATATGATCGGTGTCACTTAAATAATATAATAAATGAATATTTGAATAACGTTTATTTATTTATTTATTATGGAATAATGTTTTTTTTATACAACTTTTTTTTTTATTAGTTATATGTCAGTTTGTAAAACTTATATAATAAATATTATTAGCTCCCTTTGGATGAATTAGTCACATTAATAAGTAAGAATTAATAATAGTTTTGAAATAAAAAATATGTAATAAAAAAATAAACTAAATATTATTTAAGTGATATTTAGATATAGAAAAGCTTCTTTAAAATTTTCACCTTAGGCCTCAAACTATCTTGGGTCGGCCCTGGTTATCTAGCTATTTGGATAACCAGGGCCGACCCAAGATAGTTTGAGGCCTAAGGTGAAAATTTTAAAGAAGCTTTTCTATCAGACTTAGCTTAAGTAGGGCTGTAAGTTGTATCTCAACAATTGGGGTTGTGGGTTTCAATTTACTCTTTTGTCATTAAACAAAAGATTTGGGGTTTGAACCAATTTACACTAAAAATCAACTGGTGTCTTAGTCCAATAATAAAGGGTAACTAGTATAGGCGGTCAGATATTTCCATTAAAAATACTAGGAGGTGTAAATCAGTTAAGTTACAAAGATCTTAGCAAAATTTATAGATAATTTTTAATATTACAAGGTTAGTTAATCTAATTTTTATAAGTTTATAGATGAAAATCATTCGATCTAATTAACTTAAATAATATTATTTCACTGATGATTAAATTTTAACAATTAGCATATATTTGTTTAAAAATACTACTCGTGATGGTTTTGATATATAGAGCTAGAACAAGTTAATCAAGTAGCTTGTCAACAAGTTCAAATTTGTTTGATAAAAAATGAATCAAACTTAAATATGTAATCTAATTCGATGATAAACTTGAGCTTGTCTCGTATTTAAAATAAAATTAAAGGAATAATCTTATAGTTTAATATTTAGCTAGATTTAGCTTGTATACAGTCTAGGTTCAAGGAGAAACTTAAAACAATTGAGCGGAAACATTTCTTGTATTCAATTTTGATGTTAAATTTGAGTACTTAAGTAGTGGTGATTAAGAATCATTTCAAGTTAATATTCCTATAAGTAATGTGTTAGAATCTTTAAAATCCTAAATTCTAAGTATCCAACTTTTTTTTTTTTTTTTTTTTGCTAAGCTTACCTAATGTGATTCTTTAATTATTGAGATACAGTTTTTTGTGGCTTTAAAATATTTGCAAGTGGGAATTTCTTATATTATATATATTTTATAAGATTGGATATTCCGGGAAAAAGCCAGCACAGTAGCCACAACCCCCAAAGCTACCTAAATAGTCACCTCCCAGCAGTACTAGTCAAGCAAAGAACCCTGGCCAGATGGTCCCAGTTTCCCCAATTTCCTTGGCCAATCGCTATGTGGTTTCTACAATCCCGAAACCAAACTATGAAAGGCCACTCCTAACCCAGTCCAGCTTTAGTTTTACCTTAGTATCCCCAACACTTAGGGCAATAACTCCAAACATAGTAGATGATCCCTTTGGCCCCTTACAGTCCCAAAGATCATCCTAGCCATCCAGCAGAAAGAATAAGTCTCCTTACATTAAGAAACCTTACATCCAGCACATCTTTTATACTGAACCACACATGATCCATATAAAAGATCCATTAGCCTTAGCAATAGAAGTTTTGCCACCAAATTGGCATTTTCTTCCAAAGGTCCCAGAAAAATCCATTAAGTTCTATAAGAGCATCCTTATCCCAGGAAAATTCTGCTCGAACAGAAGACGTCAAGTCAAAATTGGACACCTGAGTTGTCCTCTACCACAAACTCATCATCACCAAGTTTGTCAGTTGCAAAGAATGGGGCTAACACCCTTCCCTACTCAAAACAATAGAAAGCATAGGAATTCAATATTTGATGCCTTTGAAAAGATTTTATTTTATCAGAATAAGAACTTTGATCATTCATGGTTCTTAATGTTCAATAAAAATTTCAACAGCCAAATACCAACTTGGTTCCTTAAGTGGTGGGAAATGTTCGGATCAATTCCTCAGATCTTCCCAGAACCTCTCCAAGATGCCCTCAGATATTTCAGCTCAAGATTCCAAGTTAACCATCACAATTCCCAGTTTCCAGCAATCTTGCATATGACCATCAGGTATAAAATCCATTGGATTAGCATGTGGTCCTATGCAATTAGCAACAATCTATTAAACAGAGAGTTCTCAGTAAAATGGTGGGATAGCCTCAAACTTGATCCAATCATCGATTAGATAAATAAGGATTTCCCTTCTCTAGTCCACAAAGCCATTACCTAGAAGACAATGTCCCAATCTAGCCTAGAATCTGTCTCAGTCGCCGAAAAATCTAGCAAAGAATTAAAAGATCTTGTCAACTAGGTTCTCCTCTAGGATTCTCAGTTAGAAGAAGAAGAAAAGACTTCTTCTGCCTCTTCTGAAGCATCTACTAGTCACCAACCATTTGACCTCTTCTTCTTAAGATCCCTACGAGGGCCATAATTTGGACAGTCCCTAGATTATTCTAGTAGCACCAGTCACTAGTCACCACTCAGAATAGCTCTAAAAAACTCTAGATTCAATCACTATTTAGAATAGTACCAGCAGACAAGTTACTATTCATGAACAATACTAGCCGACACAAGAAGATAAAAACAGTACCAACCAACACAAAAAGACAAAAATGAATAATCGTGCAGCTTCATTGCTCTTTCGAAGGTCCGGTCTACTTTCGGTGGACAAGGTTTTCACCCAAGGAAAGAACAAATTACCCCTCCAAAATTTCAGGAATCTTCAGAGCTCTTTCCAAAGGATCCTAAGCTCTTCCCAATATATATAAAGAAGCTTAAGTTCCATTCAGAGGCATGCTCCTTCTTATAAGAATCCCTTAATAATCTTGTATTAGGAATATCCATTCTTGTAACCAATCTGTAGCCAAATGGCTTTTCTATTTTTTTGTTTTCAATGTAATCATATGGCCTCAATCGGCTTAGTTGTCTTTGCATAAATAAGCTGTAACTTACCCTTTGTGGTGTGTGTGTGTGTGTGTGTGT
This sequence comes from Quercus lobata, assembly GCF_001633185.2. Classification (NCBI taxonomy): domain Eukaryota; kingdom Viridiplantae; phylum Streptophyta; class Magnoliopsida; order Fagales; family Fagaceae; genus Quercus; species Quercus lobata. The sequence continues at coordinate 31,461,574 of NC_044914.1, read as the reverse complement.
GTGTGTATAAGACCCCAACAAAAAACGATCTGACTCCCTAAAAAACTAATTAACTAGTTATTCTTATGATTACCCAAAAAATAGTGGCTTAAAGTTAAATGACCCTCTAGTTTCAAAAAAAAAAAAAGTTAAATGACCCTCTTAAAAAAAGTTAAGAAAGAAAGGAAGGAAGAGTAATTCTAAGGACTAGTTATTGAGTTCAAATAGAGTGTTTTTAATAAAACAATTTCTCTTGTAACTTTTAGCTTTGAGTCATTTATGTGACTTGAGGACTTGATTGGGTTCACTTGCTTGTGATTTCTAGAAGAAAAATTATTTTCAAATGAGACAATCGATTTTTGCATCATGAACAGCCAATCCCTTTTGGTTTTAATTATGGAGGAAAAGAAATGCATTAGCCTTAATAAGTTTGGGGTACCTCTAAAGAAAGAAAATAAATAAGAGGAAGTATGAATAAACTATAGCAATACTTATCTCTCCTATCTACAAATTTTTTTCTTTTGAAAATAATTTGTTTCACGACATTCTTAAATTAGTCCACCACCTTACACATGAACCCACCATAATTTGTAATTTTAAAAAAAAAATTTTGAATTTGTGGTATCTATAGAAGGACTCTAAGATGTGAAAATAAACATATGTTTAAATGAAAAATTTATTAATATCTTGTTTTCTTTATATTTCTTGTAATTTCCTTTTATAATCAAACAAATTGTAAATAGATTTGTTTTTGGTGATTTGTTTTCTCTTTTCTTTTTCTTTTGATTTTTTTCCCTTAAATTTTGCTAATTATCTTATGCTCAATTTATTTCAATGAAAAATTTTGTATGAAAATGGATTTATTTTTTATTTAGGGTAAATTTCACTAACTAGCCTTGAGGTTTGGCCAAATACCAAGGAGGTCCAAAAGATTTCAAAACTAGCCATTTCAGTCCTTTAGTCCAAACAAATTCTAACACCGTTAACCTCAGTTATGATGCTCATGTTATGGTCTAATACCATATCGATTTTCCATGTCACCCAACAGCAATTGGCCTTCCTCTTAGATTCCTACATGTGTACATGCCACTAGAAGGACAACCTCATCACCATCAAGCTTGATCCCATTAGGATTTTTTTTTTTCAAAATAACACTAATTTTCAAACAATTTCGTTAATTAGCATCGTTTTCAAACTATTTAGGAAACTAACATCTCGAGTCTCATAGACTTGAGTTCATTGTAGCAACTCGAGTATCAAAGACTTGATTTCTATGATAATTCACTTGGAACTCGAGTCTATACAAAAGAAAACCAAAAATCAATAAATGTGAGTCTCTTCTTCTTCTTCTTCTTCTTATGGTCTCTTCCTTTTCTCCCTTTGAAAAAAAATTTACGAGTTTCTACAAACAACCAAAGAAACAACAAAAACACAAACACAAACAAACATCAAGAATCAAGAAACCCAAAGACCCAGGGAGAAACATCAACAAACCCCAACGAAACATCAACAAACCCAAAGACCCAAAGAAGAAAACGAAGGAATTAAAGAAAAATCTTTGCCTGGAGCCTTCACCACCTAGGTTTAATCACAGCCAGCTGGGTTTGATCTCTTTGGTTTGTTGTTTTTGTCTTTGTGGTTTGGGTTTATTCTTCTTGGTTTCTGTCTTTGTGGGTTTTTGTTTGGGTTTGTTCTATCTTATTTCTTCTTTTTCCTAATTTCTAGGTTTCGTTCCTCCGTTTATCTTATTCTTCTTCTTTTTATTTTTTTTATTTTTTTATTTTTTATTTATTTTTGTGTGTGTGTGTGTGTGTGTGTGTGTAAAGCAGGAACTTGAGTCTTAGAGACTAGAGTTCCACGCCACCTCATGGATATTGACTCTTTTAGACTTGAGTTGCTATAGTGAACTTAACTCTAAGAGAATCGAGATGTTAGTTTTCTAAATAGTTTGGAAATGATGCTAACTAACAAAATTATTTGAAAATGAGTATTATTTTGAAAAAAAAAAAAAATCCTATCCCATCATCTACCTACATCCTATCCAAACAATGAATTGCCTTCCTTGCGTACCCATGTACTCCCAATCCTTCAATCATGGCTGCCCATGAAAACACATTCCTTTTAGGCATCCCTCTCAAAGACTTCTTCAACCATGTCTATACACCCACACTTAGCATATATATCAATAAGTGCGGTCCCCACAAACACATCTATCTCCATCCCACTCCTCTTCCTAACATACTTATGAATCTATTTCCCTTGCAAAACCGCCCCAGTTTGAGCACAAGCAATAAGCACAGTTTACACAAAATTCATCAAGCTCAACTCCACTCACCAACATATCCCTCAAAGCCTCAAAACCCATATTACACTTAACATAACCATTCATAAGAACCCACAAAATTTTTGCTCAAACTAACTCAAACTCATTGCTTAAAAAAAAAAAAAAAAAAAAAAAAAAAAAAAAAAAAAAACCCCACCGCCATTGATCCAAACCAAAATCGACAAACCTCCACCGCTGATCTAAACCAAAATTCACAAGCCTCCACCACACTACCAACCCACAATCAATCCAAACCAAAATCCACAAACCTCCACCACCGACCCATAAATAACCCAAACCCTTCAATGCTGAACCACATCAAAACCCACGAACCACTGCTAACCCACAGCACGACACCGCTACAAAGACCACGAGAGCCAACATCGATCCACACTGAACCCCATGAACACCACTTACCCACACCACGGCGCCGTTGCAAAGACCACAAGAAGAGAAGAGAGGTTTGAGAGTGGAAAAGGGATGAGGGAGCCAGAGAGAGAGAGTGAGAAGAAAGAGTGGTCTGAGAGTGGAAGATTAGGGAGCCAGAAAGAGAGTAAGAAGAAAGAGCGAGGAGAGAGAAGAAAGGTTTGAGGGTGAGAGAGAGAAACTAAAATAAATAACGACGTTAGAGTCTATTTGAACTTAAGGACTAAAATGGTCAATTTTGAAATCTTTTGGACCTTTCTTGGTATTTGGTCAAACCTTAGGGCTAGTTAGTGAAATTTACCCTTTTATTTTTTATTTTTGCGTTTTCTTGTATTTGGTAGCATAAAAAAAATGGGTTAAATGAAAATTATTTTTGGTCAATAAAAATCTCATGACTTATTTTTTAGAGGAGGTTTTCTATTAAATTTTTTTGAAAAACAACTTTATCCCAAGCTCATTTTCAAGGTTGCTACTAAAAAAAAAAAAAAAAAAGCAAATATTTAAAAAAAATTGAAAAATGACTTTTTTTCAAAAAACTTTATTGTCGAAAAGTTTATTTCCTCTCACTCAGTAGCCTTTTTAACCGAAAATTTTATTAGAAGAAATTCCAAATTAAAATAACTTTTGTTGTAAGTGAGTTGAACTCTAGTTGTCATATTAATTCACTTTCTTCTTCCCCCCTCTTGGACAGTGAAATTGTAGGGAAAATAGACCTGCAGTCCTGATTGGCATTGTGACCCCAACAGGTTTTTATATAAATATTGAATCAATAAACACCATGAATTTTCTTCCGTCCTAAAAAGAGGCATCCATTAAAGTACTTAGCGTTTGTTTGACAAAAATTATTTTTGCCAACTTATTTTATTATTCAGTTTATTTTTACTACTATTTATGGGTCTCATTACACTTTTTGATATTATTCATGGGTCCTACTACACTTTTTTTGAAAGGAGCCTCGAGACAGTAATACCAACTCAGTCAACCCTAACTTAGGTGCAACCCACTTAACACCAAAGCCAATGCTACTTCAAGTTTAGAAATGCAGCTACTATTCATGGGTCCTACTACACTTTTTTTGAAAGGAGCCTCGAGACAGTAATACCAACTCAGTCAACCCTAACTTAGGTGCAACCCACTTAACACCAAAGCCAATGCTACTTCAAGTTTAGAAGTGCAGCTAAGGCAAGTGTGAGGCTAGCAACATTCACTCCCACCACTGAGTGGGGTACTGGGTAACATTAGATTAGAAAACCAGACAAATATATAACTTTGTTACTTGACTTTGGCTCTTTCAAGTATTTAGTACAAGTGTGAACCCAACGATGTTCACCCCTCACTACTGAGTGGTTATTGCAGGACAACCTAACAAACATTTTTGTTCCTCCAATTAATGAGGGCCAAATGCCTTTCAAACCCAAAATAAATGATAAGACTAAGCTAACCACGTGGCCAAAGCCCACAGTGGCATTAGGAAATCTTTGGAAGCAGTGGTTTTAGAAGGTTTAGATGTAGGTAAGTGGCTCACTTAAGTGACTAACAGGGATTGTTAATGTCAATTGTCAAGGTTTGAGATATTGGTTTCGGGTAATCATTGTTGTACACACTCTTGCACACAACGGAGTACTTGAAGTCATAATTTTATTGTAAATTGTGCTTGTGTGTACAATTGTGTGTAATAAACACTATTCATTAGTTTAGGTGTTTATTAAATAGATCAACCCCAACATTAGATCGCTTTTCTCCTTTTTAGTATGCCTCACTATAAATATCCTCAAATTTCAAATTTTTAAGCATCATATGTCTTTTTACATCCCAATACATCAATTTTGAACGTTATCATAAGATGATGTGCAATAAAGCTTTTGCATTGATGTACCCATGACTCCCATTTATATTCGTGTTCGCATGTCGGGTTCGTATCATGTCAACTCATGAATATTCGACTATATAGATCAATACTAACCCGACTTATTCATTAAATAGGTCAAGATTTTTCAACCATAACACGACCCATTTATTAAACAAGTCAGTCGTATCAGGTCAACCTGTTTATCAGATTTTATCAAAATGAAAAAAGAAATTATGAAAAAACAAACAAATAAATATTTTTAATATATAATTCAAAGCTAATGAGTAATTGCATTACAAATAATCATTCAAAACTAAAGCATATTCCAATATCATAAATAATCAATTACAATATGTCAAAGAAAATAAACCACAACAACTAATAAGTTTATATACCTAGAGTTTGAAGGTATATTAGTAAAATGTCATTTAATTAAACGGGTTCTATGTGTTGAACACTAACCCAACCCGTTTATTAAACAGGTCAGTCATGTCAACCTGATATGACAAGAACTCATTAAGCTTTAACTCATAACTTGCTAATTTTGTGTCGTGTCATGTCGGATTCACGGGTCGTGTCCAATTTTGCCACCCCTACTCAATTGAAAGAAATTATGACAATTACAACATGTAAACCTAATTTGCATGTATTCTCTACCACAGGATAGGTAATTGCAATATCTAATTTTATCTGCACCTTTTTCATGCTCCGATAATCATTTATCGAACTTAGCCAAAATCTCATTAATCATGGAATATTGAGCTCCAATAGGAACATAAAAATTCCACATCTTAATGTGGAAAAAAAAAATTGTGTTAAGGGCTTAAGTTTTTTGGGTTTTAGATTTTAGACTTTCAGGTTTAGGGATTTGTAATTTTTTTTTATTTAATATTTTAGAACTTGGGTCTGGTTAATGGGTTAATGGACCAACTGAGGAAAATTTTGATACAAATTTTATGAGAAATATAAAAAATTGTGAAAAAATTAATTCCTTTTTCTTTTTCCATAAAAAGTTTCTATAAATATTTCCTAAACTAATTCCCTTAGACCTTCTGTTGTCTTTTCCATTTGAACTTTTAGAGATTTGGAGCTTTTAAGAGGGGGTCTTGGGTCTTGGGGTTTTAGAAATTTAGAGGTTTGAGATTTTAGGGGTTGGGGTTTAGCGTTTAGAGTTTAAGGTTTAGCTTTAGAGGTTATAGCTTATAGGGTTTGGTAAATAAGTGGATGCATCCTATTGTCATTTGATTATATTAATTGCAATTCTGTATCCCTCAATACACACACGTGTTTAGTAAAGGTCAACAAATGTTCAATCCTTGTCTTACTAAGTGGATTGCCAAAAGACTAGTGAAAAGAATCTTGTTTAGAGCCGAAAGATAATTATGCAGTAGATTTAATAACTAAGTTCAATTAGCCGATTCCTTTTAAAAAAAAAAAAAGCTCAATTAGTGAATTATGTGACCAAAAGTAGCAAGAGTCTTGTTAACAGGTGTCTTTAGTAAAGGCACCTCAATACACACACGGGTTTAGTAAAGGTCAACATATGCTCAATCCTTGTCTTACTAAGTGGATTGCCAAAAGACTAGTGAAAAGAATCTTGTTTAGAGCCGAAAGATAATTATGCTGTAGATTTAATAACTAAGTTCAATTAACCGATTCCTTTTAAAAAAAAGTTCAATTAGTGAATTATGTGACCAAAAGTAGCAAGAGTCTTGTTAACAGGTACCTTTAGGTATTTGTTAATGGACAATTTAAAAAAAGTTTTAATTTCACTTTTATGAAAAATATAAAAAGTTATCAAAAAAATTAGGCAAAAATGCAAAACTGACCCTCTAACTTTCACATTTTTTCATTTCAGTCCTCTAACTTTCAGTTTTGTCAATTCAGTCTTCTAACTTTCAATTTTTGTCAATTCAAGGCTCCATTACTGCTTTTGTTACTGTTGTTAAACCCACTAAACGATGCCCTTTTTTTTTTTTTTTTTTTTAATCCAGAATTAAAAGAAAAATCTGGAAAAGAAGAAAAAAGAAAACATTAAGGGGAACGATAGTCTCTTTGAAGCTCTCTCCTCCTCCCCAGTTCAACTTTTTTTCTTATCAAAACCCAATAGTTCAAGCACAAATCAAATATCAAACACAAACCAAACATCAAACCCAAATTAGCCAAACCAAATTCAGTATCAAACCAAGTTACCAAACATAACAAACACAAATCAAAAGAAAATCAGCCCAGCAAAGCCAAGCCATAGCCACCACCCACAACCCATTAATCAAACAAACCCACGACCCAGCTTGCCACCACCAAAAATCAAAACAAAACAAAGTGGGTTTAATTCAAATCCCTAACTTTGAGAGAGAGAGAGAGAGACTGAGTTCGCCCCTGCTTGCCATGTGAACCTCGTCGCCCTTGCTCGCCATGTAAACCACCACCACCCTCACTACTCTACCTTGACTGAATTGGTGATGGAGTTCTGAATCAATGATGGGTGTGCCATGAAGACTGTGAGGACAGAGGGGTTATGGCTTTGTATAAGGGTTTCATTCCAACTATCTCAAGGCAAGGTCCATTCACTATGGTGCTATTTGTCACACTTGAACAAGTTTGAAAACTATTCATGGATTTGTGATCATGGCAGAGTTGAAACATTCTTATTAGATTATGTGTTTAAGCAGTTTGAAGAAGAAAAGCATAAATTTGGCGAATTTAAGGAAAATTAGTGGAAATTTGGTTATCACTTGATAATGTTTGCCTATTTGCCCCCCACATTTTACCACACGTTTGTTTAGGGGAAGGGGAATGACGTCATTCCCCTTAATGTTTTCTTTTCTTTTCTTTTTTTTCTTTTTTTTTTCTAGATTTTTCTTTTAATTTCGAATTAAAAAAAAAAAAAAGCAAAACAGCGTCATTTAGTGGGTTTAACGGCAACAGTAACAGAAACAGTAACAGAGCCTTGAATTGACAAAAATTGAAAGTTAGAGGACTGAATTGACAAAACTGAAAGTTAGAGGACTAAAATGAAAAAAAGGTGAAAGTTAGAGGGTCAGTTTTGTATTTTTGCCAAAAAATTATTACTTTTTTCTCTTCCCATAAAAAGTTTTTAAAAATATTTTTTAAATCAATGTCATTAAAGCATTCGTTAAATTTTTCCAAGTATAAAATATTAACAACCACAAAACAATGAGTCTCAAAATATAAAGCAAAATTATAAAAGTAATAAAAACATGAGACACCGCGATATAGTGATGAAATGGAAAATCAATGAATAACAACTCCGAAAGAAAAACCACTATGAGGTACCTCTACCCCAATAAAAATATAAAACAATTCACTATAGTAAGAAATACTTGACCCCACACCACCTCTAGAACTTCAGAGCTCCTTGTACATGAACCCCTTTCACGAACCTTCTTTCTTGATCACATCTAGATTCTTTGACCCAATCCAAGGACCCTAAACCCTAAGTTCAACTAGCCGATTCCTTTTAAAAAAAAGTTCAATTAGTCAATTATGTGACCAAAAGTATCAAGAGTCCTGTTAACAGGTGCCTTTAGGTATTTGTTAATGGACCATTTTAAAAAAAATTTAATTTCACTTTTATGAAAAATATAAAAAGTTATTAAAAAAATTAATTACTTTTTTCTCTTCCAATAAAAAGTTTTTAAAAATATTTTTTAAACCAATGTTGTTAAAGCAATCGTTAACTTTTTCCAAGTATAAAATATCAACAACCACAAAACAATGAGTCACAAAATATAAAGCAAAATTATAAAAGTAAAAAAAACATGAGACACCGCAATATAGTGATGAAATGGAAAATCAATTAATAACGACTCCAAAAGAAAAACCACCCACTATGAGGTACCTCTACCCCAATAAAAGTATAAAACAATTCACTATAGGAAGAAATACTTGACCACACACCAGCTCTAGAACTTCAGATTCCTTGTACATGAACCCCTTTCACAAACCTTCTTTCTTGATCACGACTAGATTCTTTGACCCAATCCAAGGACCTTAATTGAAGATTTGAATACTGCATTAACATTAGGTTTTTTGGCTCTCTAGTTTCAAATTTGATCACACCAACTGATACTATCCGATCGAAGGAATATCTCTTTTTGTACTTGCAGGTTCACTATAGGATGGAGGTTTTGATTTTCTCTTTGTTTTGCTCTCTGTTTCTTCTTCTCTAGCCCCTCTAGAAAGTCATGAGAAAATAAGCCTTTATATATTAGACTTCAATATGATTTTGAAACAAAGAAACTCAATTCAATTAAAACACATAATCGTATGTCCAATTCTCGATCAATTAAGAGTTGATTGAAAAATAATCGAAATTACACACTTCTCATATTCAACAATTTTGTGTCAACTTCAACTAGGCATTCACTCATTCCAAATCTAAATTGGATAAAAATTGTGTCTATTTTGAAGCTACATATGTACTTTCCAATGAAAAATTTGATATATACAAAGAGAGAGATAGAATTTTTTAATGAAATGGAATGTAAAATAGACAATCTTTTTTCTTTTTCTTTTTTTAAATTTTTAATAAAGAGTTTCAACCAATGATATCCGTTCCTGATGATAACTCTTTATAATCAGATCAAGACACCAATCAGTTTTTCGTGTAGGCGAGGATTGAACCCCAAATCTCTTATTCAACCATCAAAGACTTTACTAACTGAGCCACTAAATTAGACAGTTTGATGTAATTATTTTTGACAAGTAGTTATGTAAAATAGAAATGTAAGTTCTTATGTTAAAATAAACAAAAAAAATTTTTACACGAGCTAATGCGAATGCTCTTATTGTAACACCGAATCATCAATCGAAGATCGTAACATTACAAAACTACTAAATATAATTAATAGTAATGTAGGAATCTAAGTCTACCTATGGATTATTATTATTATAATTATTATTATTATTATTATTATTATTATTATATTTTCCTAAATTTAAGACTAATATTCTAAAAATACTTAAAATGATGGGTGTCTTGAAAGAAAAGATCGAAACACCTTTCCCAAGAAGGTTGGGGTCCTTGGTTTATGCTAATAATAAATTTAGAAGATTTAAGTAGTAATCATACTTTGAATTTCTTTACACATGTAATTAAGAGAGTCTTGTAGCTCAACTGGTTAAAAGAGTCTCCTAACTATATTGAATTATTAAAAAAAAAAAAATCATTTTATATGAGTGTACCTAAATAAATAAAATAAAATATTAAAAATCTAATAATTTTAAAGATTGAGGATAAAAGATGGGGGAAGTTAACATTTGCCCTAAGGGTCTTGGTTTTAAAAATATTTTTAGAAATTTTTTATTGGAAAAAGAAAAAAAAAAATTAATTTTTTTAACAACTTTTTATATTTCCCATGAAAGTTGTGTTAAAACTTTCCTAAATTGATTTATTAACATCTGCCTTAAGGGTATCATTAACAAGACCCTAAAATGATTGTGAGCTAGTTTACAAGATCCCAGGTTCTAAATCTGAAATCTTAATGAAATCCTAAGTTTAAAATTTTATTTAATAATTGAAATACTTCAAAAAAAAAATTTTTTATTATAGCTTAAAAAAATGGTACGAATGAGTTTAAAATATAGATGCAAAAGTTTGATAAATGGATAAAATAAGTAGTGGGAGAATGAGCAGTAGCAACTAGAATCTGGAAAGGCCCCATTGATGTATGAGAAAAATGAAATCAAACCCAAAAAGGAAGAGAAAAACTAGGACCTTACGCAGGAGAATAAGTATGACGAGAGAGAAATAGCAATAAGTATTTGAAGGGGAGGGAGAGTTACACGTTACACAAATCAAGAAGAAGGAAAGGAAGTCATAAAAGCTTAATATTGATTCCCTAGTGTGGGTGTGGATGTGGGTGTGGGTGAGAATGATTGCTGCGCATCTTCCTCAAGAAATTAATTAAAATGGGAAAGGTTTACGCAGCCACAGCCGCCATCGCCACTCACTCTCTCTCTCGACACTTGTCTCTAAATTATTAGCCTCTTAACTGATAATTCTCCTGGACAAGATTATTATGCCCAAAAGTGGCATGCTTGGTTCCACTATTAAACTATCTTAAGGTTGAGAGAGATTACCCTTGGTCTACTTTACACAATAATGCTCAACTAATAATAAAAGGATAGCTTTGCGCGCTTCATTACTTAAGAATATGCTTTTTTATACCATGACCATATCGTTCTGAGTAAATAAATTGGTTCAAATTATGTGTGTGTGTTTGTTTTGGAATAATCAAATATGTGTGTTAAAGGTTATGAGCTAGAAATATGTATATTAAAGGTAGGCACAATTAATAAAACCCTTTCTTTCTCTCTCACCAATCATTAACATCCGTACCAAGAAATTATAACAGAGAAGAAGTGGAATCGATCAGCATTAATTTAGTAGCCGCAACGGTTCAATGTCTTTGGGAGTCCATGAGTACTCGCACACTAGCTATAAAATCGATCCTATTTGTTCACCTAGTATTCAGTACTAAACAAACTAAAAAAAAAATCTGTTTTTATAATTCTAGTACTTCAAAAGCTTTTGTTTCTTGTGAGTGATTTTTGTCTTTGGGTAGTGAATGGAGGAGAATAAAGTAATAGAAGTGAGAGAGTTCAACGCAAACAAGGACATTCCAAGTGTTGAAGACATAGAGAGAAGGTGTGAGGTTGGTTCAACAGGCCAAATGTCTCTCTTCACCAATCTTTTAGGTGACCCTATTTCCAGAATCCGCCACTCACCTTCTTTCCTCATGCTGGTATATATATATATATATATTGTATTGTACCCCTTGATTTTCTGTCCATTTCTACCATCTCTCCCATTACTTAATACTTTTTCCATTTTGTTTTCGCGATAGGTCTTTTTTTTCTTTTTCTTCTATATCTATCTTCAAATAACTATATGATCATCAGGTAGCTGAGATGGTGGGTGATAATTCGGAGAAAGAGATTGTTGGAATGATTAGGGGTTGCATCAAAACCGTCACTTGTTCCAAAAAGCTCACCAGAAATGGCAGTAAGTGTAAGAACAACAATATAGACACTCCAAAACTCAGCCCCATTTGCACCAAACTCGCTTACATTCTAGGTCTCCGAGTTTCTCCTTCTCACAGGTACTTCCATAATACCAAATTGCACTCACACTTTCCTTTGCTCTTTTATGCATAAATTTCTAGGAAAGAAATTAAAATATTTCCTTCACATGTTTGAAAAATAAATAAAAAAATAACAAAAAAATTAGTGTAACTAATTGGGCTTATTACCACTTTTTTCAATCTAGGTTTGATGTTTATTTATTTATTTATTATTTATAATTCTTTGCATTATATTATTAATTTTTTCGATATCTTTGTTCATGTCGCAGGAGAAAAGGTATTGGGTTGAAGCTGGTTAAGGAAATGGAGCAGTGGTTCATAAAAAATGGAGTTGAGTACTCATACATAGCCACTGATAAAGATAACAAACCCTCCCTTAATCTTTTCACGCAAAAATGTGATTACACTAAGTTTCGAACCCCATCAATTTTGGTCCAACCTGTGTTTGCTCACCGAGTCAAGTTCCCTAGCCGAGTTACAATAATCAAACTCACCCCATCTGACTCAGAGAGGCTCTATCGCCACCGATTCTCCACCACCGAGTTCTTCCCCAGAGACATTGATAGGATTCTCGATAATAAACTCAATCTGGGTACTTACCTAGCTATCCCAAGAGGGTCGTTCTCGGCTGAGTCATGGCCGGGTTGGAACGAGTTCTTATGTGATCCGCCCGAGTCATGGGCAATTATGAGTGTTTGGAATTGTAAAGAGGTGTTTACGTTAGAAATAAAAGGCGCGTCACGTGCACGGCGCTTGGCAGCTAAGGCTACACGCGTGGTGGACAAGGCGTTACCGTGGTTGGAAGTGCCTTCGGTTCCTGATGTTTTTAGGCCATTTGGGTTGCTTTTTATGTATGGGTTAGGAGGTGAAGGTCCACGTGGAGGGAGTTTGATGAAGGCCTTGTGTGGCCACACGCATAACTTGGCAAAAGCTAATGGTTGTGGGGTGCTGGTGACTGAGGTGGCAAGTGGGGACCCGTTGAGGTTAGCAATACCACATTGGAAGAGGCTATCTTGCGCCGAAGATGTATGGTGCATCAAAAGACTTGCGGGGCATTATAGTGATGGGCCTGTTGGTGATTGGACCAAATCCCAACCTGGCCTTTCCATTTTTGTGGACCCTAGAGAGTTCTAAAATTTGAGTGACTCAATTAAAACTCACACTATCCGAAGTGCCCGAGTTCACTCTAAACCCAAGTTCACAAAATGCTTGAATATCAACTTATAATTAGATTTTGGAACATAACGGGTACTTGCTAAAAAATTATTTAAATATGCCAATCACGATTTGAGTGTGTTCCTCGAGTTACTTGAACTGTAACTTATATGTGACTTGTATGGGCTTTTTTTGTTCTTGTAAAGTGTTTTTGCCTTTCAATGTAGATGGATCCTTCCCCCTTTTCCTTTTTATGTATACAGGTTATTTTAAATTGGACCCGCATCTTTTCATCTGATCCACGTGATGTTGTCATTGGTTTGCAAACCTTCTTCAAAACTCATTTAGTGTTCTAAACTTAGAATGTCATGAATGTATAGTATATGTCACCAAAGTGCTCATGTAGCTAAAAGAGATGAGTGCCCTTGACGTGTCATAGAAAAAAAAAAAAAAAATTCTTTAGTGCAATGTGTACGGTCCATTCTATATTCCCCCAATCAAAATCTAACAAATTATCATTCTCTTTTCTTCACAAAATTTAAATGGCAAAAGCAGAGACCCATTTGGTATCCCCTTTTGAAACCACACTTTTTCCAAATACTATTTTTTTTAATGTTATTTTTTCTAGGTACGGTCTCTTCCAAACAACCCATATTCAAAATGCTGAAAAAACATATGCTATTAAAGAGGATTTTTGTTCATGTAATAGCATGTATCCTATTAAGACTGATGGACAGACACAATGAATGGTGAGAGCTCTACCTCTTTGGGCATTTGTCTTATATACAATTACCCTTCTCTTTTTATTCAATCAAGTGACAAGATTCTCAGCAAAACAACTCTAAACTCTTAGTCCAAAAACTATATGCGCTTCATTTTTGCTAAATTAAAACAATAAGCACTACTAGTGAAGTTTCTAATGTCATTAAAGAAAGCAAAAAGGCCGAAAGAACCCACCAACACTATTTATGTAGTTCGCAACTAAGACACAGAATGCCTCCTATTTCTGGAAGGGGTTGATTTAACTTCTTCAGGGTTGGCAGAACCAAGGCTGTCTGATGAATCTGAGCCACTATTCTCACCCTGCCCCCCTTTGCTAGACCAAAGCTTTGTAAAGATCTTCTTTGACTTGAGCAGCCCTTTCATTTTACTTATAGCAGCTTTGTCCACATTACTTTTACCATCTCCATTTCCATTTCTTTCACTACCTCCCACTCCATTAGCCAACCTTAAAGAAGCTAGCTCCCCTTTAAGGGCCTTGAGCTCCTCAGCTGTGGCCACTGCATCCCAGTCTTCTTCTGTGTTAGTTGTAGCTGACCTTGAGCTCCCGTGAGAGCCACTATTAAGTTCCTTAATGCCTTTGGGTAGGTCAGGGGTGCTGCAGCCTGATGATGCAGCTGCCCTAACCTGCTCAAAAAAGAGTACTTGCACAACTACACGCAATGGGAGTCTCTCGTTTTGCACAGCATGCATGCATGCATCAACTGAGAGCTTCTTGCAGTCCATCAGCTTGCATATCCTCTTCCTCTCACTCTTGCTGATCCCAGGGTGCTCCTGCATTAAGGCACAGTGAAGAATACAACTTTATTTAGTATTTTTGTAACAAAAACATCCAGGTTACACATCAATTCAACGTCGGTGAGAATTGAGCAGTGCTTTACTATATAACAAATTTCTAGTGTGAAACGCTAATACACTAAAATGCACAGCATGTTTTACAACATGAAATTTTCCACTTAATGTATGTTCACTGTTAAAATTTACGCTTACCTTTAGATACATGTCAATGGCGCGGTAAAGCCCATCATGAGCCGGCCGAGAGATATCAGACACCATCTCAGCAAGATCAACAAAATTTGACAAAGTTAGGTTGGCATCCTTAGAAATTTCGGCAAGGTATCCATCAATCAGTTTTGCCACCATCAGCTTGGAAGCATCTGATAAAATCCCCGGCTTCCTTGTTTCCTGAAGTTCATGGCTATCTTCTAATGATTCAATCTCAGCATTCTGATCTTGCATTAGGAACTCTTGAACTATTTTCTGCACTGTACTAACATCATACATTGTTGTTTCCTCTTCTGATGCTCGTATCAAAAGATCATTTACAGAAGCCTCCTCCAGTTGCTGTCCTATTCTCCTTATCAGCTCATCCTTAGCCATTTCTCCTGAATCCATCAAAGTGGAGGCTTTCAACAACTTTAGGAGGAAGCTACAAGAGACACAGCCTTTCTCTGCAGGCAATAGCTGCACTATTGTATCCACTATTGACTCATGCTTTATCATGTCTCCAGACTGAATCATACCCTTGCTGAAACCTGGCAACCTTCTGTAAGCATACGCTTTTAAGGCTGCTCCAATCACATCATTAGAAACTATCCTTTTTGCTTTAATAATCATTAGAACGCGCTTATAAAGATCAATTTCAAGTTCACACAAATCCTCAACCCACCAGTCCTTAGGCACCAGACGGTTTCTAACGCCATTCCAGTTTGGATCATTCCCATTTTCCTCTGGGAGCTTCTTTCGGTTATAGGTATAGGACCAGTCAACCTTGGAAACATCAACACAGGCCTTGGTAGCTATAGAATCAATGCAATTGCTAACCACCTTCAAATCCTCAGATAATGGTAAGAGCGACTTTGTAGTCTGAAGAACAATGATTGAATCTTTCCAGCTGCGGAAAATGCTAGAAGTAAGAAAGACATCAATCTTGTAAATGAGGTTCCCTTTCTCAATGGCCTCATGCATTTCTAGGTACTCGGCTGCACATCGAGCTGCAACAACATTGTAAGCATTGAGGGTAACAGTCATGCCATAACAAAACTTCACACATATCTCAAAGGCTGCAGGACCACCAGGAATGTCAGAAATTTGAACTTCATCTGTGTTCTCTTCATTAGTGGTAACAACCAACTTCTGTAATCGGGAACTCTTTGACAGTAGAGGAAACTATACAACAGATAATTCGTAATTTGGAATCAGACAATAAACATTTTGCACAACATATTCACATGCATTATTATGAGTGCAATTGAACTGAGCTGAGCCATGTAATGTTTGCCCGTCTGCTCAGTTTTATCATTGAAGCTGTAAGTTAGAGACCAAAGTGGCCAAGTTCTAAAATTATAAGTTAAAGGTAGTCGCTAGTCCCACCAATGCCTCTTAACAAACTTTTTGATTCCGTGCCTTGATAACCATGTCTACAGTTTGATTACTATAATAAAACGATCAGGCAGTTATCAACTAAGTGGATTCTAGTACTATTTTAATAATCTTTATCCAGTAATAAATTAGATATTAGTATTTCCATTAAACAAAATAGTTTATCACACTTAAAATTTAAGCCCTGCTCCACAAGCATGTGAGAACTCTGATGCTGGAATTAGTTTAGAGCCTTTTATGTATAAGCAACCAAGCATGTGCCCTTTCCAGAGAAGGAAAGGGAAGTGGATCAAAAATTTAAAAATAGAAACAATTGTAGCAGATTCTTGTATAAGGATCAACCAGTGTAAATAGATTACTCATGTAGCATAAGTAGCTAGGGTCCCTTTATTAATCATAAAAATTCTACAAATCAAGGACGGTGATACAGGTGCAAGAGCAAGAAATTAAATAATAATAATAATAATAAAAAATAAAAATAAAAATAAAAAAAACAAAACAACAACATTGAAAAAAATTATCTTCATTGCATATCCAATTACTCGGCCAAAGAATATTGTACCTTGTGAAGATAAAATTTTACATCCCCTACAATAAGAATGATGTCCGTTGCCAGCTCACTTGCCACATACCTGCACATGGTTATGCTCCTTGTAATGAACTGAGAACTATAAAGACAAAAAAAAAAAAAAAAAAACTTTAAACATGAACAAAGGTATTGTTTTAAAGGATGAAGATTATCTGAACTCATCAACAGACCTTCCAACACTATCTTTATATGTTACCAACATGGGAAAGTTCACTAATAAGCAAGGAATAACAACTCATTCAAACTTTTTTGCATTTCCATGTAAAAACTCTCAAGGTATTGTTCTTGCCAACCATATCATTGCTTTAACATCAACTATATAATCAAACATGTTAGTCCAGCAATGAATGGATAACTACTAGAAGAAATTCATCTATTTTAAATCTTGCATGAAAGTCAAATACCCTGCAATTTCAATTGAAGAAATTATACTAAACGGTACCTCTCATTTGACCAGCCAACTGGACAAGCATTAAACTAATACAAGGAATCCACTTCACCAGAGGAAACGTTCCAAAACAGACCCAATAGGGCCAATACTGAGATAGTGCAAGACTATAATCATAAAGTGATAGGAATTCAGAGTGAAACTTCAAATACTTTCCAAAAAGTGATATTGCTAGACTAATGTGGTTTCAAATGCACCAAGCTCAAGTTATCTGTATGAAAGTTAAATTAAAGTACCTAGTTTAACCTCATAGTTACCATCTGTGGTCTATTAAAAGAATATGAGTTTTGCAGTCACAAGGGTCACATTTTCCCCACAGCATTCCTGAGAAGGGAAAGACTTCAATCATACTATCTTAACTCAAGTTGGATAGCTGTTCCTAATATATGTATATGTGACACCAATTTGCTAATAATTATACCAAGGATCAGATCCATACTCCTCAACTTTGTTTGATTGATAAACCCAAAGTTCCAAATAAATAAATAAACATATATATATATATATATATACATATCTGATGAATTACTCAAAAACTATTTATTCACTGGATTAATACAATAATATTTTAAGAAAATCCCATCACATTCAATTGTCAATAATGCCAACTGAGGAGGTACTGGAAAAATAATACAACTACAATACCTGCAGCAAACAATTCAAAATGTGAAATCAAGATCTTCCGAAGAAAATTCAGCACAACTATAAAAATTTAAAATTTAAAAAAGCAGTGAATTTTCTTATGTCCTAATGTAGTTAGAAGTTAGAAATAAGAAAATAGGGCACCATTCTTCAAACCTCAAATGCCAAAGTGAAACAAATCATCAAAATTCAACGTCAATATCAAAGTACAGGAAATGAGTACAAATGTGGGCCATAAAATGGGCAAGCTCAAAAAGAACAAAAATAAACTAACAGGAACTTTCAAACCCAACGACATTTATTTTTAAATAAGCCCTAATTTCAATTAGGCAATGAATATGTTAGCAGTTCCTCCATTGGGAGCAGGAAATAAAACTCAAAACAACTATTTACCTGGGCAGAGTGTATCTACATAGTAATATGCATCTGTGAATATAACTCAAAATTTAAACTTTTCCATTAAACTGCTACAGTACGGTGAATATGTGCTCAGCTGCAAATCTCCTAAAGAATAATGGTAAATCTAATACAAAAGAGGTCATATAAAGAGAAATCTTAATGAAGAGAGAGACAATTGAAAGTGCCAAAATCATCCATAACCGGCTTTTGCAAGACAAACTGAAATGCATCAAACATAGAAGAGCAGCATCAGCAACCATGTTTTTCAAAGAAAAGAAATAAAGCTCCAAATGATCTCTCACCTGACATTGTTCCCATCAGTCTGAAAGGAATCTGGCTTTGATCCAAGCTTCATAAACTTCATCTTTGAAAGCTAAAAAAAAAAAGATCAGCTTGCTTCACCCCCAGCCCCCTTAAACCTTTAAAACTAACCTTCTTCGACACTCAACTTGTAGTCCTAAATGCCTAAATCAGATACCTCAGAGTCACCACCACACATCCTAATAAGTGAACAAAAATAACAACCCCCCCACCCCCCCAATCGAGAAAAAGTCCCAGAAATAGAAAGGAATACTCCCAGGGTGTGGGGACCAGATTTGTGAATGCAACCCAGCCCAAGTAAGTTTCCTGGTCTCCAAAGAAGGATCTCAAAGAGGGGTGAGGATATATGCTTGTGGGGGTATGAGTATGACTATGAGAGTGAAGAATCTTTGACAACAACCGAGGCAAAAGAAAGAAGTGAGTCTGAGTAAGAGAGAGAAAGAGATAAAGGGAAACACAAGATGGGGTTTGTACAATTTTTTAACAAAAGGTTCTCTTCAATGCCAAGAGAGCCAAATAAGAGGCTGTTTCCTTGGTCGGCGGCAAAGCCCATGGAGCCCGGGCGCACCCAGTTAGCCAAGGAGACATAACCAACAGACTATTAAGACTAAAATATTTCTCAAATCAGTAACACCCACAAGCACAAATCTGACTCCACCTCACTCTTTCTCTCTTTATATATATATATATATATTTTCCCTTCACTTGCTGATCACTTTGTTACATTTGTTTTTACATTTTTTAAAGGATTCATACCACTAGACCCTTTTGTGACCTTTAAAGCTTCAAGTTCCAAACACAACAATATACAAATCAACTTTTGTGTATGAATTATTTAACCGTTGAAGTTTGAAAAACAAAAAACCTGCAACAGAAAACAGCATCTCGGTATCAGTTGAAGAAACCACCAAAACGGTAGACAACAAGCATCTCTCTTTATTTTTGCACAGAATGGGAATAAATATGTGAGAGAGAGTGAGAGATCAGAGAAAAAAATTAAAAATAAAAACAAAGTTGATTATTGTAATGAACAACTAAACATTAACTACCAGCAAAAAAATCACCAACAAAATTTAACTGAAAAATCTGAGGAATCTATCGGAATATATCACAGAAAATCTAGTAAAATATTGAAGCTGAAGATCATGTTTATGGTGTCAATAATTGTAAGAATCTAAAACCCCACAATGAAGAAAAATATGCCTAATATCAGGATGGAAAAACAAAGACAAAGCCCCAAAAGCCACTCTCCGTGTAAACCCCAACAAAACCCAAGACCCATATATCAAATTCACAAAGCTGTATGTATAGAGTACTAGTAACCAATTACATGCAATAATGCCTAATTAAGCTTAACTCATGCCAAGTTTGAGTCTTTTTCCTTTCTTTCTTTTTCTTTTCTTTTTATTAGTTGGTATCAGCAAAAACCAATCAAAGAAAGTTAAGGGAGATTGGCCAGGAGAGAGAGAGAGAGTTGTAAAGAAAGGTTGCCCAAATCTTACACTAGCTAGAGTTCCAATCTTTTTGCGTCAAGGATCAGAAAGAGTTCAGTGGAACAGTGACACAACCTTTGAGGCCTATATGCATGAGAAGTAAACAAATTTAAAGTCTGGAGTGACTTTTTGAGGAGTAACCCCCACCACACAAGTAAAACCAAAAGCAAAAGGAACCAAATAAACCCATGAGAGCCTATCAGAAAATGAGCTGGTTCTCACAGTTTCTGCATACAAACCCCAAGTAGAAACCACAGACTCAGATTAAAAGTAAAAGCCAAGCTGTAACGAAATGTTTCATCAGTCCTATTCTTTTCTTTCTTTCTTGTTAGTGCCAACACTATCTACCGCATCCTTTTTTTTTTTGGGTGAAATCAACCACTTTCTTTTTTAGCACAATATATATATATATATATATATATATTTTCCTTTTTAAACTCACCCTACTCTCCTTTCTCAATAATTTTCCCTTGAAAGTAAGATGGCACTCGTTCAATTTTAAGAGCATTAACACTCACCATTTACACTTGCTCAGTCATGCACGCCAAACTGACACTCCAGCTTTCTTGTTGTTGTTGCCCCAATAACGCGGTCTCCTTCATTAAATGACCCCTTTCTTGCTTCCCAATCAACCCAGTACCTCTCTCTCTCTCTCTTTCTCTCTCTCTCTGTGCTGCTACATCAACTTATTGGCAGTGACACCAGAAAACTTAAAAGAGGGTGATGATCAAACAGTACGAGTCAAAAAACTGTGGGCTTTACAAAGTTATCACCATGGTTTGAAACTCGAACCGGACCGTAAGGTCTAACCAGGGTAACCGTGAACCGTTTACTAAAGAGTTTTTTTAATTCCAAAAACCGGCTTAAGTAGAAACTTCAACCACTTCTTCTTCTTTGTCTCTCTCCCTCTTTCGTTGTTTCTGCTGTTTCTTCTTAATCTTCTTCTTCTTCTCTCTCTCGTTCTTTCCGCATTCTGTTGTTTCTTACCATATTCTTCTCTCTCTCTCTCTCTCTCGTTTGCTTAATGTTCTAATGTGAGCTATAGACGTTAAGGTCCATTTGATAACCGTATTTAAACAACGTAAGGTTAAATACCACACAACATGTATTTCTATGCATATTTTCACATAGGTATTTTCACAAAACTTAAACAATGTTACTAAAAAAAACCCTAACATTTTCTTGAGCTTTGGATTAATTGTGAGCTGCATAACATTTTCATTTTTTTATGGCAAAAATATCATTTTAGTCCCTACATTCTGGAGTTGCAGTCAATTTGGTTTCTATATTTAGGTATCAGTCAATTTGGTCTCTATTATTGTAAATTTACAGTCAATTTTGTCTCTGCCGTTAACTCACTAACGAAAAATGCTTACATGGCGAACGGTTTGTACATTTGGCATATTTAATGATGATGCCGAAAAATTACTAATGAGCCACACAGTCCTCGCACGCTCGAAATAGTGCCTGCACAACAAAAAAGAAGACCTAATAGAGAGCACCGGTGTGGTGCCGACCAAATACCCTCCGAAGGTCAAGTTAGAATATTTTCGCAACTCTAGAGTACCAGAACTGGAATCAATTATGCGTACCTGTTTTCTAAGGGTCTTTGGGTTTTTATAGTAGCGTAGAACCGAATTTCCTTAACTTGCGTCACAAGTCTTTTCCTTATAGGGAAGATCTCCATTAATGAGCGTATAATCTAGAATCCTCATCGTGTTAGAATTCCATTCATATTAGGACTCTATGGACTAGGGTCAATCGTGAGGCGCAAGCCATTTCACTTTAGGGTTTCTTGGAGACCACTTAATGATTAATTGAGTGCCACGTGGCCTTTATGTCCGTCCACCCTTTCGTCCGTTCACATAGGATCCGTCCACTATTAGCCCATTTGTCTAGCAATCCGTCCATCTAACCTGATCCGTCACCTCCAATTTTCTCCCTCTTCAGTTGCCCCCTCACCTCGTGGGTCCGTGCTCTCTAAGTGGAAGGACCCGCGGGGTAACGGTTTAATCTAGTCTTTTGAGGAACACCCCTAGCCTTAACAGGCTGGCCTGAGATCATTAATGATGAAGGACACGTGGCATTTACTGAATGATCACTCACTTGGATCGAAGCGCCCCTTCGTCTTCCGTGTCGTTCTCCCTATATAAACCAAGCTATCTTCCTCTCATTTCTTTACTTTCTGTTGAAATCCATGATCAGAGCGCACCCGTCATCTTTGTCAGACAATCATACTGTTCAGCTGTTGTGTCCGTCAACTTTGTCAAATGACCATACCGTTCAGCTATTGCATCCGTCATTAACACCTTTTCATCGTTTGACTTCATCCTGGTGAGCACTCTTTTCCTTTACCTTAAATTTTATGCATTTTTATTTTTCTAGACTTTTACACTACCGTCATCCATTATAGACCCGTCAGTCTTAAGATTTATCGTCACGTGTAGGTCATGTCTATTGCGTCAAGTAACCAGTCGTTTGTCCGCGACGGAGCGGGCTACGTTGAAATGGACCTGTCAGGTCATAAAGACCCTAACAATCCAAGTGAAGAGAGGAGTTCATCAGCTTCCTCTTTAAGGGATGAGGATTTGAAGATGGAAAGGTCAGAGGGTGACTCTAGTGACGGCCTAATTGGTGCCGAACCCCCAATCCAATCTGTCATAGGACCTGATGGGCTCAGTGAGTTCATCCTACTTCCCTTATAGACGGTCAATGATTTTGTTTCTAAAATCAAAGAATCACACTTCAAAACACTTAGGGATAAGTATCAAATACCCGTCCGTATACCCATGCGTCTACCTTACAAGTCAAAGAAATGTTATTACAAGGGTCTTGAGGACATAGGAATCTATGAGCAAATGCTAAAGGCAGGGCTCAGGTTTCCCTTAAGCACCCTTCACCGTCGTCTACTCCAATACCTTGGATTGTCTGTCAACCAAATCTCCCTAAATGCCTAGAGGATCTTCCTTAGTGTGAAGGTCCTATTCGGTGCCATGTCAGACGGGGCACGGAGGCTGATGGTGGAAAAGTTTTTTCACTATGAACGTCCTGCTGAGGTCTCCCAGTCCAAGGGCATGTACAACTTCACGCCCAGGAGCCCATTGCTAAGGCTTATTTGTGAGAACCCTGACTCTAATAGGGATTGGAAGAGTTGTTACTTCTTTTTGGAAGGTGATGAGTGGATGTGTCACCCCGGTGACAATGAATTCATGCCCGTTGACAAAACATTGGGCATAATGCCACCGTCAGGTATGTGTCCGTCTACTAAGATTTATTTTTGTTTCAACTGTTCTTTAACATCTAATTGTCCGTCTCCTTGTGCAGCTCGGGATCATCCTCCAGTTTCACTGGAACAGTTTAGCTTTTTGGAGAAGATTTTTAACAAAACCAGCTTGAAGAAAGGACATGGGCTAAATTGGTCAATTTGGATACCTTGCACTGGTATTGTGATGGACCAGAGCCGACCACAGCCACCCGTCGATACGACGCCCAAGTTCGTCAACGTAAGTCCGTCACCTTAAATTTGGGTTTCTCTAATTGTACTTTATTTCACTCTAACCATTCGTCTTACTTTGTGTAGAGATGGATGCTGCAAAGAGAAGAGCCTACATTAAGTAGTAGGCTGCTCTGCAAAAACAACAGGGGGTCAGACCTCTAAGGGGCCGAGTTCAGCCAACCCGACCTCCAAGAGGAAAGAACCGGAGAAGACTGACCATCATCCCCCTAAGAAGCCCAAAATTGTTCTTGAACCCGTCTTGGGGTTGAAAGCTGAGGGTAAGAAGACGGTCACTAAACCCGTCCATAGAAAGGGAAAAGGACTTATGATGGGTTCTGACCCTTCTGCTGAAAAACCACCTGTCTTCCTCCGTGAGGACTCAAAGTATGCGTTGGAGCAACTTCTGTCCATCATAACGGCTAACGATTATAAGGACTTGGGCAACCATGCAACGAGGCCATGGGGGAGACGGGTCTCTTTTGCATTGCTCAGGTAACTTAGCAACCATCTACCTTTGACCTTTCCTTTCCGTCAACTTGTTCGGTTACTAACCTTTTCGTCTTCAGGCCATGTTAATGATGAAAGGGTTGATGGGCCGTTGCCTCAACCATGAGACGTCTTTGGACCGTCTATAGGCGAAGGCAGATTTGACGGAGGACGAGCTCAATGAGTTGAAGTCCTGGAAAGTGGTCCAAGAGAAGAAACTTGCTCTGTTAGAGGAAGCTCGAGGCGAGCTAGAAAAGCAGATGGAGCTGTTGAGGAAGGTCCTGGCAAACAAGGAGAAAGAAATTAACGAGGCCAAAGACCGGCTCCGTCAGGCAAATGAGGAAGCGATATGTGAGTATCATGACTCCAATGCCCTTTTGGCAGAGCTAGGAGGTTCATTTACTGAAGCCTTTGACGACTGCCTCCGTCAAGTCAAAGCTTCTCATTCGGACCTGGACTTGTCTAACATTAATATTAATGCTCTAGCCCAGACTTCAGTTTAGCCCGTCCATTCTGAGGGCATGAACGAGGTATTTGTCGATGATGCTCCTGGCGACAGAGGGGGAGCTCAAGTTGAGGACAACACCTGTCACCCTGATGTTCAAGAGGAGAACGAGCAAAATAACCCCATTCAGCAGTAGTGTTTTATTTTATTTTTTATTTTTGGTAAAGATCTTTGGAGAACAGTGTTAATCCACCCGTTGTTTGTAATCTTAAACTTATCCGTTGTTCATGGCATGTAAAACATTTCCCTTTAAGGGCTTTTAAATATTTACTTATTCTATTGTTTGTCTATTTTTATGTAGATAATAATAAAATACGACCATCTTTTAGATGGACCCATCCCCTGCTGAATGTGTAGTGTCAATTTTAACTTTACGTTGAACCTGCCTACTATAGGGATCTTACAATTATCCTCTTCAAGGAATCCGTTCACTTGCGGACTAGTGAGGAACATTTAATTTTAAGTTGGGTCCGTCCACTATATGGACCTAATAGTTATCATCCATTTGGATGAGTCCGTCCATCCATATGGACCTAATAATTATCATCCAACTTTAAATTGCATCCGTCCACAATATGGACAGTTTTCATCTTTTTAGGATGAGTCCATTCATTCATGGTCGAGTAGTGTTAATCCAATTTGAAGTTGTATCCGTCCACAATATGGACTCCAATCGTTCACAAATATTTTAGTTATTCCATCCTTCATGGATGGATCTGTCTGCTTTATGGACTTCAGAAAACCTCATCCTCCTAGGATGAACAGTCCATTTTACTAGACTCCGTTATAGGCCATCCACTTGTTGGACTTAATACTTTCACCCTCTTGGGATGAACCGTCTACAAGGATTTTTAGTTATTTCATCCTTCACAGATGGATCTGTCCACTTTATGGACTCAATAAGCTTTCATCTTCTTGGATGACGTCCATTTTATGGACTTGATAAAATTTTGTAGAAAAACACAAGTCATATCTGAATACTCCTCGTATTATAGTGATTCATCCGTAGGATAGTGATTCTCCAAGGAGAAGCTTAAAAAGATACTTAAAAACCATTGTAGCAAAAATAAATTGTCTAAATAGTAAACTAAAAAACTAGAAAATCTAGCAAAAATTGATCTAAAAATAAACTGGAGGTCTGGTGGATGTTGCTTTCTATGTCTTCATTTCTACTGGTAGTACTTCCGTAGGTGCTCAGTGTTCCATGGATGCTGCAACTTTCATCCGTTTAGCGTCACAAGGTGGTAGGTGCCTTTTCTTTGCCATGATGTAATTCTGTAAGGTCCTTTCCAATTAGGGTCGAGCTTTCCTTGGGTAGGATCATTAGTGGCGCCCATTATCTTCCTCAAAACAAGATCTCCGACCTGGAAGTTTCTGTGTCTGACCTTAGAGTTGTAGTGCTTCACCATGAGATTCTAGTATCATGCCAACTTTTGCTCAACTGTTGCCCGAACCTTGTCCACCAGGTCAAGTTGCAGGCGTATAGCCTTATCATTCTTGCCCTTGTCATAGTTCTCGACCCTATAACTTATGAGCCCTACTTCTGCTGGGATGACTGCCTCGCTTCTGTATGCTAGTGGAAATGGTGTCTCCCCTGTAGCTGTCCTTTCAGTTGTCTAGTATGCCCATAAAACACTTGGTAGTTCATCCAGCCATATGCACTTTGCCCCCTCGAGCCAAGTCTTGATGATCTTGAGCAAAGATTGGTTCGTAACTTTAACTTGTCCATTGGCTTGTGGGTGGGCAAGTGACGAGTAGTGGTTCTTGATTCCTAGTTCCGAACAGAAGTATCTGAATGCGCTGTTGTCGAATTGCTTTCCATTGTTCGAGACAAGCACCCTAGGTATCCCATATCTACAAATGATGTTCTTCCAGACAAAACTCCGAATATTCTTCTTCATGATAGTGGCTAAGGTTTCTGCTTCCACCCATTTGGTGAAGTAGTCGATGCCAACTACCAGGAACTTTAGCTGCCTGACTGCTACTGGGAAGGGGCCCATGATATCCAATCCCCAATGAGCGAACGACCATGGGGCCGTCATAGGGGTGAGTTCCTTGAACAGTTGTCTGATGATGTTACCGAACCTCTGGCACTTGTCACAGGCTTTGACATAAGTTTGCGTGTTCTTCTGCATAGTAGACTAGTAGTATCCTGCTCGAATCAGCTTATTCACCAGCGATTGTGCCCCCAAGTGGTTTCCGCAAATTCCCTCATGGACTTCTCTCATAACGTAATCTGCTTTCTCAAGGCTCAAACACCTTAGGTACAGGTGGGAGAAACCTCTTTTGTATAAGACGTCTTTTATTAGAACAAACTGCGATGCTTGGACCTTCAATTTTCTAGTGGCATCTTTCCCGTCCGGTAGCATACCGTTTCTTAGGTACGAGATTAATGGCGTAGTCCAGTTGCTTTCAAAACCTATCTCCTGCACATTTGTATCCTCATCTATGAGTGAAGAGACTTGGATAAAGGATAGTACTTGATTGGGGATGAGCATGTATTCTGCTGAGGTAGCCTTAGCTAGTCAATCGGCACACTCATTCTCCTCCCTTGGGATTTGGACGAATCTGATTTGGAGACTACCAATCCGTCCTTTCACCTCCTCAAGATATTTCTTCATCCTCTTGTTCTTGCACTCGTAGTCGCCATTGATCTGACTGATTATGACTTAGGAGTCGCAGTATATGACCATGTTTTCAGCCCTTGCTGCCTTCGCGAGGTCCAAGCCTGCCACCAAAGCTTCGTATTCTGCTTTATTATTGGTTGTAGGAAAGTCCAGGCAGATCATGCACTCGATTTTATCTCCCTCCAGAGTGTGGAGTACTACGTCGGCACCTCCTGCTTGCTTATTGGAGGATCCATCCGTGTGGATGCTCCATTGTGGGATTTCTTCTGCCCCCTGGCCTTCCAGGAGAGTGAATTCGGCGATGAAGTCGGCCACTACCTGTCCCTTTATAGTTGTGCATGGACGGTATTGTATATCGAACTCACTTAGCTTGACTGCCCATAACGCCATTCGTCCTGCAGCATTGGGGCTACCCATAGCCCTTTGTAGAGGCTTGTCCGTTAGGACAACAATTGTATACGCTTGAAAATATGGCTTAAGTTTTCGTGCCGCAGTTACCAATGCAAAAGCCAGTTTTTCCATCTGGGGGTACCTTTCTTTTGCTCCCCAAAATGCTCGGCTCATAAAGTAAATCCCATCCTCTTCTCTTACCAAAGTCACGCTTACAGTGGCATGTGAAATGGCTAAGTATAGATAGAGCTCTTCCCCTAGCTTGGATGGGTTGAGTAATGGGGGAGATGAAAGATACAACTTTAGATTTTCAAACGCCTGCTAGCATTTGTCCGTCCACTCAAACAATCTCTTCAATATGCGGAAGAAGGGAAGGCATTTGTCTGTCACCCTTGAAACGACCTTGTTTAGTGTTTACTATCTTGCGGTTCAAGCTTTGCACCTCCTTGACCATCTTCGGTGGGGCTAGCTCCACTATAGCCCGTGTTTTCTCTGGATTGACCTCGATTCCTCTTTGGGATACCATGAATCCCAAGAATTTCCCCGCAGTTACTCTAAACACACACTTGTTCAAATTTAATTTCATGTTGTATGTCCAGAGGGTGTCGATGGTCTCTTGGAGGTCGCTTAAATGATCGTCTTCTCGTAAGCTTTTTACCAGTATGTCGTCTACATAAACTTTCACATTCCTCCCAATCTGGTGTGCAAACATCTTGTTCATTAATCTCTGGTACGTTGCTCCTGCATTCTTGAGTCTAAATGGCATCATTTTGTAGTAAAAGAGTCCTTTACTGGTAACAAAAGAAGTCTTCTCTTGATCAGCCTCCTTCATTCTAATCTGATTGTATCCTAAGAACGCATCCATGAAGCTCAAAAGTTGATGTCTCACTGTCGAGTCTACCAAGGTATCTATCTGTGGGAATGGGTAATTATCCTTGGGGTAGGCTCTATTGAGGTCCGTGAAATCTACACACATCCTCCACTTTCCATTGACCTTTTTTACCATAACCACGTTTGCCAACCAGTCAGGGTAGTACACTTCTCGAATGAAATCTACTTCCAGCAACTTCCAAACCTCCTCAGCTATAGCTTTTTCTCGTTCCGATGCAAATACTCGCTTTTTCTGTCGGATGGGAGAGGATGAGGGAGATGCATTCAATCTGTGAACTATGACCGAGGGGTCTATACCTGGTATATCCTCGTGACTCCAGGTGAATACATCCTGATTTTCTCTCAGAAACGTCGTGAATGCTTGATGTACTGGCTGACTAGCCAACGTACCCACTCCAATCGTTCGCTCGGGCCTTGAGTCATCAAGGGTTACTTCCTTTAGTTCTTCCACTGGCTCCACTATTGTTCATTGTTTTTCTATGCACATGGTCTACTAGTGATCATTCATCTCTAGCATGGCAATGTAACATTCATGAGCTGCCACTTGATTTCTTCTTACTTCTCCTACCCCGTACTCAGTGGGAAACTTGATCATCAAATGTTAGGTTGATGTTACAGCCTTCCATGAGTTCAAGTAGTAGGACGTCCCAATATGGTGTTGTATGCGGACGAGTAGTCAACGACTAGGAAGGTCACGTCTTTCGTGATCTGCTGAGGGTAGTCTCTGACCATCACCAGTAGGGTGATGGCATCCGGCGGATACATCCTTATTCCTCCAAATCCTATGAGCGGGGCATTGGTTGGGATCAATCGTTCTCTCTCTATTCTCATCTGTTGAAAAGCTGGATAATACAAGATATTAGTAGAGCTCCGATTTTATACCAGCACCCTGTAAGTGTTATGATCTCCGACCCGTATACTGACTACGAGTGCATCATCATATGGATGGTGGAGGCATCGAGCATGTTCCTCTGTGAACCCAATTACGGGATTGTCGACCCACGCCATCTTTGGGGCATACCCTGTTAGTTGTATTTTTTGTACCATCTGTATGTATGTCTTACGAGCCTTTTTGGAGGAACTGGAAGTATTGCCCCCTATAATCATCCTTATGTCTCCCAAGGGTGGCCAGGGTCGTTCGTTTTCTCTCCAGGCTAGTGCTCATTGGTTTTGTTCTATTCCTTCCTTACCGATGAATTTTTGCAGTTTCCCTTGCCTAATGAGGGCCTCTATCTACTGCTTCAGGTCATAGCATTCAGACGTGTCGTGACCGTGGTCTCGGTGGAAACGGCCATATTTATCCTTAGATCTCTTGTTGGGATCACCCTTCAATTTGTCGGGGAATGTCAAGACTCCTTCGTCTTTGATTTGCATCAGGACTTGATCAATCGGGGTATTCAGGGGGGTGAAGCTTGTGAACCTCCCTGTCGGGGGTTTGGATCGTCGATCATCTCTTTTTTCTCCCATTCTTGCCATCTTTTGGCCCCTATCCTACCAGGCTTCCTCCTGCCTCTCTCTTTTCTTAGGCTTCTCTTCGTGGGCCAACAACGCGTCTTTAGCATTCTTGTACTTGGTGGTCCTATAAAGTACATCTGACATGGTTTTTGGGTCATTCTTGTACAAGGAGAATAGAAACTTACCCTTTTGTAGCCCGTTCGTGAAGGCTACCACGAGTATCTTGTTGTCAGTTTCGTCAATCGAGAGTGCTTCCTTGTTGAAGCGGGCGATATAAGACCTTAGCGTCTCATCTTCCCGTTGCCTAATGCTCATTAAACATGCGATCGACTTCTTATATCTATGTCCCCCGAT
This sequence comes from Quercus lobata, assembly GCF_001633185.2. Classification (NCBI taxonomy): domain Eukaryota; kingdom Viridiplantae; phylum Streptophyta; class Magnoliopsida; order Fagales; family Fagaceae; genus Quercus; species Quercus lobata. The sequence continues at coordinate 31,431,475 of NC_044914.1, read as the reverse complement.
AAAGTGTGAAGCGAACTGGCACTTAGGTCCTTGAAAGTACTGATGGAGTTGGGCATTAACTTGCTGAACCAAATTCTTGCGAGACCCCTTTGTGTGGTAGGGAAGGCTTTACACATGATCTCGTCTACCACTCCTTGAAGGTGCATCATGGTCTTGAAGGATTCCAAGTGATCTAGAGGGTCCTTGGTTCCGTCGTAGCTTTCTATTTGCGGTATGCGGAACTTCGGTGGTAGGAGGAAGGAGTTGATGGACGTAATGAATGGTGAATCGGTTTGGTGGACTAAGTCGTCGAGGTCGTTGGACACTCTCCCTCTGAGAGCATTCATCATAAAGTCCATCTGTTCTTTAATCATCTGCATCTCTGCAACAATGTGGGGTGGAGCCGAATTAATGAGGGATGGACAGCTTAGGTCTTGTCGTTCCGGTCTGCTCAGGGCGTTAACTACCCTTTGGCCCCTCTTGGTCTCTTCGTTCAACACTGGTATCTTCTTGGTCTTCCTTTTGGGTACCCATTGTTGTGTTCTTCTATCGTAGCTATTCTTCTAGGTCTTGGTTCTATTTGGTGAGACGTTCCACTGCTGCTATGAGGGTTTGGACCTGCCTTTCTAGGGCAGTGGGTCGCAGCTCGTCTCCCTGAACGTTGTTGGTGGTCGTCATCGAGCGAGTAAGTAATGTGAAACACTTTGTTCGGGAAGCGTTTGTATGGCTTACAAGTCAAGTTTCCCACAGACGGTGCTAACTAATGAAGTTGAAAAATCACCAATATGCCACACAGTCCTCGCACGCTCGAAATAGTGCCTGCACAACAAAAGAGAAGACTTAACAAAGAGCACCGATGCGGTGCCGGCCAAATACCCTATGAAGTTCAAGTTAGAATCTTTTCGCAACTGTAGAGTGCCAGAGTTGGGATCAATTATGTGTACCTGTTTTCTGAGGGTCTTTGGGTTTTTATAGTAGCGTAGAATTGAATTTCCTTAACTTGCGTCACAAGTATTTTCCTTATAAGGAAGATCTCCATTAATGAGCGTATATTCCAGAATCCTCCTTGTGTTAGAATTCCATTCATATAAAAACTCTATGGACTAGGGTCAATCGTGAGGCGCAAGCCGTTTCCCTTTAGGGTTTCTTGGAGACCACATAATGATTAATTGAGTGCCACATGGCCTTTATTTCCATCCACCATTTCGTCCGTTCACGTAGGATCCGCCCACTATTAGCCCATTTATCTAGTAATCCATCCATCTAACCTAATCTGTCACCTCCAGTTTTCTCCCTCTTCACTTAATATTAAAAAATTGGATCAGATGCTGATGTGTCTAAGTATAAGAGACCATGTCAGTGCTTAGGTGGCAAAAAAAGCCACATCAACTTTAAAAAATAATTTTATTTTCTTTACTACTTTTTTCCGTTTTGTGTTTTTCTTCTTCTAAGTTTCTCACAATTTTCTTAACTTGGCAAAATTTCATTTTTATTTTATTGATATTGGTTTTTTTCCTTTATTGCAATTTTTTGGTAACCAAACAATAATTTAGTCCAACAATCTTAAATCAACATAGGCCATGTTGTTTCTAAAAGACTAAATCCTCGCCTAAAAGAAAACCCAGATGTAGATCCACCAAACCCAATTTCAAACTAATTCCAGATATTTCAAAACAAAAGCCCCAAATTCAAAGATTCAAACTAATCCCAAAATCCTTGGCTACAAACCCAAATCCACCAATACCCCAACCATCCAATACCATCCTAAACCCAAATCCACAACAGAGCTTGATCCGTGGCCAACAACCCCAAAGAAATCCAGATCCAATCGATCCCGATCCCGACCCACTTAACTCGGATCTCCTCGTCTCAAGTTTGACCAGCATGAACCTAGCCTCGGATTGTCGCCGCCTTGTGCAGCAATAGCATCCCACGAGCTCCTCATCACACATGGACGTTGGTTAGAATGACGGAGATTAAGTCGAAGGATTGGCTATGGCGTTGGAGTGACCGTGATTGTTGGCTTTGGCTCCTCATCACACACAGAGAGAGAAAGAAAAAGAGAGATATGAAATATTACTATTTAAGAAATTTGGTTTTGTTTTTGTGAGATTGTAGGTTTATAAAAAACAAAAAACAAAAAAAAAATATAAAAGCTTTTGTGGCTTTTTTTGCCACCTAAGTGCTAACATAACCACTTAAATTTAGACACATCAGCATTTGATCTAATTTTTAAATATTAAATAAGCCAAATGTATAAAACCATTTGCCACATAAGTATTTTCCGTTAGTGAGTTAACGGTAAGAACCAAATTGACTGTAAATTTACAATAGTAGGGACCAAATTGACTGATACTAAAATATAGAAACTAAATTGACTGTAATCCTAAAATGTAGAGATCAGAATGGTGTTTTCGCTTTTTGCTTTTTTTTTTTTTTAGATGAACATTTTTATGGACTTTGATTTTGTACTATTACATTTCAAATGAGTGGTCACCAATGCTCTCAGGTTTCAACTGCCTCCTAATCTTCTAGATTTTGTTATTTATTTATTCTTAAATATTCATGGGAAATGTGGAAGTTTTATCGGGGCTCACAAAAAAGTTGAGTCAATGTCCACCGCTGTTGAAGCTTCAAAAAAAAAAAAAAAAAATCTTACGGGAAATACTGACCATTTGAGATATGATTGAATATCTCTTATTTTGTTAAAATTGAAAATTTATTACTGAAAATAAGGTAGATAAAAGTAAAAATTAATTGAAATAGTACAGTAAGATTCATAAATAGTACTAAAAAGTATAGTGAGACCTATAAAAAATAGTAAAAATAAACTAAATGGTAAAATAATTTATAATTTTCATGCAAATCTTAGTGTGCGTTAGGGAAGTAATGAAAATTATAAATTATTTTTATTTATTTTTGCTACTATTCATGGACTCACTGTACTTTTTGATACTATTAAAGGGTCTCACTGTACTATTTTTGCTAATTTTTACTTTTATCTACCGTACTTTCAGCAAAATAAACGAATTTCAAACAAACACTAGTTTGGCAAAATTATTTTTGCCAATTTATTTTACTATTCAGCTTTTTTTTAATACTATTTATTGGTACTATTATACTATTTCAGTTATCTTTTACCTCTATCTACAGTACTTTTAATAAAAAAATTTTAATTTTAGCAAAATAAACAAATACCAAACAAACCCTTAATCTCTTAAAAAAAAAAAAGTTTATTAGATTAAACAGATAATTGATACGTGAACATTGTAATTTGTACAAATAAGAATGCAACCATAAAACACAACTCATTCTCAGAAAATCACTGTGTTGTTGGACTCGCCACGCCGCCTTACACTTTGCCAGCTTGTCTCGATCTTGCACCTCGCCGGACACCAGTGGCATCTCTACTACCTCTCCCTCATGTTCTTGAGAACTTTCTCTGAGAGAAAGGTAAAGTAATTTGATGACCATGAAATCTCATAATCCAAACACACACACACACACACAGAAAATCCTTATACAAAACTTTCTTCTTTCTCTCCTACCTTCAATCTCACCCATTTTGATTTGAAGAAATGAATCCTCAGCAAAAAATTTGAATCACCAATTCACCATGGTATCTGAAACAAGTCAACAACACACACAGAATGAGAGATGGCGTTAGATGGAAAGAGTTTTTTTTTTTAATTTTTTTTTGGAGAAAGAGGAGGAAAGAGTTAATGAGAAATGAGAATGCCAGGTTTCAATTTGTTTTTATTTTCATTTTTTAAAGAAACCTCTTGAATGCGGTCCTTTATTGCCACGTTACAACCATGCACATGAATATTTCATAACCATACTCAATGGGAGAAATTAAAAAAAAAAAAAAGGCTTAGTTATAAAATTTTAATATACTAAATAACTTTTTATATCAAAATAAAAGAATAAATTGAATGGGGTTGCAATTGTTGCAAGCTTTTGTTCCACTTTCTTAATTTTCTTCTTCAAATCATTGGTAAGAGATTCGGATGATGAAAAGGTCTTTGTGACTACTTTTGCTAATTTTTGCTGGTTGTCAAGAATCTTTAAAAGAGCTTGAGTTTGAGCCACAACATTCTCTGCTTGCCAATTTAAAACTGCCTCTGTTGATGAGACTTGTTTTCGGGTTCCATCTGAATTAATTCCAATAGGAGTTTTGATTTTCCAAACATGTCTTGTGTTGGCCTGGGGTCGTCAAAGTTTTCTAGTGTAGGAAAATCTTGATCATAAGTGGATGAAGGTCTGTCAATAGTGTAGGAAGGTAAAGGATTTTGTGTTTGGGTTTGTGTGAAAGGAGGAGGATGATATTTATGTAATTGAGGGAGGATATTCTAGTAATATAGAATCAATGGAGGTTTGGGCTTATGGTTAGGATCTTGTTTAGGCTTGGGTTCTTTGCATGGAGGAAGAGAAGACTAGGGTTTCTGTTTTTTGGTTCTGGGGTAAAAGACATAATAGTCAAATTTTCCAGAGGGTTCTCCCAAGAGATCTACTTCAGGATCTCCAGTTTCATATCTTTCTTTCAAGCTTTGCTGGAGAGAATTTTTCTTTCTTCTTCTTAGTTGATCATCATCATCAATTGATTATTCTTTGCATTCATCACAATCACAAATATCCCACCATATATGACTAGAAGATGATTTTCCTTCATAACAAGATTTTCCATCTTCACAAAATGCTTTAATTGCAAGACCTTTTTCAGCAACATATGATACAAGCTGCAACATTGCCATTTGAGTTGGAAGGTCTATCAATAGTGTAGTAGGGTAAAGGATTTTGTGTTTGGGTTTGTGTGAAAGGAGGATGATGATATTTATGTAATTGAGGGAGGATATTCTAGTAATATGGAATCAATGGAGGTTTGGGCTCATGGTTAGGATCTTGTTTAGGCTTGGGAGTCACTTCATCAAGTAGTTCAGCCGATCCAGTCCAATAATCCTTTCTTTATCAGGAAAGAAAATGGAAAAGTAGAGATGGAGCTTCTCAATTACAAGATACTTATGCAGCTACACTCCTTGCTGCTACTCCGGTGTTAAAAAGGGCAATGACAGGGGTAGGTTTGGAATATGTGTCAAGGAGAATGTGAACTTGGACAATAAAATTTTATAACTAAGCTTTTTATTTAATTTCTCCCATTGAGTATGGTTATGAAATACTCATGTGCATGGTTGTAACTATATATATATATATATATATATAGTCTGTATATTGAAAGGAATTGGAGTCTATCCTTTTGGTAATTTATATCTTAAATTGCAATTTTGATAAGTGCTAGATAAACGCTCAGTTATTTTAGAAAATGCTTTTTGATAGTTTTTACTAAATAATTTGCTTTTAAGAAAAGTCTAATTTCATTCCCCACTTTTTTAAAACACCATTTTCTCAAAAAGTACAGTTACAAAAAAAACTCAACTAAACTCACCCTAAGATAATTAAAATACACACACACACACACACACACACACACACACATATATATAGTAATTTTGAAACAGTATATTGATATTGATCTGTATCGAAATATTTCATATCCCTCACTAAAAAAAACTCAAAATCAATTTATGTTTGCTTAGGAATTAATATTTCTTATTTGTTTTATGAAAGTTATGAAAAATACATTTGAAAGATAGAGTTTTGTATTTATTTGGACTATTTTAGTCAATTTTTATATTTTAACTAATTTAATATGTATATTAAATTAATTATGACATCATCACGGTTCGACCTTGGTTCGACTTTAAAAACCTTTAACATTTCCCTTTATAGTTCTTTGAACGGTTCAGATCTGAAAACCATGGTTATTTCAAGTATAAACATGTCAAAGTTTAATTGGCTAGAACTACAAAATGTTCCACAACATTATGCTCTCTGGTTTAAATTTAAATTTAAATTTTAATGTAACATTCTGGAACTTAATTGCTAGCCAATGTCCATGTTCTCATTTGGAAAATAAAAAAGGTATCTTGGGCAACCTTGTGAATTGCCATAACAACATGAGCTCATGTGAAAACTATATGATCTTTTTTTTTTTTTTTTTTTTTTTGCTTCACTACATGTGAACTATATGATCATTTGTAGGTTAACTGATCGTAAATGTCAAAATCTTCTCCTAATAGAGAATTATTGTAAAATTAAAGGTGAGATTGTTTAAATATTCAAAAAAAGAAGAGAAATAATGGTTAAAACTACACAAAAAAGTTCCATCAAAAGAAAACACATGCATTGGTCAAAGTTAGACACGCTTTTTCTTTGGCCAAAATGGCCATATACCACCTTTTTTGGAAATTTTTAGCAAAAAAACACTGTTTCGGAAATAAATGGCAAACTACCACTTTTTCCAGAACTCGAGTTTCAGAAACTCGAGTTCCTCATCAGTTCTGCCACCGTGGCACTGCTGAGTTGGATTTGTGCGATTAAAAAAAATTATGTGGTACTCGAGCTTGGTAAACTCGAGTACCATTTACACAATACTCGAGTATACCAAGCTCGAGTACTTTTTATAAATAAAAACTCGAGTACTGTGTAATTTTTTTTTTTTTTTTTTTTTGTTTTGTTTTGTTTGGGGATAAATAACAAATAAACATAAAGATAAAAATAAGTAACTTTTTTTATGTTTTTATTTATTTAAATAGAAGTATTGTAAAATATAGAGATTTTAATTTCGAAATATGAATTTAATTTCTACATTAATTAAAATTGTTCATTGTTTTCTCATACAAATTGTTTACTGTTTTCTGTATAAATAATTTCTACGATTTTGCATAAAATTATTTTCTGTTCAACATTATTTAAGAAATTGTTCGCTCTCTTTTTTGCATAAATTATTTTTTGTTCACTATTTAAAAAATTGTTCACTGTTTTCTCATAAAAAACCTAATGAAATCGTGTTTTCTAAATTTAAACGCCAAATTTGAATGCTTTTTCATATTTGAATTTCACAATAATCGAATATATTTTTCTGAATTGATAAAATCTGTTTCTACATTAATAAAATTTTCCCTTTGCATATCATATTTACTGTATATTCAAATCTGTTTACTGCATTCATAAAATCTATTTTCTGCATTAAATAAAATTGTTCAACGTTTTCTCATAAAAATTGTTCACTGTTTTCTGCATAAACTATTTCTAGCATTTTGTATAAAATTATTTTCTGTTCAGCATTATTTAATAAATTGTTCACTCTCTTTTCTGCGTAAATTATTCTCTGTTCACTGTTTAAAAAATTGTTTGCTGTTTTCTCATAAAACACCTAGTGAAATCGTGTTTTCTAAATTTAAAAGCCAAATCTGAATGCTTTTTCATGTTTAAATTTCACAATAATTGAATTTGTTTTTCTGCATTGATAAAATTTGTTTCTACGTTAATAAAATTTGCTCTCTACACATCATGTTTACTGTATTTTCAAAGCTGCTTACCGCATTCATAAAATCTATTTTTTGCATTAATTAAAAATGTTCACTGTTTTCTCATAAAAATTGTTCACTCTTTTCTACATAAATTGTTTTTAGCATTGGCGCAGTTATTACACTTATATATGGTTTTTGTGTTTTTTTTTTTTTTTAAATATGTAACCATATGAATAATGGACAAACTCCATGAAAGAAAAATGAATGATTCGTACAAATATTTAAAGAGTGAACAATTTCTTAAATAATGCTGAACAGAAAATAATTTTATGCAAAATCGTAGAAATTTTTTATACAGAAAACAGTGAATAATTTTTATGAGAAAACAATGAACAATTTTAATTAATGTAGAAATTAAATTCATATTTCGAAATTAAAATCTCTATATTTTACAATGCTTCTATTTAAATAAATAAAAACATAAAAAAAGCTACTTATTTTTATCTTTATGTTTATTTGTTGTTTATCCCCAAACAAAAAAAAAAAAAAAAAAAAATTACACAGTACTCGAGTTTACCAAACTCAGTACTGTGTAATTTTTTTTTTTTTTTTTTTTTTGCATTTTATTTATAAAAAGTACTCGAGCTTGGTATACTCGAGTATTGTGTAAATGGTACTCGAGTTTACCAAGCTCGAGTACCACATAATTTTTTTTAATCGCACAAATCCAACTCAGCAGTGCCACGGTGGCAGAACTGATGAGGAACTCGAGTTTCAGAAACTCGAGTTCTGAAAAAAGTGGTAGTTTGCCATTTATTTCCGAAACAGTGTTTTTTTGCTAAAAATTTCCAATGTGGTATATGGCCATACTGAACTAATAAAACCTTGTCAAATTTAATGTAACTGTATATATTATCGAGAGCGAGAGTATAGAATGAGGATTTTATTTTTATTTTATGTTTCTAATTTATAATGCTTCACATGATGCCATAAGGATGTATTCAATGACGTAACCTTATTCCTACTCTCTCTTCTCTTTCTTTCTTCTTCTTCTTCTTCTTTTTTTTTTGGTGTGTGTGTGTGTGTGTGTTTTTTTTTTTGTTTTGGGGGGGGAGGGGGGGATAAAAACTCAAAGAATCGGTGCCTCCAAAATTATTTCCTAGTCTCCTAATTTTTTTTTTTTTTATCTGCCTAATCTCCAAATTAGTATCTTTTGTAAGTTAAACCCCATGTTCTTCTTTAAGGAAACTCAAGCAGTTGTAGAACTAAGATTTTAATTTGAGGGGCAAGACCAAAGAATAAAACTAAAAACAAAAATGGTTCTTAATATATTAATCAATATTAATACAAGTAATAAAATAATTACTTAATTAAACATAAAATTAATCGTCACACAAAATATAAAATAAAAGATAATTTATAGTTTATTTTGAAATACCTAACAATAATTAAAAGATATAAACAAAAATAATCAATATATATTGGTCAAAAACTCAAAAAAGTAACTTATAATACTAATCCAAAAATATGAAATTTAAATAGATTATTTGATTATATAAGAGTAAATTGAGAAAAGAAATTAATGAACAAGTATTCAAAGTTTAACAACCGAAAGCAAAATTTTTTAGGGAAAATTATATTTTAAACTATATAATTGAGGAGATGTAACAAATTAAACCATATAATTTCAAAAATAATAAAGTACACCCTAAAATTCAAAAATAAAATTTATAGTTTTTTAATTTTTTTTTAAATATACTATAATGTTTTAGAAAGTAACAAATTAAACTTTTAGCTCATATTAAACTCCAAAACATTGACATTCCTCTTAAATGGAATGAAATTTAATTGGTTACTTTTGGAATTATAGCATTTAATATTACTTTTAAAATTTTAAGGTTTATATTGTCACTTTTAAAATTATAGAGTTTAAAATATAATTTACTCAAAATTTTAGAAAATTTTTATAGTATTTTGATTTCTTTTAAGAAATTGTACCATGCATCTTTTTTTCTTTCTGCCCTAACTTTTCTTTCCAATTACTGAAATTCTATATATAACAAAATGTCTTCAAAAGGGTGTTTCAATATTTCAGAAAGAATTTTTGAAAAAGAAATGGAATGCAGACGATAAATGGTAGTTCACCAAGCCTTTACCATTTGGTTTAACTAAAAATAACTAATAAAAAAAAAAAATACAACAACAACAAAATAAATGGAATGCAGACGATAAATGAGAGATGTAAATTTTGTCCTTTTTTCCCCCTTTTTTTTTTTGGTGAAATAGAAGTATAATAGCAAAAGTTAGGCCCTTTTTAGGCTTTTTTTTGTAATGGTACTTTAGGTTAAGTAATGTGTTTGAGCCTAATGAGATAGTGTAATTAAAATGTGTATGTGTGTCGCGATTTAGTTTGTTTCTCAAAAAAGAAGTATAAGAGTAAAACACCAATCTAAAACCAAAATTCCTAAAATAATAAGGCTTACATCCAACTCCTTACTTGCTTAACAACGTGGGAAGAGAAGAAACCATTCGGTAGCAACAATGTAATAATGAATCATAAAGATATATGTAACTGTCAATCCCTTAACGATCCAGATTTTTTTTTTTTTTTTTTTTTTTTTTTTTTTTTTTTGGAAATTTTGGTCCACTTATTGCTAATTAACAAATTTGAACCTAGTTGATTAATTACTCAAATATGCTTGCAAGATCATTTTGTAGGGACACGTTTTGCAACCCAAGCTCAAAATGTATGGGATATTGGCCCAATGAGCTCAGTACAATAAATTTGTAGAGAGTGGATCGAAGAACTAGGCCCTAATGAATTGGACAACGACTAGTATGGATTTAGAGGATGATCAAGCAAAAAAAAGAAGCACTGATCTGAATGAATTCACTGTCCAAGGAGGTAAGTCTCCATATAAATCAATTAAACCAATTACAAATATAATTTTGATGGCTACAATGTTCCCTTTTCCTTTTTCAATCCTCTCCTCATGGAGGGTCTTTTACATTATATAGCTTCCTTTAGACCATCTTGATCCTACACTTGTTGATCATTTGAGTCCTTACTTGAGTACCTGTCCCATCAGACACCCTCTTTGGCTTTTTGTGAGTTGTGGTAGCCAAGACAGCACTGTTTAGGGGTCTTCTCCACATAAATGCAGCCAGAAAAGTAGCTACAGTGCATTCAATGTGGTGGTAGCAGCTTTCCCTTAGATATTTTTGGGTTCCCCTCCTTCTTGTATGTTCATGATGCACATCCCTATCACTGGAGCTTCTTGGAAGGTCACCCTGATTGTTGGAATATATATTTGAACTGTATTTATCATACCCGAGGAGAAATTCCTCCTCGGACCACCTTCCACTCATTCCTTACTTATATGACTCTAAACTGGAATCACCTATAACTATTTATTCCTCCTCAGACCATTCATGTTCTCGGCCCAAGCTCAAGGCTCGATATATGATTTGAGCCCTTAGCCCTACAATAGCCCCTTAAAACTCCGGTTTTTTCCTCTCATCAGAGGAGAAAAGTAGGGTTTTGATTTTTCATGCGTTAATATTAAAAGTTCAAAATGTGTATAAAACACTTTGAACGTTTAGATCGCCAATTTACAAATTATCAATTCAAGCTTATTATCAAACAATTAATGTGTGGAATATGAACATAAGCATATAACAGAATTGATAAACAATCTTAGACCAAATAAAATCACATTCACAGCAGAAAATAAATGGCAAAGATTAAGGGAAGAGAGATGCAAATACAAGGACAACATAGCGATGTGTTATCGAAGAGGAAACCGAAGCTCTCGGCGTAAAACCTCTCCGCTGCCCTCTAAGTGGTAAATAATCCACTAAAGAATGTAGTTGGGATACATAAACAGCAGAAGACCCTCCAAGCCTAATCTACCCAGTGTACCTAAGCCCTCCAACCTCCTACCCCAACGAGGTTACGCCGAACCTATTTCTTCTTTAGCTTACCGGATTCTGCTATAAACCATAACATCAACCAATATGAAATTGATCCCTTCCTAACTGCTTCCCAAGCACCAAATGGCCTTCTCACAAATGTGGGTATGATGAGAAAAGGTTTTGGTAATGTACCTCTCAAGGATGCAACAATGGAGAGGGTGAGAGTAGAGGAATTTGAAGAGTCTCTATGTGAAGATATGGGATGAGTCAATCTTGTTTTTCTCTAGGGTTTCTGAAAGTTCAATAAGTGTATAAAACACCTTGAACGTTTAGACCCCCAATTTACAAATTACCAATTCAAGCTTAATATTAAACAATTAATGTGCGGAAAATGAACATAAGCTTAATACAGAATTGATAAACAATCTAAATCAAACAAAATCACATCCACAGTAGAAATTAAATGGAAAAGATTAAGGGAAGAGAGATGCAAACACAAGGACAACACTTGATGTGTTATCGAAGAGGAAACCGAAGCCCTTGGCGTAAAACCTCTCCGCCGCCTTCCAAGCGGTAAACAATCCACTAAACAATGTAGTTGGGATACATGAACAGCAGAAGACCCTCCAAACCTAATCTACCCAATGTACCTAAGCCCTCTAAGCTCCTACTCCAACGAGGTTACGCTGAACTTATTTCATCTTTAGCTTACTAGATTCCGCTACTTGACCATAGCATCAACCAATATGAAATTGGTCCCTTATTAACTACTTCCCAAACACCAAATAACCTTCTCACAGATATGGGTATGGTGAGAAAAAGTTTTGGTAATGTACCTCTCAAGGTTTTGACAATGGAGAGGAAGAGAGTAGAGGAATTTGAAGTGTCTCTATGTGAAAATTGTGAATGAATCAATCTTGTTTTTCTCTAGGGTTTCTCTCTCAAAATTCTTTCTGAAAGCTCTCTGAATATCGTGGGTATAAGGGTATATATATAGTAGGGTGAGAAGGAATGTGAAAAGTCAGTTTTTCCCAAACAGGGTGTTTTGGCGACTTGGCCTCGAGACTGGGTTGAGTTGCGAGTTCAAGCCGCAAGCTAACGGCCTGGCCAGTTTGGGACTTTTGTCCTATAGTGCAACAGCTAGCGTGACTCTTCAGCTTTTGGCATGCTTGGCACGTGTGCAACTTCTGGCGGCTTGCAAGCCATGAGTCACCCGCGAGATCTAATTGCGAGTCCCTGCTTTTTTGCACAATCTTGAGCATTTCTTCACACTCTCTCACACACTACTCTTACATGATTCCCACCTAAATACAGGGTTACTAATTGCTAAAATACAAGCAAATTTGGCACGGAATAAAGCCAACAAGATGGTTGATAAAATTCAACTTTACAATCTCCCCCTTTGGCTATTCCGTGACAAAACCCTAAAACTAACTCTAGACTTAACATGTGAGTTGGGAATAGTTGAACAAAACTCACTCACATCTAATTGTAAAATCTGATAAGCTCTTGAATCAAATGAACAAGAATCTCCTGAAACATAACAACACGGTATCATCATTGTATGCAGAAAAACTTGTAATAGCATATGAGACAAGCATAATGCGATCAAGCAAAATGGAATGAGAAATAAACCATGGCTTGACCAAACAGGTAATCACTATAAAATTGTGACTACAATGCTCATTCACACTTGGAATAAACATCCGGACATACAAGTTAATAAGCTTAATGCAACTCACTTGCATGTCCAACACTCAACCAATGAACAATACATAAAGTATATGCATCTAGGAACAAAATCCTACTAGGGAACAAGAGTGAGAATACTTAAAGAAAATGCATAACATTTAGCTAGAAGTATTAGGCAACAGAACATAAAGGCTGCATAGCAAGGTACAAACCATAAAAGCCTACAAACACATGGAAACAAACCCTAAAAGCTTACAAAAGCAACATAGGCATAAACGAAAGACATTTTAAATAGCTAAGCATAAATATGAACTATGAGCAAAGCAAAAACATAGTTAATATAACACAAAGCTCTTTCTCTTTTTCTCCCCCTATCATATCGCTCCCCCTATCATGGATCATAGGAGCTGTGATGAATTTGGAACATTTATACCTGTAACTTGAAACACTTGCACAAAACACATTAGACCCTCAAGGTATAGCAAGTAATAAAAGGAAAAGTATAATGAATTTCTCCCCCTACAAATGTGCACAAGAAATAGTATACTCTCCCCCTTTTTGACACGAATAGACAAAGGGGTCAATGAGAAAAGAGGGCAAGAGATGAATGTATGGACAATGATAATGATGTATGAGGGAAAAATGAAAAGAGTTTGAAAACAACCTTGAAAATAACCCTCAATATGCAAAACACGCGATTTTCGCGACTGAGCCAAGTCGTGTGAAAGTCGCCAAAACAAGCCACGAGAAACCTAAGAACCAAAAATTTGAAAAATTTTCTAAGTGTTTTTCGCGACTGGAATGTCTACCCGTGAGAGAGTCGCATGGTGAGTCGCGAAAATCTCTGTATACCCCTCGTGACTGGACCTTCTACTTGCGAACAAGTCGCCATACTGAGCTACGAGAAACATAAAAACCCAAATTTTGAAAAATATTCTAAGTATTTTTCACGACTGGGACATTGACCCGCCAGTGAGTCGCAAAAAATCTCTGTGTGGGCTTGCGATTGGGGCATGCGACTAGACCAAGCCGCGACTGAGTCGCCAGAACAGGGCAACATTGTTTTTGAAGATTTTGAAAATTTTTGCAAAAATAAAATACTTTCTAAAAACAACTAAAAACTCAAAAATCTTTTTGTGATTGATCAATAAAGATTGAGCATGTGAAAATACATTTAATCAAGTACAATCACACGAATGAATATGACATTCATTGAACATAGACATGTGTGTTGTGTGTGGATATCAAAAATAAGATAGTCCTTAGTCTAATGTGAAGCTTCAATGATCAATTTAATCATGACATACACAACTAGCACTAGATAATGTGACCCATCTTAATTATAGAAATATGCATATATGACCTCCCACATAGACTTGAGTACAATATCTTTGAAACTTTTCATTTGGCTCCATGTTTGATATATCATTTGATCTTTTTGAATCAACACATCTCATTGTGAGATCGATGCCTGAAATTTTGGATATTTCATGTTGATGAGTTAGCCTCTGGCTTTTTGGGCATCATACAATTTTAATTTTTGGTCGTTTTCCCTTTTTCCTAGTTAAATACTAGTATGTGCGACAGACTTTTGCAGCTCAATATTTCTTCTCATTTGGAGATTTACATTTAGTGAGTTGTTTTAGCAAAAACAATAAAATAAAGAGTGGGAAGATATACAGACACAAGTCTATGCATGTCTCAAGATCAACAAAACCATTCACTAATCATCCATGGTAAGGTTGAAGATCTATTTACAACAGTCACATAGATTTCAAGATTTCTCTCATAATGGTATGAGTGCATAGGGAACAAGCTATGCTCGTAGATGCACAAAACCATTTGCACAAAGGTACAAGGTAAAACATATTTTAAGACAAAACTCAATAGTGTCGACCAATCTTTTTGGATTTTCTACTTTTTATGTGATTTTTGGATTTTTGACACACAAGAAGGAAAAGATTGATCAAAAGTAACAATGTAAAAACACTCAAAGTAAAAAACAAACAAGCACAATTTTCAACACATGCTGGAATGATAACAGAAAGCACTCAACCAATCAAAGTCACAAAGCATAGGAAGTATTAATGCATGGACATGTTGTAATGCTTATGCATGTGTACCCTTATTCACCCACATGACACTTTCGTTTGGGGTGATATCCCTTGAGGATTGGGTACGATCGTTGTGACTTTCAAACCTTCTGGTAAAGCTTGCCAAATAGGTAGTGAAGGCATCAATCATCTTTAGCACATCCCTTACTCCAGGATCACCTTCTTGACCTTGTGATTGCTCAGCAGTCCAATTCCCTTTGCCATGTCTTGGTCTTCTCGACCTTTGAGCATTTGAATTCTTCAATGCTTGAAGGTTATGACAATTTGGTCTGATATATCTTGGAATTCCACAATGATGGCAGAAGTGTTGAGTTCTAGAACCTCTTCGTGACTTTGGGAGAGATTTCCCTTTACCCTTAGGTTTGACCACTGATTGGTTAGGAGGTTTAGTTAAAAACCGTTGGTCAGTCACATTCCGTTTCTTTTCCGGCTTCATTTTCTCAACAACTGAAGTTTCTACGATTGGTTCCTTAGCTTTCACAAACTTCATTTCCTTGGATATATTAATTGCCAAACTGCTCTCTCCGGTGTATCTCAATCCACTTTTGTCAGAGAATGGTTTTTGATAAGCAAGCACTTCATCAAGCTTCTTGGAGGAGACTCACTCTACTTTAGTATTGGCTTGAACCACCTCAAGCTCAAGGAATTTTATCTTTGAGTAGGCTTCGATCAGCTCTCCATTCAGCATCTCCATTGCACATTCGATCTCCTTGTATTGCACTAGAAGACTCATATAGTCTCCTCTGCCCTCTTCATCTTTTTAATGGCTGCCTTAGCCACTTTTGCATGTTCACCGGTCTTCTCAAGGAGGGAGTTGTAGGTCTCTTGCAGTCCCATTGTACCTTCATCTTCCTTATCATCGGATTCTTCTACTATCCACACTGATTCCAATTCAGTGTGCTCACCAAGTTCTTCCACCAACACACTCAAATCATCCGAAGATTGCCCAGGTGCAATGGTCATATATGCAGAGTAGTTTCTCTTTCTAAGGTGAAGACCTTCATCTAAAGATCCAATGATGTTGCTACCTGGATGGTTTTTGATCACTCTTGATGATGGCTTCTTTGATGGGGACACTTCATCATTCCGGGAGATAGAAGGATGAACTTCTGGAGGAGTGAGAGGACTTGATGTTCTAGACATTGATCTTGCTTCCAATCTTGAGTTCACAGGAGTTGATTCCTTTTCTGGTGTAGGTCCTTCAACTTCAATATCTTGTGCTTCGACCTCTACTATGAGTTCTTTGGAGCTTGGCCCTTCTCCATCATCAACCATCTCGACCTTTGTTATAGCATCATCAACTTCCACATTGATGGACTCCATTACTGTCTTTGTTCTCTTGTTGAGTACTCTATATGCCCAGCTATTAGTAGAATACCCAAGGAAGATGCCTTCATCACTTTTCGCATCAAACTTCCCAAGGTTCTCACGATCATTGAGAATGTAACACTTGCTTCCGAATACTCGGAAGTACTTCACTTTTGGCTTCTTTTCATTCCAAATTTCATATGCGGTCTTCTTTGTTCCAGCTCGAAAATATATTCTATTGCCAATGTGACATAAGGTGTTCACAGCTTCTTCCCAAAACTTTTGAGGAATTTGCTTGTTGAATAGCATAACTCTCGCCATTTCTTGAATCACCCGATTCTTCCTCTCAACCACCCCATTTTTTTGAGGAGTTTTGGAAGCTGAAAATTCCCTTTTGATTCCATTCTTTTCACAAAACGCCTCAAATCTTGCATTCTCAAATTCCTTGCCATGATCACTCCTTATCTTGACAATAGGAACCCCTTTCTCGTTTTGTAGTCTCTTGCAAAGAATTTTCAATTTCTCACACACTTCTGATTTTTTTCTAAGAAATTCAACCCAAATGTATCTTGAGAAATCATCAACAATGACCATAATGTACCTTTTTCCTCCTAGACTTCTAGTTCTTGTGGGCCCCATTAGATCAACATGAAGAAGCTCTAAGCATCGTGAAAAGGCTGTCACATTCACCTTGTGGTGACTTACCTATGTTTGCTTCCCCATTTGGCATGCACCACAAAAAGTCTTCTCCACCTTTCCAAATTTTGGAAGTCCCTCAACAGCTTCAAATTTGGAGACTTTAGCCACTTGTTTGAAGTTTGCATGTCCGAATCTTTGATGCCAAAGTTCCAACATGTCAACACGAGCATTTCTGCAGGAAATTGGTGCCGTAGGAACTACTCTGTAGCAATTGTCGGTAGTCCTATTTCCCTTCAAGACTTGAATCCCTTCTTCATCAATGATTATGCACCCCTTCTTTGAGAATTGAACAAGGAAGTCTTCATCACATATTTGAGTGATGCTTAAGAGATTCGCCTTCAGCCCTTTGATGTATAAGACATCCTTCAATAGAGGTAATCCTGGTATCTCAATAGTTCATTTGCCAAGAACTTGAGCATGACTTCCATCACCAAATGTCACATAGTCACCAACCTTTTCTTTGAGAGATTTAAACAATGATTTATCCCCAGTCATGTGACGAGAATAGCCACTATCAAGATACCATAAACATGAATTGAAAACTTTCAAAGAGGTGTGCACAAATAGACAAGCATGGGACAAGCACTCTTGACCTTCAAACAAAAACTTATCTTGATTTTCCATGCTCTTGCTAGATTGAATTTTCTTTTTTAGATTATCAACCTTATCACACAATATTCTATTTCTTCTTTTATACTTCTTAAACAACAAATTAGATTCACATAGACTATTGTGTAAGATGTGATTATCATTTTCTAAAAATTTCAGCATGTGAACAAACATTCTAGCATGTTTCTTAGTTTTTAATAACTCTAGGAGTTCTTTGTTAGGGAACCCTTCAAACATACTCATAGAGTCATTATCACAAACATTTAAACCACAATTTAGCATAGCCATTTCCATGGCTTCATCCATAGCTAAGGGGTCTAGGATTGCATTTAGGTAATTAAACCACAGCAAGTGCACCTGCTCTGATACTAATTGAAAGTTCAATAAGTGTATAAAACACCTTGAACGTTTAGACCTCCAATTTACAAATTACCAATTCAAGTTTAATATCAAACAATTAATGTGCGAAAAATGAACATAAGTTTAATACAGAATTGATAAACAATCTAAACCAAATAAACCCTAGATTAAGGGAAGAGAGATGCAAACACAAGGACAACACTCGATGTGTTATTGAAGAGGAAACCGAAGCCCTAGCGTAAAACCTCTTCGCCGCCCTACAAGCGGTAAACAAACCACTAAAAAATGTAGTTGGGATACATGAATAGCAGAAGACCCTCCAAGCCTAATCTACCCAATGAACCTAAACCCTCCAAGCTCCTACTCCAACGAGGTTACGCCGAACCTATTTCTTCTTTAGCTTACTGGGTTTCGCTACTTGACCATAGCATCAACTAATATGAAATTGGTCCCTTCTTAACTGCTTCCCAAACACCAAATGACCTTCTCACAGATATGGGTATGGTAAGAAAAGGTTTTGGTAATATATCTCTCAAGGTTTTGACAATGGAGAGGAAGAAAGTAGAGGAATTTGAAGAGTCTCTATGTGAAGATTGTGGATGAATCAATCTTGTTTTTCTCTAGGGTTTCTCTCTCAAAATTCTCTCTGGAAGCTCTCTGAATATCGTGGGCATAAGAGTATATATATAGTAGGGTAAGAAGGAATGTGAAAAGTCAGTTTTTCCAAAACAGGGTGTTCTGGCGACTTGGCCTCGCAATTGGGTTGAGTCGCGAGTTCAAGCCACGAGCTAACGGCCTAGCCAGCCTGGGACTTTTGTCCTGTAGTGCAACAGCTGGCGTAACTCTTCAGCTTTTGGCATGCTTGGCACGTGTGCAACTTCTGGCGGCTTGCAAGCCGTGAGCCACCCGCGAGATCCAGTCGCGAGTCCCTGCTTTTTTGCACAATCTTGAGCAGTTCTTCACACTTTCTCACACACTACCCTTACATGATTCCCACCTAAATACAGGGTTACTAATTGCTAAAATACAAGCAAATTTGGCACGGAATAAAACCAACAAGATGGTTGATAAAATTCAACCTTACAGTTTCTCTCTCAATATTCTCTCTAGAAGCTCTTTACATAACGTGGGTATAAGGGATATTTATACTTGTATATGTTTGGAATGCGAAGAGTTAGTTTTTCCAAAACGGAGCTGGCTAACGGCTTGGCCTCGTGACTTGACTAAGTTGCGAGGTAACTGAACGGCCAGATTGGACCTTTTGTCCTATAGTGCTACAGCTGGCATGACAATTTAGCTTCTCTACATGCTTGGCATGTGTGCAACTTCTGGTGGCTTGCAAGTTGCGAGCTACCCGCGAGATCCAGTTGCGAG
The DNA here is from genome assembly GCF_001633185.2 of Quercus lobata. Classification (NCBI taxonomy): domain Eukaryota; kingdom Viridiplantae; phylum Streptophyta; class Magnoliopsida; order Fagales; family Fagaceae; genus Quercus; species Quercus lobata. Next base: position 31,412,055 of record NC_044914.1, on the reverse strand, counting down.
TCCCTGATTCTTTACTCAATCTTGAGCATTTTTTCACACTCTCTCACACACTACCCTTACATGATTCCCACCTAAATACAGGGTTACTAATTGCTAAAATACAAGAAATTTGGCATGGAATAAAGCCAACAAGATGGTTGATAAAATTCAACCTTACAAATATTATGTTGCCCTTTGATTTGCACATGTAGGAGTGCCGTTTTGTGCACCCTATGATTGCTACTGACGCTTTGGAGCCCGCGAGGCGTCATTAATTGCTTTAGGTGGCGTCTTGTTCCCCACATCCAACGATGAGGCACTAATCCAATAGCTGATATTTCTCCTTGGGTTTTAAGCGGGACAACTCCCACTGAATTTCATCCTCTATATAAAGCATCGAAGGAAATCACCTTCCCCTCATTTCACAAGTCTTCAGACTCTCCAGAGATTCCATGCACTCAAACTCATAGAGCCCTTTAAGTTACTAAGCCTCCCACACCTTTTCCTTAAGAAATCTCCAAAAATCTTCCTAAAGGTTTCAGGGATTGACATATATATATTAGTTCTTGTAAGTTTCTACTTCTTCAAACTTTTCTTTTTCTCCACGGCCAATCTCTTCGGCTTTCCGGTTTTTATTACTTCACTCACCAATTTCAGTTATTTCCCTCTAACTTGTTCAAATGGGTAGATTTAAGCATCTAGTAGACTCCCATACCAAAATAGAGGCCTTTAAGGCCAAATATCACATACCACAGGAGGTTGCTCTGCAGTATTGTGCCCCAAACCAACTATTAACACATAGAGAGGAAGGAGAAGTCATCATTCCCATTATAGCTTTTATAGAAGGAGGAATGACGCTCTCTATGGGTAGAATAACCCGAGACTACCTTTTTAACTATAGGCTGTATCCTCATCAGTGCGTACCCAACCTTTTTAGGGTCTTAGGCAGCGTCGATGCTCTAAACGAGCATTTGGGTTTGGGGCTCACTTGGCATGATATGGTCCATATGTACAAGTGCCACTCACTCGCTGATGTGGGGTTTTACCTTAAGTCTAGATTGCCATCGTTAGGCTTGTCTCATGTCTCCCCAAATCTAACAAGGGTATGAAAGACAACTATCTGATAGCTTTGGGAGCGTGGCATGATGGCCTTCACTGCCCTGTCCGAGAGGGAGAGGCAAGTGGGATACCTTAGAGTTAGGTTCCTTAGCAATAGATTTTGATCTTTGACCTTAACTATGTAATTATTTTTCTTTCGTTCCGCCCCCTTTGATGACAGATTTTAACTTTCTAACTATGTTTTGCTCCTTGGCTATGAAAGTTCAAATATGTGTATAAACACCCTTGAACGTTTAGACCCCTAATTTACAAATTAACCAATTCAAGCTTTATGTCAAACAACTAGTGTGCGGAAAATGAACATAAGCTATAATATAGAATTGGAAAAACTATTTAAGCCAAATTAAAATCACAATCCACAGCAGATAATAAAAGGCAAAGATAAAAGGGAAGGAAGATGCAAACACAAAGACAACACGTAATGTGTTATTGAAGAGGAAACCGAAGCCCTCGGCGTAAAACCTCTTTGCCGCCCTCCAAGCGATAAATAATCCACTAGAAAATGTAGTTGGGATACATGGACAGCAATAGACCCTCCAAGCCTAATCTACCCAGTGCACCTAAGCCCTCCAAGCTTCTTGCTCCAACGAGGTTGCGCCGAACCTTTTTCTTTTCTATCTTCCCGGATTCCGCTACTAGACCGTAGCATCAACCAATGTAGATTGGTTCCTTCCTAACTGCTTCCTAGAACACCAAACAGCCCTCTCACAGTGATGAATATGGTGAGAACAAGGTTTTGGTAAAATGCCTCTCAAGGGTTTGACAATGGAGAGGAAGAGAGTTGAGGAATTTGAAGAGACTCTAATGTATAGATTGTAGGTGAATCAATCTTGTTTTTCTTTAGGGTTTCTCTCTCAAAATTCTCTCTGGAAGCTCCCTTTCATTTGTGGGTATAAGGGGTATTTATACTGGGGTGAGAGGAGAATGTGAAACGTTAGGTTTTTCAAAACAGGGGTGGCTTGCGGCTTGGCCTCGGAACTTGACTGAGTCGCGAGATAACCGTATGGCCAGTTGTCCTGTTTTGTCCTGTAGTGCTCTAGCTAGCATGACTATTCACCTTCTGGCATGCTTGGCACATGTGTTGCATCTGGCGGCTTGCAGCCGCGAGTCACCCACGAGATCAAGCCGCGAGTCTCTGTTTTCTTGCACACTCTTGAGCAATCAACATTCTATCTCACTCACTACCCTTACAACAAACCCATCTAAATACAGGGTTACTAAATGCTGGAATACAAGTAAATTTGGCATGGAATAAAGCCAATAAGATGGTTGATTAAATTCAACCTTACAATCTCCCCTTTTGGCTATTCCGTGACAAAACCCTAAAACAGACTCTAGACTTAACATGTGAGTTGGGAACAGTTGAGCAAAACTCACTCACACCTAACTCTAGAAGCTGTGAAGCACTTGAATCATAAGAACATGAAACTCCTGAAACACAAGAATACACCATGATCATTGTATGCAGAAAATTATGAAATGCATATGAAACAGGCTTAAAGGTGATCAAGCAAAGATGAAGTGAGGTATCAAATCGTGGCTTGATCAACTAAGTAATCACCACAAGGTAGTGATCACAGTGTTCATTCACACTTGGAATGAACACTTGAACATACAAGTTAATCAAGAACAAAGCAAGTTACTTGTATGCCTAACACTCAACTAATGCATAATACACTAAGTATATGCATCTAGGAACAATCCTACAAGGGCACAAGAGTGACGGTACTTAAAACAAAATGCAAGACATTTAGATAGAAGTACTGATTTAAACAAAGCATAAAAGGCTGCATAAAGCATGGTACAAACCATAAAGCCTACAAAGATGCATAAAACATAACCCTAAATGCTTACAGAAGCAACATGGGTACAAAACACAATATATACTGAATAACATCAACAATATATATAAAGAGTAAAACCAAGTTTATAAGATAAGAGTTAGAAAAAAATATACACCAAAACCACAGTGTATTAAACCCATAAAAACACTAAATACCCAAAAATATAAACACAAAACAATGTCTGATTTTGACTGCTCCCCCTTAACATATTACTCCCCCTTAAGAGTTGATTTTCTGCTTCTCATCAACAAAAATCTCCCCCTTTTTAACCGAAATGGCCAAAGGGTCACTGTCCATGTTGGGTGGTGAAGCTGTCAAGTTTTGTAGACAAAATATCAATCTGGTCCTGCATGGCTGCCATCCTCTCAGAGTGCTCGGTCTGGACCCCTCTGATTCCATCAAGTCGTTCCAGAATGACTTGAAATGCATCTGGAGGTGTATCTGAAGAAGTTGATGCTCTAGTCCTTTTGCCACTCCTCCTGGGTGTTGAGGTTGATGCATGCCCTGCTGCCTCTGCCTCAGTCTCCATTGGGACACCCTCTCCTTCATCACCTTCATCTTCTTCACCTGGAAGATGAACACTTATCCTTTTGAAGGTTAGTTTGTTAATTGCAGAAGGTGTGGACATGGGACTGATGTCTCGAGGGATTGAAACACCCTTCTTTCTAAAGATCCTCATGAGCAGACTAGGGAAGATCAGTTTTGGCCTAGAAGTGGTTCTAGTCTCATCCATAATAGTGTCATATATGTGGGAACTGATGTCAATGAATGTCTTTTCTTTGAGGTCCATCAAAAAAATTGCTCTTGCACAGTTGATTGTAGTCAATTTCCTTATGGGATATAGGTTAAACATCATGATTATAGTGAGACACCTCATGTCCACTGGAAAAGCTGGTGGTATTTAGACATTTCCCTTCTCTCTGGCCACCTATCCTCTGTTGTACAGTTTTAATAGACAGAATCCTATCTTTGTAATTGACAAACTCCTGATCTTCTAATCCGTCAAGACCTAGCACATCATCAATGTCATGTGCATCCAAAGTGAACTCTTTACCTCTAACCCAGCAGCTTAATTCATCCTCCCTTATCACAGCATTAGAATAAAACTCCCTAATCAGGGGTTCACACACAATCGGGAGATCACACAGAAACTTTTCCCATCCTCTCCCTTCAAAACAGCTGGGGATAAAAGTGCCTCTCAAATCCTCCAAATCCACAAACCTTCCTTGAATAATTCCTGCCTTTAAGAAGAAGTCCTTGTATCTCTCAAAGTGGGAAACAGACCTGAACAGGTTAGGGTTCATTTTCATTCTTTTATCTGCTTTCTTTGCAGGTGTTTTCTTCTTTGGGGATGAAGGAGCCATCTGTGAACAATCAGAAGAGGCCACAACAACATAGTACAATACATGTGTAGAACAAATCAATACTTTGTTAGAAACAAGGACAAAAATGCAACCACACAGGTGAACTAAAACAATTAAACCTCATGCTACTTAAATCAACCACACAGATGAACAAGTCTAAAAGTGGATACACAAGAACAACTGGTATAATGCAGGGGAGTATTAAAGCAACAGAGATTGAAAACATCTAAAAGACAAATGTATGTCAATGAGACATACAAATTGATGAGTATGACATGACTCAAAGAACAAAAGACAGATGCACACAATAGATGGACAAGCATATATTCAGCACAGTAAATCTTACAGTCAAAACAGGAACATTTTGAATCAACACATCAACATAAGATCAGACAAGATGAATAACCAACAAATAACAAACCCTAGCTAAGCACATGATGAAGAACAAAACCAACAACTTAATTAGGATCAAACTAAATCAATAGCATCCACAAGCTAAGCATGGACAAAGAGCAACAGCTGAAACACAAACCCATCTCAAAAACATAAACAAATGCGAATAATTAAGAGGGAAAAACACAAAATCAAGTAAAATAGAGTTCAAGAAGGAAAACCCATACCTGTTACTTGAAGATTTTGAGCAGAAATGAAGCAACAATGGAGTTTGAAAATGGGTACATGGAGTGTTTGAGAAGGAGACAGTTGAGAGAGAAGATGAATAGTCACAAAAGTTCGAGGGAAAACTGAAAAAGATTTAAAAACTGCCCCTATTTTTGCCAAACACGCGTTTTTCGTGACTAAAGTGAGTCGCCAACAAGTCGCCAGAACAAGCCGCCAAAACACTCAAAGACAAAATTTTGAAAAAATTTTCTAAGTGTTTTTCGCGACTGGAAGGTCTACCCGCGAGGGAGTCGTGAGCTTAGCTACGAAAATCTTTGAGTAACCTTCGCGACTGGATCTTCCACTCGCGAACAAGTCGCCAAAATTGACCCGCGAACTCGTGACTGAGGCCCGTGACTTGATTTACCCGTAACTGAGTCGCCAAAACAGGGCAAAAATGAACTTTTGAAATTTCAGATTTTAAGATCAAAATACTTTCCAAAAACACTTAAAACATTCAAAAATATTTTTGTGCTTGACTCAACAAAGATTGAGCATGTGAAAACACATTTCATCAAGTACAATCACACAAATGAATATGGCATTTATTGAACATAAACTTGTGTGTTGTGTATGAATATCAACAATGAGATAGTCCTTAGTCTAATGTGAAACTTCAATGATCAATTCAACCATAGCATACATAATTAGCACTAGATCATGTGACCCATCTCAATTATAGAAATATATATTTATGACCTCCCACAAAACTTGATAACATAACTTGGAGCTTTACATTTGACTCCACTTTTAATCATAACATTTGATCTTTTTGATCCTTTCGAGAAAATCACCTCTCATTGTGAGAGTGATAATTGATATTTCACCTTGATGAGATAGCCTTTGGCTTTTTGAATAAACTTTCACTTTAATTTTTGGTCGCTTTCCCTTTTTCCTAATCGAATACTAGTATGTGCGACAGACTTTTGCAGCTTAATATCTCTTTTCATTTGGAGATTTACATTTGGTGAGCTCTTTTTAGCAAAAACAAAAAATAAAGAGTGGGAAGATATATAGACACAAGTCTATGCATGTCTCAAGATCATCATAACCATTCACTCATCATTCATGACAAGTTTGAAGATCTATTTACAACAATCACATAGATTTCAAGATTTCTCCCACAGTGATAAGAGTGTAAAGAAACAAACTATGCTCGAAAATGCACAAAGCCATTAGCACAAAGGTACAAGGCAAAACAAGTTTTGAGACAAAACTCAACTATGTCAATCAAACTTTTTGATTTTCTAATTTTTTATGTGATTTTTTGGATTTTTTTGACATAAGAAGAAAAGATAGATCAAAAACAAAAAGAAAACCAAAAGTATGCTCAAATAGACAAACAAACAACCACCAACATAAACAATAAGCAGACAATCAAACATCGTCACAAAGTATAGGAAGTATTAATGCATGGACATATTGTAATGCTTATGCATGAGTACCCTTTATCACCCATACGTCACCTGCGTTTGGGGTGATTTCCTTATAGGATTGGGTACGGGAGTTAGGGCTTTCAAACCTTCGTGTGAAGCTTTCCAAGCAGTTGGTGAATGCACCAATCATCTTCATTACATTCATCATTCCGGGATCATCATTTTGATCTCTTGATGGTTCACCTGCCCAATTTCTTCTATCATTTCTAGGTCCTCGTGACTTTTGAGGAGTTGCACTATTCTTTGCTCTCAGCTTTTGACAATTTGGTTGAGTATGCCCTTGAAGTCCGCAATGATGACACACATAATTTGATCTAGGACCTCTTTGTGGTCGTGGACGAGACTTGGCTCAGGATTCAGACCTGCCCACAGATTGATTACGTGAATTCAACAACCGTTCGTTCCCCACATTTCTCTTCTCCTCTATCTTGGGCTTCTCAGCAATAGGACCAACATCAGCTGATTCTTTGGCCTTTATAAACTTCACTTCTTTAGTGACATTTCCGGATGAGCTACTTCCTCCGGTATATCCCAATTCGGATTTGTCTGAAAAGCTCTTTTGAGATGATATAACATCATCTAGCTTCTTGGTGGTGACCCTCTCTATTTTAGCATTTGCTTGCACAACCTTTTGCTTAAGAAATCTCACTTTTGTGTAAGTTTCTGACAACTCACCATTCAGTGTTTCTATCTCACATTTGCCCTCCCTATATCGGATTAGGAGACTCTTATAGTCCTCCTCTGCCTTCTTCATTTTTCTCACAGCTGCCTTGGCCACCCTTGTGTACTCACTCGACTTCTCCAAGAGTGAGTTATAATTCTCTTGAAGATTGACTGTGCTTTCATCTTCTTCAGCCTCTGATTCTTCAGCAACTCCCAGTGATTCTTCATCACTATGTTCTCCAAGGTCTCGTACAAGCAGATTCAACTCGTCTGAAGATTCAACATGGGCAATAGTCATAAAAGCTGAATAGTTCCCCTCTCCATCACAGCTTTCTTCAGATTCTGAGTCAGATGAATCCGAGTCACTCAATGTCGTGGCATACACTTTGCCTTTCGATTTCAAATAATTCGGACATTCTTTCTTAAAGTGCCCATGTCCATTACATTCGAAATAAGTGACACCTTGTGTAGATTGGGATTCTTTTCCATCTTTCTTTTTGAATTCCCTTTTCTCCCTTCCTGAACTTTGGAATTTTCCTTTATCACCAAATTTGCCATTATTTTTGAATTTCAAGAATTTTCAGAAATTTTTTACAAGGTATGCAACATCTTTGTCAACCACATCTTCTCCCGATGAGTCATGGTCTTCCACCTTCTCATTAATGGTCTTAAGAGCAAGAGATTTACTCTTCCGTTGATTGGGCAGCAACATCTCATAAGTTTGAAGAGAACCAACCAGCTCCTAGACTTTGATGTCATCAAGGTCCTTACTCTCTTCAATCGCTGTCACTTTAGCGCGAAAACTTTCCAGCAATGATCGAAGGATTTTCCTTACAATTTTAGAATCCTCCGTTTTCTCTCCCAAATTGAACTTGCTTACAATCACCTCATTCAGCTTGCTATAGAAAGAGTCAAAGGACTCATCCTCACTCATTTTTAACTCCTCAAACCGAGTGGTTAGCATCTGCAGCTTGGTGTCTTTTACTTTCTTCGTGCCTTCGTAAGTGGTCTCCAATATCTCCCATGCTTCTTTAGCAACGGTAATGTGAGAGATCCTGTGAAATTCATCTGGAGACACACCACAGAAAATAGCATTGAGTGCTTTATTGTTAGTATTAGATGCAGCGAGTGCTGCCTTATCCCATGTGGATTTGGCTTCCTCAGGCCTGGTCCAACCTATCTCAACAGCATCCCAAACAGATTCATCAATGGAACACAGAAAAGCTCTCATGCGAACCTTCCAAAAAACATAATTACTACCATCAAAATATGGAGGTGCATTTAGGGATTGAGACCGATTCATCTCAATAGGGAATCAAGGATCACACAATGGTAATGAAACCACAAGAAGTGTACCCGCTCTGATACGAATTGAAAGTTCAAATATGTGTATAAACACCCTTGAACGTTTAGACCCCCAATTTACAAATTAATCAATTCAAGCTTTATGTCAAACAACTAGTGTGCGGAAAATGAACATAAGCTATAATATAGAATTGGAAAAACTATCTAAGCCAAATTAAAATCACAACCCACAACAGATAATAAAAGGCAAAGATAAATGGGAAGGAAGATGCAAACACAAAGACAACACGCGATGTGTTATCGAAGAGGAAACCGAAGCCCTCGGTATAAAACCTCTCCGCCGCCCTCCAAGCGGTAAACAATCCACTAGAAAATGTAGCTGGGATACATGGACAACAATAGACCCTCCAAGCCTAATCTACTCAGTGCACCTAAGCCCTCCAAGCTTCTTGCTCCAACGAGGTTACGCCGAACCTTTTTCTTTTCTAGCTTCCTGGATTCCGCTACTAGACCGTAGCATCAACCAATGTAGATTGGTTCCTTCCTAACTGCTTCCCAGAACACCAAACAGCCCTCTCACAGTGATGAATATGGTGAGAACAAGGTTTTGGTAAAATGCCTCTCAAGGGTTTGACAATGGAGAGGAAGAGAGTTGAGGAATTTGAAGAGACTCTAATGTATAGATTATAGGTGAATCAATCTTGTTTTTCTTTAAGGTTTCTCTCTCAAAATTCTCTCTGGAAGCTCCCTTTCATTTGTGGGTATAAGGGGTATTTATACTGGGGTGAGAGGAGAATGTGAAATGTCAGGTTTTTCAAAACAGGGGTGGCTCGCGGCTTGGCTTCGCGATTTGACTGAGTCGCGAGATAACCGTATGGCCAGTTGTCCTGTTTTGTCCTGTAGTGCTCTAGCTAGCATGACTGTTCACCTTCTGGCATGCTTGGCACGTGTGCTGCATCTGGCGGCTTACAGCCGTGAGTCACCCGCGAGATCAAGCCGCGAGTCTCTGTTTTCTTGCACACTCTTGAGCAATCAACACTCTATCTTACTCACTACCCTTACAACAAACCCACCTAAATACAGGGTTACTAAATGCTGGAATACAAGCAAATTTGGCACGGAATAAAGCCAATAAGATGGTTGATTAAATTCAACCTAAGATCCGAAATTTTTGTAAGTGAGGATAGATAGTTGCGAGCCGTCCATCTGATTCTGGACTTCAAGCCCATCTCGGAGATATACCAAGAAATTGGCCAAGCCATAAGAGCAGGTGACCCATGGTTGGCTTGAATTGATGTATCACAACCAAATTTCCTAGCCCGAGACGACCTCCCACCGGTCGTACTACCACTCTGACAGAACCCTCCATTAGTCGTACAACCATTCCAATAGGTTCCGCTTGAAGCAGTAGCAGCAGCACCAAGGGAAGAGATTGCCTTCTCAAATTCCTTACTCGAAGAAGAAATTGACAAGTTCCTTTTTGAAGAGGAGGAGACTCAAGGAATGCAAGTAATTCCCATCTCGGACACTGAGGACGAGCTTGATAGGCATTCAAGTGTCCATGCTTCGATCCTAGTAGTTGCCCATCCAGATAGATCATCCAAGGAAGAAGAGGAAGAAATGGCCTTGAATCGAGGGAACAAAGGCCTAAGGGAGTTGCTAGTAGGGAGGAACACAGGTCAACATCCAAAGAAGTCCCCAAATCTAAACTTCCTCCTACCCTACCCCCTCCTCCCCTTCTACCCCCCATTGACCTCAGACTGTGCATTGATCCAAACTTAAAGAAGAAGAGACTAGTGCAAGAGCTGGAGGAAGGGGAGGTGGTCCCTTAAAAGGGTACCAAATAGCAAAAAACAACCAAGGACCCTAAAGACAAGAAGGCCACCTCTGTAGACAGTAAAGAGGAGCATAATGGGGCCGAGGTGCGACTTCAACAACGCACCTGGTCTCCCAAAAGGGGCATGCTGCTCACATTGCTGAGGCCTTAGAGAAACCCCTCCTTCTTCCCAAGGACGTGGATACTGTCAAGAAGATGAGGCAACAAGACCTGCTTGTGTCCTTAAAAAGGGACTTTGCCCTGGTAAGTATACTGTCTGACATTTTTCTTTTAAATATCACTATGTTTTTCCCTTCCTTTTTTTATTTTATTTTATTTTTTTATCTCTTTTCTACTCATATGGGATTGCTATGTTATTCTTGTGTAGATCACCCAAAAGGTCTTTGTGCCCGAGGAGTGGGTAAAGGAGGCTCGGAATGATGTTAAAAACGAGGTTTTCCTCCGCCTTAAAGTTGAGAAGGCCTTGGGGGCTGCAAAGGAAGAGAATAAAGAGCTGCTCTCCAAGCTGACCGTCAAGGAGAGAGAGAGAAAAAGTGCTTAGGCAAGGTTGAAGAGTGCTAAGGCTCAAGTTGAGGACCAACGCAAACTGCTCTACCAAACTAAATTGGAGTTAGCTACTTCAAGGCAACTTGCTGGATCTAAAGGCAAAGCTCCCGAAGATTAAGGAGGCAGCTTAGTTGGCTAAGGAGGTAGCAGAGGCTGAGAAGCAGGCGTCCTATCTTCTCGGCGTGGAGGAAACATAAATCAGGCTCGTTGAGGAACTAGCTGAGGTATGCAAGGATTACTGCTCGATTACATGGGCAGAAGCCCTTACCCTTGCAGGAGTCCTTATGGACTCGGAGTGGAGGCAACCGGAGAAAGTGTACTTCCACTCGAAGATTCATGAAGTCCTGGTTGCCCTCTTATCTCCCTCTGCCACAGCTCCTAAGTCTTCAGAGCAACCCCTGACTACTTAGGCTACTCTCACCCTCCCTGAGGCTCTAAAAGGACCCAGTCAAGCTGGTGATCAAAGCCAAAGGGTTGAAGGGGCAAAAGACAAAGGAAAGGACAAAGAGACTAAGCCCCCTGCTGAAGCTAAGGAGACTACTAAGGCCAAAACACAAGAGACTGAGGCTAGGAATAAAGAGATTGATCCCAAGGCTAAGGACGTCCCTCCCTCCAAGCCAAGCCAGAAGGAAGACCCCCCCAAGGCCAAGAAATAGCTCTTCGGATTCATTCTGTAGTTTCTTTTGTTATTCCGTTTGTTGTTTTTGTTTCTGCAATGACATTCTGTCATTGTATATAATGTACTTCCTTTTTGACTTAATGAAAATACCTTTTGTTCTATCGCTTGCACTTTCACTTTATGTGCTTTGAGGAGTGTTACTATTATAAATAGCATTGAACTGTTGCTACTCTATCTTTAATAAAAACTGGCAAAAATACACTGCTAACAATTTAAGCAATTTAACCAAGTACCAGCAATAGAGAAGTTTACCAAATATTTGTATTATGAATTGACCCTTCTAAAATGGAGGCTAAATCTAATAAAGATAAGTAATATACATTGTAACAAATAAGAGGGAAGATATTTTTAATTCTTCCCAACACATAGATAAATAATTAAGGACTTTAACTTGCTCAACGCCAGCTATTCAAGGAGTTGGATATAATCCTGAATATGTTTTGACACTTAGACAAAACCAAATAGATGTTACAAAGTTAATTTTCCCTAAGTATATAATCCAAGGGACCAAGCATGACCAAAGCATTTGGTTTGAGGAGTCAGGCATGACTAAGGTTCTATTCAATAATTTATAAAGATGTAATAGAGTGTTAACTTCCCCAAAGCATCTGGTTTGAGGAGCTAGACATGACTAAGATTCTGTTTAATCACTTATAAAGATGTCATAGAGTATTAATTTCCCCAAAGCATCTAGTCCAACGAGTCAGGCATGACTAAGGTTCTGTTTAATCACTTATAAAGATGTCATAGAGTTTTAATTCCCTCAAAGCATCTCGTTCGAAGAGCTAGGCATGACTAAGGTTCCATTAAAACACTTCTAAAGATGTCATAGAGCGTTAACTTTCCCAAAGCGTCTGGTCTGAGGAGCCAGGCATGACTAAGGTTCTGTTTAAATACTTATAAAAATGTCATAAAGTGTTAATTTCCCTAAAGCCTCTAGTTCGAAGACACAAGCATGACTAAGGTTCTGTTTAATCACTTATAAAGATGTCATAGAGAGTTAATTTCCCCAAAGCATCTGGTATGGGGAGCCTGGCATGACTAAGGTTCTGTTTCATCACTTATAAAGATGTCATAAAGTGTTAATTTCCCCAAAGCATCTGGTCCGAGGAGTCAGGCATAACTAAAGTTCTATTTAATCACTTATAAAGATGTCATAGAATGTTAATTTCCCCAAAGCATCTGGTCCGAGGAGCCAGACATGACTAAGGTTCTGTTTAATCACTTATAAAGATGTCATAGAGTGTTAATTTCCCAAAAGCATCTTGTCCGATGAGTCAGACATGACTAAGATTTGGTTTAATCACTTATAAAGATGTCATAGAGTGTTAATTTCCCAAAAGTGTCTGCTCCGAGGAGCCAGACATGACTAAGGTTCTGTTTAATCACTAATAAAGATGTCGTAGAGTGTTAATTTTCCCAAAACATTTGGTCCAAAGAGCCAGGCATGATTAAGACTCTAATTAAACACTTATAAAGAAGTCATAGAGTGTTAACTTCCCTAAAGCGTCTGGTCTGAGGAGCCAGGCAGGACTAAGATTCTGTTTAAACACTTATAAAATTTTTATAGAGTGTTAATTTCTGCAATGCTTTTGGTCTGAGGAGCTCGGCATGACTAAGGTTCTGTTTAAACACAATTAAAAATGTTATATAGTGTTAATTTCCATAAATCGTTTGGTCTGAAGAGGCAGTCATGACTAAGGTTCTGTTTAATCACTTATAAAAATGTCATAGACTGTTAATTTTCCAAAAACATCTGGTTTGAGGAGTTAGGCATGACTAAGGTTCTGTTTAATCACTTATAAAGATGTCATAGAGTGTTAATTTCCCCCAAAACATCTGGTTTGAGGAGCTAGGCATGATTAATGTTCTGTTTAATCACTTATAAAAATATCAAAGAGCGTTAATTTCCCCAAAGCGTATGGTCCAAGGAGCCAGGCATGACTAAGGTTCTGTTTCATCACTTATAAAGATGTCATAAAGTGTTAATTTCCCCAAAGCATCTGGTCCGAGGAGTCAGGCATAACTAAAGTTCTATTTAATCACTTATAAAGATGTCATAGAATGTTAATTTCCCCAAAGCATCTGGTCCGAGGAGCCAGACATGACTAAGGTTCTTTTTAATCACTTATAAAGATGTCATAGAGTGTTAATTTCCCAAAAGCATCTTGTCCGATGAGTCAGACATGACTAAGATTTGGTTTAATCACTTATAAAGATGTCATAGAGTGTTAATTTCCCAAAAGTGTCTGCTCCGAGGAGCCAGACATGACTAAGGTTCTGTTTAATCACTAATAAAGATGTCGTAGAGTGTTAATTTTCCCAAAACATTTGGTCCAAAGAGCCAGGCATGATTAAGACTCTAATTAAACACTTATAAAGAAGTCATAGAGTGTTAACTTCCCTAAAGCGTCTGGTCTGAGGAGCCAGGCAGGACTAAGATTCTGTTTAAACACTTATAAAATTTTTATAGAGTGTTAATTTCTGCAATGCTTTTGGTCTGAGGAGCTCGGCATGACTAAGGTTCTGTTTAAACACAATTAAAAATGTTATATAGTGTTAATTTCCATAAATCGTTTGGTCTGAAGAGGCAGTCATGACTAAGGTTCTGTTTAATCACTTATAAAAATGTCATAGACTGTTAATTTTCCAAAAACATCTGGTTTGAGGAGTTAGGCATGACTAAGGTTCTGTTTAATCACTTATAAAGATGTCATAGAGTGTTAATTTCCCCCAAAACATCTGGTTTGAGGAGCTAGGCATGATTAATGTTCTGTTTAATCACTTATAAAAATATCAAAGAGCGTTAATTTCCCCAAAGCGTATGGTCCAAGGAGCCAGGCATGACTAAGGTTCTGTTTAATCACTTATAAAGATGTCATAGAGTGTTAATTTACCTAAAGCATCTGGTCTGAGGAGCCAGACATGACTAAGGTTTTGTTTAATCACTTATAAAAATGTTATAGAGTGTTAATTTCCCCAAAGCATCTAGTCCGAAGACGCAAGCATGACTAATGTTCTGTTTAATCACTTATAAAAATGTCATAGAGTGTTAATTTTCCAAAAACATATAGTTTGAGGAGTCAGGTATGACTAAGGTTCTGTTTAATCACTTATAAAGATGTCACAGAGTGTTAATTTCGCCAAAGAATCTGGTCCGACGAGCTAGGCATGACTAAGGTTTTGTTTCATCATTTATAAAGATGTCATAGAGTGTTAACTTCCGCAAAGCGTCTAGTCTGAGGAGTCAGGCATGACTAAGGTTCTGTTTAGACACTTATAAAGATGTCAAAGAGTGTTCATTTCCCAAAGCATTTGGTCCGAAGTGGCAGGCATGACAAAGGTTCTATTTAAACACATATAAAGATATCATAGAGTGTTAATTTTCCCAAAGCGTTTGGTCCAAGGAGCTAGGCATGACTAAGGTTCAGTTTAATCACTTAGAAAGATGACATAGAGTGTTAATTTCTCCAAAGCATCTGGTTCGAGAAGCCAAGCATGACTATGGTTCTGTTTAATCACTTATAAAGAAGTTATAGAGTGTTAATTTCCCCAAAGCATTTGGTCTGATGAGCCAGGCATGACTAAGGTTCTGCTTAATCATTTATAAAGACGTCATAGAGTGTTAACTTCCCTAAAACATCTGGTCCGAGGAGCCAGGCATGACCAAGGTTTTGTTTAAAAACTTATAAAGATGACATAGAGTGTAAATTTCCCTAAAGTATCTGGTCCGAGGAGCCAGGCATGACTATGGTTCTGTTTAAACACTTATAAAGATGACATAGAGTGTTAATTTCCCCAAAGCATCTGGTCCGAAGAGTCAGGCATGACTAAGGTTTTATGAAAACAGTTCTAAAGATGTCAGAGAGTGTTAACTTCCCAAAAGCGTCTGGTTTGTGGTGCCAGGCATGACTAAGGTTCTGTTTAATCACTAATAAAGATGTCATAGAGTGTTAATTTCCCCAAAGTATCTGGTCCGAAAATCCAGACATGATTAAGGTTCTAATTAAACACTTTTAAAGAAGTCATAGAGTGTTAACTTCCCCAAAGTGTCTGGTCTGAGGAGCCAGGCATGACTATGATTCTGTTTAAAGACTTATAAAAATTTTGAAGAGTGTTAATTTCCGCAAATTGTTTGGTCTATGGAGCCAGGCATGACTATAGTTCGGTTTAAACACTAATAAAAATGTTTATAGTGTGTTAATTTCCCCAAAGCGTCTGGTCTGAAGAGGCAGGCATGACTAGAGTTTTGTTTAATCAGTTATAAAAATGTCATAGAGTGTTAATTTTTTTCAAAGCATCTGGTTTAAGGAGTCAGGCATGACTAAGGTTCTTTTTAATCTCTTATAAGATGTCATAGAGTGTTAATTTCCCTAAAGTGTCTGGTTCGAGGAGCCAGGCATGACTAAGGTTCTGTTTAAGCACTAAGAAAGACGTCATAGGGTGTTAATTTCCCCAACGCGTACGATACGAGGAGCCAGACATTACTAAGGTTCTGTTTAATATCCTATAAAGATATCAAATAGTGTTAATTTCCAAAAAGCATTTGGTCCGAGGAGCCATGCATGACTAAAGTTCTATTTAATCACTAATAAAGATGTTATAGAGTGTTAATTTCCCCAAAACGTCTAGTCTGAAAATGCAGGCATGACTAAGGTTCTGTGTAATCACTTATGAAGATGTCATAGAGAGTTAATTTCCCCAAAGCATCTGGTCTGAGAAGCCAGGCATAACTAAGATTCTGTTTAATCACTTATAAAGATGTCATAGTGTTAATTTCCCCAAAACATCTGGTCCGAGGAGTCAGGCATGACTAAGGTTCTGTTTAATCACTTGTAAAGATGTTATAGATTGTTAATTTCCCCAAAGCATCTGGTCTGAGGAGCCAAGCATTGCTAAGGTTCTATTTAATCACTTATAAAGATGTCGTAGAGTGTAAATTCCCTTAAAGCATCTGGTCCGAAGAGTCAGGCATGACTAGAGTTCTATTAAAACACTTCTAAAATGTCATAGAGTGTTAACTTCCCCAAAGCATCTGGTCTGAGTGGCCAGGCATGACTAAGGTTCTGTTTAAACACTTATAAAAATGTCATAAAGTGTTAATTTCCCCAAAGCGTCTAGTCTGATGACGCAAGCTTGACTAAGGTTCTATTTAATCACTTATAAAGATGTCATAGAGAGTTAATTTCCCCAAAGCATCTGGTCTGAGAAGCCGGGCATGACTAAGGTTCTATTTAATCACTTATAAAAATGTCATAGAGTGTTAATTTCCCCAAAGCATCTGGTCCGAGGAGTCAAGCATGACTAAGATTCTGTTTAATCACTTATAAAGATGTCATAGACTGTTAATTTCCCCAAAGCATCTGGTCCGAGGAGCCAAACATGACTAAGGTTCAGTTTAATCACTTATAAAGATGTCATAGAATATTAATTTCCCCAAAGCATCTCGTCCGATGATTCCGGCATGACTAAGGTTCGGTTTAATCACTTATAAAGATGTCATAGAGTGTTAATTTCCCTGAAGTGTTTGGTCCGAGGAGCCAGGCATGATTAACGTTCTGTTTAATTACTAATAAATATGTCATAGAGTATTAATTTCCACAAAACATCTAGTCCAAAGAGCCAAGCATAATTAAGGTTCTAATTAAACACTTATAAAGAAGTCAGAGTGTTAACTTCCCCAAAGCGTCTGGTCTGAGGAGCCAGACATGTCTAAGATTCTGTTTAAATGCTTATAAAATTTTTATAGAGTGTTAATTTCCACAAAGCGTTTGGTCTGAGGTGCCAGACATGAGTAAGATTCTGTTTAATCACTTATAAAGATGTCATAGACTGTTAATTTTCCAAAAGCATCTGGTTTGAGGAGTTAGACATGACTAAGGTTCTGTTTAATCACTTATAAAGATGTCATAGAGTGTTAATTTCCCCCAAAACATCTGGTCTGAGGAGCTAGGCATGACAAAGGTTCTGTTTAATCACTTATAAAAATATCATAGAGTTTTAATTTCCCAAAAGCATCTGGTCCGAGGAGCCAGGCACGACTTCAGTTCTGTTCAATCACTTATAAAGATGTCATAGAGTGTTAATTTCCTCAAAGCATCTGGTCCGACGAGTCAGGCATGACTAAGGATCTGTTTAATTAGTTATAAAGATGTTATAGTGTGTTAATTTTCCCTAACCATCTGGTTCGACGAGCCAGGCGTGACTAAGGTTCTGTTGAATCACTTATAAAGATGTCATAGAGTGTTAATTTACCTAAAGTGTTTAGTCTGAGGAGCCAGGTGAAAGCTCGAAATGTGTGAAACCACAAGAGCTTATTTAGACCCCCCCAATTCGAATTAAGTCTTGGTTGATTTTACACCAACTTAATACTAAGTGCGAAATAGTGTAAATGCAAGCAAACAAGCAAGAGAGCTCCTCTAATTCATATTTAAAGCGACACAGCAGTAAAATGAAATGAACAAGAGTAAGGAAGAGAGATGCAAACACAGATAACACCGAGACATGTTATCGAAGAGGAAACCGAAGAACTCGGCGAAAAACCTCTCCGCCGCCCTCCAAGCGATAATCGATCCACTAGACAATCAGTTGGGATACATGGGTAAGCAATAGACCCTCCAAGCCTAATCTACCCTCTGTACCTAAGCCCTCCAAGCTCCTACTCCAACAAGGCTTCTCGGAACCATGTCTTGTCTAGTTCTCCGGATCCCGCAACAACCTCCATGTTATATCTGCCATCTTTGGCTTTTTCCAATGTTTCCTAGCAGTACCAAAACCTCACTGGACACTCTCAAAAGGTGTGGTAAGTGTTTGGGCTTTTGACCTCTTAATGGTATGGAAATGGAGAGGTAGGAGATGAGGAAATTCCACAAAAAAATGTGTATAGAATTGTTGGATGAACAATTTCTAACTCTCAAGTGTTTTAGCTAGGGTTTTCTCTTTGAAGCTCACTTTTACATTTGTGGGTAATGTGGGTATAGATAGTGTAGGCACAAAAAGTTGGTATCAGACTGGACAGGCTCATAGAACAAAATGTTTTGCGGGTGTCTCGCGGGTAAGGCCTCGCGGGAAGGCCTTACCCGCGAGATACTCGCGAGACACAACTGTCTCCATCTGGCCTGACTTTTCGCATTCCATTCATGTGGAAGGCACATGCTTCCTTTCGCGGGATGCTTAGTTGCGACATACTCGCGAAAACTCTTTAGTCTTCAATAGCTTGAGTCTTCACACTCTCTTTCACTATCACACAACCCTTACAATAGATTCCCACAACAAATACATGGTACAAAAGATTGAATAAAATTACAATAAAATTTGGCACGGAATAAAAGCCAACAAAATACATATTTGTAAATCACAACTTTACAATCTCCCCCTTTGGCTATTCTGTGACAAAACCCTCAACAACAGACTCTAGACTTAAATGTGAGTTTGGGAACAATGGCAAAACTCACTCATACCTAATCTAGAAACTGTGAAGCACTTGCAGTTTATACTTGTAACCTGAAACACTCGCACATAAACAAAATTTTCATTAAACTTATGACAAGTTGAACACAAGGTATGAACAAGAGCAAGCATAGTGTGATCAAGTATGTGAACAATAGATATCATGCAAACAAACACTTGATCAAATAAGGGCAGTCATTAAAGAATGACTCCAATGAACATATAACAAGTAAATGTTCATCCGGACATGTACAACGAAGCAATCACTTATGATTACTTGCATGTCCAATCACATAACCAATGCAAAATACATGAAGTATATGCATCTAGGAACAATCCTACTAAGGGCACAAGAGTGAAGTACTCAAGACATATTAGCAATATCTAGAAGTACACAGAAAATGCTACATAAGCATTGAGAAAGTCACAAACACAATATACTGAATAAACACTGAAATTAACTAAAATAACATGTGCTGAGGTTTTAAAACAAAAGTAGTAAAAGCATAAACATAAACTAGTAGTTGTAGAAGCTAAATATAAAAACAAGTAAACTAAACATTAGTTACTGTCTTCTTCTCCCCCTATCACTACACTCCCCCTAACAACGACACCTTCTCCCCCTTTTTGTCATGGGATAGCTAGTCTTCATGGTCCTCTAGCTTCCTCTGAATTTGGTCCAGTTGAGTCTGAAGAGATGTGAACTTGGTGTCAAAACGATTTTGTTGGGAGTACATGATGGTAGCTAGTCTGGATATCTTGGTAGTAATCTCTTGAAGAGTATCCAAGATGCTGTCTAGCCGTTCATCATAAACATGTGATGTAGAACTTGAGCTTCCCTGAGTAGCAGGAATTTCTTGCTTGGGATTCTTTTTGGTGTGACTTATGCTTGCATGGAGAGTGCGAATAGAAGTTGGACTTGGCCTTGGATAAGGGTGCTCATTTTTTGAGGGGTAAACACCTTTAAGCTTCAAAGCCCATGGGATAAGGCGACAGAAAGGGATGCAATTCCTTGAGGCAGTTCGGTCAACTGTTTTTGCCAGAATGTGGAAGATATGAGAACACACATCAATCTCGACATCAGAGATTAAATCATGCAAGAATAGTGCTCGACCGAGATTCATGAACCTAGTGCTTGACAGAAGGTAGAGGTTGCTACACATGATTGTTGTAAGTAGTCTTAGTTCAGGAGAAAGAGATGCCACACTTATTGACTTCCCATTGGAGGAAAATTCCAGATTATTTCCTAAGGCTTCTCTAAGAATCTCTTCATCCGGATTTAGCTCATTATATACCAGTGGTATGGGGAGTATTGGCCGGTTGATGTGTAGGATTTCCGCCAAGTAAATCGGTGACACTGAGAAACTTTTTCCTCTAACCCAACATTTGATCTCCTCGCCATCAACAGTGGCATTGGCATAAAAATCTCTCACCATGTTCTCGTAAGCATCCTCAAGAGTTGATAGAAGAAAGTTCCAATCTTTTGTGGCAAACCATATGAGAATATTGGTGTCACGTAGAGATAGCTGGTCAACAGCTCTTTCAACCAACAGTGGAGCTTCCATAAAGTACTTCTTAAAGTTTTGAGATGCAGCATAAGATCTGAAATAGTTCTGATCAAAAATTCCTATTGTTGATCGAGTCCTCTTTGGCTTTGGAGAGAGATTATCAACATCAATCACATGCTCATTTCCTTTGTTGCTGCCTCCTTTCACAGCTGAGCTTTTAAATGGAGACATCTGCACAAATGAACATAGAACAGAAACGAAGCAAGTGCAACAACACCAAAAATTAAAAAAAAAAAAAAAATAGAGCACAAAAACTTGATTAGATTCAAGTTGGTTCAAAATAAACTTGACAACAACTCAAAACATATCAAAACATACGTAAAACAGAGCACACAGACAAAAACAAGTTAAAGATGATAAGCCATGTAAACAGACTCCCAATGCATGAGTGAAGTGAGTATAACAGTGTGTCCAGATGTGTGCATGTGCTGATGCATGAGATGTGCCTAAAGATGCCTAATACAATGTCATCCACATAAACTTGTGTAACAAGGAGAGATTTCTCATCTCTTTTGACAAACAAAGTTCGATCGGCTTGACCTCTCTTGAAACCATGATCCAGAAGGTATGTGGTGAGGCGATTATACCAAGCTCTTGGTGCTTGTTTCAGCCCATATAATGTCTTCTTCAGTCTTAACACATGATCCGGAAAGTGAGGATCTTGAAACCCTTTTGGTTGCTCAACAAACATTTCTTCGTTTAAAAACCCGTTCAAGAAAGCACTCCTTACGTCCATTTGATATAACTTGAAGTTCATAATGCATGCTATGGAAAGGAGAATACAGATTGACTCTAGTCTTGCAACTGGAGCAAAAGATTCATCAAAGTCTATGCCTTCAACTTGCGTATATCCTTGAGCCACCAATCTAGACTTGTTTCGGACAATTTCACCATCTTCATTAGTCTTGTTCTTGAAGATCCACTTGGTGCCGATTACATGTGTATCCTTGGGCCTTGGTACCAACTCCCATACATCATTTCTAACAAATTGATGCAACTCTTGGTGCATGGATTCGACCTAATTCTCATCCTTCAAAGCTTCCTCCACTTTCTTTGGTTCAAATTGAGTAAGATAGCAGTTCTATGTCACATGATTCACACTGTAGGCAGGTCCTTTTCTTAACCGAATTCCATCATCTAAATCACCAATGATATTACTTGAGGGATGATTGAGAATTACCCTTGACGATGGTCTTTTAGAGGTGGAAGGTTCCTCATCACGAGAGATTGGAGGTTGAACTTCAGGAGGGATGAGTGTTCTAGACGGTCCTTGAGTTGATCTGGTCTCCCTTCTTGATATAGGAGGTGTAAACTCCTTGTCTGGTGATTCTTTCTCAGCATCCTCACCTTGAGACATGTTGTCATCACCTTCATTTTTCTTAAGATTCGGTTCATCACCATCACCATCAATATCCTTTTTAGAGATAGTGTTATTGATGACAAAATTTATTGATTCCATCACCGTCTAAGTGCGCTTATTGTACACTCTATATGCTTGACTATTTATTGAGTACCCTAGGAAAATCCCTTCATCACTCTTAGCATCAAATTTTCTAGGATTCTCCCTATTATTGAGAATGTAACACTTGCTTCCAAATACTCGAAAGTATTTCACCTTCGGCTTCTTTTCTTTCCAAATTTCATATGAGGTCTTCTTTGTTCCTGCCTAAAAGTAAATCCTATTTCCAATGTGACACGAAGTATTCATTGCTTCAGCCCAAAAATTTTGTGGAATGTTTTTGTTTAGTAACATTACACTTGCCATTTCTTGAATCACTCGGTTCTTTCTTTCAACCACTTCATTCTGTTGTGGAGTTTTCGGAGTTGAAAATTCCCTCTTGATGCCGTGTTCATTGCAGAATTCTTCAAACTTTGCATTTTCAAATTCCTTCCCATGATCACTTCTGATTTAAGTATGGGAACTCCCTTCTCATTCTGTAGCCTTTTGCATAGCCTTTCCATCTTTTCATATGCTTCCGACTTCGCTCTAAGAAATTCCACCCAAGAAAATCTTGAGAAATCGTCAACAACCACCATAATATAGTGCTTTCCACCCATGCTTTCTATCCTTGTTGGACCCATTAAATCCACATGTAATAACTCCAAAGGGCGAGAAGTAGCAACCACATTTACTTTCGGATGGCTTGACTTTGTTTGTTTTCCCAATTGACATGGACCACAAAAGTTCTTCTCAATTTTTCCAAACTTTGGTAAACCAATCACAGCTTCAAGTTTTGAGACTTTTGCCACTTGTTTATAATTAGCATGTCCAAGTCTTTGATGCCACAACTCCAAAAGATTCACTCGAGCACTTCGACATGCTATGCTTGGTTTGGGAATGACCCTATAACAATTGTCAGTGGTCCTAAGTCCCTTCAAAACCTGAACTTCTTCTTCATTTAGAATTAGACATCCTTTCTTTGAGAATTGGACTAAGAAGTCTTCATCACAAATCTGAGTGATACTCAACAAGTTCACTTTCAATCCCTTAATGTATAGCACATCAATTAACAAAGGTAATCCTGGAATATCCACGGTTACCTTTCCAAGAACTTGTGAGTGACTACCATCTCCAAATGTCACAAAGCCATCTTCCTTCTCTTTAAGAGTTTTGAACAAAGATTTGTCTCCAGTCATATGTCTTGAACAACCACTGTCAAGATACCACAAACATGAATTAAATACTTTCAATGCGGTATGAACAAAAAGACAAGCATGAGATAGGCATTCTTGACCATCAAAACAGGATTCATTTTTCTTTACTTCATCCATCGATGAGTGAATCTTTCTTTTAAGAAAATCTAGTTTGTCACAAAAACGTCTATTCCTTTTCTTATATTTGTCGATTAAGGCATTTGACTCACACAAGCTATTATGGATATCATGATTCTTATGAACTAATAATTTCAGCATGTGTATAAACATTCTAGCATATTTCTTTGACTTGAATAACTCTAAAAATTCATTGCTAGAACAAATTTCAACACTACTCATAGAGTCTTTTTCACAAACACCTTTACTATGCTTCATGTTGGCCTTTACCATATCACTTTCAATGGCAAGCCAAGAGGGTCTAGGATCACACTCAGGTATTTAAACCACAGTGAGTGTACCCGCTCTGATACTAATTGAAAGCTCGAAATGTGTGAAACCACAAGAGCTTATTTAGACCCCCAATTCAAATTACGGCTTGGTTGATTTTACACTAACTTAATACTAAGTGCGGAATAGTGTAAACCCAAGCAAACAAGCAAGAGAGCTACTCTAATTCATATTTAAAGCAACACAACAGTAAAATGAAATGAACAAGAGTAGGGAAGAGATATGCAAACACAGATAACACCGAGACGTGTTATCGAAGAGGAAACCGAAGAATTCGGCGAAAAACCTCTCCGCCGCCCTCCAAGTGGTAATCGATCCACTAGACAATCAGTTGGGATACAAGGGTAAGCAAGAGACCCTCCAAGCCTAATCTACCCTCTGTACCTAAGCCCTCCAAGCTCCTACTCCAACAAGGCTTCTTGGAACCGTGTCTTGTCTACCTCTCCGAATCTCGCAACAAGCTCCATGTTGCATTTGCCATCCTTGGCTTCTTCCAATGTTTTCCAACAACACCAAAACCTCACTGAACACTCTCAAAAGGTATGGTAAGTGTTTGGGCTTTTGACCTCTCAATGGTATGGAAATGGAGAGGTAGGAGATGAGGAAATTCCGTAAACAAATGTGTAGAGAATTGTTGGATGAACAATTTCTAACTCTCAAGTGTTTTAGCTAGGGTTTTCTCTCTGAAGCTCTCTTTTACATTTATGGGTAATGTGGGTATAAATAATGTAGGCACAAAAAGTGTGTATCAGACTGGACAGGTTGGCAGAACATAATGTCTTGTGGGTGTCTCGCGGGAAGGCCTTACCCGTGAGATACTTGCGAGACACAGCTGTCTCCATCTGGCCTGACACTTCGCATTCCAGTCATGTACAAGACACATGCTTCCTTTTGCGGGATGCTTAGTTGCGATATACCCGCGAAAACTCTTCAGTCTTCAATAGCTTGAGTCTTCACACTCTCTCTCACTATCACACAACCCTTACAATAAATTCCCACAACAATTACAGGATACAAATGATTGAATAAAATTACAATCAAATTTGGCACAGAAACAAAATACATATTTGTAAATCACAACTTTACAATCTCCCCCTTTGTTTAGACCCCCAATTCAAATTACGGCTTGGTTGTTTTTACACTAACTTAATACTAAGTGCGGAATAGTGTAAACGCAAGAAAACATGCAAGAGAGCTACTTTAATCCATATTTAAAGCAACACAGCAGTAAAATGAAATGAACAAGAGTAGGGAAGAGAGATGCAAACACAGATAACACCGAGACATGTTATCGAAGAAGAAACCGAAGAACTCGGCGAAAAACCTCTCCGCCGCCCTCCAAGCGGTAATCGATCCACTAGACAATCAGTTGGGATACATGAGTAAGCAAAAGACCCTCCAAGCCTAATCTACCCTCTGTACCTAAGCCCTTCAAGCTCCTACTCCAACAAGGCTTCTTGGAACCGTGTCTTGTCTAGCTCTCTGGATCCCACAATCAACCCGATTGCATTGGCCAAACCTCACCGGCTTCTTTTGGCAATTCCCTAAAGCTTACCAAGCTCCAAAACACTCTCTACACTTTGAATAGGTGTGAGTTGTGTTTGGGGACAAATCTCCTCTCAAGGTATGACAATGGAAAAGGGATGGAGAAGAGTCTACAATGATTTCTCACTAAGGATGAGTAGCTCTCTCTTAAAAAGATGGGTGTGTGTGTTGTAGAAAACCTGTCTAGGGTTTTTCTCTCTGAATGACCTTACTTACATTTGTGGGTAATGAGGGTATATATAGTATGGGTGAAGGGTAAAGAATTCACACATAAAAATCCTCTAGGTAGAATGTTTTGCGACTGTCTCACGGGAAGGCCTTACCCGCGAGACACTCGCAAAAACAACGACCTAGCACGACTCTTCATCTTTTAGTCATGTGCTCCTCACATGCACTTTCACGGCTTAGCTTCTCGTGAGCTTCTCGTGAAATCCACTGATTCTTCATTTAAGCTTGAGTCTTCACCAACTTAATACTAAACCCAATACAATAAAATCCCACAAAATACAATAAAATCCCACAAAATACAAGGAAAAAAATTAGAGCAATTACAACACTTTTTGTCATGGAATAAAGCCAACATAAAACATAGTTGTAAATCACAACTTTACAATCTCCCCCTTTGGTTATTCCGTGACAAAACACCCTATAACAGACTCTAGACTTAAACGTGAGTTTGGGAACACTGGCAAAACTCACTCACACCTAAATCTAGAAGCTGTGTAGCACTTGGAACATATATACCTGTAACCTGAAATACTTGCACAAAACACGTTAGACCTTCAAGGTAAATCAAGTGATAAAAGGACAAGTATAATGTAACAAGTAAAATGTGATCAAGTAAACATGTTGTGAAACATATGAACAACTTAATCAAACACATGACAGTCATATGGAAATGACCACAATGATCATATAGTAAAGCAAATGATCATCCGAACATGCAATCAATAAAGCAAAATAGTATAAGGATAAATGCATGTCCAACACTCGACCAATACAAAATACATGAAGTATATGCATCTAGGAACAAGATCCTACTAGGGCA
Organism: Quercus lobata; assembly: GCF_001633185.2. Lineage (NCBI taxonomy): Eukaryota > Viridiplantae > Streptophyta > Magnoliopsida > Fagales > Fagaceae > Quercus > Quercus lobata. Next base: position 31,385,911 of record NC_044914.1, on the reverse strand, counting down.
CAAGAGTAATATAAACCAAAACAAAATAAGGAAAATGTTTTCTCCCCCTTAGTATATGCATCTCCCCTATAACTTTTTCTCCCTAAGAGTGTGCACATGAATCATATAGAAATGACGATACAAACCTGTATACTCTCCCCCTTTTTGTCACGAATAGATAAAACAATCAAGAGGAATGAGGGAAAGAAAAGAAGATATGAGCAAGGGTATGATGCATTAGGGGTGCAAGATGAATGAGAAAATGAAGCTCAAACATAAGACAAAAACATTTAAAAAAAAAAAAAAAACCGCTGCAAAGCATAAAGAACAAGACATGCTAAGGATGATGGAACATGATGTAAACCTAGGCATGACAAAGACACAAGAACATGTTAAGTGCTAAAAGGTCTAAAAAGACTTAACTAGCGTTAGTGAATGCAAAACATGTCAAGTGTTAGAGTGTGTACAACAAAGGTGCAACTAGTGTGCATGTGAGATGTATGACCAATGCATGAATAAGTACTCACGGGGAAAAGTGTATAAAACACACCACCAATGATCAAAACATGATAAACATGAATAATTATGGTGATCCCCAAAGTTTGGTACTCATTGGAGTCCAAAACCACAAGAAAATGTCGTTTAGGCATTTTATCGAACACTTAGAGTGTACACACTACACATGTATGTTAAACAATGCATGAACATATGAAAATCTTGTCTAAATACATGTTATTTTTGCCACAAGGGGCCAACATCCAAAGCAAATCATCATTTAAAACAAAGCCCAATCAAAAAGATTGACAAAAATTAAGTTTTCCAACTCCCATTTGAGAAAAACTCAACTATGAACATAAAAGCCCAAAAAGCATAATCTAAGGATCAAAATAGATGAAAAGAGTTAAATATTACCTTAGATATGTTTATGAAATGTAAAACACTTGAAATTAGTTGGGTTTTGATGTTAAAGCATTAAAATAGGGGTTTGGGAAAAGATGAGAGAAGTTTAAAACAAATGTCTCACGGAATGCTCTTTAAAAAGCTGATTTGGGAATTTTCGTGGGAAGCTGACTCGCGAAAGTACTCACGAAATTTTTCGCGGGTAAGCCTTACTCGCGAGCTACTCACGAAACAGTCGCAAAACTCTCTGTACAAAGTTGAAAAACATGAGATTTGGACCATTTAACTCCCAGTTGAGCTTACATATGAAATGGGTCACGAAAACACCCAGAAAACATGTTTTTCACACAAAAACAATTTGAAAAACATAGGTGATACAAATCACTTCCAAAAGCAAACAAAAAGAATAAAAAAAAATCTTTTTGGTTTGATCTACATAAGGTTGAGCACACACACATCACATTTGAACATGTACAACCACACAAATGAAATAGGCATTCATTGAACATTAAACTTGTGTGTTGTGTGTGTGGAATAGTCCTTAGACTAGAGTGAAACTTCAATGATCAATTCAATCAAGTCATACACAACTAATATGAAATCAAGTAGTCAATCTCAATTATAAAAATGAGCATATATGACTTCCCATAAGAGAATGATTAGAAAATTTAGAAGTTTTTCATTTGGCTTCTGCATAATTCATGACACTTGATCCTTTTTGGATAATACATCTCCTTTTGAGATCGGTGCTTGAAATTTTTGATATTTCAACATTGTGATTTAGCCTTTGGCTTTTTAAGCACCATACATTTCAATTTAAAAGGTCGCTTTCCATTTTTCCTAGTCAAATACTAGTATGTGCGACAGACTTTTGCAGCTCATAATCTCTTTTTCATTTTGAGATTTACATTTGGTGAGCTCTATTTGCAAAAACATAAAAATAAAAGTGGGAAGATATATAGGCATAAGTCTATGTAAGTATCAAGACAAACAAGACTATTGACCAATCATTCATGACAAGCTTGAAGATCTATTTACAACAATCACACCTAGATTTCAAGATTTCTCCCACAAAGATATATGTGCATACATAACAAGCTAAGCTCGTAAATGCACTACGCCATTAGTACGAAGGTACTAGGCCAAACTCACATGTGAAAAGTGCTCAAACATATATGATCAAACTTTTTTAATTTTTCACTTTTTATGTGGTTTTGGATTTTGACACACACAAAACAAAGACATAAAAGTAAGATCAAAACAAAAACAATACAATGCATATAAAGAGATGTATGATGCACAAATGCATGACAATGAAGCATCTAATGCATGAAGGGTCCTACAAAGATCGAAAGAATTAGATCAAGGACCAAAAGAGCACAATCTTAACCACAGGAACCATTCCTCATTCAAACAGAATGATTGTTTGGAATGAGTGTCTCAAGAGAAGTGAGACGAGGTTTGGAAGAATGAGAATCGGAGATGCACATAGACAAGGAGGTAAAAGCATTAACAACTTGTTTCAACAACATACAATTTTCCCCCAAATCCGGTTTTGCTTTCATAGCACACCTTCAAAACAGCTCAAGTTTCTCTTTTCTTTTTATTCTTTTAAGAACTTGAAACTTAGAGCAATGTGGTCTGCGATGACCAAAGGCACCACAATGGTGACAAACAATGTGTTTAGGTCCACTAGGCCTTTTAGAGAGGGATCTAGCACCATGGTTTTGTTCTTTCTTCAACATGGAGCATTGAGGTCTTATGTGGCCGATCACACCGCAATGGTGGCATGTAGGAACAAACTTAGATCCATTCAATTCCCTAGGATGGGACCTAAATATAGGCTTAGGCTTAAGAACCTTTCTCTCCACTTTTTGATTTCTTTTGTGTGGAGGAATGTACACCGATTTGTCCTTTGAGGTAGAACACACACTAGGCACACAATTGGGTACCACAACATGATTGCAACATATATTTTCTTCCGTTTTAGCAACAGGTTCAGCAATCAAACACTTGGCATGCATCTTAAGAGATTCATTTTCAGATTTAAGATTATTAACAAGTTTGTTAGACAAAACAAGTTTAGCATCCAAGTCCATATTCAAACATTCAAACTCTTTCAGCTTTTCCAGAGAAATTTCAGTAAGATTCTTATATTTCTCAACCAATTTGTTGGATTCATTGAGCTTAGCAATCAAATCATCCTTTCCACAAAATAACTTACTCAACTTCTTTTGAAACTTCTTAAGCATCTTTCTTCAAAAGTTTGAGGTTAGGAATATCAACTACACCCATAGATTTATGTAACATGGCATCACAATCATGAGGATAAACACTCATAGAGGCATTTTCACAAACACATGGCATTTTACAATCAACAACATCCATAGAAGCATACAAAGCATTATCCATGGCGAAACACACAAGGGGTCAAGGATCACACTTAGGCATTTAAACCACAACAAGTGTACCCGCTCTGATACCAATTGAACGCTCGAAATGTGTGAAAACACAAGAGCTTGTTTAGACCCCCAATTCAAATTATGGCTTGGTTGTTTTTACACTAACTTAATACTAAGTGCGGAATAGTGTAAACGCAAGCAAACATGCAAGAGAGCTACTCTAATCCATATTTAAAGCAACACAGCAGTAAAATGAAATGAACAAGAGTAGGGAAGAGAGATGCAAACACAGATAACATCGAGACGTGTTATCGAAGAGGAAACTGAAAAACTCGGCGAAAAACCTCTCCGCTGCCCTCTAAGCGGTAATCAATCCACTAGACAATCAATTGAGATACATGGGTAAGAAAGAGACCCTCCAAGGCTTCTCGGAACCGTGTCTTGTCTAGCTCTCCGGATCCCGCAATCAACCCGATTGCATTCGCCAAGCCTCACCAGCTTCTTTTGGCAATTCCCCAAAGCTTCCCAAGTTCCAAAACACTCTCTACACTATGAATAGGTGTGGGTTGTGTTTCGGTACAAATCTCCTCTCAAGGTATGATAATGGGAAAGGGATGGAGAAGAGGCTACAATGATTTCTCACTAAGGATGAGTAGCTCTCTCTCAAAAAGATGGGTGTGTGTGTTGTAGAAAACCTATCTAGGGTTTTTCTCTCTGAATGACCTCACATTTGTGGGTAATGAGGGTATATATAGTATGGGTGAAGGGTAAGGAATTCACACATAAAAATCCTCAAGGTAGAATGTTTCGCGACTGTCTCGCGAGATGGCCTTACCCGCGAGACACTTGCGAAAACGATAGCCTGGCACGACTCTTCAGCTTCCAGTCATGTGCTCCTCACATGCTCTTTTGCGGCTTAGCTTCTCACGGGTTTCATACGAAATCCACTGATTCTTCATTTAAGCTTGAGTCTTCACCAACTTAATACTAAACCCAATATAATAAAATCCCACAAAATACAAGGAACAAAATTAGAGCAATTACAACACTTTTTGTCATGGAATAAAGCCAACATAAAACATAGTTGTAAATCACAACTTTACAATCTCCCCCTTTGGCTATTCCGTGACAAAACACCTTATAACAAACTTCAGACTTAAACGTGAGTTTGGGAACATCTAGTCCGACGTGCTTGGCATAACTATGGTTCTGTTTTGTAAGGTTGAATTTAATCAACCACTTTATTGGCTTCATTTCGTGCCAAATTTTCTTGTATTTCAGTATTTAGTAACCCTGTATTTAGGTGGGCTTGTTGTAAGGGTAGTGAGTGAGATAGAGTGAAGTTTGCTCAAGAGTGTGCAAGAAAATAGAGACTCGCGGCTTGGCCTCGCAGGAGACTCGCGGCTTGGCCTCGCAGGTGACTCGCGGCTGCAAGCTGCCAGACACAGCACACGTACCAAGCATGCCAGAAGGTGAACAGTCATGCTAATTGGAGCACTACAGGACAACTGGCCATACAGTTATCTCGTGACTGGATCTCGCGACTAAGTCAAGTCGCGAGCCACCCCTGTTTTGTAAATCCTGACGTTTCACATTCCTCTCCCACTCTAGTATAAATACCCCTTTTACCCACAAATGTAAGAGAGCTTCCAGAGAGAATTTTGAGAGAGAAACCCTAAAGAAAAACAAGATTGATTCACCCACAATCTATACATTAGAGTCTTTTCAAATTCCTCAACTCTCTTCCTCTCCATTGTCAAAACCTTGAGAGGCATTTTACCAAACCTTGTTCTTACCATATTCATCACTGTGAAAGGGCTGTTTGGATTTCTGGGAAGCAGTTAGGAAGGAACCAATCTTCATTGGTTGATGCTACGGTCTAGTAGCGGAATCCGGAAAGCTAGAAAAGAAAAAGGTTCGGAGCAACCTCGTTGGAGCAAGAAGCTTGGAGGGCTTAGGTGCACTGGGTAGATTAGGCTTGGAGGTTCTATTGCTGTCCATGTATCCCAACTATATTTTCTAGTGGATTGTTTACCGCTTGGAGGGCGGCGGAAAGGTTTTACGCCGAGGACTTCGATTTCCTCTTCGATAACACATCGCGTGTTGTCTTTGTGTTTGCATCTTCCTTCCCTTTTATCTTTGCCTTTTATTATCTGCTGTGGGTTGAGATTTTAATTTGGCTTAGTTAGTTTTTCCAATTCCATATTATAGCTTATGTTAATTTTCCGCACACTAGTTGTTTGACATAATGCTTGAATTGGTTAAGTTGTAATTTGGGGGTCTAAACGTTCAAGGGTGTTTATACACATATTTGAACTTTCAATTGGTATCAGAGCGGGTACACTTGTTGTGGTTTAAATACCTAAGTGTGATCCTTGACCCCTTGTGTTTATTTGCCATGGATTGTGCTTTGTATGCCTCTTTACATGATTTGGTTGGTGATGAATGTAACATGCCACGTGTTTGTGAAAATGCCTCTATGAGTGTTAATCCTCATAAGTGTGATGACATGTTATTTGAATCTATGGGTGTTGTTGACAAACTCTTGAAGAAAAATGCTAAGAAGTTTCAAAAGAATTTAAGCAAGTTATTTTGTGAAAAGGATGATTTGATTGCTAAGCTTAATGAATCCAACAAATTGGTTGAGAAATATAAAAAACTTGCTGAAGATTCTCTTGAAAAGCTAAAAGAGTTTGAATGTTTGAATATGGACTTAGATGCTAAACTTGTTTTGTCTAACAAACTTGTTGATGAGTTAAAATGTGAAAATGAATCTCTTAAGATGCATGCCAAGTGTTTGATTGCTGAACCCATTGATAAAAGGGATGATAATATTTGTTGCAATCATGTTGTAGTACCCAATCTTGTGCCTATTGTGTATTCTACCTCTAAGGACAAATCTGTGTACGTTCCTCCACACAAAAGAAATCAAAATGTGGAGAGAAAGGCTGTTAAGTCAAAGCCTCTGTTTAGGTCTCAACCTAAGGCTTTGGATGGATCTAAGTTTGTTCCAACTTGCCACCATTGTGGTTTGATTGGTCATATAAGACCTCAATGTCATAAGTTGAAGAGGGAACAAAACCATATTGCTAGATCCCTTCCCAAAAGGCCTAGTGGACCTAAACACATTGTGTGTCACCATTGTGGTGCTTTTGGTCATCTAAGACCTCTTTGTTCTAAGTTTCATGCTTTTAAAAGAATCAAAAGAAAAGAGAAACTTGAGTTTTTTGGAAATTGTGCTAAAAAGAGTAAACCGGTTTTGAGTGAAAATAGCATGTTGTTAAAGAAAATGTTTAATGCTCTTAACTCCTTGACTATGTGCATCTCTGGTTCTCATTCTTCCAACCCTCGTCTCGCTTCTCTTGAGACACTCATTCCAAACAATTGTTCCGTTTGGATGAGGAAGGGTTCATATGGTTGAGCTTTTGCTCTTTTTGGACCTTGATCTAATTCTTTCGATCTTTATAGGACCCTTCATGCATTAAATGTCATATTTTCATGCATTTTGTGCATCTTGCATTTTTTTGTATGCATTGTTTTGTTTTTGATCTTACTTTTATATTTCATTTTTGTGTGAGTAAAAAAAAAAAAAATCCAAAACCACATAAAAAGTGAAAATTTTAAAAAGTTTGATCGTATTTGTTTGAGCACATATCACATGTGAGTTTGGTCTTGTACCTTTGTACAAATGGCTTTGTGCATTTACGAGCTTAGCTTGTTATTTTTGCACTTATATCTTTGTGGGAAAAATCTTGACATCTTTGTGATTGTTGTAAATCGATCTTCAAGCTTGTCATGAATGATTAGTCAATAGTCATGTTGGTTTTGATACATGCGTAGACTTGTGCTTATATCTCTTCCCACTCTTTTATTTTTATTGCTTAAAGAGCTCAATAAATGTAAATCTCAAAATGAAAAGAGATAATGAGCTGCAAAAGCCGTCGCACATACTAGTATTCGATTAGGAAAAAGGGAAAGCGACTTATATGAAAATGTAGGATGCCTAAAAAGCCAAAGGCTTGTTCATCAAATTGAAATATCACAAATTTCAGGCATCAATCTCAAAATGAGATATTTTGATTCAAAATGAGATATTTTGATTCAAAATGATCAAATGTTATGAATTGTAAAGAAGCCAAATGAAAAGTTTCAATCTTATGTAATCATTTTCTCGTGGGAGGTCATATATGTTCATTTCTATAATTGAGATAGACCACTTGACTTAGTACTAGTTGTGTATGACTTGATTGAATTGATCATTGAAGTTTCACTCTAGACTAAGGACTATTCCACATTTGATACACACACACAACACACATGCCTAATGTTCAATAAATGTCTTATTCATTTGTTAGATTGTACTTGTCTAAATGTGATGTGTGTGCGCTCAATCATATATGGTTCAATCCAAAAAGATTTTTGATCATTTTATATGTTTTTGGAAGTGATTTTTATCACTCTTTGTGTTCATGTTTAGTGTTTTCTTTGTTTTTCATTGTTTAACCATGTTCTGTATTGAAAAACAGGTGTTAGAGTCTTTTGCGGCTCAGCTAGCGACTCGCTAGTTGCGAAACCCCAGTCGCGAGTTCATCCAGAAGCTTTTGGCGACTCACTTGCGGCTTGCTCGCGACTCACTCGCGAATCGCGAAAATTTTCGCGACTGAACCTCGCGACTCGCGGCTTTCTCGCGACTTACTCGCGACTCGCGAAAATTTTCGCGACTCGCCCAGTTGCGAAACGCCCAGAAATAGCTTTTTAAAGGGCTTTTTGTGGGAAACTTGTTTTAAACCTCTCCCATCCTCTCTAAAACCCCTCTTTCAATATTTTTACATCAAAACCCAACCAAATTTGAATGGTTTTTCATTCCATTAACATTTCTAAGATTATTATAAATTCTTTTCATTATTTTTGATCCTTGGATTATGTTTTGGAGAGTTTTGTGCTCTTGGTTGGGATTTTTATCATAGGGGTTGGGAAAACTTAATTTTTGTAAAATTTCTTCATGGGATTGGTTTCTTTTGTTGATTTGCATTGGTTGTTGGCCCCTTGTGGTAGGAAGAACATGTATTAAGGGTGAATTTCATGATGTTCATGCATTGTTTCACATTATTGTTCATAGTGTGCATGCTAGGTGTTTGATAAAATGCCTCTTAGAGATTTTCTCGCTTGTTTGGGCTCCGATGAGTATCAAACTTTGGCGTTTCTCATGTTTCCTCATTAGGAACATGTTTGGTTCGTTGGTTGTGTATTTTGCACACTTTGCCCCACATGTGTATTTTTTATGTATTGGTCATGCATTGCACTTAACCACCTCTTGCACACACCTTTGCTACCCTTGTCATGCATTGGTCTTTACCTTATTTCTTCATTCTAGAATGTCATGTTTACCTTATGCTTTGTAGTATGTTACTTTGTCTTAGGTTTGAGCTTCATTTTCTCATTCATCTTGCACCCCTCATGCATCATTATCATTGTTCGTTCATTCATCTCTTGCCCTCTTTTCTCCTTGACCCTTTGTCTATTCCTGACAAAAAGGGGGAGAGTATACTCTAGAGAGTATACCGGAGTGTTTTGTCATTTCTATATGACTCTTGTTATGACTCTTGTGCACATCCTTAGGGGGAGAAATTCTATTTCTCGTGCACATTTGTAGGGGAAGAGATTTTCCATAGTGGAGATGCATATACCAAGAGGGAGAAGACATTGTGTTAACTAGAAAACTTTTTTTTTTGTTTGTTTTCTTGTTGGCTTTATGGTGCTTTGAGTTATGCTTTGTTGTTCTCATTGCATCATGTTTGTGCTTTGGACATGCATATATCCCTATGCTATTGTGCTTCATTGAATGCATATTCGGATGATCATTTGCTTTGCTATGTGATCATTGTAGTCATTTCTATATGACTATTTTGGTGTATGATCAAGTTGCTCACATGTTTCACATCATGTTTACTTGATCGCAATTTACTTGTTACATTATACTTGTCATTTTATTACTTGCTTTACCTTGAGGGTCTAATGTGTTTTGTGCAAGTGTTTCAGGTTACAAGTATATATGTTCCAAGTGCATCACAGCTTCTCATCATTCTGAAGGGGAGAGAAATTTTAAGCACTTTTAGTTTATATTGTTTAAGTTTATATTCGGTATTTTGTGCTTTGTACCCTTGTGCTTATGTAAGCTTTTAGGGTTAATGTTTTTATGCATATTCTGTAGGCTTTATGGTTTGTACCTTGCTAAATGCAGCCTTTTATGCTATGTTGAAATCAGTACTTTTATCTAAATGTCTTGCATTTTGATTTATGTACTGTCGCTCTTGTACCCTTGTAGGATTGTTCCTATATGCATATACTTAGTGTATTATGCATTGGTTGAGTGTTGAGCATACAAGTATCTTGCTTTGCTCTTGTTAACTTGTATGTTCATGTGTTCATTCCAAGTGTGAATGAGCACTGTGATCACTACCTTGTGGTGTTCACTTGGTTGATCAAGCCATGATTTGATTCTTCACTTCATCTTTGCTTGATCACCTTTAGCTTGTTTCATATGCATTTCATGCTTTTCTACATACAATGATCATGGTGTATTGTTGTATTTCAGGAGTTTCATGATCTTATGTTTCAAGTGCTACGCAGCTTCTAGAGTTAGGTGTGAGTGAGTTTTGTTCAACTGTTCCCAACTCACATGTTAAGTCTAGAGTCTGTTTTAGGGTTTTGTCACGGAATAGCCAAATGGGGAGATTGTAAGGTTTAATTTAATCAACCACTTTATTGGCTTTATTCCGTGCCAAATTTTCTTGTATTTCAGCATTTAGTAACCCTGTATTTAGGTGGGCTTGTTGTAAGGGTAGTGAGTGAGATAGAGTGAAGTTTGCTCAAGAGTGTGCAAGAAAACAGAGACTCGCGGCTTGGCCTTGCGGGTGACTCGCGGCTGCAAGCCGCCAGACGCAGCACACGTGCCAAGCATGTCAGAAGGTGAACAGTCATGCTAGCTGGAGCACTACAGGACAAAACAGGACAACTGGCCATACGGTTATCTCGCGACTGGATCTCGCGACTAAGTCAAGTCGCGAGGTCAAGCCGCGAGCCATCCCTGTTTTGTAAATCCTGACATTTCACATTCCTCTCCCACTCCAGTAACCCCTTTTACCCACAAATGTAAGAGAGCTTCCAGAGAGAATTTTGCGAGAGAAACCCTAAAGAAAAACAAGATTGATTCACCCACAATCTATACATTAGAGTCTTTTCAAATTCCTCAACTCTCTTCCTCTCCATTGTCAAAACCTTGAGAGGCATTTTACCAAACCTTGTTCTCACCATATTCATCACTGTGAGAGGGCTGTTTGGATTTCTGGGAAGCAGTTAGGAAGGAACCAATCTTCATTGGTTGATGCTACGGTCTAGTAGCGGAATCCGGGAAGCTAGAAAAGAAAAAGGTTCGGAGCAACCTCGTTGGAGCAAGAAGCTTGGAGGGCTTAGGTGCACTGGGTAGATTAGGCTTGGAGGGCCTATTGCTGTCCATGTATCCCAACTATATTTTCTAGTGGATTTTTTACTGCTTGGAGGGCGGCGGAGAGGTTTTACGCCGAGGACTTCGGTTTCCTCTTCGATAACACATCGCGTGTTGTCTTTGTGTTTGCATCTTCCTTCCCTTTTATCTTTGCCTTTTATTATCTGCTGTGGGTTGAGATTTTAATTTGGTTTAGTTAGTTTTTCCAATTCCATATTATAGCTTATGTTAATTTTCCGCACACTAGTTGTTTGACATAATGCTTGAATTGGTTAAGTTGTAATTTGGGGGTCTAAACGTTCAAGGGTGTTTATACACATATTTGAACTTTCATGTTTAATCACATATAAAGAAGTCAGAGAGTGTTAATTTCGGCAAAGCATATGGTCCGACAAGCCAGGCATGATTAAGGTTCTGTTTAATCGCTTATAAAGATGTCATAGAGCGTTAACTTCCCAAATCGTCTGGTCTAAGGAGCTAGGCATGACTAAGGCTCTATTCAAACACTTATAAAGATGTCATAGTGTGTTAATTTCCCGAAGCGTCTGGTTCAAAGAGGGAGGCATGACTAAAGTTATGTTTAAACACTTATAAAGATATCATAGACTGTTGATTTCCCGAAAGCATTTGTACATTTTTAAACCTCTTAAAAACATGATTGGATTAACCTAGATAATTAGCCAAGTTATTACTTAGTCCAAATTCCAAATCTAAATTATCATAGCCAAACAATCATATCATGCATAGCAGCGGAATGATAAATAAAACAATGATATGATCACCGAGGAAACCAAAACGGAAAATCCTGGGGAGGATTTAACCTAGCTATCCTCAAGGTAAACCTGAATCCACTATGAACGAATCGAAATTTTACAATAGAACTTAGACCACTAGCATCCTTTTGGTATCCACCAATAGAAATTTACTGACACGACCATGTGCAAGCTCAGATGTTAGTAGAAACTTAAAGACCACGGACTCCTTCTTTCTTGAATTCTCCAGCAAGTACAAGCACACCGGCTAGTGTTTCGTTTTGTTCTTATGGCATCAACTGAATGATCATCAAGTTCTTGAACGAATCTCCTCTTGATAATCCTAAGCATCTATTTAATCACTTATAAAGATGTCATAGATTTTTAACTTCCCCAAATCATCTGGTCTAAAGAGCCAAGCAAAACTAAGGTTCTGTTTAAATACTTATAAAGATGTCATAGAGTGTTAATTTCCCTAAAGCATCTAGTACAAGGAGCCTGACATGACTAAGGTTCTGTTTAATCACTTATAAAGAAGTCACAGAGTGTTAATTTCCCCTAAGCACATGGTCCGAGGAGACAGGCAAGACTAAGGTTCTGCTTAATCACCTATAAAGATGTCATAGAGCGTAAACTTTCCCAAAGCGCCTGGTCTGAGGAGCCGGGCATTACTAAGGATCTATTTAAACACTTATAAAGATGTCATGGTGTGTTAAATTCCCCAAAACATCTGGTCTGAAGAGCCAGGGATGATTAAGTTTCTGTTTAATCACTTATAAAAGTATCATAGAGTGTTAATTTCCTAAAAGCATCTGGTCCGAGGATCCAAGCATGACAAAGGTTCTGTTGAAACACTTATAAAGATGTCATAGAGTGTTAACTTCCCTAATGCATCTGGTTCAAGAAGCCAAGCATAGCTAAGATTCTGTTTAATCACTTATAAAAATGTCATAGAGTGTTAACTTCCCTAAAGTCTCTGGTCCGAGCAGCTAGGCATGACTAAAGTTCTGTTTAAACACATATAAAGATGTCATAGAGTGTTAATTTCCTCAAAGCATCTGGTCCGAGGTGCTAGGCATGACTATGGTTCTGCTTAATCACTTATAAAGAAGTCATAGAGTGTTAATTTCCCCTAAGCATCTGGTTCGACGTGCGAGGCATGACTATAGTTCTACTTAATCACTGATAAAGATGTCATAGAGCGTTAACTTCCCAAAAGCGTCTGGTCTAAGGAGCTGGCCATGACTAAGGTTCTGTTTAAACACTTATAAAGATGTCATAGAGTGTTAATTTCTCGAAGCTTCTGGTCCGAAGAGGCAGGCATGACTAAGGTTCTGTTCAAACACTTATAAAGATATAATAGAGCGTTAATTTCCCCAAAGCGTTAGGTCCGACGAGCCAGGCTTGACTAAGGTTCTGTTTAATCATTTATAAAAGTATCATAGAGTGTTAATTTCCCGAAAGTATCGGGTTTGAGGAGCTAGGAATGACTAAGATTCTATTTAATCACTTATAAAGATGTAATAGAATGTTAACTTGTCCAAAGCATTTGGTCCGAGGAGTCAGTCATGGCGAAGGCTCTGTTTAATCACATATAAAGATGTTATGGAGTGTTAATTTCCCCAAAGTATCGGGTCCAAGGAGCCAAGCATGACTAAGGATCTGTTTAATCACTTCTAAAGATATCATAGAACATTTATTTCACCAAAGCGCTTGGTCCGAGGAGCCAGGCTTGACTAAGGTTTGGTTTAATCACTTATAAAAGTATCATAAAGTGCTAATTTCCTAAAAGCATAGGGTCCGAAAAGCTAGGCATGACTAAGGTTCTGTATAATCACTTACAAAGTTGTAATAGAATGTGAACTTCCCCAATGCATATGGTTTGAGGGGAAAGTCATAGCAACGGTTCTGTTTAATCACTTATAAAGACGTTATAGAGTGTTAACTTCCCCAAAGCATCTAGTCCGAGGAGCCAGGCATGACTAAGATTCTGTTTAATCACTTATAAAGATGTCGTAGGGTGTTAACTTCCCCAAAGTATTTGGTCCAAGGAGCCAGGCATGACTAAGGTTCTGTTTAAACACTTATCAATATGTCATAGAGTGTTAATTTCCCCAAAGCATCCGGTTTGAGGCGACAGACATGACTATGGTTCTATTTAATCACTTAAAAAGAAGTCATTGAGTGTTAATTTCGCCAAAGCATCTTGTCCGACGAGCTAGGTATGACTAAGGTTCTGTTGAATCACTTATGAAGATATCATAGAGCGTAAACTTCCTGAAAGCATTTGGTCTAAGGAGTTGGGCATGACTAAGGTTTTTTTTAAACATTTATAAAGATGTCATAGAATGTTAATTTCCTGATGCGTTTGGTCCGAAGAGGCAGGCATGACTAAGGTTCTGTTTAAACATTTATAAAGATGTCATTGAGTGTTAATTTCCTGAAGCGTCTGGTCCGAGGAGCCAAGCATAACTAAGATTCTGTTTAATCACTTATAAAAATGTCATGGAGTGTTAACTTCCCCAAAGCCTCTGGTCCAAGTAGCTAGGCATGACTAAGGTTTTGTTTAAACTCATATAAAGATGACATAGAGTGTTAGTTTCCCCAAAGCATCTGATCCGAGAAGCCAGGCATGACTATGGTTCTGCTTTGAAAGCTCGAAAATGTGTTGAAAACACAAGAGCTTGTTTAGACCCCTAATTTTAAAGTTACGGCCTGGTTGATTTTACACTAACTTAATACTAAGTGCGGAATAGTGTAAACATAGGCATACAAGCAAGAGAGCTACTCTAATCCATATTTAAAGCAACACAGCAATAAAATGAAATGAACAAGAGTAGGGAAGAGAGATGCAAACATAGATAACACGCCGATGTGTTATCAAATAGGAAACTGAAGAACCCAGCGAAAAACCTTTTCACCGCCCTCCATGCGGGAATCGATCCACTAGACAATCAGTTGGGATACATGGGTTAGCAAGAGACCCTCCAAGCCTAATCTACCCGATGTATCTAAGCCCTCCAAGATCCTACTCTAACAAGGTTTCTTGGAACCGTGTCTTGTCTAGCTCTCCGGATCCCGCAACAAGCTCCATGTTGCATCTGCTAACCTTGGCATCTTCCAATGCTTCCCAGCAACACCAAAAACACTCACTACACTCTGAAAAGGTGTGGATTGTGTTTGGGTATAAATATCCTCTCAAGGTATGATAATGGGAGAGGGAAGGAGAAGAGGCTACAATTAATTCTCACTAAGGATGAGTAGCTCTCTCTCAAAAAGATGGGTGTGTGTTGTAGAAAACCTATCTAGGGTTTTTTCTTTCCGAATGGCCTCTTTTATATTTGTTGGTAATGAGGGTATATATAGTATGGGTGAAGGGTAAGGAATTCACACATAAAAATCCTGCGGGCAGAATGTTTTGCGACTGTCTCGCGGGATGGCCTTACCCGCGACACACTCGTGAAAACGACAACCTGGTATGACTCTTCAGCTTCCAGTCATGTGTTCCTCACATGCTCTTTCGCGGCTTAGCTTCTCACAAAATCCAATAATTCTTCATTTAAGTTTGAGTCTTCACCAACTTAATACTAAACCCAATACAATAAAAACCCACAAAATACAAGGAACAAAATTAGAGCAATTACAACACGTTTTTCATGGAATAAAGCCAACATAAAACATAGTTGTAAATCACAACTTTACATGCTTAATCACTTATAAAGAAGTCATAGTGTGTTAATTTTCCCAAAGCATCTGGTTCGACATGCGAGCCACGACTATGGTTCTGCTTAATTACTTATAAAGAAGTCATAGAATGTTAATTTCCCAAAAGTATCTAGTCCGACAAGCCAGGCATGATTAAGATTCTATTTAATCACTTATAAAGATGTCATAGAGCATTAACTTCCCTAAAGCGTCTGGTCTAAGGAGCTGGGCATGACTAAGGTTCTGTTTATACACTTATAAAGATGTCATAGAGTGTTAATTTCTCGAAGAGTCTGGTTCGAAGAGGCAAGCATGACTAAGGTTCTGTTTAAACACTTAGAAAGATATCATAGAGCGTTAATTTCCCCAAAGTGTTTGGTCCGACGAGCCAAGCTTGACTAAGGTTTTGTTTAATCATTTAGTATCATACAGTGTTAATTTCCAAAAAGCATCGGGTCCGAGGAGCCAGGCATGACTAAGATTCTGTTTAATATCTTATAAAATTGTAATAGAATGTTAACTTCTCCAAAGCATCTGGTCCGAGGAGTTAGTCACGGCAAAGGCTCTGTTTAATCACATATAAAGATGTCATGGAGTGTTAATTTCCCCAAAGCATCTGGACCGAGGAGCCAAGCATGACTAAGGTTCTGTTTAAACACTTCTAAAGATGTCATAGAGTGTTAACTTCCCTAAAGCGTCTGGTCTATAGAGCTGGGCTTGACTAAGGTTCTGTTTAAACATATATAAAGATGTCATAGACTGTTACTTTCCCGAAGCGTCTGGCCCGATGAGGCAGGCATGACTAAGGTTTTGTTTAAACACTTATAAAGATGTCATAGAGTGTTAATTTCCCCAAATCATCTGGTCCGAGGATCCAGGCATGAAACTGGATCTGTTTAATCGCTTATAAAGAAGTCATAGAATGTTAATTTCTCCAAAGCATCTGGTCAGACGAGTTAGGCATGACTAAGGTTCTGTTTAAACACTTATAAAGATGTAAAAGTGCATTAACTTCCCCAATGCGTCTAGTCTAAGGAGATGGGCATGACTATGATTCTGTTTAAACACTTATGAAGATGTCATAGAGTGTTAATTTCCAAAAGCGTCTGGTCCGAAGAGGCAGGCATGACTAAGGTTCTGTTTAAAAACTTATAAATATATCATAGAGCGATAATTTCCCTAAAGCATCTGGTTCGAGGAGCCAAGCATGACAAAGGTTCTGTTTAATCATTTACAAAATTATCATTGAATGTTTATTTCCCGAAAGCATCTGGCCTAAGGAGCCAGGCATGAATAAAGTTCTGTTTAAACACTTATAAAGATGTCATAGAGTGTTAATTTCTCCAAAGTATCTGGTCCGACTAGCCAGGCATGACTATGGTTCTATTTAATCACTTATAAATAAGTCATAGAGTGTTAATTTCCCTAAAACATCTAGTCCGACGTGCGAGGCATGACTACGGTTCTGCTTAATCACTTATAAAGAAGTCATAGAGTGTTAATTTCCCAAAAGCATCTGGTCTGACGAGCCTGGCATAATTAAAGTTCTGTTTAATCACTTATAAAGATGTCATAGAGTGTTAGCTTCCCCAAAGCGTCTGGTCTAAGGAGCTGGGCATTACTAAGGTTTTGTTTAAACACTTATAAAGATGTCATAGAGTGAAAATTTTCCGGAGCGTCTGGTCCGAAGAGGCAGGCATGACTATGGTTCTGTTTAAACACTTATAAAGATATCATAGAACATTAATTTCCCCAAAGCATTTGGTCCGAGGAGCCAGGCTTGACTAAGGTTTCGTTTAATTACTTATAAAAGTATCATAGAGTGTTAATTTCCCGAAAGCATATGGTCCGAGGAGCCAAGCATGACTAAGGTTCTGTTTAGTCACTTTTAAATTTGTAATAGAATGTTAACTTCTCCAAAGCATCTGGTCCATGGATCCAGGCATGACCATGGTTCTATTTAATCACTTATAAAGAAGTCATAGAATGTTATTTTCACCAAAGCATCTAGTCTGACGAGCCGGGCATGACTAAGGTTCTGTTTAAAAACTTATAAAGATGTCATAGAGTGTTAATTTCCCAAAGTGTCTGGTCCAAATAGGCAGACATGACTAAGGTTTTGTTTAAACACTTATAAAGATATCATGGAACGTTAATTTCCCCAAAGCTTCTGGTCCGTAGGGCCAGGCATGACCAAGGTTTTGTTTAATCACTTACAAAATTATCATTAAGTGTTAATTTACTAAAAGCATCTGGTCTGAGGAGCCAAGTATGACTGTGGTATCGTTTAAACACTTATAAAGATGTCATAGAGTGTAAACTTCCCCAAAGTATCTGGTTCGAGGAGCCATGCATGACTATGGTTCTGTTTAATCATTTATAAAGATGTCATAGATTGTTAACTTCCCCAAAGCATCTGGTTCGAGGAGTCAGGCATGACTAAGGTTCTGTTTAATCACTTATAAAGATGTAATAGAGTGTTAACTTCCCCAAAGTATCTAGTCCGAGGAGCCAGACGTGACTAAGATTCTGTTTAATCACATATAAAAGTTTCATAGAGTGTTAACATCCCCAAAGCCTCTGGTCCAAGTAGCCAGGCATTACTAAGGTTATGTTTAAACACATATAAAGATGTCATTGAGTGTTAATTTCCCCAAAGCATCTGGTTTGAGGGGCCAAGTATGACTATGATTCTATTTAATCACTTGTAAAAAAGTCATAGAGAGTTAATTTCCCCAAAACATCTGGTTCGACGTGCGTGGCATAACTATGGTTCTGTTTAATCACTTATAAAGAAGTTATAGAGTGTTAATTTCGCCAAAGCATATGCTCTGACGAGCCAGGCGTGATTAAGATTCTATTTAATTACTTATAAAGATGTCATAGAGTGTTAACTTCCCCAAAGCGTCTGGTCTAAGGAGCTGGGCATGACTAAGGTTCTGTTTAAACACTTATAAAGATGTCATAGTGTGTTAATTTCCCGAAGCGTCTGGTCCGAAGAGGCAGGCATGACTAAGGTTCTGTTTAAACACTTATAAAGATATAATAGAGCGTTAATTTCCCCAAAACGCTTGGTCCGACGAGCCAGGCTTGACTAAGGTTCTATTGAATCATATATAAAAGTATCATAGAGTGTTAATTTCTCGAAAGCATCGGCTCCAAGGAGCCAAGCATGACTAAGATTTTGTTTAATCACTTATAAAGATGTAATAGAATGTTAACTTCTCCAAAGCATCTAGTCCGAGGGGTCAGTCATGGGAATGGCTCTGTTTAATCACATATAAAAATGTCATGGAGTGTTCATTTCCCCAAAGCATCGGGTCCAAGGTGTCAAGCATGACTAAGGATCTGTTTAATCACTTCTAAAGATATCATAGAGCGTTAATTTACCCAAAGCGCCTGGTCTGAGTAGCTAGGCTTGACTAAGGTTTTGTTTAATTACTTATAAAAGTATCATAGAGTGTTAATTTCCCGAAAGCATGGGGTCCGAAGAGCCAGGCATGACTAAGGTTCTATTTAATCACTTATAAAGATATCATAGACCGTTAATTTCCCGAATGCATTTGTATGTTTTTAGACCCCTTAAAAACATAATTGGATTAACCCTAGATAATTAGCCAAGTTATTACTTAGTCCAAATTCCAAATCTAGGTTATCACAGCCAAACAATCATATCATGCATAGTAGCAGAAAAATAAATAAGACAATGATATGATCACCAAGGAAACCAAACCGGTAAAAACCTGGGGAGGATTTAACCTAACTATCCTCAAGGTAAACCTGAATCCACTATGAAAGAATTGATGTTTTACAATAGGACTTAGACCACTAACATCCTATTGGTACCCACCAATAGAAATTTAATGACACGACCACGTGTAAGCTCGGCTAGTAGAAACGTAAAGACTAGGGACTCCTTCTTTCTTGGATTCTCTAGCAAGTACAAGCACACTCGCTTGTGTTTTTTTAAGTTCTTATGGCATCAACTGAATGATCATCAAGTTCTTGAACGACTCTCCTCTTGATAATCCTAAGCATCTGGTTAATCACGTATAAAGATGTCATAGATTATTAACTTCCTTAAATCATCTGGTCCACGGAGCCAGGCAAGACTAAGGTTCTGTTTAAATACTTATAAAGATGACATAGAGTGTTAATTTCCCCAAAGCATCTGGTCCAAGGAGCCTGACATGACTAAGGTTCTATTTAATCACATATAAAGAAGTCACAGAGTGTTAATTTCTCCTAAGCATATGGTCCGACAAGCCAGGCAAGACTAAGGTTCTGTTCAATCACTTATAAAGATGTCACAGAACGTTAACTTATCCAAAGCATGTGGTCTGAGTTGTCGGGCATGACTAAGGATCTGTTTAAACACTTATAAAGATGTCATGGTGTGTTAAATTCCCAAAAACATCTAGTCCGAGGAGCCAGGCATAACTAAGATTCTGTTTAATCACTTATAAAATTTCATAGAGTGTTAGCTTCCCCAAAGCCTCTAGGCCGAGTAGCTAGGCATGACTAAGGTTCTGTTTAAACATATATAAAGATGTCATAGAGTGTTAATTTCCCCAAAGCATCTGGTCCGAGGTGCCAGGCATGACTACGGTTTTGCTTAATCACATATAAAGAAGTCATAGAGTGTTAATTTCCCAAAAGCATCTGGTCTGACGAGCCAAGCATGATTAAGGTTCTGTTTAATCACATATAAAGATGTCATAGAGTGTTAACTTCCCCAAAGCGTCTAGTCTAAGGAGCTGGTCATGACTAAGGTTTTATTTAAACACTTATAAAGATGTCATAGAGTGTTAATTTCTAGAAGCGTCTGGTCAAAGAGGCAGGCATGACAGGGTCTGTTTAAACACTTAAAAATATATAATAGAGCATTAATTTCCCCAAAGCGTTTGGTCCGACGAGCTAGGCTTGACTAAGATTCTGTTTAATCATTTATAAAAGTATCATAGAGTGTTAATTTCCCGAAAGCATTAGGTCCGAGGAGCCATGTATGACTAAGATTCTGTTTAATCACTTATAAAGATATAATAAAATGTTAACTTCTCCAAAGCATCTTGCCCGAGGGGTCAGTCATGGAAAATGCTCTGTTTAATCACATATAAAAATGTCATGGAGTGTTAATTTCCCCAAAGCATCAAGTCCAAGGAGCCAGGCATGACTAAGGATCTGTTTAATCACTTCTAAAGATATCATAGAGCATTAATTTTCTCAAAGCGCCTGGTTTGAGTAGCCAGGCTTGACTAAGGTTCTTTTTAATCACTTATAAAAGTATCATAGAGTGTTAATTTCCCGAAAGCATGGGGTCCAAAGAGCCAGGCATGACTAAGGTTCTGTTTAATCACTTACAAAGTTGTAATAGAAAGTTAACTTCCCCAAAGCATCTGGTCCGAGGGGACAGTCATAGCAAAGGTTCTGTTTAATCACGTATAAAGACATCATAGAGTGTTAACATCCACAAAGCATCTGGTCGAAGGAGGCAGGCATGACTAAGGTTCTGTTTAATCACTTATAAAGAAGTCACAGAGTGTTAATTTCCCCTAAGCATTTGGTCTGACGAGCTAGGCATGACTAAGACTCTGTTTAAACACTTCTAAAGATGTCATAGAGTGTTAATTTCTCGAAGCGTCTGGTCCGAAGAGGCAGGCATGAATAAGGTTCTGTTTAAACACTTATAAAGATATAATAGAGCATTAATTTCCCCAAAACGTTTGGTCCAACGAGCCAGGTTTGACTAAGGTTCTGTTTAATCATTTGTAAAAGT
Source organism: Quercus lobata (assembly GCF_001633185.2). Lineage (NCBI taxonomy): Eukaryota > Viridiplantae > Streptophyta > Magnoliopsida > Fagales > Fagaceae > Quercus > Quercus lobata. The sequence continues at coordinate 31,364,893 of NC_044914.1, read as the reverse complement.
ATCATAGAGTGTTAATTTCCCGAAAGCATTGGGTCCGAGCAGCCAGGCATGACTAAGATTCTGTTTAATCACTTATGAAGATTTAATAGAATGTTAACTTCTTCAAAGCATCTGGTCCGGGGGGTCAGTCATGGTAAAGGCTCTATTTAATCACATATAAAAATATCATGGAGCGTTAATTTCCCCAAAGCGCTTGGTTCGAGTAGTCAGGCTTGACTAAGGTTCTGTTTAATCACTTATAAAAGTATCATAGAGTGTTAATTTCCCGAAAGCATAGGGTCCGAAGAGCCAGGCATGACTAAGGTTCTGTTTAATCACTTACAAAGTTGTAATAGAAAGTTAACTTCCCCAAAGCATTTGGTCTAAGGGGACATTTATAGCAAAGGTTCTGTTTAAACATGTATATAGAAATCACAGAGTGTTAACATCCCCAAAGCATCTGGTCTGAGGAGGCAGGCATGACTAAGGTTTTGTTTAATCACTTATAAAGATGCCATATAGTGTTAACTTCCCCAAAGCATTTGGTCCATGGAGCCAGGTATGACTAAAGTTCTATTTAAACACTTATAAAGATGTCATAGAGTGTTAATTTCCACAAAGCATCCAGTCCGATGAGATTGGCATGACCATGGTTTTGTTTCATCACTTAAAAAGAAGTCATTGAGTGTTAATTTCCCCAAAGTATCTGGTCCGACGAGCTAGTTATGACTAAGATTTTGTTTAATGACTTACGAAGATGTCATAGAGCGTAACCTTCCCCAAAGCGTCTGGTCTAAGGAGTTGGTCGTGACTAAGGTTCTGTTTCAATATTTAAAATAATGTCATAGAGTGTTAATATCCCGAAGCATCTGGTCCGAAGAGGCAGGCATGACTAAGGTTCTGTTTAAACATTTATAAAGATGTCATAGAGTGTAAATTTCCCGAAGCATCTGGTCCAAGGAGCCAGGCATAACTAAGATTTTGTTTAATCACTTATAAAAATGTCATTGGGTGTTAACTTCCCCAAAGCCTCTGGTCCGAGTAGCTAGGCATGACTAAAGTTCTGTTTAAACACATATAAAGATGTCATAGAGTGTTAATTTCCCCAAAGCATCTGGTCCGAGAAGCTAGGCATGAGTATGGTTCTGCTTATGCACTAATAAAGAAGTCATAGAGTGTTAATTTCCCCAAACCATCTGGTTCGATGTGCGAGGCATGACTATGGTTCTGCTTAATTATAGAAAAAGAAGTCATAGAGTGTTAATTTCCCGAAAGTATCTGGTCCGACGAACCAGGCACGATTAAGGTTCTGTTTAATCACTTATAAAGATGTCATAGAGCGTTAACTTCCCCAAAGCATCTGGTCTATGGTGCTGGGCATGACTAAGGTCCTCTTTAAACACTTTTAAAGATGTCATAGAGTGTTAATTTCCCCACAGCAACAGGTCCGAGGAGCCAGGCAAGACTAAGGTTCTATTCAAATACTTAAAAAGATGTCAAAGATTACTAATTTCCCAAAATCATCCGGTCAGAGGAGCCAGGCATGATAAAGGTTCTGTTTCATCACTTATAAAGATGTCATTGAGTGTTAACTTCCCCAAACCATCTGGTCCGTAGAGCCAGGCACGATAAGGTTCTGTTTAAACACTTATAAAGATGTCATAGAGTATTAAATTTCCCGAATCATCTGGTTCGAGGAGCCAGGCATGACTAAGGTTCTGTTGAGTCACTTATAAAGATGTCAAAGAGTGTTAATTTCTCCAAAGCATCTGGTCCGACTAGTCTGACATGACAAAGGTTTTCTTTCATCACTTATTAAATGTCATAGAGTGTTAATTTACCCAAAGCATCTGGTCCAACAAGTATGGCATGACTAAGGTTATGTTTCATCACTTATAAAGATGTCATAGAGTGTTAATTTTCCCAAAGCATCTGGTTCGAGGAGCCAGACATGACTAAGGTTATGTTTAATCACTTATAATGAAGTCACAGAGTGTTAATTTCCACTAAGTATCTGGTCCGACGAGCCAGGCATGACTAAGGTTCTGTTTTATCACTTATAAAGATGTCATAGAGTGTTAACTTCCCCAAAGCATCTGGTCTATGGTGCTGGGCATGACTATGGTCCTATTTAAACACTTTTAAAGATGTCATAGAGTGTTAATTTCCCCAAAGCATCTGGTTCGAGGAGCCAGATATGACTAAGGTTATGTTTAATCGCTTATAATGAAGTCACAAAGTGTTAATTTCCACTAAGCATCTGGTCTGACGAGCCAGGTATGACTAAGGTTCTGTTTAGTCACTTATAAAGATGTCATAGAGCGTGAACTTCCCCAAAGCATCTGGTCTATGGTGCTGGGCATGACTAAGGTTATGTTTCATCACTTATAAAGATGTCATAGAGTGTTAATTTCCCCAAAGCAACTAGTTCGAGGAGCCAGATATGACTAAGGTTATGTTTAATCGCTTATAATGAAGTCACAAAGTGTTAATTTCCACTAAGCATCTGGTCTGACGAGTCAGGTATGGCTAAGGTTCTGTTTAGTCACTTATAAAGATGTCATAGAGCGTGAACTTCCCTAAAGCATCTGGTCTATGGTGCTGGGCATGACTAAGGTTCTGTTTAAACACTTATAAAGATGTCATTGAGTGTTAATTTTCCCAAAGCATCTGGTCTGAGGATCCAGGTATGACTATGGTTCTGTTTAATTATTTACAAAGAAGTCATTGAGTGCTAACTTTCCCAAAGCAGCTGGTCCGACGAGCTAGGCATGACTAAGGTTTTGTTTAATAAATTATAAAGATTTCATAGATTGTTAACTTCTACAAAGCATCAGGTCCGAGGAGCCTGGCATGATTAAGGTTTTGTTTAAACACTTATAAAGATGTCATAGAGTACTAATTTCCTAAATCATCTGGTCCGAGGGGCCAGGCATGACTACGGGTTTGCTTAAACACTTACTAAGATTTCATGGAGTGTTAATTTCCAAAAAACATTTGTTCCGATGAGGCAGGCAAGACTAAGTTTCTGTTTAACCACATATAAAATTATCATAATGTGCTAATACTCCAAAAGCATCTGGTCCGATGAGCCAGGCATGACTATGGTTCTGTTTAATCACATTTAGAAGTATCATTGTGTGTTAATTTCCTGAAAGCATTTGGTCTGGCGAGCCAGGCATGACTAAGGTTCTGTTTAAACACTTATAAATATGTCATAGAGTGTTACCTTCCCCAATGCATTTGGTACGAGGAGCCAGGCATGACCAAGGTTCTGTTTAATCACTTATAAATATGTTATAGAGTGTTAATTTTCCCAAGGCATCTGGTCCGAGGAGCCAGGCATGACTAAGGTTCTGTTTAAACACTTATAAAGATATCATGGAGTGTTAATTTCCTGATGCGTCTAGTCCGAAGAGGCAGGCATTATTAAGGTTCTGTTAAAACACTTATAAAGATGTCATAGTGTCTTTATTTCCCCAAAGCATCTAGACCGAGGATCCAGGCATAATTGAGGTTCTGTTTAATAATTTATAAAGATGTCATAGAGCGTTAAATTCCCCAAAGCGTCTGGTCTAAGGAGTTGGGCATGACTAGGATTATGTTCAAACACTTATAAAGATGTCATAGTGTGTTAAATTCCCAAAGCTTCTGGTCCGAAGGGGCAGGCATGACTAAGGTTCTGTTCAAACACTTATAAAGATATCATAGTGCGTTAATTTCCCCAAAGTGTCTGGTCTGCAGAGCCAAGCAAGACTAAGGTTCTGTATAATCACTTAGAAAATTATCATTGAGTGTTAATTTCCTAAAAGTATCTGGTCCGAGGAGCCAGGTAAGACTATGGTTTTGTTCAGTCACTTATAAAGATGTCATAGAGTGTTCACTTCCCATAAGCACCTGGTCCGAGGTGCTAGGTATGACCAAGGTTTTGTTTAAACACATATAAAGATGTCATAGAATGTAAACTTCCCCAAAGCATTTGGTCCGAGGAGCCGGGCAAGACTAAGGTTTTGTTTGAACACTGATAAAGATGTCATAGAGTGTTAAATTTCAGAAGCATTTGGTCTGAGGAGCCAGGCATGACTAAGACTCTATTTAATCACTTATAAAAATTTCATAGAGTGTTAACTTCCCCAAAGCATCTGGTCCGAGGAGCCAGGCATGACTATGGTTTTGTTTAATCACTTATAAGGAAGTTATAGAGTGTTAATTTCCCCAAAACATCTGATTCGACGAGCCAGGCATGACTATGGTTCTGTTTAATCACTTATAAAGAAGTCATAGAGTGTTAATTTCCCCAAAGCATCTGGTCCGACGAGCCAAGCGTGATTAAGGTTCTATTTAATCACTTATAAAGATGTCATAGAGTGTTAACTTCCCCAAAGCGTCTGGTCTAAGGAGCTGGGCATGATTAAGGTTTTGTTTAAACACTTATAAAGATGTCATTGAGTGTTAATTTCCTAAAGCGTTTATTCCAAAGAGACAGGCATAACTAGAGTTCTGTTTAATCACTTATAAAAGTATCATTGAGTGTTAATTTCCTAAAAGCATGTAGTCCGAGTAGCCAGGCATGATTAAGGTTTTGTTTAAACACTTATAAAGAGGTCATAGTGTGTTAACTTTCTTAAAGCATCTGGTTCGAGGAGCCAGGTATGCCTAAGGTTCTATTTAATCACTTATAAAGATGTCATAGAGTGTTAATTTCCCCAAAACATCTGGTTCGAGGTGCGAGGCATGACTATGGTTCTATTTAATCACTTACAAAGAAGTCATAGAGTGTTAATTTCCCCAAACCATTTGCTCCAAGGATCCAGGCATGACGATGGTTTTGTTTAATCACTTATAAAGAAACCGTAGAGTGTTAACTTCCCCAAAGCATCTGGTCTGACGAGTCAGGCATGACTATGGTTCTGTTTAATAACTTAAAAAGATGTCATAGGGCGTTAATTTCCCAAAAGCATCTGGTCCGATGAGCCAGGCATGACTAAGGTTCTGTTTAATCACTTATAAAGATGTCTTGGAGCGTTAACTTCCCAAAGCGTCTGGTCCGAAGAGGCAAGCATGACTAAGCCTCTGTTTAAACATTTATAAGGATATCATAGTGCGTTAATTTACCCAAAGCGTTTGGTCCGAGGAGTCAGGCATAACTAAGGTTCTATTTAATCACTTACAAAATTATCATTGAGAGTTAATTTCCCAAAATCATCCGGTTCGAGGTGTCAGGCATGACTAAGGTTCTATTTAAACACTTATAAAGATGTCATAGAATGTTAATTTCCCCAAAGCATTTTCTCCGAGGATCCAGGCATGACGATGGTTCTGTTTAATCACTTATAAAGAAACCGTAGAGTGTTAACTTCCCCAAAGCATCTGGTCTGACGAGTCTGGCATGACTAAGGTTCTGTTTAATAACTTAAAAAGATGTTGAAAGTTCAAATATGTGTATAAACACCCTTAAACGTTTAGACCCCCAATTTACAAATTAACCAATTCAAGTTTTATGTCAAACAATTAGTGTACGGAAAATGAACATAAGCTATAATATAGAATTGGAAAAACTATCTAAGCCAAATTAAAATCACAATCCACAGCAGATAATAAAAGGCAAAGATAAAAGGGAAGGAAGATGCAAACACAAAGACAACACACGATGTGTTATCGAAGAGGAAACTGAAGCCCTCGGTGTAAAACCTCACCGCCGCCCTCCAAGCAGTAAACAATCCACTAGAAAATGTAGTTGGGATACATGGACAATAATAGACCCTCCAAGCCTAATCTACCTAGTGCACCTAAGCCTTCCAAGCTTCTTGCTCCAACGAGGTTGTGCCGAACCTTTTTCTTTTCTAGCTTCCCGGATTCCACTACTAGACCGTAGCATCAACCAATGTAGATTGGTTCCTTCCTAACTGCTTCCCAGAACACCAAACAACCCTCTCACAGTGATGAATATGGTGAGAACAAGGTTTTGGTAAAATGTCTCTCAAGCGTTTGACAATGGAGAGGAAGAGAGTTGAGGAATTTGAAGAGACTCTAATGTATAGATTGTAGGTGAATCAATCTTGTTTTACTCTAGGGTTTCTCTCTCAAAATTCTCTCTGGAAGCACTCTTTCATTTGTGGGTATAAGGGGTATTTATACTGGGGTGAGAGGAGAATGTGAAACGTCAGGTTTTTCAAAACAGGGGTGGCTCGCGGCTTGGACTTGCGACTTGACTGAGTTGCGAGACCCAGTCGTAAGATAACCGTATGGCCAGTTGTCCTGTTTTGTCCTGTAGTGCTCCAGCTAGCATAACTGTTCACTTTCTGATATGCTTGGCACGTGTGCTGCATCTGGCGGCTTGCAGCCGCGAGTCACTTGCGAGATCCAGTCGCGAGTCTCTGTTTTCTTGCACACTCTTGAGCAATCAACACTTTATCTCACTCACTACCTTTACAACAAACCCACCTAAGTACAGGGTTACTAAATGTTGATATACAAACAAATTTGGCACGGAATAAAGCCAATAAGATAGTTGATTAAGTTCAACCTTACAGATGTCATAGGGCGTTAATTTCCCAAAGCGTCTGGTCCGAAGAGGCAGGCATGACTAAGCTTCTGTTTAAACATTTATAACGATATCATAGTGCGTTAATTTACCCAAAGCGTTTGGTCCGAGGAGCCAGGCATAACTAAAGTTCTGTTTAATCACTTACAAAATTATCATTGAAAGTTAATTTCCCGAAATCATCTGGTTCGAGGTGTCAGGCATGACTAAGGTTCTATTTAAACACTTATAAAGATGTGATAGAGTGTTAACTTTCCCGAAGCGTTTGGTCCGAGGAGCCAGGCATGACTAAGGTTCTGTTTAATCACTTATAAAGAAGTCACAGAGTGTTAATTTCCCATAAGCATCTGGTCCGACGAGCCGGGCATGACTAAGGTTCTGTTTAAACACTTATAAAGATGTGATAGAGTGTTAACTTTCCCGAAGCGTTTGGTCCGAGGAGCCAGGCGTGACTAAGGTTCTGTTGATTCACTTATAAAGATGTCATAGAGTGTAAATTTCCCCAAAGCATCAGGTCCGACGAGTTTGGCATGACTATGGTTCTGTTTCATCACTTATAAAGATGTCATAGAGTGTTAATTTCCCCAAGGCATCTAGTTCGGAGAGCTAGGCATTACTAAGGTTCTGTTTAATCACTTATAAAGAAGTCACAGAGTGTTAATTTCCCATAAGCATCTGGTCCGACGAGCCGGGCATGACTAAGGTTCTGTTTAAACACTTATAAAGATGTCATAGAGCGTTAACGTTCCAAAAGCGTCAGGTTTGAGAAGCGGGGCATGACTAAGGTTCTGTTTAAAAACATATAATGATGTCATAGAGTGTTAACTTCTCGAAAGCATCAGGTTTGAGGAGCTAGGCATGACTAGGTTCTGTTTAAACACTTATTAAGATGTCATAGAGTTCTAATTTCCCCAAATCATCTGGTCCGAGGAGCCAGGCATGACTACGGGTCTGTTTGAACACTTATAAAGATGTCGTGAAGTGTTAATTTCCAAAAAACATCTGGTCCGAAGAGCCAGGCAAGTGTAAGTTTCTGTTTAATCACTTATAAAAGTATCATATTGTGTTAATTTCCAGAAATCATCTGGCTCGATGAGGCAGGCTTGACTATGGTTCTGTTTAATCACTTTTAAAAGTATCATTGAGTGTTAATTTCCTGAAAGCATCTGGTCTAACAAGCTAGGCATGACTAAGCTTCTGTTTAAACACTTATAAGGATATCATAGTGCGTTAAAGAAAATACCTAGAAAGATACCCAAACAGCTCCTAAAATGTCTCCCCTTCTATCTGAACTGCCAGGAGCCTTTTATAGGCCCTAGCACGCTTTTCATGGCCCGGCTGACGTCAGCAATTTCGTCCTCATGTACTTTTTTCAGTTTTGATTTGGACATGTATTTGGAGGTCTTCCCAGACTCGGATTGAGGAAATCTTGGTGTCCCTGGAAAGAACTGGATGTCTAGTTTTCATAAAAATAAAGAAATTAAAATTCCAACAGTTGGATCAAAAGTTATGATATCAAGAAGGATGTTGACGCGCTTTTCACGGTTTTCTCAATATCTCAACCGTTTTAACTCCAATTTTCAACCCATGAATAGTCGTTGGAATGAGAATTTGGTTATCTTTACAATGGCATTAGTCTCAACCTGTTTTGATGACCAGATTAAGATTAAGATTTTTGGGGCCTACTAGGAGTTAACTCTGGGTCAAACTTGGTCAAAGTTGCTAAAAATCTCCAAAAAGCTTGTGTTTGATATAAAGCCATGAAAAATTCTGTTTTGTGAGGATTTTGAACTTGTTTGACTTTCGGTATACCTAGGTTGATCAGGGGCATTTTGGTCATTTTGGCTGAAAAAGGCACTTTAAGTGCTCTGACGTCTGAACGAGTTGCGCCACGCCATTATATATGTTCTCTTGACCCCATGGAGAGAAAATGATATTTTTGGGCTTTTCAGGATCTGGCATGCAAATCGAAGGCAGACAAAATATGATATCAACAACTAGGATTAGAGTTTTGTATTCTTTTGCATAAATTGTAACTAGGACCCAAAGCCTTGTAAGGTTAATTTACCAAATTGTACTTTTCTTTATTCAATCAATGACAAATGAAGTATTTTGATCATGTATTTTGTATTTATTTTTGTATAAAAAAACTAAGTGGCGACTCCACACTACTTACCCAAACAGAAAGGTGCCCTTAAGAGCATCCAATTCTCTTTTTTGAGAGCATCCAATTTCCCCGATCTCTCACACCCTTCATAACTTATATCAGTAATTGACATTCAACCCCCTTTAAAATTAAATTTTGGCAACTAGCTCGTTTTCCCACACTTCATCTTATTCCTCTTTTTTCTCACACCATTATTGCTGCTGTCACTTCTTTCTCTTACCTTCAGACTTCTCTTTCCCTGGGTCATATCTTCCCAAAATATTTCTCTTTCCTTTTGCTCCATCTGACTTACAGTGCCCTTTTCTTTTTTTCTTGGAGTTTTTCTTTGTCTCCTTTTTTTCTTCTTCCTCCCTCTTTTGTTTATTTAAAAAAAGTAAACACATTTCATGCCCTCATCTTCTACTCAAAAAAGGAAGGAGCGTTTACCTACTCCTTCTGAGGGTGAAGGCTCCTCGGCTAGTTTAGGGCAGGAGGAGATCTTAGATTAGCCAGCTTTCTCCCTTTGGGATCCTTGGTACACACAAGTCTATTCTTCCTTCAAGTTGCTCATGGCACTGATCCTCCGTCTTTTCACACTTGGGTCTTCTCCAGTAAGCCTGGGTTTGCTAGTTCTACACAGGTCTCAGACCCGAAGGAGATATTAGATCTCCAAATCAAACGAGGATCTAGTGAAGCTGTTCCCATCTTCCTTGATTTTGCTGCTGGGAAGATCACTAGTTGGGCTGAGCGGTGGACAAGGAGTTAAGTGACGCTGACTTTGTTGGGTATCTGGAATGTGCTGGCATCCTGAAGTCAGTTATAATGACCAGGAATTTAAAGGGCTTTCGTGATGTCAAGGGGCTCAGACACTTAGTTTGGCGCTGGTCTCCTTCTCTTCACACATTCTTCTTCTCTGTGGGTGAGCTTATTGTTACTCTAGAGGATATGATGAACACTTTTTTGCTCCTTGAGTTTGGAAATGAGAGTCCTTTCAACATCCAACTTTCGGTGGAGGATCTCGTGGTCGAGGAGAAACTGTTCATGTATTTTGGTAGGTGTACCACTTCTCTTGGTGGCAAGCCAGCCAGGATAGGGAGGTGGGTCAAAGCCCTTTTCGGAGAAGAGAAATCGATGAGATAGGCTGGGTTCATCGCACTGTGGTTCAGTAAGTTTTTGTTTGGTGAGTTCTCCGGGTATAGGGTCAAGTCTAGATTTTTTCCTTTAGTAATCCGGATAGCACGGGGCATTAGTTATCCATTATCCCCTATATTCTTTGGCCATTTATATTCTCAATTGGATGAAGTTATTGTGTAACAGGAATTACCTTCCATGAGCCAATTTGAAGGGGGTGGACACCAACCTCATAGAGTTATTTAATAAAAAAGGCCACTTGAATTGGAGTTTGCCTTGTGAGTTTGGAGTTGGGTTTGCTTGTGACTCTGCTTTGTCATCCCTTTTAAACTCTGCTAGCCACACATTTGAATTGCGCCAAGGAGATGAGAACAGTATGGTGTACCTTGCCTGCATAAACCCCCCTGTGGATCCTAATTCCTTCTTTTGGGGGTCCTCGATACACCCACTATCCTGCACACGCACTTAGGCAATTTGGCTTTGATCAGGATGTCCCTCCAGTGTTCAAGGAGGTCGTTCTCTCCCTTCCTTCCTTGAATCCCTTCCTGAGGTTTCAGGCTTTCCTATTAGTCTTGAAGGAGCCCTCAAGTCATTGTACCAAACTCTCAGAGGGGAGTCTTTAGATCCAGTGGCTTCTACAGTTATTGGAGGAGGATCTAGAAGCCTTTCCTGGATTACGTTGGATCTAGGAAAGTGAGGGAGGTCCTTGATGCTAATATTTCTTCTATTCCTTCACTCAACAAACACCTAACCCTCCCTACTCCTAGCATTGTGTCTGCTGCTATAAGTAGCAAAGTTGGTTTTGTGGAATGGCATCGGTCTTGGGATGGTTAGGTGTCCTATGCCAATGATTTCCCTCCTTCTTGGCTTGACTACGAATTGATCATTGGCTCTTCCTTAGGTGTCCCCACTAGAAAAGGAGCAATTGAGGAGATTGGTTTTGCAACTCCTCTTGGTAAGGGGAAGGAAAAGAAAGGCAAGAAAAGTGCTAAGGGGAAGCCAAAGACTAGAAAGGCATTAAGGATCTTGAGGTTGGCCAAGGTACTAAGAAAAGGAAGACTTCTATAGCTTCCAAGCGACTTCCTACCTCTGAGGAGTCTGGGGAGGTGGCTTCTACTGCTACTAGGGGGATTCTCGAGTAAGGAGGTCGGCCATCCTCTTATCCTAAAAATCAGAGTCAAGACCAAGGTAGAGGCTTCTAAATCTCAGACCCTTGTTAGTTCCCCAAAGGGGATCCTCTGTAGCTGTTTCTTCACCAGCCCAAGGTTCTTTAGGATCCCCTACTTTGATACCTTGTTCACCTAAAGGACCCTTTGGGCATACCTATAGTAAGCATAAGATTGAAGTAGTCCTGTAGAGAGAGGGAGAAAGAAGTGCAAGACCTCACTACCCTTTTCTCTTTCTTTCCCTTAGCCATTTGTTTTCTTCTTTTCCCATTTTTTGCTATTTTTTGTTTTGTTTTGTTTTTTTTTTTTTTTTTTTTTTTTTTCCACTCACAGATGTGTATTCCTTTTACAGTCCAAATGTAAAGCTGATCCCAAAGGGGCGAAAAGTCCTTCCTCAAGTGATGAAGTTGTATGATCTTTAATCTCCCTTTCACCCATCTTGATCTTCCTATTGAATTACTTCACCTCTCCTGGTTTTCCTTTCTTTTTCTTTTTTCTTTTTTTAGGTGGAGGTTTCTCGTCCTCTTATGGGTGACACAGTGCCCAAGGAAGCAATAATGGACCTGCCCTCAATTGATCCTGACATGTGTGGGAAAGTTGCTGGTGAAGAAGTAGTTGGGGAGCCTGAGAAAATTCCTAATCCTAGTGTGGCCAAGGATCTTGAGCCTGAGCAAGTTCCTTATTTTTCAACAACCTAGGATCCTGAAAGTGCATAGGTTCTTGATCCTTCAACATCCCAGGATCCTGAGAATGCACAAGTCCCTGATCTTGCAGTAGCTAAGGATTCTGAGCCTGAGCAAACTCTTGGTCCAACAACAACCATGGTTCTTGAGCCTGAACAAATTTCTGACCCTATGGTGACCAAGAAGTCTACTAAAACTGCAACTCCTCATGTGGCGATTGGTATGTCCAGCCTCATCTCTTCATTTTTTTTTTAGTTGATGCAAATTGTACTTGTTGTTTTCCTGAGATCCTCCCCCTCATTTTTTATAGGCCAAGTCAGCTGCCAAGTTATTCCTAAGAGTGAGATTACCGACCTAACCTTGGAAATAGAAGTCCAACAAAGTATGCTTGCCTCTTGTGATCCTTCTTCTTTTCTTCCTCCTCTTGGTTCTGATTTGGAAAACTACTCTTCTCCTTTTTCTTCCTTTTAGTCGTTTTGCAAGGATCCCCTCCCCTCAAATTTTTATTATTATATTGAATGCTCTTCTATAGATCCTACTAAGGAGTCAGGAGGACAAATGAGTGGACTTCCTGAGTTTACAGGGGTAACTCCTTCAGTTTAAGAGGAGGCTTTACTGCATACGCCAGATGAAGTTGGTACTTGTCTCTTTCTCTCTCCCCTCCTTATTTCATATGCTTCCTTCTACTAATGGTTTATCAATTTTCTAGGTTCTGAGATGGGAACCAAGGAACCTGAGTCTACATCTGTTGAAGAAGTTAGGGGATCTCCATCATTTGAAAAAGTTCTTGAGGCCTAGGTCGAGATCCTTCAGAGTGTTCCTGGAGCTACAAGCCTTTCACTTCCTGAAGAGAGAGATACGGTGATGAGGGATCCCTCAGGGGCTGTCATTGTGGATCCTAGTGCTGGGCTTCCTACCTTCTTATCTCGCTTTGATCTACTGGAGTTTAATAGCCTCCATGTGGGCCATTTTCATCGCTTTGGAGCATCCTATTCTAGCTTTCTTCAATTCTCTATGCCGACTGAAGGTCTTCTGCTCTTGGAGGAGTTACTTAAGGTTCATGGGGACTTCACTGCCGGGTTTAGAGGAGGTGTGTTCTTGGGGAATATCTTGCTGAAACTCCTTTGTGTTGTACTAATTTCCCTGAAAAGCACTTCACTTGACTCCTTGTCTAAGGAAAAGCTTCTGGAATGGAGAAGGGTAGTGTAGGATCTTGTGGAAACAAAGTTTAATTTATCCTTCTTGTTTAGATATCTTTGGTCAATGGCCTATGCATTCTTTCAAAGGAGGGCCGCCAAGGATCTTGATGCTAAGATTGCTGTTGTTAGGGAAGCCTTGGCTCGTGCTCAAGGAGTGCTGCAGGACTTGGAAGCTCGGAGGAAGCAAGCTCTCTCAACCATAGCCACCTCCTCTTCTACTACGGTTCCTCAAGAAGATTCTTTTTTCACCGGCGTCCTGCTTTAGCTATTTTGAGCCAATTTGGCCTTGTAACTGAACACTTCTTATAATTATTTGCCATGTCATTTTTTTTTTTGTGTACAATTTACAAAAACTTCTAATCTTGTATTGACTTAACCTTTTAATTATGCTTGGTATTCCTTATTGTTTTTTTTAGCATGTATTTAACATGCCTGCTTACCCTGGTCCAAATCCTGAGCTATGTACTTTCTTTTCTTTCCTCTCTCTTTTTTATATATTTATATATTTTATTTATTTTTTACTTTTGGGGCAAGTCCTGGACCATGGATCTAGAAAAATATTCTTTGGAGCAGATCTTGGGCCAGGTACTTGGGAAGTTTGCTCCTACACAAGTCCTGGGCTAGGTACTTAGAAAATTCATTCCTAGTCTAAGTCTTGGGTCATGTACTTGGAGGGTTTATTCTAAAGTAAGTCCTGGGCCAGCTAACTTTTATCATGAGCATGCCATTTTGAGTTGTCCTTGTCTGGGATCCCCTATGCTAGGCTTTCCTCAGGGATCCCTCCCTGAGGCTTGTAGATCTCGTGCCATCCCAGCCTAGCTCCTACCTGCCTCCCTTTTAGGCTTCCTTGGATGTCACCTCTTGCTTAAGTCTCTGGCCCATGCTTCCCTTCGCACCTCCTTTCTTCCTAAGGCCCAGAACTTATTCTTTTCTCTTTATGGGCCAGGCTCCCCCCTTCTTTATTTCTAAGGACCAAGCCTTTCTTCCTTTTTTCCTTACCTACATGAGCTGGGCCTTTCCCATTTTTAGGCACTTGGCTCATTCTTACATTTTGAACCTCAACAAATAGTAAAAGTGAATTTGTAGAATTTTAACTAATTTAATCCAATGACAATCTTATTAGTCTCAATTCTCAAAAACTGCCCATTTTCAATTCACTTGGTTTAGGTGCTTGAGATGGGCTCCTTATGGAGGAGGTATTACTTGTATCCACCCTCATGTGAGAGGGGTGAATACATATATCATATACATGATAGATTTTATGATTGTTGATCCCATGGGTGGTGGGTATTGCATGAGATCCATAGGATAAAAATGGTAACTTTTTATCATCTTTTATTGGACGATTTAGGGTATTACAGAAAATCTAGATCTCTTGAACATTACTATCTTACCAACATACACGCCTAAAATGAGCTTTACTCGGGTATGTATTGCTAAATATTTTAGCAACTGTGAACAGTGAATTCTCATGTATACCAATTGCTATAGCCATTTATGTAAAACTAGATATACTATTTTATTAACAAGAATCTCCTGTTTCTCTCTCTTAAATTATGAGCATTGGAAACAAATAATAAAAAAAGAATGAAGAAAGAGCAAAAAAAGAAGAAAAAAAAAGAGAATTTAAATAAAATGGTAAAAAAATAGAAATAGAAATATTGGGTGTATTATAAAATGAGTTAATATAATAAATAAAGTAAGTTTTTAAATGATAAAATAGCAATTGCTATGCAAACTCAAATGTGAACACTCAACTAGTTTCTTCACAACTTTTTGACTAAGTATCTTCTCTATTGCATGCGTAACCGAGCTAGTTACATGAGAGAGACAGTGTGATGACTATTCATTAATCGCATTACTTTTTTTGACTGGTTCACAGCATTGCCTCGTGCACCTATATTTTACACTCAAAACACTCTTAAACAAAAAGAAGGGAAATAAAAAAATGAACAGAAGGTATAGAGACATTTCACTATTTGATTTGCCTTGGAACACACACAGATAGATATAGATATAGATTTTTTTTTTTTTTAAAAGATATAGATATAGATATAGATATAGATATAGATATATATCATATTTGAGTAGATCCCCTGTAATAGTGCTAGATTGCTTTATATTCACTAACACCTCCTTCCTACCGTATTTTAAGCTCAAATAGGATATCTAGATTCGCATACATGGTGCTGATTGTGTGTCCCTGTAATTCATTTCTTAAGGAAAACTTGATTCCTGCTCAAACATACTTCATGATAGTTCACGTTTAGACACAGTTTTAGATCGAATTTTGTACAAAAGTCATTGTATGGTGGTGGGCTTTTCCCATAAGAATTGGTCAACGAGTGCCTAAAGGTTCTACTTCTGCATGCCTAACTAATATGAAAAAAATTTAGAACACTTTTGTGCCCTAACTTTGATATAGCATATCCTAAGTCATAGAAAAAAATAATGAGTTTTTATGAAAGTAACAGACAGTCAATCACAATATACATTTGGCATGGCTTAAAAAGCCAGCTTTTTTACTATTCAACTTATTTTTATTACCATTTATGGGTTCTATTATACTTTTTGGTGCTATTTATGGATCCAGCTATACTATTTCAACTATCTTTTAGATTTCTTTATAGTACTTTCAGTAAAAAGTTTTCATTTGCAGTTAAATAAGCTGTTCCCAAAATAGACACTATAATCTATCACATAGCATAATTGTGAAAAATAGTGTTATCTTAAGATTATTCATCTAATATTGAATATAAATTATTTGTACCATTTTTTGCGTTCCATATTATATTCCACTAATCATAACTTGTCATGTATTTATTTAACTTTTCTTATAAAATAACTAAAGTTTAAAAAGAAAAAAGGAAAACACGTAACAAGTTATGATTTGTAAACCATAAAACGTAGTAAAGAGCACAAAGAATTTGTACTCTCTAATTTAGACATTTGAATTGCAAAATAATAATAATAACAGTAATTATCACACCAGCCTGTGGTCATATGCTAGTTCTGGAATCAACTTTTGACTTCTTCATAGGAGACTAGGCTTGACACATCAACTTTGACCCTCCAAATGCTTTTTGCTACCTTATTTGGTAAACTGTCTCACATTTGCCAAATGCTTGTTTAAGAAATTCCCTAATTTTGAGGAGAATCATTTTAACATCGACTTATTGCCGAGCGTTACTAACTATACAAAAGAGAAAGAAAAGTGAATGTGTGCTGAGCGTTACTAATAATTTTCCTTTTTTCCTGCCTAATATCCAAAATATTGTGCTTAAAGTTAGCATTCTTAGCTAGCAATAAGTACTTTTAGCCTTTTTGCCTAAATAATGTAACAATCACATTTAAAACCCATTGCTTGTAGGTACTGACAATTAAAATAGTACACATTTGTTTCTCAAAAAAAAAAAAGTACACATTCTTACTTGATTGTCTAACACAATGCACATGGCAACCAATGCAATAATTGGTTAAGAAAAACCCAAGTATACAAAAACGATACCTCAATCATGGCAACCATTGGTCTTGATGTGTTGGCAATATAATCAAGGTCTAAATTGCATGAATCAATGAATTTTTAGAGCATTGCATGCGTCAAAGTACCAGATTGTCGATGAATCATCCAGTCACTTTTTTATTAAGTAAAAATTAATAGAACATGGTCAGGTCAGGACCACACCACCAGTATTAGCTTAAGCAGGATTTCTTTTTTTCAAAATAACTATAGAAGCCAAACAATTTTGTCAGGTAACAACGTTTTCAAACTATTTAGGAAACTAACAACTCGAATATGTGATACTCGATTTCACTGTAGCAAATCGAATTTAATAGACTCAATTTCTGTGTGCTGCTAGAGTTGATGTGGTGCAAAAGATCCACGTGGAACTCAAGTTTTTAAGACTCGATTTCCTGTTCATCATCTTCTTCCTTTGTTCTTTTTCTCTTTCTTTTTTTTTCTCCATCTGCCATCCCACACCCTTCTTCCAAGCCCCCAGAAACCCAACACATTGCTTCCTTCTTCATCTATATCCATTTCTGAAAATCCCAAACCCAAATCGCGATCTCAATCGGAGCAAAAATTGTTGTGGGTTCGTGTTTTCTCAATCGGACTATGGCCAGCTCTACCATTACTCTTAGATCCAAAAATCTCAGCATAAAAATCTTCTGCATCACGCGGGTTGAACCAAAATGATGTCGGATTGTGGTGGTGCTGGCGATTGTAAAAATGGTGGTGATGGACACGCAAGGAAGAAGAAGAGGAAGAAGAAGGTTGGGGTGGCGGGATTTGACCGAACTTGAGAGCTTCCTCACCTTAGAGATCGCTGATGCTTTTGGGGGTCGCTGAGAACAATTTCGGAACTCTGGAGGGAACTCGAGTCTTAGAGACTCAAGTTCCACGTGAATTTCCTACCTCATGGAAATCGAGTATCTTAAACTCAATTTGCTACAGTGAAATTGACTCACACAAACTCGAGTTGTTAGTTTCCTAAATAGTTTGAAAATATTGCTAACTAATAAAATTGTTTAGGTTTTGTAGTTATTTTGAAAAATAAAAACCGCTTAAGCATCTTTCCCATGTTTCCGGTTTGTTCTACCATTAAGAAAACCAGAATCGATCGAGGCCAGAATTTTATGACTTTAAAATATGGGTATTAATAATAAAGTTACATAGTGACACTGTAGATCCGTACATAACAATGTGCACTGTGTGGACCTGCTGAGGTAACCCACCTATATTTGTAAAACA
The DNA here is from genome assembly GCF_001633185.2 of Quercus lobata. NCBI lineage: Eukaryota > Viridiplantae > Streptophyta > Magnoliopsida > Fagales > Fagaceae > Quercus > Quercus lobata. The sequence continues at coordinate 31,347,292 of NC_044914.1, read as the reverse complement.
TAAGAATAGGAATTATGGGCTTGAAATTGAGGGTTTCGACTTTATTATTAAATGGGTCGTATTCAGATATCAATGTATTCAAATATCCTTATCTTAAGTTCTTAACCTTATACAAACATGACCTGCCAACACAAAGCGTGATTCCAACAATATTATCACACCAAATATTTGGTATGTAGAGATAGAGATTTACTTGGCTCTTTTTAGGCCGAAAGTTCTTTGAATATGATCAAGATGTGTAGTTTATGATAAGCAGGTATAACAAGGGAAAAGGGGAGAGAAGATTTGAGATCCAAAATTAAGATTAAAAAGAAGCAACAACTAAATATAGGAGAGTGAGATTCGAGCTCAAGAAAGAGAGACACATATTTGGATTTTGGGGGAATATTCTAAGCATAGAATCCTCCGCCTATTAAAAAACGAACCACTGAACCTTGCTCAAAACTCATACTTCGTTGTTTTTTTGGACAGCCCAAATAAATATAGTGAAGTTGATACTTGATATGCTATCACACCTAAATGGTGTGTGGCCCATACTTAATTTATGGCTTATCGTATGGCTTTTCCTTTTGTACTTTTTGTCAAAGGGCATGTACATAGATGATAGAATAGAACTGAAGGCTTCTAAAATTAACCAAACCGTGTTAGGAAAAGTCTTAGACTATGGCTTATTGCTCTATGCTTTTGTTGAAGTTCATGTACATATAATTGGAAAAAGATGATTAGGGCTTGAAACACAAGCGTGCAAAAAGCCTAACATTTGGTACAGCCTGAAAGCTCGAAAATGTGTTAAAAACACAAGAGCTATTTAGACTCCCAAATTAAAGTAACGGCTTGATAGATGTTACACTAACTTAGTTCTAAGTGTGGAATAGTGTAAATGCGAGTGGATAAACAAACAAGCTACTCTAATTCATAATCAAAACAACACAACGGTAAAATGGAATGTAAAAGAGTAGGGAAGAGAGATGCAAACACAAGATAACATGTCGATGTGTTATCGAAGAGGAAATTGAAGAACTCGGCGAAAAACCTCTCCACCGCCTTCCAAGCGGTAATCAATCCACTAGACAATCAGTTGGGATACATGGGTTAGTAAGAGACCTTCAAAGCCTAATCTACCCGCTGTACCTAAGCCCTCCAACCTCCTACTTCAACAAGGCTTCTCGGAACCGTGTCTTGTCTAGCTCTCCAGATCCCGCAACAAACTCCATGTTGCATCTGCCATCCTTGGCTTCTTCCAATACTTCCCAGCAGCACCAAAATCTCACTTGACACTCTGAAATGGTGTGGTCAGTGTTTGGGCTATCAACCTCTCAATGGTATGGAAATGGAGAGGTAGGAGTTGAGGAAATCCACAAGCATATGTGTAGAGATATATGGGTATGATAATCTCTAACTCTCCAGGTTTGAAGTTAGGGTTTTCTCTCAGAAGCACTCCTCAACATTTGTGGGTAATGTGAGTATATATAGTGTGGGTACAGAAAGTGTGTATCAGATAGTATAGTCTGGTAAAACAAAATGTTTTGCGGGTGTTTCCCGGAAAGGCCTTACCCGCGAGCTACTCGCGAAACACAGCTGTCTCCATCTGTACTGACTCTTCGCATTCCAGTCATGTGCAAGGCACATGCTTCACTTCGTAGGATACCTGTGAGAACTCTTCTGGCTTCAATTGCTTGAGTCTTCACACACTCTCTCTCTAACACATAACCCTTACAATCAAATCCCACAATAAATATAGGGTAAAAAAGATTATATATAATTACAATCAAATTTGGCATAGAATAAAAGACAACAAAATACATATTTGTAAATTCACAACTTTACAATCTCCCCCTTGGCTATTCCGTGACAAAACCCCTAAAATAGACTCTAGACTTAAACGTGAGTTTGGGAACATTGGCAAAACTCACTCACACATAATCTAGAAACTATGAAGAACTTGCATGTTTATACCTGTAACCTAAAACACTCGCATACAAACAAAACTTTCACTAAGCTTATGACAAGTTGAATACAAGGTATGTACACGAGCGAGCATAGTGCGATCAAGTTTGTAAACATTAGATATCATGTACACAAAAACTTGATCAAACAAGTTCAGTCATTAAAGAATGACTACAATGAACATTTAGCAAGTGTTCATCCGGACATGCAAGTAAAGAGCAATCACTTATGATTACTTGTATGTCCAACACACGACCAATGCAAAATACATGAAGTATATGCATCTAGGAACAAGATCCTACTTAGGTACAAGTGTGAAGTACTCAAGACATAATATCAATATCTAAAAGTACTAAAAAATGCTACAAAGCAATAAGGTAAACATAACATACTGAATATATGATTGAATAAATAAAAGCAAAGAGAACTGAAGTTTTAAAACAAAAGTAGTAAAAGCATAAACATAAACTAGCAGTTATAAAAGCTAAAAATAAACACAAGTAAACCACCTGTGAACCAATAACCAATGTTTCTACACTTAAAGCTAAGCTCCCCCTAACACTGTGGAAGCTCTTCCTCAGCTGCCCCTCAAAATTTTCTCCCTCTTTTTGACTGGAATGGCCAAAGGGCTAGAATCTCTCAGACTCAAAGTCTGAACTATGATCAACGGACAATTCCTTGATCGAAGAAGATAATGCTGTGATCTGTCCCTGAACATAACTAAATTGGTCTGCTATGTGCTACACATGGGGATCCAGCATAGTGTATAACAGGTCCACTCTAACTAGGATGTGATCTAGTCTGTCTAATCCTTATGCTGGTGTAAAAGATGATGGCTGAGCTGAAGGCTGATCTAATGGCTTTGGAGCAGTAGTAAATCGCTCTATCTCTTCCTCTGTATCACCTCCCTCGTCCTCAACATGTGCTAGAGGTATGGTATGCACACCTGTTTTGGAGCCTTTGATGTGGGCTGTGCTCCTAGTTAGTGTATGTGCACCAATAGGATAGTCCCTCTAAACTATCTTGAGGCTACTCGGAATTTTAAGGCGCTCCTTTGCAATGAGGCCCATAATGAGAGAGGGAAAGGGCATTATAGTCCTTGAATTCTGCTTCATAATACTCTTTTTCAACAAGTAGAGGATGTGTCCATAAATATCAATTTTCTTATGGGTGAAGAGATCGTACAAAAACATTGTCCTTGGAGCTGACAATGTAGTGAGGTTGGTGACCAAGTACAGGTTGTAAATCATCACATAGGCCAAAGTCCTCATCTTTGGGGAAAATGGTATTATGTTCATGGAGTTTTTCTTCGGTGACCCACCAAGTATCCTCACCATCTCTGCAATGGATCCCAATCTATCATCGTATTGAACTGAGATTGGTTGTGAGGGAGGACGAACCTCTAAAAAGTCTTGGATGATCTCCCTTGTAATCACAAATTCTTTGTGCCTTACCCAGCACTCGATACGATCCCCTTTTACAGCAGCATTGGAGAAGAACTCCTTGATTATATTTGAATAAACAACCCTAACTGGGTTCAACAACTTGGTCCAAGTTCTTTCTTTGAACACCTTAGGTATGAAAGTGCCCTTAAGTGATTCCAATTGCACGACCCTTTCCATGATGATCGTTTTATCCTTATACCAGTCATTATACTTCATATTAACTTCAGCAGACTTGAAATGATCAGAATTAGTGCGTGCACGTTTGGAAGTTGGTTTCTTGGTGGCTGCATGCTTAGTAGGAGCCATCTATGCAAAGGAACACAAAACAAAAAGAAGCAAGTGTGCAAACAGAAAACAGAACACAAAACATGATTAGAAACATGTTAGTTCAAAGCATAAGTAAAAAAAAGGCTTAAAACATAGTAAAACCAACTTAAAGTAGAGTAAAAAAAAAAAAAACTCAAACAACATGCTAAGGTGTTAAACCAAGTAAGCATAAACATAATGCATGAATTAAGTAACTATGACTATGTGTCTGCCTAGGCAGTGCATGTGTTGGTGCATGTGTGTGCATCATGAGATGCATGGTGATGCGGCATGAGATGCATAAGGTGTGCCTAGTGTGTGCATGGCATGGCATTGAGGCAGAAAATGGACATAGTGTGTAAAACACACAAACACTTGACATGCAACAATACACAACAGTTATGAATAATGCATGAACATAGTGAAAAATGCCTCAATACAAGCTCAAACTGCCACAAGGGGCCAACACAAGAACAATCATAACAAATGGGACTCAGCCCAATCAAAGATTTTGGAAAAATTTGCATAAAAATGAGAACCTTAACCCGTTTTCAAAAAATCCCCAAATTTTAGAACCCTAACTTAAATTTCTGCATAAACTCAGAGAAACATAAAGAAAATGTTTTAGAAATCATTCCTTGAAATTGGAAATGCAGAAAATAAGCTTGAGAGTGATGGGGTTTTAAAGAACAATGAGATTTGGGTTGAAGGGGGTTCGAGCGACTTTGCGAAGGAAGTGAAGTGATTTTGAAAATATGTCACATCTACTACATAAAAATTGAAAACACGCGTTTTTTGCAGGTTAGAAAGTAGTGAAACAATCGCAAAAAAGTCGCGAGATGGGCCACTGAAGCTTAAAAGCTTTCGTTAGAAGCTTTTGGTCGCAAACCAGTAGCAAGACAGTCACGATAGCTTCTGTGTGAAATTGAAAATTTCCAGTTTTTTGCCTAAAAACCATTTTGCAAGAAGTGTTTAGTTGCGAAATTCTCGCGAGGCAGTAGCAAGAGTTTCTGTATGAAAATGTGACTTTTTAATTTCCCTCAAGCACATTTCGCAAGAATCTCTAAGTCGCAAGTTTCTCACGAAACAGCCGCTGAACCAATTTTTTGAAGAAAAACACAAAAAAACATTTTGATCGAAACAACAAAACACATGAAAGTATAAAATCACTTTCAAAAACATATAAAACACTCAAAAATCATTTTGGGTTTGATTAGCAAGTACTTGAGCATACCGTCACATTTGAACATGTTCAATCACACAAATGAGATAAGCATTAATTGAATTGACATCTTGTGTGTTGTGGATGAGTATCAAATGTGAAATAGTCCTTAGACCAAAGTAAAGCTTCAATGATCAATTCAATCAAGTCATACACAACTGGTAGGAAATCAAGTGGACTATCTCAATTATAGAAATGAACATATATGACTCCCCACAAGAGAATGATTACAATTCGTAGAAGTTTTTCATTTGGCTTCTGCATAATACATTACAATTGATCCTTTTTTGGATAATACAACTCTTTTTGAGATCGGTGCTTGAAATTTTTGATATTTCAGCATTGAGAGTTAGCCTTTGGCTTTTTGAGCACCATACATTCCAATCCAAAAGTCGCTTTCCCTTTTTCCTAGTCAAATACTAGTATGTGCGACAGGCTTTTGCAGCTCATTATCTCTTTTCATTTGGAGATTTACATTTGGTGAGCTCTAAAGCAAAAACATAAAAATAAAGTGGGAAGAGATATAGGCATAAGTCTATGCAAGTATCAAGATCATCAAGACTATTGATCAATCAATCATGACAAGTTTGAAGATCTATTTACAACAATCACACATAGATATCAAGATTTCTCCCACAAAGATATATGTGCATACATAACAAGTTAAGCTCATAAATGCACTATGCCATTAGTACGAAGATACTAGGCCAAACTCACATATGATATACACAACACCAGCAATCAAACTTTTTGAAGATTTTTCAATTTTTATGGTTTTTTGAATTTTTTGAACACACTCAAAAACAAAACAAGAAAAGTAAGATCAATAACAACAAGTAAGAGCAAAACTTGTAAAAGAAATATGCTATAAACAGAAAGCAATGCATGATATGATGCATGAACCTATGATCCTAAGCATTGGAAGTATTGATACATGGACATAGGAGATAATCATGCATGAGTACCCCTCTTCACCCACACGTCACGTACGTTCGGGGTGATATCCCAGTAGGATTGGGTACGTGAATTGTGACCTCCAAACCTACTGTTGAAGTTTGCCAAACATGTGGTGAATGCCTCAATCATCTTCATTACGTCCATCACACCCGAATCTCCATTTTGACTTCTTAGTTGCCCAACAATCCAATTCCTCTTGTCATCTCTTGGTCCTCTTGACCTTTGATCCCTAGCATTAGTCAATGCTTTTAGCTTATAACAATTAGGTCTGGTGTGTCCTTGAAGTCCACAATCATGGCATACATGGTTCGTTCTCGAACCTCTTTGTGATTTTGGAGGTGATCTCCCTTTGGCTTCAGGCCTGATCGTTGGTTGGTTGCGAGGCTTATTCAACACTCGTTGGTCAGTCATATTCTTCTTCTTCTCCACATTTGCTTTCTCAACAATAGGGACAACTCCTTTTCGTTCTTTGGCCTTCACAAACTTTACTTCCTTGGTTACCTTAACACCTGATCTACTTTCTCCAATATATCCCAACCCGGTTTTGTCGGAGAAAGATTTTTTAGAAGAGATGACATCATCAAGCTTCTTGGTGGAGACTTGGTCTACTTTGGCATTTGCTTGAACCACCTCAAGCTCAAGAAATTTCACCTTTGTGTAAGCCTCGGTTAACTCGCCATTCAACATCTCAATCTCAAACTTGGCCTCCTTATATCTTACTAGGAGAGACTTCTATAGTCCTCCTCTGCTTTCTTCATCTTCTTCACAGCCGCCTTGGCCACCCTTGCATACTCTCCCAACTTCTCAAGGAGAGAGTTGTAATTCTCTCGAAGACCGGCTATATCTTCATCTACTTCAGCACCCGATTCTTCTACAATTCCTATGGATTCCTCATCATTATGCTCCCCAAGTTCTTACACAAGCAGATTCAAGTCCTCTGAAGATTCAATATGAGCAATAGTCATAAATGCTGAGAAGTTCCCTTCTTCATCACAGCTATCCTTCGAATCTGAATTGGAAGATTCCGAATCACTAAGAGTTGTGGCATATGCCTTGCCCTTCATTCTCAAATAATTAGGACATTCTCTCTCGACATGTCCATGTCCATTGCACTCGAAGCAAGTGATTCCTTGAGTAGATTGAGCCTCATTCCCATCTTTCTTCCTAAATTCGTTCCTATCACCCTTGGGAGATGAAAACTTTTCTTTGTTGAAAGACTTCCCACTATTGTTCATCTTCAGAAATTTTCGGAAGTTCTTTGCAAGGAATGCTACTTCCTTCTCCACATCATCCTCTTCGAAGGAGTTGTCCATTCTCTTGGTGATGGTTTTAAGAGCAAGGGATTTGCTCGATTTATGAGAAGGCAGTCCTAGCTCATATGTTTGGAGAGATCCAATTAGCTCTTGGATTTTGATCTCATCTAAGTCTTTACTCTCTTCTATAGCCATGACTTTTGCTCGGAAACTCTCCGGTAAAGACCTCAAAATCTTTCTCACCACCTTAGAATCTTCAATCTTCTCTCTGAGATTGAGTTTGGCAATTACAATTTCATTGAGCTTTCCATAGAAAGAATCGAAAGCCATATCATCTCCCATCTTAAGTTCTTCAAATCTGGAGGTAAGCATTTGAAGCTTCGTGTCCTTAACTTTCTTGGTACCCTCATATGTCGATTCAAGGATCGTCCAAGCTTCTTTAGCTGTCTCCACGTGCGATATCTTATGAAACTCATCAGGGGACACACCACAGAATATAGCATTAATGGCCTTACTATTTGCATTAGCTAATGCAAAAGCTGCATTGTCCCATTCGAACTTGGCAGTTGTGGGTTTAACATACCCATTCTCAACGGAATCCCATACGGACTCATCTATAGCACACAAGAAAGCTCTCATTCGAACCTTCCAAAAGGCATAGTTGCCTCCATCAAAGAATGGTGGAGCATTAAGAGATTGTGACCGATCTATCACAAAGGGTCAAGCAACACACTCAGGTATTTAAACCACAGCGAATGTACCCGCTCTGATACCAATTGAAAGCTTGAAAATGTGTTAAAAAAACAAAGCTGTTTAGACCCCTAAATTAAAGTAACGGCTTAATAAATTTTACACTAACTTAGGTCTAAGTGCGGAATAGTGTAAATGCGAGCGGATAAACAAACAAGCTACTCTAATTCATAATCAAAACAACACAATAGTAAAATGGAATGTAAAAGAGTAAGGAAGAGAGATGCAAACACAAGATAACACGCCAATGTGTTATCGAAGAGGAAATCGAAGAACTCGGTGAAAAACCTCTCCGCCACCCTACAAGCGGTAATCAATCCACTAGACAATCAGTTGTGATACATGGGTTAGCAAGAGACCCTCAAAGCCTAATCTACCCGCTGTACCTAAGCCCTCTAACCTCCTACTCCAACAAGGCTTCTTGGAACCGTGTCTTGTCTAGCTCTCCAGATCCCGCAATAAGCTCTATGTTTCATTTGCCATCCTTGGCTTCTTCCAATGCTTCCCAACAGCACCAAAATCTCACTTGACACTCTGAAAGTGTGTGGTAAGTGTTTGGGCTATCAACCTCTCAATGGTATGGAAATGGAAAGGTAGGAGTTGAGGAAATCCACAAGCATATGTGTAGATATATATTGGTATGATAATCTCTAACTCTCAAGGTTTGAGGTTAGGGTTTTATCTCAGAGGCACTCCTTAACATTTATGGGTAGTGTGGATATATATAGTATGGGTACAGAAAGCGTGTATCAGATAGTACAGTCTGGCAAAACAGAATGTTTTGCGGGTGTCTCGCTGGAAGGCCTTACCCGTGAGCTACTCACGAAACACAACTGTCTCCATCTGTACTGACTCTTCGCATTCTAGTCATGTGCAAGGCACATGCTTCACTTCGCGGGATGCTTAGTTGCGAGATACCCATGAGAACTCTTCTGGCTTCAATAGCTTGAGTCTTCACACACTCTCGCTCTAACACACAACCCTTACAATCAAATTCCATAATAAATACAAGGTACAAAAGATTGAATATAATTACTGAAAGTTCAATTAATGTATAAAACACTATGAACGTTTAAACCCCCAATTTACAAATTACCAATTCAAGTTTAATGTCAAACAATTAATGTGCGGAATATGAACATAAACTTAAAACAGAATTGATAAACAATCTAAACCAAATGAAATCACATCCACAACAGAAATTAAATGGAAAAAATTAAGGGAAGAGAGATGCAAACACAAGGACAACACATGATGTGTTATCGAAGAGGAAACCGAAGCCCTCGGCGTAAAACCTCTCCGCCATCCTCCAAGCGGTAAACAATCCACTAAAGAATGTAGTTAGGATACATGAACAGTAGAAGACCCTCCAAGCCTAATCTACCTAATGTACCTAAGCCCTCCAAGCTCCTACTCCAACGAGGTTACACCAAACCTATTTCTTCTTTAGCTTACCGGATTCTGCTACTTGACCATAGCATCAACCAATATGAAATTGGTCCTTTCTTAACTGCTTCTCAAACACCAAATGGCCTTCTCACAGATATGGGTATGGTGAGAAAAGGTTTTGGTAATGTACCTCTCAAGGATTTGACAATGGAAAGGAAGAGAATAGAGGAATTTGAAGAGTTTCTATGTGAAGATTGTGGATGAATCAATTTTGTTTTTCTCTAGGGTTTCTCTCTCAAAATTCTCTCTGGAAGGTCTCTACATTTCGTGGGTATAAGGGTCTATATAAAGTAGGGTGAGAAGGAATGCGAAAAGTCAGTTTTTCCCAAACAGGGTGGTCTTGCGACTTGGCCTTGCAACTGGGCTGAGTCGCATGTTCAAGCCGCGAGCTAACAGCCTGGGACTTTTGTCCTATAGTGCAACAGCTAGCATGACTCTTCAGCTCCCCTGCATGCTTCACATGTGTGCCAGCTTCGGTGGCATGCCAGTCATGAGTCACCCGCAAGTTCTAGCCGCGAGTCTCTGCATCCTTGCACAATCTTGAGCATTTCTTCACATTCTCTCACTCACTACCCTTACGTGATTCCCACTTAAATACAGGGTTACTAATTGTTAAAATACATGCAAATTTGGCATGGAATAAAGCCAACAAGATGGTTGATAAAATTCAACCTTACAATCTCCCCCTTTGGCTATTCCGTGACAAAACCCTAAAACAAACTCTAAACTTAATATGTGAGTTGGGAACAATTAAACAAAACTCACTCACACCTAACTCTTGAATCTGATAAGCTCTTGAATCATATGAACAAGAATCTCCTGAAACATAACAACACAGTATGATCATTGTATGTAGAAAAACTTGTAATTGCATACGAGGCAAGCACAATGCGATCAAGCAAAATGGAATGAGAAATAAACCATGGCTTGACCAAACAGGCAATCACTATAAAATTGTGACCACAATGCTCATTCACACTTGGAATGAACATCCGGACATACAAGCCAATAAGCTCAATGCAAATCACTTGCTTGCCCAACACTCAACCAATGTACAATACATAAAGTATATGCATCTAGGAACAAAATCCTATAAGGGCACAAGAGCGAGAGTACTTAAAGAAAATGCATAACATTTAGCTAGAAGTACTAGGCAACTAAACATAAAGGCTGCATAAGCATGGTACAAACCATAAAAGCCTACAAACAGCACATGGAAACAAACCCTAAAAGCTTACAAAAGCAACATGGGCACAAAACAAAAAAAAAAAATGCTGAATAACAACTTTAAATATTAATAATATCACTGTCAGACACATCCATGAGTTTAAACCAAACTATTAGAACCATATCCACACAAGAGTAGAGTTTATATAAACAACTAATAAACATGCAAGAAAAATTAGACTACTTAAAAGTATATGTGAGTGTATATATGTATTAGCCTCTTCTTGAGCATATAACTCCCCCTTTCAATGTTCCCCTTTCAAAGTGCACATTGCTATCTCCCCCTTGCTATATGCTATCTCTCCCCCTTTTTGGCACAAATAGCTAAAGGTTGTCATCGAGCTTCTATTGAATAGCATCTAACTGTGCCTTAATTGTAGTGAGATGCATTTGAACATGATTGTTGGTGGAGTAGAGAGATCTTTCTAATCCGAAAATACACTGATGTAGCTCCTCAAATAAAGTGCTCAATCTATCATCTTGAGAGCTAGGTGCAGATGGAGAGCCGGTAGTTTGCTTCTCAGAAGGAATGGGTGAAACAATTGTAGTATGCACCGATGTAGCAAAATCATGGCCAGATGGAATGGCATGGGAGAATGGCTCACTCTTAGGTAATTTAGAGGAGTGACTCTTGCTTGCTTGGAGAATTTTCATGGAAATTGTTCGAGGACGTGAAATAACTTTTCCATCTGTTGGTGGACGAACACCTTCACGAAGCAAAATCTTCATGATGAGACTACAAAAAGGAATATTGGTTCGTGTAATTGATCGAGCCGTTATTTTCCCAATTTTCTGAAAGATGTGAGCATAAATGTCAATTGGAACTCCGGCAATGAAATCACACAGAAATTGTGCTCTTCCAAGATTTATGAAGGCGGTGTTAGACAGTGGGTAGAGATTTGAGAATATGATCAGTTTTAGAGTCGTCAGTTCAGGCGAAAACTGTGCAGTGCCGATAGATGATCCTTTGCTTCTAACCTTATGATCAGGCCTAAGTACCTGAAGAATTTCTTGTCCCTGAAGTGATTTGTCATCATACAGAGTGAAGTCCACATTTGCTGGTCTAGTAATGCGAAGAACCTATGCAATGTAGTCTGCATTGATGGAGAACTCGGTTCCTCTTATCCAACATTTCAACTCTACTCCGGTGTATTTGGCATTAAAGTAGAATTCCTTAACTAATTCATCAACTGGGTCCTCGAAATTCCTGAACAGATCAGCCCAATCTTGTGCTTCAAAAATCCTAAGAACAAACGTTGTGCTCAAGGTATCGAATTTTACTACACGTTCCATAATAGGAATAGCATCTATAAAAATGCTTGAGAAGGTCTGTGAATCAAAAGGAGTCCTGAATCTCTCATTGTTCGAGACCTGAGACGACTGAGTCGATTGACGAGTCCTCTTAGCCACAGGGGATGGAACATCAGTGTCAATCTCCTTTCCTTTAGATGAATGACGTGACATCTGCAAAAGACAAGACACACAGCAAAGAACCAATTGCAACAACACAAGACACAAACATCAACTTGATTAAATTCATAAACAAAATGAAATTCAGAGAGAGAACTCACTCAAACAATCACAGAACTTGAACCAGGTCAGCAACAAGAAATCATAAGCAACACTTATGGATTGCATATTTATGAATTTAGTAGGTGTCCAAAAATGATGATTGATCAATTACAATTTAAAGCAAAGTAATCAATGAGCATTACACAATCACAAATATCTGTTGTTGTGACATTCCACCATGAACACGATATGAGCAGAGCAACACAGTCATTTTGAACCAATCATACTGACACTTAGAGTAAATCACAGAGAGCCCAAATACATATCTTATGGGCATGACATATTTCAAACAACGAAGGTCAGATAGCAAACTAGCTCAATGAAACTAATCATGATAGGAAACATATTCAGCAATTTAGCAACAAAAACAACCAAACCCAAACAACCAAACCCAATATTTGAAGCAAACCCATGTACAAACATTGCAAAACACACAAACCCAACAAAATCTCACAAAATAAGGAAATACACGGATAAATATGTAAAATAGAGTGAGAAAATAGAAACCCATACCTTTTTCCTTGAAGATTTAAGAATGAAATGATTCAAAACTGGAAGTTTGTTTGAGAGTGACACAGTGAGTTTGAAAGTGTTTCAGGTAAGGAAGGAGATGAACAGTCAGAAATGTTCAAGGGAAAACTGAAAAGGTTTAAAAATTGACCCATTTTGTGCAAAACACGCAATTTTCGCGACTGAAACAAGTCGTGTTCGAGTCACCAGGGCCAGCCGCCAGAACACTTGGAAGAAAACTTTTGAAAAAATTTTCTAAGTGTTTTTCGTGACTGGAAGTTCCACTTGCAAGAGAGTCGCGAACTGAGCCGCGAAAATCTCTGTGTACCCCTCGCGACTGGACCTTCCACCCTCAAACAAGTCACTAACTGAGCCGCGAAAATCTCTATGTACCTCTCGCGACTGGACCTTCCACCCGCAAACAAGTCACCAACCTGAGCCGCGAAAAGCATGAAATTCCAAATTTTTGAAAAATATTCTAAGTCTTTTTCGCAACTGAAGCATTCACCCGCCAATGAGTTGCCAACGAGTCATGAAAAATCTCTATTATGGACTCACAACTGGGGCATGCGACTGGTTCTACCCGCGACTGAGTCACCAGAACAGGGCAAAACAATTATTGAATTTTTGACAATTTTTGCAAAAACAAAGTACTTTCCAAAAATAACTAAAACATTTAAAAATCTTTTTGTGATTGATCAACAAAGATTGAGCATGCGAAAACACATTTAATCAAGTACAATCATATGAATGAACATGGCATTCATTGAACATATACATGTGTGTTGTGTGTGAATATCAAAAATGAGATAGTCCTTAGTCTAATGTAAAGCTTCAATGATCAATTCAATCAAGGTATACACAACTAGCACTAGATAATGTGACCCATCTCAATTATAGAAGTATGCATATATGACCTCACATAGGCCTGAGTACAATATTTTTGAAGCTTTTCATTTGGCTCCTTTTTTGACCTATCATTTGATATTTTTGAATCAACACATCTCATTGTGAGATTGATCCTGAAATTTTTGATATTTCACTTTGATGAGTTAGCCTTTAGCTTTTTGGGCATCATACAATTTTAATTTTTGGTCGCTTTCTCTTTTTCCTAGTCAAATACTAGTATGTGAGACAGGTTTTTGCAGCTCAATATCTCTTTTCATTTGGAGATTTACATTTGGTGAGCTCTTTTAACTAAAAACAATAAAATAAAGAGTGGGAAGATATATAGACACAAGTCTATGCATGTCTCAAGATCAACAAAATCATTCACTAATCATTCATGACAAGGTTGAAGATCTATTTACAACAATCACATAGATTTCAAAATTTCTCCCACAATGATATGAGTGCATAGAGAACTAGCTATGCTCGTAGATGCACAAAGCCATTTGCACAAAGGTACAAGATAAAACAAATTTTGAGACAAAACTCAGCAATGTTGATCAAACTTTTTGGATTTTCTACTTTTTATGTGGTTTTTGGATTTTTGGCACACAAGAAGAAAGAGATTGATAAAAAACAACAATGTAAAAACATTTTAAAAAAATGAAAACAGAAACAAACAAACAATTTTCAATTCTCATAATCAATAAACAAACCAACAGTCACACAACATAGGAAGTATTAATGCATGGACATGTTGTAATGCTTATGCATGAGTACCCTTCATCACCCACACGTCACGTGCGTTTGGGGTGATATCCTTATAGGATTGGGTACCAATCATCTTCATCACGTCCATCATTCCGGGATCAACATTTCGATCTCTTAATGGCTCAACAGGCTAAGTCCTCTTGTCATTTCTGGGCCTTCTTGACCTTTGATCACTTGCATTCCTCAATGCTCTCAGCTTATGACAATTGGGTCGGGTGTGCCCTTGAAGTCCACAGTGATAACACACATGGTTCGTTCTAGGACCTTTTTGCGATTGTGGAAGAGATTTTGCTCTGACTTCAAACCTGACCACAAATTGATTTCGGGGCTTATTCAACACCCACTAGTCAGTCACATTCTTCTTCTTCTCATCATTTGCCTTTTCAACAGTAGGGGCAATTACAACCGGCTCTTTGGCCTTCACAAACTTCACTTCTTTGGAGATGTTCACAGCTGAACTACTTTCTCCGGTGTATCCTAATCCGGTTTTGTCGGAGAAGGTCTTTTGAGAGGAAAGGACATCATCAAGCTTCTTTGTGGAGACTCGCTCTACCTTGTCATTTGCTTGAACCACCTCAAGCTTAAGGAATTTCACCTTGGTGTAAGCTTTGGTTAGCTCATCATTTAGCGTCTCTATCTCACACTTGGCCTCCTTATATCTCACTAGAAGACTTTTATAGTCCTCCTCAGCTTTCTTCATCTTTTTCACAACTACCTTGGCCACCCATGCATATTCTCTTGACTTCTCAAGTAGAGAATTGTAGTTCTCTTTAAGACCAGTTGTATCTTCATCTTCTTCAACATCTGATTCTTCTACAATTCCCATGAATTCCTCATCACTATGCTCACCAAGTTCTTCCACAAGCAAATTCAAGTCCTCCGAAGACTCAACATGAGCAACAGTCATGTTGAGAAATTCCCTTCTTCATCACAGCTTTCTTCCGAATCAGAGGTGGAGGAATCTGAGTCACTGAGAGTGGTGGCATACACCTTGCCCTTCAATCTCAGGTAATTAGGACATTCCTTTTTGAAATGGCCCTGTCCATTACACTCAAAACAAGTGACTCCTTGAGTAGATTGGGACTCCTTCCCTTCTCTCTTTTTAAAGTCCTTCTTCTCCTTTCCGGAACTCATAAATTTCCCTTTATCACCAAATTTCTCACTGTTCTTGAACTTTAGAAATTTGCAGAAATTCTTTGCAAGGTAGGCAATATCATTTTCTACTACATCTTCATCCGATGAACCATGACCTTCTACCCTTTCATTTATCGTCTTAAGAGCCAGTGACTTGCTCTTTCTTTGGTTTGGTAATGAAAGTTCATACGTTTGGAGAGAACCAATCAGCTCTTGGACTTTGATTACATCAAGGTTTTTGCTCTCTTCAATTGCAGTCACCTTTGCACGGAAGCTCTCCGGCAATGAACGAAGAATTTTTCTTACAACTTTCAAGTCCTCCGTTCTCTCTCCCAAGTTAAACTTGCCGGTGACCACTTTGTAAGGTTGAATTTTATCAACCATCTTGTTGGCTTTATTCTGTGCCAAATTTGCTTGTATTTTAGTAATTAGTAATCCTGTATTTAGGTGAGAATCATGTAAGGATAGTGAGTGAGAGAGTGTGAAGAAATGCTCAAGATTATGCAAGGATGCAGAGACTTGCGGATGGAACTCACGGGTGACTCACGACTGGCAAGCCGCCAGAGCTGGCACATGTGTGAAGCATGCAAAGGAGCTGAAGAGTCATGGCAGCTGTTGCACTACAGGACAAAAGTCCCAGGCTGGCCAGGCCATTAGCTCGCAACTTGAACTTGTGACTTAGCCCAGTCGTGAGGCCAAGTCGCCAGACCACCCTATTTGGGAAAAACTGACTTTTCGCATTCCTTCTCACCCTACTATATATAGACCCTTATACCCACAATATTTAGAGAGCTTCTAGAGAGAATTTTGAGAGAGAAGCCCTAGAGAAAAACAAGATTGATTCATCCACAATCTTCACATAGAGACTCTTCAAATTCCTCTACTCTCTTTCTCTCCATTGTTATATTCTTGAGAGGTACATTACCAAAACCTTTTCTCACCATACCCATATCTGTGAGAAGGCCATTTGGTGTTTGGGAAGCAGTTAAGAAGGAACCAATTTCATATTGGTTGATGCTATGGTCAAGTAGTGGAATCCGGTAAGTTAAAGAAAAAATAGGTTCGGCGTAATCTCGTTGGAGTAGGAGCTTGGAGGGCTTAGGTACACTGGGTAGATTAGGCTTAGAGGGTCTTCTACTGTTTATGTATCTCAACTATATTCATTAGTAGATTATTTACCGCTTGGAGGGTGGCAGAGAGGTTTTACGTTGAAGGCTTCGGTTTCCTCTTTAATAACACATCGTTGTGTTGTCCTTGTATTTGCATCTCTCTTCCCTTAATCTTTGCCATTTAATTTCTGCTATGAATGTGTTTTTATTTGGTTTAGATTGTTTATCAATTCTGTGTTAAGCTTATGTTCATATTCTGTACATCAATTGTTTGATATTAAGCTTGAATTGGTAATTTGTTAATTGGGGGTCCAAACGTTCATAGTGTTTTATACACTAATTGAACTTTCAATTTCATTTAGCTTACTATAGAAAGAGTCAAAGGACTTCTCCTCACTCATCTTGAGCTCCTTAAACCGGGTAGTCAGCATCTGTAGCTTTGTGTCCTTAACTTTCTTTGTACCCTCATAAGTGGTCTCCAAAATTTGCCATAGTTCCTAGGCAACGGTGAAATGAGAAATTCGATGGAATTCATCTGGGGACACACCACAAAAAATTGCGTTAAGTGCTTTACTATTATCATTTGATGCCGCGAGGGCTGCCTTATCCCAAGTGGATTTGGCTGCCTTCGGCTTTGTCCAACCTATTTCAACAGCATCCCAAACAGCCTCATCTATAGAACACAAAAATGCTCTCATCCTTACCTTCCAAAAGGCATAGTTGCTACCATTAAAATATGGTGGAGCATTTAAAAATTGAGATCGATCCATCTCAGTATGGGGTCAAGGATCACACTAAGGTAATGAAACCAATATAATTGAACCTGCTCTGATACCAATTGAAAGTTCAATTAGTGTATAAAATACTATGAACGTTTAGACCCTCAATTTACAAATTATCAATTCAAGCTTAATGTCAAACAATTAATGTGCGGAATATGAACATAAGCTTAAATCAGAATTGATAAACAATCTAAACCAAATGAAATCACATCCATAGCAGAAATTAAATGGAAAAGATTAAGGGAAGAGAGATGCAAACACAAGGATAACACACGATGTGTTATCGAAGAGGAAACCAAAGCCCTCGGCGTAAAACCTCTCCGCCGTCCTCCAAGCGGTAAACAATCCACTAAAGAATGTAGTTGGGATACATGAACAGTAGAAAACCCTCCAAGCCTAATCTACCCAATGTACCTAAGCCCTCCAAGCTCCTACTCCAACGAGATTACGCCAAACCTATTTCTTCTTTAGCTTACCGGATTCCGCTACTTGACCATAGCATCAATTAATATGAAATTGGTCCCTTCTTAACTGCTTCCCAAACACCAAATGGCATTCTCACAGATATGGGTATGTTGAGAAAAGGTTTTGGTAACGTACCTCTCAAGGATTTAACAATGGAGAGGAAGAGAGTAGAGGAATTTGAAGAGTCTCTATGTGAAGATTGTGGATGAATCAATCTTGTTTTTCTCTAGGGTTTTTCTCTTAAAATTCTCTTTGGAAGCTCTCTACATTTCATGGGTATAAGGGTCTATATATAGTAGGGTGAGAAGGAATGCGAAAAGTCAGTTTTTCCCAAACAGGGTGATTTGGCGACTTGGCCTCGTGACTGTTGAGTTGCGAGTTCAAGCCGCGAGCTAACGGCCTGGCCAGCCTGAGACTTTTGTCCTGTAGTGCAACAGTTGGCATGACTTTTCAGCTCCCCTACATGCTTCACACGTGTGCCAGCTTTGGCGGCTTGCCAGTCGCGAGTCACCCGCGAGTTCCAACTGCGAGTCTCTGCATCCTTGTACAATTTTGATCATTTCTTCACACTCTCTCACTCACTACCCTTACATAATTCTCACCTAAATATAGGGTTACTAATTGCTAAAATACAAGCAAATTTGGTACGGAATAAAGCCAACAAGATGGTTGATAAAATTCAACCTTACAATTACAATCAAATTTGGCATAGAATAAAAGCCAACAAAATACATATTTGTAAATCACAACTTTACACAGCCCATAATGCCCGCTAAAGTGACGTCTCATACTTAATGCACCCAAAGTTTGTGTGGCCCAAGTGCAGAAAGTTTGGTTCCTTTTGTTTCTTATCTTGTAATCTTAGCTATAGGGACATTAAGATTAACTTAAAAATGTATAAAATATAGACAGACAGAGACATGTCATTGTAGTGATGCTATTGGATAAGCAATGTGATCAAAGGACGTGACATAATAATAATAACGAGAAAAAGAAAAAAAAAAAAATTGTTGGCCAAGTTTGGTATGAATCCAGTGTTCCAATGTATGAAACTCACATGATATAGAAACGTATTTAAAATTAATCACATATCCGCAACACGTTCCATCCAATATACTAGAGCACATAAGACTTAAACTTTACCCTTATCAGTCATCCCAAACTTGGACATTTTCAACTTTCAAGGCCGCTTCAATTTTCTTTTTCTTTTTTGTTTCTGGCACTTTCTTACAACTACAATTCTCATCAGTATCGGATTGTCAATTCCATTATTGCACTTGCTAGCTATTCAGGAAAAAAAAGTGCACTTGCTTGCTCACACACTCCAGATCCGACTATGTCATATTAATGTATTAGCCAATGATGAGTTAGATCTTCTCTACAATCTTCATTTTTTTCTTTAAAATATAGGTGTAGAATCTTTCCTCTTTAAATATAGGATATTTGAGAGTGATGAGCCAATTAGTTGTCTTTCTACAGCTACATTAAGAGTATCAAATTATGAATCAATTATCAACCAAATAAACACAATCCTTATCTTCACCAACTCGAAAATCCATATCATCATAGAAAATTTTTCCATACTTTCTCAACTTATTCATCACTTCACTCCACTAAGAGCTCGTCTTGAGCAAGGCAAATAGTTCTTATTATGGAGACTTGTATCATTTGAGGGACTTGACCAACTCAACCTTGTGCACTCTCTCCCTC
Organism: Quercus lobata; assembly: GCF_001633185.2. NCBI lineage: Eukaryota > Viridiplantae > Streptophyta > Magnoliopsida > Fagales > Fagaceae > Quercus > Quercus lobata. The sequence goes on along the minus strand of NC_044914.1, from coordinate 31,327,795 downwards.
CGTCAAACTCAAATTTGCCCTTTTGTACTGAAAGTTTCGTAACTTAAGCTTAGACTAGTTTACTATTATTCTTACCACCAAACTTGTACTGCACTCGCTCAATTCATAATTTTTTTTAACTTTAGATTTGTGATAACAGTTTTTTTACCACTAAGTTTTATATGGACTTGGATTGGGTCAAGTATCCGGTTAGATTGGACCCATCCAAATGATGCCACTTGTCCAACTGTGAATATATGGTATCATTTGGATGGGTCCAGTGCAACTGCACACTTGACCAAATACTTACCCATTTTAGACCCCTTTTTACTGTTAGATACTCATTGTTTATCTAATACTCCACGGTTGAACATTCTCATATACTATTATGCTATTTATTTTAGTGTTGGATACAAATTAAAGTTCATTTCTTATCCGTACTCTGATATTCATCAATCATTCCTTCTCAAAAAATATTCATCAATCATTTGTAATCTAGAATTGCATTCATATATTATTCCTTTCCATTGGCTTTATATGTTCAGTTAGGATTTTATCTTTGCTTTTAAATAATCCATGAAAAAAAAAATCTGCATTAGGTTAGAATTTCCTCATGTCAAATTTTGATATTCATCATGATAGTTATAAATCTGTGACTGACTTGTTGATTTCCGTCATCGATCATGCCACATGATTTCATCACTAAAATAGTAAATCTCACGGTCTAAATATATTACTCATGTATCATTTGGTTAGATGTGTAGATCCGCATGTTTAGGTCAGTCTCATGATCTAGATTCATTATAATTAGAGTTTCACTTTCTAATTCACATGTTGCATGCATCAATATTAGTTAAGCATGTTTCGACATTCTTTGCGTTATGAACATAAAAGAAAAGTAAATAAATTTTGGTTTTGCATTATTTAGAATCATTCACATGTCAATGTCATCTGGGTTAGAACCAAGTTATCATGAAAATAATCTTACATGTTTACGCTTTCACATGCTCATGCATATCAACATCCTCTTGTCAATGACTTACTTGACATATGCTAGTTATTAACTAACGTATTGTGTATTTTGTTTGCTAGAAAACTCTTTTATCATGCAAATTGGGAATGCTAGAGTTATTTCTTTTTTATTTTGTAGTTTTGATTTTTTTTTTTTTTTTCATTTAATTGTATAATAGATGGTAAACAGATTATATCGTCTATTGTACTCTAATATCTTGTTTGGATTGAGAGGGGAGGGGGAGGGGGAGGGAGAGTAGAGTTAGCCGAAAATTAGGCTCCTTCTCAATCCAAATGGACCATAAGAGATTGTCTTAAGTTAGACAAACAATCTTTTAGCTAACAGCCCATCTAGCTTTCATGCTTTTAGCAAACATTACCTAATTATGTCAAGACCATGCAAGTTTCCACTCAAACAAGTGCAACAGTGACAAGTGGACCTTTAACTTATTAAGCCGCTGAAAGTTTGGAACAGCTTTAAGCCTTTGAGTCGAATTTGTGGATGTTGGGGATGACAACTTGAATTTTATTGGTTTTGGAAGCTTATGATCAACAATAGTTTGTGGGTTTTTAGTAAATGTTGTGCTTGATAGTCTGTAATCTTTTTAGTCAATGCTTATCTTCAAGACTGATAAGGGTACCTTTGGAAGAAGAAAAGGATTCTTAATGACAGAGTCCGTCAAGAAAAAGTATCATACCAATGATAAAGCCGACGACATCCCCAAAGGAACCGTTGGTCTCAAGAGGGTCCGTTCGGAACCTTGTGCCCTACACCAGCAGAAGCTGATGGCTACATGGACAAATCTATGTGAAACTGACAGGTACATCTCCATACCAAGCTGACAGATGACCCTGATAGATAGAGAAGCATACCAAAGGGTCCTATGTGGCCTTACATGGTCTACACGCATGTTCTTATATGGAAATATCTTTCGCACCATGCACAAAGACCCTACCACACGACTTTCACCTTACTAGAATGGAGGGTATCCCCAAGATCTTGGTGGCATTAACTCCACCTCCTCCCTATAAGAAAAATCTCTGTATTCCCAGGATATAGGTCTCCTCCACATCGTTATATAAACAACAAGCCTTCTCTTTTCCTAGGTACGCAGAAAATCCTTAGCTCTCTCACTATAGAGTTCTTGGAGATTTCTCATTCACTGACTTAACCTTTAGAGGGTCTTTGGTCGGTACCCCATTAGTGCTTTCTATTTGGTTCTTGTTTTCTTATTCTTCAGGTACCCATTGGTGCAATCAAGGGCAATCAATTCACTGATGATTTTTGTGCATCATTAGTTGGCGTTGTCTATGGGAAACGAGTGTAGACCATCAATGTGGAGGAGACAAGGAATCCCTCCAATGTCTTAGAGAGACAAGTGCAAACCCTGACAGCAGCAGTTGAATGGCTCACCCAATGTAACCAAGAGTTGGAGCAACAATAAACCAGAGGAATGAGAGACATCCCGAAGATCAACTTGACAAATAGGACAATGACGAGCAGAACGGCAGCCACCTCCCAATAGGGTACCGATAGGAGAGGGAGGATCCGGAATAAAGCAATATCCCTAGCAGGCGAGATGGACAAGAAGACACCAACCGCCCGTTGGAATTGGAAGTCAATGCAATGCGTATGGCCCAAGACATGCAAATAATGAAGGAGAAGATGGACATGATGATGAACGCCATGAGGGGACGGGCATCCACCAACTTGGACGAGTTAGTTCAACAGACGGACTCACCTTTTAGAGTATAGGTAACTTCTTTCCCCCTCCTTGAAATGTTCCAGATGCCACAGGTGGAAACATACAATGGGTCATGGGACTCGCTCTACCATCTAGAGTCATTCAAGATCCTCATGCACCCACAAGGGGTTCTAGATGAGATTATGTGCAGGGTGTTCCCCACTACACTCAAGAGACTAGCAAGGGTGTGGTTCAACAAACTGACCCCAATATCGTCTCTACCTTCAAGGAATTGAGCGGACACTTCATCACCCATTTTATTGGGGTGTAGTGGTACAAGAGGATCTCAGCAAGCCTGTTGAACATTAGGTAACGAAAAGATGAAAGCCTAAGGTCATAGGTGACTTGTTTCAACAAGGAGGCCCTTTTGATTGACAAAGCCAATGATAAAGTTTTGGTCATTGCATTCACCAATGGGCTGCAGTCCAGAGAGTTCCTCTTCTCCATCTATAAGAACGGCTTAAAGACAATGGTCGATATGCTATACAAGGCCATGAAGCATATGCATGCTAAAGACGCCATGATTGCCTGAGGGGGCAGGCTAAAGAAAAGAGAAATACAAGACAATCTTCGTCCTGACAAAGGAAGAAAGTCTGCCGAACGAGTGACCGAAGGGATGATAGGAGATCAAGACCCCCGCCTGGGAAGACTGTTTATACTTCACGCCACTAAATACCCCGTTAGAGCAAGTCCTCATGCAGATAAGGGATAACGTGACGTTGACTTGGCTAGACATGCTGAAGGGTGATCCAAATAAAAGGCCTAGAAACAAGTATTGCTGCTTCCATTAAGATCATAGGCATAACACTTCCGAGTGTTATGACTTAAAGCAACAAATTGAAGCCCTCATCAAGCAAGGAAAATTGCAACGGTTCGTTAGAGGTGGAGAGAACCTACCAAGGGATCCTGACCCCAACCAACGAGTCAAAGAAAGGCCGAGGGCCCTATTTGGAGAGATAAAGGTGATCGTAAGAGGAAGTGTGATGGCTAGCTCCTTTAAGAAGGCAAGAAAGACATACTTATGGATGGTGCAAAGCGTCCAGATTTTTGGCCGACTGCCTAAAATGACTAGGGTCGACAACCCAGCCATTAGCTTCACGAAAGAGGACTCCCGACGACTCCACCACCCTCATGACGATACTCTAGTCATTAACCTGTCAATAGTAGACTTCAACACCCGACGCAAACATCCTCTACTACCCTGCATTCCAGCAGATAAGGATCGACAAGAAGCGTTTCCTACCTTCAGACACACCTCTAGTCGAATTTGGCAATACCAAGGTCTTCCCCGTTGGGACTATCACCCTACTAGTGACCATTGGAACATATCCTCAGTAGCTCACTAGGGAGGTTAGTTTCCTAGTCGTCGATTGCTCCTTCGCCTACAATGCCATCATTGGGCGACCTACACTTAAGGCATGGAGAGCAGCCACATCTACATACCACTTACTAGTAAAGTTCCCAATAGAGTATTGGATAGGAGAAGCACCTAGAGATCAGGTGGCCGCTTGTGAATGCTACATAGCCATGTTAGAAATGGATGATTATATGTGGGCATTAAACATTGAGGAGCAACAAGTTGTGGTAGAACCAATGGAATACCTAGAGGAGATCTCCCTGGATGACAACATCCCAAGTAGGATCACCTGCATTGGTACTCAAGCTAATCCTTTAGTCTGCAAGGAGCTTGACCTCTTCCTAAAGAATATTCAGGATGCCTTCACTTGGAGCCATAAGGACACACCAAGGATTAATCCAAGTGTCATGGTTCACAAGCTCAATGTGTCCTCATCCTTCCTTCCTATCCGACAGAAGAAAAGAGTCTTTGCCCAAGAAAGAGACAAAGCCATAGCGGAAGAAGTTAGGAAGCTGCTAGAAGCAAAATTCAATAGGGAGGTGATGGTAAAAAATGCAAATGGCAAGTGGAGGATGTGCATAGACTTCGCTGACCTAAACAGAGCTTACCTGAAGGATAGTTACCCCTTCTTGCATATTGACCTCCTTGTGGACTCGACGACTGGACAATAGCTATTGAGTTTCATGGACGCTTTCTCCAAATACAACCAAATTAGGTTGGATGAAGTTGACCAGGAGAAGACCTCATTCATCACGAGCTAAGGGCTCTTTTGTTACAAGCTTATGCCATTCGGATTAAAGAATGCAAGGGCGACATACCAAAGTCTTGTGAATAAAATGTTCGTCCAATAGATTGGGAGGAACATCAAGGTATACATAGACGATATGCTTGTGAAAAGTATGAAGGAGGATTCACCACCTAGATGATCTTCGAGAGACATTTGAAACCCTACGCCTCTACGACATGAAACTTAATCCCAGCAAATGCGTGTTCGAGGTGTGGAGGCCAACCTCAACAAAATTCAAGCCATATTAGAGATGACGCCTCCAAAGAACATTAAAGAAGTACAAAGCTTGAACGATAGGGTTGCGGCTCTGAGCAGGTTCATCTCCAAAGTGACGGACAAGTGCTTACCATTCTTTAAAACACTAAAGAAGTCCTTCGAGTGGACTGACGAATGCCAGAAAGCCATAGAGGAGCTGAAGGCCTACCTTGTGTCCCCATTGCTACTTAGTCTGTCCAAACCTGGTGAAGAGCTCTCCCTTTACTTGGCTATATCTCTAACGACCGTTAGCTCAGCTTTTATTTGAGGAGAGGATTGCATACAATTACTCGTCTACTATACTAGCCAAGCGCTGCAAGGGCTGGAAGGAAGGTACCTCCCTATGGAAAAGTTGGCCTTTGCCTTGGTCACGACCACTTGAAAACTTAGGTCGTACTTCCAAGCACACACCATAGTGGTCTAGATGAACAAACTGTTACGAAGGGCAATGAACAATTTGAAGGCAACTGGACGATTGGTCTTATAGGCAATAGAGCTCAGCAAGTTTGACATACTGTATCGACCGAGAACTAAGATCAAGGCCCAGGCCTTGGCCAACTTTGTCACCGAATTCACAGTAAAGGAAGATGAAGATGAAGGACTAGCGTCATAGATGATATGGGCGGACAACTCGTCCAACCAATGCGTAGAGGAGTCAGGGTTGTTTTGTAGTCGTTAGAAGGAGATTTGGTAGAGTGTGTGGTCCATCTTTAGTTTCTGACAACCAATAACGAAGTTAAGTATAAAGTAGTATGGGCTTCGTCTGTAATCATACATAGTGACTCGCAAGTTATTGTCAAACATATCAATGGAGACTACGAGACTAAAGGTGAACAGATGAAGGAATACCTAAGCATGGTCAAAGAAAGGGTAAACCAGAAGTTCTAGAGTTTCTAAATTTATGCAAATCCCAAGGGAAGAGAATGAGCAAGCTAACCGTTTATCCAAAGTAGGATCTACGGAGCATATGGTCATCACCGGTCAGGTATTATCCTTCGTCAAATACTCACCTTCCATTAACAAAATAAATGTATAGGTGATCCCTACAGGAGCCTACTGGATGACACCAATCGTCTCCAATCTTAGGAATAGGATGCTTCCCGATGACCATAATGCTTCCCAAAGTTTGAAGGTGTAATCGTCATGTTTCGTGCTGATTGGGGATGTCCTTTACAAAAGGGGTTTTTCTTGTCCATACTTGAGATGCTTAGTCCCCAACGAAGCAAACTACGTTATGAGGGAAGTCCACGAGGGAGTATGTGGAAACCATTTGGGAGTACGCTCGTTGGTGCACAAACTCATACGAGTAGGGTACCCTTGGCCCACTATGTAGAAGGACATCTAGTCTGACGTAAAGGCGTGAGACAAATGCCAATGATTTAGCAACATCATATGACAATCGTCAGAACAACTTACCCCAATGAATGGTCCATGGCCATTCACTCAATGGGGGCTCGACATAATAGGACCCTTCCCCATGGCAATATGGTAGCTCAAGTTCGTCGTTGTAGGGATCGACTATTTCACTAAGTGGGTCAAGGCAGAACCCTTGGCCACTATCACTGAGAAGAATGTCTAAGGCTTCATCTGGAAAAATATCATTTGCTGCTTCAGTATCTCTAGAGTCTTCGTCTCTGACAATGGGAAATAATTCGACAACGACGCATTCAAGGACTTTTGTCAATAGTTGGTAATCAAAAACCACTATTCATCACCCGCCCACCCATAAGCCAATGGTCAAGTTGAATTTACAAACCGATCCTTACTCAAAATGATCAAGACTCAGCTCAAGGGTGTAAAGGAGTTATGGCTGGATAAACTACAAAGTGTATTATGAGCATATCGGATGATGACTCGCACACCTATAGGCAAAACAGCCTTCTGCCTTGCATTCGGGAGTGAAGCCAACATCCCAACAAAAATTGGATTAACCAGCTACAGGGTGGCCCACCATGATGAGAAAAGGAATGAAGGGAGAATTGTAGACACTGCATTTTGTACCCTTTACGACTCGAGCCCCTGTTCCCTAATGATGCTCAAACTCTAAGGCCCAAGGCCAGTTTAGAGCCCAATCAAATATCAAATTGACTTGAGGAGTGTTAAAATAGAAAATATACCTTTTAAATGAGCAAAAATCTATTTTTGAAAAATAAAAGACCAAAGTGACCTTCAGCCCACGTATGTGAGTAGTGGCCTACGTACGTGGGCCAAAGCATGCATACACAGGCACCCTTCTACGTACGCAGCTAAGGTTTCAGAAACATAAAAAGGCAAGTTTTCTGCAATATTGGCTGAGGTTTGGAATGAATCACACATTGTCTAGGAGTCGTTCCAAACCCTTTTTTTTTTCCACTATATAAAGCCTTACATGGTACATTTTTAAAACATACAGAAATCCCATGGAAAAAACCTAAGACTCACCAGAAAATAGTGAATCAAAAGGGAGTTTTTCACAAAACACCCTCAAGTCAATTTTATTTGATTGGAACATTTTTTTGCCCCAATCCTTTTAGTTTAACGTTGCTAATCACTTTCTTATTGGTTTGTGAATAGACTTGACTAAGGGGAACGGTCAAAATCAAGCTTGGAAGGCTTTGTGTGAGGTATCTAGTCTAAACTTTTCTTTTTCCTTTCTTTTATTTTCTACCTTTAAATCTTCTTGTTTGCTTTGTTTGTTTGTTTGTTAGAATATGTTTTAATATTCTTCTCTAGATTAGGTTTATGTTTTTGTATGCTTAAAATGCATGTTAGGTTGTTAGAATTCCCATTTTGAAGTTCTGCTCTATTTTTGTGATTTTAGGTTTTTTGGGTAAGGACTTGCGTACTCATAATCTTGTTTGTGCACGCAAGCTTGATTATGCATACGCAGGTCTGTTCTTGCGCGCGTGAGTGGTTGCCCAAAAACCCTAATCTTTTTATTTGTTTGTTTTGCTTCTACTTTCACATGTTGTTTTGTTTAGTTTCTTTCCTACTTTATTTACGCTTCCAAAGTCTCTGTTTCACATGTTGGTTTGTTTATTTGCTATCATATGTTTAGATTAATGCCATAGGTGCTAAGTTGCTGCAAGGTAAGTAAAGGTAAGTCATGCATCAACATGAACATGCACCTTTTGCGATGAACATGTTTGTATGATGTTTGATCTTGAACATGAAGGTTTATATGATCTTATGATTGCCATGTTTAAGTTGTTGCCTCTGTTTGAGATGAATGATATGATAGACTCTCACATGCTAGGGTTTTCTTTTAACGTGTATATGGGTCTAGCTCTCTTTTGTTTAAAAGGTAGATATGTATATATTTAGGGATGAATGATGCCATGTTGTATGCTAGTGTGTGTGTGAGTATAGATACAAGTGTTGAACATGTTTTTAATGAGGTTAAGACGCAAGACACAATGATGGAAGGCCAACCTTAGGATTAGGTGGTTTGGGTGCCTAACACCTTCTCAAGAACGTACCTAAACTACAAACCCATATCTCTAGTAGTAAGATCAAAAGGTCCTTTCTTGAGAGGACACCATATATATGGTTCATAGACCATTGCAAAAACTAGGTTGATGTGATTTTTGGATTTTTGACATAAAAGAAGAAAGAGATTGATCAAAAATAAAAATGAACAAAAGTATGCACAAATAGACAAACAATTAATATCATGCTACACAAAAAGCCAACAAAGTAGAGTGTGCCCCAACACAAACAAACTTATCATATTATAAATATGTGAAGCACACATCACACAAGAGAGTCAAGGAATTGTACCAACACCAATGGTCTTACGGAGTGATTCAAACCGTGGACCATCAAGAGGCTTGGTGAAGATGTCCGCCTTTTAATTGTCGGTGTGTATGAACTCAAGACACACAACTCTTTCCTCTACTAGATCTCGAATGAAATGGTAACGTATCTCTATGTGTTTAGATTTTGAATGCTGGACAGGATTCTTGGAAAGATTGATGGCACTGGTGTTATCACAGAAGACACACATCGTCTCTTGAGGAATTCCATAATCATGAAGTAATTTCTTCATCCAAAGAAGCTGAGTGCAACAACTTCCAGAGGCGATGTATTCTGCTTCAACAGTAGATAGAGACACAGAATTTTGTTTCTTGTTCATCCACGAGACAAGATTGTTACCAAGGTAGAAGCAGCCTCCTAAAGTACTCTTCCGATTGCCTACACTACCAGCCCAGTCAGCATCTGAATACCCGGCAAGACAAGCATTTGAGTCTTTTGAATACCACAAACCATAGTTTGAAGTTCCATTAACATATCGAATGATTCGCTTAACTGCAGTCAAGTGAGATTCCTTTGGATTAGCTTGATATCTGGCACAAACACCAACACTGAATGCAATGTCCGGTCTACTAGCTGTAAGATAGAGTAAACTCCCAATGATACTCCTATATAAGGTAGGACTTACTTCTACTCCAGAAGAATCAACATTCAGTTTAGTAGATGAGCTCATGGGAGTGGAGGCATGTTTTTTGGAGTCTAGTCCAAACTTCTTGACAATGTTTCTAGCATACTTCTCTTGTGAAACAAATATACCCTCCTTCTGTTGTTTGACTTGAAGACCCAAGAAAAATGTGAGTTCCCCCACCATACTCATCTCAAATTCCTTCTTCATCTCCTTAGAAAATTCAATAGCACGATCTTCAATGGTAGCCCCAAACACTATGTCATCAACATAAACTTGTGCCACAAAGAGATAATCTTCATCATTTTTGACAAAAAAAGTTCAATCGGCATATCCCCTTTTGAATCCTCTATCTAGGAGGTAATGTGAAAGCCGATCATACCAAGCTCTAGGTGCTTGTTTTAAGCCATAAAGGGCTTTCTTGAATCTCAACACATGATCAGGAAAGTGAGGATCCTCAAATCCTTTGGGTTGCTCAACAAACACTTCTTCATTTAGGTATCCATTTAGAAATGCACACTTTACATCCATTTGATAGAGCTTGAAGTTTATAGTGCATGCAATGGACATAAGAATTCAAATGGATTCAAGTCTTGCCACAGGAGTGAAGAATTCATCAAAGTCTACTCCTTCTACTTGAGTATATCCTTGAGCTACTAACCGAGATTTGTTTCGAATTATCTCTCCATCTTCATCGGTTTTGTTTTTGAAAATCCATTTTGTGCCTATGACATGAACATTTTCAGGCCTTGGAGCAAGTTCCCACACATCATTCCTCACAAACTGATTCAGCTCTTCATGCATTGACTCAACCCAATTCTCATCTTGAAGGGCCTCTTCTACCCTTTTTGGCTCAAATTGAGCAAGGTAGCAATGATATGTTACATGATTGGCCAACAGGATGTTTCCTTTTCTGAGGCGAAGACCTTCATCTAGAGACCCTATGATGTTGCTTTCCGGATGGTTCTTAATTACTCTTGAAGATGACTTCTTTGATGTGGAGACTTCATCACTTCGAGAGATGGGAGGATGGACTTCCGGAGGAGTAAGAGGACTTGATGTTCTAGACATCGATCTCGTTTCCATTCTTGGGTTGATGGGAGTCAATTCTTCTTCTGGTGTAGGTTCTTCAACTTCTATATCAAGAGTTTCGACCTCAACATCGGGTTCTTTGGTGCTCGGCCCTTCTCCATTATCAATCATCTCCACCTTAGATAAGGCATCATCAATCTTGACATTGATGGACTCCATCACTGTCTTAGTTCTCTTGTTAAAAACTCTATATGCTCGACTCGTAGTAGAGTACCCAAGAAAAATATGTAAGGTTGAATTTAATCAAACATGTGTTGGCTTTATTCCGTGACAAATTTGCTTGTAATACAGCACTTAGAAACCCTGTATTTAGGTGGGAATCATGTAAGGGTAGTGTGTGAGAGAGTGTGAAGAAATGCTCAAGACTATGCAGTGAAGCAGGGACTCGCGGCTTGATCTCGCGAGAGGCTCGCGGCCTGCAAGCCGCCAAAAGTTGCACACGTGCAGAGCATGCAGGGGAGCTGAACAGTCATGCCACCTAGAGCACTACAAGACAAAAATCCAGACTGGCCATTAAGGTAGCTCGCGGCTTGAACTCGCGAGTCAGTCAAGTCGCGAGGTCAAGTCGCCAGCCAGCCCTGTTTTTGGAAAAACTGACTCTTCGCATTCCATTCTCACACCAGTATAAATACCCCTCATTCCCACAAAATATGGGTGGCTATTCAGAAAGAAAAACCATAAGAGAGGTTTCTTCAAAACACCCACCCAATTAGAGAGAGCTACTCATTCTTAGAGAGAAATCTTTGTAGTCTCTTCTCATTCCCTCTCTCATTGTCATACCTATTGGGAGGAGATTTCTATCCAAACACTACCCATACCCATTTAGAGTATTGAGTGTTTTTGGAGTTTTGGGAAGCATTGGAAGATGCCAAGGATGGTGGATGCTATGGTCAAGTAGCGGAATCCGGTAACCTAGAAAAGAAAAAGGTTCGGCGCAACCTCGTTGAAGCAAGAAGCTTGGAGGGCTTAGGTACATCGGGTAGATTAGGCTTGGAGGGTCTATTGCTGTTCATGTATCCCAACTACATTTTCTAGTGGATTATTGACCGCTTGGAGGGCGGCAGAGAGGTTTTACGCCGAGGGCTTCAGTTTCCTCTTCAATAACACATCGCATGTTGTCCTTGTGTTTGCATCTCTCTTCCCTTTATCTATGCCTTTTATTTTCTACTGTGGATGTGATTTTAATTTGGCTTAGATTGATTTCCAATTCTGTTTATAGCTTATGTTCATTTTCCGCACACTAGTTGTTTGTCATAAAGCTTGAATTGGTTATTTTGTATTTGGGGGTCTAAACATTCAAGGGTGTTTATACACACATTTGAACTTTCAAAATACCCTCATCACTTCTCGCATCAAACTTCCCAAGATTCTCCCGATCATTTAGGATATAACATTTGCTTCCAAACACCCGGAAATACTTCACTCTAGGCTTCTTTCCATTCCAAATCTCATAGGCGGTCTTCTTTGTTCCTACTCGGAAAAATATTCTATTGCCAATGTGACACGAGGTGTTGACAGCTTCTCCCCAAAACTTTTGAGGTATTTGCTTGTTAAGCAACATAACTCTCGCCATTTCCTGAATTACCCGATTTTTTCTCTCTACCACTCCATTTTGTTGTGGAGTTTTGGGGGCTGAAAATTTCCTTTTGATTCCATTCTTTTCACAGAAAGACTCGAATCTTGCATTCTCAAATTCCCTCCCATGATCACTTCTTATTTTGGCAATAGGGACCCCTCTCTCGTTTTGTAGTTTCTTGCACAGAATTTCCAACCTCTCACATGCTTCTGATTTTTCTCTAAGAAATTCAACCCAAGTGTATCTTGAGTAATCATCCACAATGACCATAATGTATCTCTTTCCTCCTAGACTTTCAGTTCTGGTAGGCCCCATTAGATCAACATGATGTAACTCCAAACACCGAGAAGTAGCAATCACATTCACCTTGTGATGACTTGCCTTTGTTTGCTTTCCCATTTGGCATGCACCATAAATGGTCTTCTTCACCTTTCCAAACTTAGGAAGTCCCTCAACTGCTTCAAGTTTGGACACTTTAGCTACTTGTTTGAAATTCGCATGCCTAAATCTGTGATGCCAAAGTTCCAACATATCAACACGAGCACTTCTACACGAAATGGGTGCCATGGGAACTACTCCATAACAGTTGTCTGTAGTCCGATTTCCCTCCAAGACCTGAATCCCTTCTTCATTGATGATCAAGCATCCCTTCTCAGAGAATTGTACCAGGAAATCATCATCACAAATTTGAGTGATGCTCAGCAGATTTGCCTTCAGCCCTTTTATGTATAACACATCTTTCAACAGCGGTAATCCAGGTATCTCGATAGTCCCTTTGCCTAGGACTTGAGCATGACTTCCATCACCAAAAGTCACATAGTCACCAACCTTTTCTTTAAGTGTCTTAAACAGTGACTTATCCCCTGTCATATGGCGAGAACAACCGCTGTCAAGATACCACAAGCATGCATTGAATGCCTTCAATGAGGTATGCACAAATAAGCTCACATGAGACAAACATTCTTGACCTTCAAACAAAAACTCATCATCATTTTTCATGCTTCTGTCAGATTGACCTTTCATTTTCAGACTCTCAATCATCTCACACAACATTCTATTCTTTCTTTTATATTTCTTAATCAACAATTTAGATTCAGATATGCTACTGTGTAAGATATGATTCTGATTTTCAAAATATTCCAGCATTTGAACAAATATCCTAGCATGTTTCTTAGTTTTTAACAACTCTACAAGTTCATTGGTAAGACACCCTTCAAACATATGCATAGAGTCATTTTCACAAACACTTAAACTACAATTCAGCATGGTATTTTCCATAACAGCTACCACAACACAGGGGTCTAGGATCGCACTTAGGTAATAAAACCACAACAAGTGCACCTGCTCTGATACCAATTGAAAGTTCAAATAGTGTAAAAACACCCTTGAACGTTTAGACCCCCAATTTACAAATTAACCAATTCAAGCTTTCTGTCAAACAACTAGTGTACGGAAAATGAACACAAGCTATAATATAGAATTGGAAAAAACTATCTAAGCCAAATTAAAATCACAACCCACAGTAGATAATAAAAGGCAAAGATAAAAGGGAATGAAGATGCAAACACAAAGACAACACGCAATGTGTTATCGAAGAGGAAACCGAAACCCTCGGCGTAAAACCTCTCCGCCGCCCTCCAAGCGGTAAACAATCCACTAGAAAATGTAGTTGGGATACATGGACAGCAATAGACCCTCCAAGCCTAATCTACCCAGTGCACCTAAGCCCTCCAAGCTTCTTGCTCCAATGAGGTTGCGCCGAACCTTTTTCTTTTCTAGCTTCCCAAATTCCGCTACTAGACCATAGCATCAACCAATGTAGATTGGTTCCTTCCTAACTGCTTCCCAGAACACTAAACAGCCCTCTCACAGTGATGAATATGGTGAGAACAAGGTTTTGGTAAAATGCCTCTCAAGGGTTTGACAATGGAGAGGAAGAGAGTTGAGGAATTTGAAGAGACTCTAATGTATAGATTGTGGGTGAATCAATCTTGTTTTACTCTAGGATTTCTCTCTCAAAATTCTCTCTGGAAGCTCTCTTTCATTTGTGGGTATAAGGGGTATATATACTAGGGTGAGAGAGGAATGTGAAACGTCAGGTTTTTCAAAACAGGGCTGGTTCGCGGCTTGACCTCGCGACTTGGCTGAGTCGCGAGATCCAGTCGTGAGATAACCGTATGGCCAGTTGTACTGTTTTGTCTTGTAGTGCTCCAGCTAGCATGACTGTTCACCTTCTGGCATGCTTGGCACGTGTGGTGCATCTGGCGGCTTGCAGCCGCGAGTCACCCGTGAGATCCAGCCGCAAGACTCTACTTTCTTGCACACTCTTGAGCATTCTACACTCTATCTCACTCACTACCCTTACAACAAACCCACCTAAATACAAGGTTACTAAATGCTGAAATACAAGCAAATTTGGCATGGAATAAAGCCAATAAGATGGTTAATTAAATTCAACCTTACAGAGTTGTATAGCATGACTTCTCTATGGCCATTCTCGGTTTGGGGTATAGATGTGATTGGGAGGACAGCTCCTAAGACTTTAAATGGGCATGAATACATTCTGGTGGCAATTGACTATTTCACCAAGTGGGTGGAGGCTACCTTTTACTCCGTATTGAAGGCCAAGATATGGCTCGGTTCTTAGAAAACAACATCATATGTCAGTTAGGGGTGCCCCAAGATATCATTTTTGATAACAGTTCCCACTTTGAGGGGGAGGTTTGAAGGATTATGGAGTTGTACAACATTGAATATCACAAGTCTTCACTGTATCGACCATAAGCTAATGGGGCCGTTGAAGCAACTAATAAGATTGTGAAGAATATCCTAGCCAAGATGGTAGTGACATACAAAGATTGGGCCTAGAAGCTTCCGTTTACCTTATGGGGTTAGAGAACTTCTATCCGTGCATCGACTGGGGTAACACCTTACTCTTTGGTTTTTGGTAGTGAGGCAGTGCTTGAAAAGGATTGGGCTAAGACGAGACATGAACAATTGGCCTTGATAGATGGGAAGAGGGTTAGGGCATAATATCATGCACAAGGGTACCAAAAAAGGATTGCTAGAGCATTCAATAAGAGAGTGAAACTGAGAAACCTTAAAGAAGGGGACTTGGTCCTAAAGGTGCTTAGAGATGAGACTTTTAACCCAAGAGGAAAGATGAAGCCAAGGTGGTCTGGACCTTTTTTCATTAAGAAAATCATGTCTGGAGGTGCTACAAGGACCACATATTTGGATGGGGAAGAAATGCTTCACCCAATTAACATGGATAGACTCTGAAAATACAAAACTTAAAGAAAAAAAGAACAAAGAAAAAAAAGTCTACTAGGTTGAAAACCCGAAAGGGCGGTCTAGGCAAAAAGTTAAGGCAAGAGAACCCCCGCTAGATTGAAAACCTGAAAGGGAAGTCTAGGCAAAAGTTACATGGAAAAGGAGAAAGAAAAGAAAAAAAAAAGATATATGAGATGACAATAAGCAAAGATAATAAAAAAGTGATTCTCTTATTGCTCAAATTAAAAGATGATAAGATTGTTTTCATAGGGGATTTGGAACATTCCAATCCTTTATTAAATTCAAAAACAAAAACATGGGAATCATAAAAATGCAGAAAGTAAAATATGGGGCATATCAAGGTGGTCACTCTGCCCTTCTTGCTTTCTTGCTAGTCTTCATGTTAGCTTTCTCATCCTTCAGAATCCACTTCATGTCATCCATTAACCATTGCTTGTACCTCGCAGTGGGATAAATGTATCGAGGAGAAGAAATGCCTTTCGTCACCCTATGGCATGGCCAAGCCTCACTAATCCTGCCCAAGATCCTATTGGTAAACACCATGGTATGGAAGGCACCTTCATCATTAAGAGCTCCTTGACGTTCTCCAAATTGCCTTAAGATACGACAAGTGGGGTTGTATGAGCAGCAACGAAGTCCAACTAAAGGCACACAAGGCACACAACAGTCATTGCAAAAATTGTGGACCATGCTTGAGATGTGCAACCACTCCAAGACCCATTGACTGTCGGTCTCCTTGATGTAACCCATAAGCTCCATGTATGCCTCAAAGCTCATGTCATTTTGATGAAGCCAGCAGTCCCTAAGATGCCTAGGGAGGTAGGTGCTAAGGGGTACAGAGGGAGGTTAAAGCAACCGAAGCCTTTCTTGTAGCATATTTGGAGGAAAAAAAAGAAAGAGAGAAGAAGAGAGAGAAAAAGAAAAAAGAGAAGAGAGACCATGACTGAGGAAAAAATAAAAATGATGATGAAAGATGATATAAGGTGCCTCAATGGATTGAACATCAAAAGGAAACCCATGCAAAAATTAGAGGAATCTCGCTAGGTTGAGAAACTAGGCAAAAGTTAGGGATTATACCTGAAGAAGAAGATGACTTCCCGCAAAGAAGCTTGCTTCCTTCCTATGAAAGGCATCCAAACCATTGAGGGTTTTTGCCAAGATCAAGCCCATTGGGTTACTTTTCTTCAGCTCATAAGCCACCATGCACATTTGGAGGTCCACACAATATGACTTTTGAACCACGAAATGCCTTGCAAGAGCATATAAGCAAAAGGCACGAAGAAAGTATGAACATGGCCTTTTACCAATGGGAAGGCCCGAACCGGAAAAATACTCAAAAATCAACTTAAGGTTGAGTTTGCCAAAGACACACCACAATTCGCAGCAAGGAGGGAAAATCCCCATCTATGGTAGGGAAGATGAGATCATCATTCTCTGTTTCACCTATGATGGCACCAAATTCTTTGATAATGGGGCATAATTCTATTCCATTGAAGTGAAAAACATGCTAATTAGGGACCTAATAATTGGCAGCAACATGAAGAAAAGGCTCATCCACCCTAATTTGATGGTATGGAAAGACAAAAGAAAGGCCATAGAGGGCAATGGAATAATTGAAATTCAGACCAAGCCTACTAATCCAAGCCAAGATATTGAGTGGAGAGTTTTCTACCACTGAGGGACCTTAAAAAGGGGCTCTCTGGGTTGAAGATACATTGGTGAAGGTTTTGGACTTAAACAACTACTTTTATACTTAAGTAGGGTGGTTAGGTTTTCCTCTGATTTGCGACCCACGTATGTAAGGTCAACCCTGTGTACGTAGGCCCATCCCCATGTATGCACGATGCTTAGCAGAAGCCCATTCTCCCCTATTTTGAGCATGGTTTTTTCACTCTAAGGCATTCCTAGGGTTCCTATGACCTAAAGGGTCATCCAAAGCATATTCCAAACACAAGATTTCAAGCATCAAAGAAGCAATGTTGTATAGAAAGTTATGTGTTATATGCCTATATGTCTTGACTGCAGGTAACTAATGGTGCTGCCTCTTCCTTGGCTGATAGGTAGGAGATGCCTCCAAATCCTCCTCATCACCTCCATCATCATCATCATCATCACCACCACTGCTTGGGTAGGCCAGCCCTCCAGGAATGTACAAGTTCCTTAAATAGTTGGTCCCCTCCAGCTTGAGATTCCCAACTAACCATACCAAGTCCTCGTGCTCTTGGATGGTGGGTTGCAATTCAAAGAAAGAAGGGTTAGTAACCGAACCAGAAAGAGAGAAATGAAAGAAAAAAAGAGAGAGAGAGAGAGAGAGAGAGAGAGAGAGAGAGAGAGAGAGAGAGAGAGAGAAAGAACCATGGTTTTAAAAATCGGAAAAGAGGCTGATTATCGATTTTCTGGTTCGACCGATGGTCGAACTGGTGATGTCATAAATAATTTAATTAATAATTTTTTAAATTATATAAATAAATAATGATGAATATATTTTATTTTTATAATGTTGATTAATTTTTCACAACTTATATAATAAATATTAAAGGTAACTTACTATATTTGTTCACAAATATGGTTAAAATTTTAAAAGGGAACATACAGCGACAAGACTTTCTAAGCTCCACCAAAAAAGGAAAAGAGATAATGAATAAATAAATAAATAAAACCCACCCCACTTTGGTTACTTCTCCCAGCCATTACTAACAATTAATACCCACCCACTTTTTGACTTTTATGACATAGCATTTACTTCTCCCAAGTCCCAAGACTCCCAGCCTTTCCACTTTTCTAATAGAAATCCATCAGAATCCAAATTGGCAATTTCCCATAAGGCCATAACCTCTCATTCGTCTCTCTCTCTCTAATCTATCTCTCCCTCTCACCTTTTCTGCCAAGCCTGTCCATCACTCCATCTCTCTGCAACTGCAACATATCAATTAGCAATAGTTCAAACTTCAAACCAAAATACCTTCCTCCACCCTTCTCATGTTGCTTCTATTACCTCCTCCCCAAATTTTATTTTACTCGCAGATTTGAAAGTTTCATTCACCAAATCTTATTTACAACAAATCTAAGATTCTCAAAATAAGGAAGAAAAATCGTTCATTCACATCATTCACAGCAACAAAGTAATTATTGCACCAATGAGACAGGCCAAATGGGGAAGAAATCAAGAGAAACAAAGTTATTTTCTCTGTATTTTGCAAAACCAGTTCAACCATACCGGTTTTCAGTTTTACGTTGAATCGGCCGGTTTTTTATTATTTCTAGTTTTTAGATGATTTTTGGTTTTTAGCTATAACTGAACCGGATTGTAGGCTGGTTCCCAATTGAACCGGCCGGTCCGGTTCGATCCGGTTTTTAAAACCATGGAAAGACCAAAGGGAAGGAAGAACTTACTGCCAGTTGTTGGGAGAAAAAGGGTAGCCCATAACATTGGGATTACAGGGCACGACAAGCTACCAAGCAAAGCCATCAAGGCTGTAAGCATAGACCGTCCAAGGGAGATATGGAGGATCAATTAGCTCACCAGTAATAAGCTCCTTCTGCTACAAGTTTTCCATCATTATAAGCCATGACAAACAAGGCAAAGGAAAAGGAAAAAAAGAAGAAGGGATTGAGCATATACCTAAATAGTAAGGGAAGGCATGAGGCGGGTGATGTTGAATTCCTCATAGTCCAATCCCTCAAGGAGTCGCCCGGCGTAGGGAATCCCATTCCCCTATGAGTTGTACTCGGCATCAGTCATGGAGTGTGGGGCAAGCATGAACTCAAGAGGATCCATCGGAATCTGTGGATTATCCCTACCTGCTAATTGACATCGCACCCTCTCTGCCAAGTAGAGTGCCCTTAAACCCGCTCTTTCAAAGGGCCGGGTAATCTCCAAAGCAATGATGGCAGTAGGTTCCAACTTCGAAAAAGTAGGAAGAGGCTAGCCAGCCTATGGAGTCCATTTAACCTATAATGACACAAGATTAGAAGAAGGATTTCCTAAGGGAAAGGCAGGAAGAAGCATGAAACACTAGAACTCTTAAACTTACCTCATCAGAAGCTAACCCAGCAAGGTGGGTCCTCACTCGAGTGAACTCCTTTAAACTTAGATCAGTGACCGGGGTTAAGAGTCTATACCTAATAACCCATTGCTGCAAAAAGAAGCACAAGCCATAGGTTAGATGCAAGATGATAGTTTGCAAGATGATACAGTTTGCAAAACTACAAGCTAAAAATGGAAATACAAGAAATGGAAGGAGAACTAACCTTGAGGAGCTTCCAAGACCCTACAAGCTACCACAAGGTGCCCCGGCTAAGAGTGTTGAAAGCTCAAAAATGTGTTAAAAACACAAGAGCTGTTTAGAACCCCAAATAAAAGTTACGGCTCGATAGATTTTACACTAACTTAATTCTAAGTGCGGAATAGTGTAAATGCGAGTGGATAAACAAACAAGCTACTCTAACACATATTCATATAAACACAGCAGTAAAATGAAATGTAAAAGAGTAGGGAAGAAGAATACAAACACAGATAACATGCCGATGTGTTATCGAAGAGGAAACCGAAGAACTCGACGAAAAACCTCACCGCCGCCCTCCAAGTGTTAATCGATCCACTAGACAATCAGTTGGGATACATGGGTTAGCAAGAGACCCTCCAAGCCTAATCTACTCGTTGTACCTAAGCCCTCCAAGCTCCTACTCCAACAATGCTTCTCGGAACCGTGTCTTGTCTAGCTCTCCAGATCCCGCAACAAGCTCCATGTTGCATCTGCCATCCTTGGCTTCTTCTAATACTTCCCAGCAGCACCAAAACCTCACTTGACACTCTAAAAGGGTGTGGAGAGTGTTTGGGCTATTAACCTCTCAATAGTATGGAAATGGAGAGATAGAAGTTAAGGAAATCCACAAGCATATGTCTAAAGATATATGGGTATGATAATCTCTAACTCTCAAGGTGTTTGGCTAGGGTTTTCTCTTAGAAGCACTCCTTAACATTTGTGGGTAATGTGGGTATATATAGTATGGGTACAGAAAGTGTGTATCAGATAGTACAGTCTAGCAGAACAGAATGTTTCGAAGGAAGGCCTTACCCGCGAAATACTCGTGAAACACAGTTGTCTCCATCTGTACTGACTCTTCACATTTCAATCATGTGCAAGGCACATGCTTCACTTCGGGGGATGCTTAGTCACGAGATACCCGCGAGAAATCTTCTGGCTTCAATTGCATGAATCTTCACACTCTCTCTCTCTATCACATAACCCTTACAATCAAATCCCACAATAAATATAGGGTACAAAAGATTGAATAAAATTATAATCAAATTTGGCATGGAATAAAAGCCAACAGAATACATATTTGTAAATTACAACTTTATAAGTGTCATGGGTAGAGTAAAGATAGGCAAGACACGCCTGGCCCCAGTTGGCCCTCCATGCCTCAATAAAATCCCGAAAGAGGGTCAATTACCTCAAGGACACCATTTGCCCACCATTGGCGAAATGGTAAGCTCCTAACATGTGCAGAAGCATGTAATCCTCTGTGGGAGAATCCCACCATTTTCCCTAGCCATACGAATGCGCTTGTCCGCAGTCCTCTGTGGGAAAAGCATGTAATCTGACACCAAGTCAAAGTAGTAAATGCTCTCAATAGAATACTTCCTCCCCAACATGTCGAGACCTAACTAGATGCCCAACACACCATCAAAATTGATGATAGCTCCTTCGATGCTAAGGCCAATCATGTGGTAGAAGTTGTAGGCAGTCACCGTCATCTCCCGCTCAGCTATATGAAAGGTTTGAGTAGTATCCCACCACCTCTCAATAAGGCATTGCACTAAGTTAGCACTCGTGGACCTTTCTAGATGAAGGCCAATAATAGGCTCAAAGCCCGCTTCTCAAATATAGGAACGGATAGATCGAGAGAGATCGAGAAAATGAGAACCGAATCGCAACAAAAGTGATACAAGTGTTAAGTATAAGAGATAACTTAATCTTACTCATCACAAACAAGAGCCACAAAGCTCACTTGCTTAGTTGTGCATAGAGATGCTCATTTAAGCTACAAGGGATACAAAGTTTAGAAAACTTTGTTTCAATGGCCATCCAAGGTACACAAGTACCAATGTACACATAACACACACTGTTTTTGTATTTTTCTGATTTTTCAATTTTTTATTTATTTTTATATTAAAAAAAATAATCAAAACTGAAAACAAACAAAAACATGTTAAACAATGCAAAGTATAAAAACTAGACTAACTCAAAACTTGAAAGCAAAACACACAAGTAATACACACACAAAAACAAGAAAAGAGAGAGAAAAGTGATAGAATCACTTGAAGCCCTTTTCCTTCCACACCCTGGAAGAACCTTTCCTTTGACTAAACCCTTGAACCGGCGGTAAGGGGGAAAAATTAAAACCGTTTAAGTTCGAAAGGAACATAAGGGTTTTGAGAAGATCTCCAAGGGGAGTAAGAAAGGATTGAAGCTAATTCTGGCTTCCAGATGCTATCATGCCGTTGCTCTGTTGAGTGGCAAGCCACTTATAGCAATTTGGTCGAGTATGACTGGCAACTCCACAATGATGACAGAGATGCTGCTTCTTTTATCTAGACTTTTGAGAGTTAGCCTTCTTAGCCCTAGGGTTCTTAACTTCCTTCTTATCTTGCTTAGGGGATGCTCCTAAGATAGATTTTCCCTTGTCTAAGTTCTCACTAGCTAAAACAGTTTTAACATTATTGTTCTCAATTTCAACATTATTGCTAGGAGGAACAAAAACAGTAGTACTAGTAGAAGCAATATTAGAGGAAGAGAAACCATATCCTAAACCTGTTCGATCAGAAGCAGATTTTTGAAGACAGAGCATCTCATCAAGCTTTGCACTTGAAGTCCTCTCCAATTGAGCTCTAACTTGAAACAGTTCCGCTTCAAGCTTCTTGGTCTTCTCAGCCAAGAAATTGTTCTCGTACCTCAATGCTCCAATAGTCTGATTAGCCTCATCAAAATTTATGGATAGCTCTTCATGATCAAGTTCCACATCACTGAGCTTCTTGGTGGTCAACCTGTAAAGTTTCTCATCTTTCTCAGAAAGCTTGTATAATTTCTCATAAGTTGTATGGATATCATCTTGATCATCCATCTTCTCAAACTTAGATTCCACCAATTCCTCTTCTTCAACCACATCTTCAACAATCCCATCAGTAGGATTAACAGTGGTAGCGAAGGCATTCATGATTCCATCATCCTCATTGTCGGAATCATCCTCAGGCTCCGTGTCGCTCAAGGTAGCAGCAAGTGCCTTACTCTTCCCAATGCTCTTGAGATATGTAGGACGCTCTTGAGATATGTAGGACACTCTTGTTTCATGTGACCAAAGCCTCGACACCCAAAGCACTTAGGTCCTGCAGGAACAGTGTACTGACCGCCATCCCTTGCATCCTTCTCCCCTTTGTCTTGGATCTTGAACTGAGAAGAATTGGATTGCCTACGGTCCTTGTCGAAGCCCTTTCCATTGGCATTCTTCATAAACTTCTTAAACTGCTTGGTGATATAAGACTTTATCTTAGAATCTTCATCATCTAAAGACTCATCTATCTCACTGCTCTTGGCCTTTAGTGCCATGCTCTTACCTTTACCAGTCTTACCAATCCTAGTCAACCCTAGCTCGTAGGTTTGTAGATTTCCCACCAACTCTGTCAAAGGAATCTTATCAATGTCCTTTGATTCCTCGATTGCCGTAATCTTAGCATGGAATCTCTCAGGTAAAGATTTGAGCACCTTTCTCTCAATCTTGGGTTCAGGAATGGTTTCCCCAAGATTGAAAGCTGAGTTCGCTATGTCCTTGAGCTTGGCATAGAACTTCTTAAAACACACAGAATCCCATAGGAAAAACCTAAGATTCACTAGAAAATAATGAATCAAAAGGGAGTTTTTTCACAAAATACCCTCAAGCCAATTTTATTTGATTGGGACCTTTTATGGCCCCAATCCTTTTAGTTTAAAATTGCTAATCACTTTCTTATTGGTTTTTGCATAGACTTAACTGAGGGGAATGGTCAAAATCAAGCTTGGAAGGTTTTTGTGTGAGGTATCTAGTCTAAACTTTTCTTTTTTCCTTTCTTTTATTTTCTGCCTTTAAATCTTCTTGTTTGCTTTGTTTGTTTGTTAAAATATTTTTAAATATGCTTCTCTAGATTAGGTTATGTTTTTGTATGCTTAAAATGCATGTTAGGTTGTTAGAATTCCCCTTTTGAGGTTCTACTTTGTTTTCGTGTTTTTAGATATTTTGGGCAAGGGCTTGCATATGCATAATCTTGTTTGCGCACGCAGACTTGATTATGAGTACGCAAGCCTGTTCTTGCGCGCATGAACCGCTGCCCAGAAACCCCAATTTTTTATTTGTTTGTTTTGCTTCTGCTTTCACATGTTGTTCTGTTTTGTTTCTTTTCTATGTCTTTACTCTTCCAAAGTCTCTATTTCAGATGTTGGTTTGTTTATTTGCTATCATATGTTTAGATTAGAGTTTCTTAGTTTTAATGTCATGCCATTCATTCATATGTCCATGCATTAAAGCCATAGATGCTGAGTTACTGCAAGGTAAGTAAAGATAAGTCATGCATCGACATGAACATGCATCTTTTGTGATGAACATGTTTGTGAGATGTTTAATCTTGAACATGAAAATTTATATGATCTTATGATTGTCATGTTTGAGTTGTTGCCTCTGTTTGAGATGAATGATATAATAGGCTCTCATATGCTAGGGTTTTCTTTTAACGTGTATATGGGTTTGGCTCTCTTTTGTTTAAAGGGTAGTTATGTATGTGTTTAGGGATGAATGATGCCATGTTGTATTCTTAGATGCATGCTATTGTGTGTGTGTGAGTATAGATACAAGTGTTGAACATGTTTTTAATGAAGTTAAGACGTAAGACACAATGATGGGAGGTCAACCTTAGGGTTGGGCAATTTTAGATGCCTAACACCTTCCCAAGAACATACCTAAACTCCAAACCCATATCTTTGGTAGTAAGATCAAAAGGTTCTTCCTCAAGAAGATGATATATTTATATGGTTCCTAGACCATTGCAAAAACTAGGTAGTGACTCCATAAAAAACAAACTCCTTGCGCCCACAGGAATGCGCCTACAATTGGACCTTCTGGATGAAGTTAGGGCAACAGTTGAACAAAGGATTGTGCTTTATTAGGACCTGATGGCAAAGCACAACAACACCAAGGTCAAACCTCGATACTTTTAGGTCGAGGACCTAGTCCTAAGGAAGGTGACAACAGCTACCAAAGACCCTACGTAGGGCAAGTTTGGCCCCAGTTGGGAAGGACCCTATAGGATTGTTGACTGCCATAGAAAGGGGACCTACCACCTAGAGACCCTCAACGGCAAAGACTCCACCACCTATGGAACACCGATCACTTACGGAGATACTACCAGTAGTGGACAACTACAAACTATGTTATTACTTTTTTTTTTTTTTTTATATATGTTGTTAAAGTAGGATATTAAGTTTTTCATTATTGAAATAAGACTCTTAAGGATTATTAGAAACATTATCTACATTTTTCTACATTATTCATATCTTTTAGTAAGGATCTACCCTTTAAAAAATTGTCCCCAAAAATCCTAAGTCCTACCTACGGCGTGGATGGATGACCAATGATATCGATAGGTACCTGGACTTAAAAATCCTAAGTCTTACCTACGGGATGGGCGGATCACAAAGGATATCGAAGGGTGCCTTGATCTTAGAATTTATTGAGTCCTACCTATAGGATGGACAGATGAATAATGACACCAACGAGTACCTAGTCATAAAAATCCTAAAGTCCTACCTATGGGGTCAACGAATGAAAAAGGAGACCAACGGGTACCTGATCACAAAAATCCATAGTCCTGCCTATGAGATGGACAGATCACCAAGGAAACTGACCCCGCCTAGATCTTAAAATTTATCAAGGCCTACATTTGGGGTGGACGGATCACCAAGAACACCAACGAGTGCCTTGGTCTGAAAAATCTATTAAGCCCTACCTACGGGGTGGACAGATCACTGGACACTGACAAGTGCCTAGGTCTAAAAATTACTAAGTCCTACCCGCAGGCCCAAATTATTCTAAGTCCTATCTAAGGGACAGAAAAACAGTCAAAATTACCGACGGGTGGTTGGTTATGGACATTCATAAATCTTACCTACAAGGTGGATGAATGTAAAAAATAATAATGATAATAATACCCATGAGTATGCGATCACTCAGGAGTAGTCAAGTCCTTACGACGAATAGGGGGCATACCCACAATCATAGTAGGCATACAAAACCAAAGGAACAAGCAATAAATAAAGGTGACAAATGAAAAAATGATAAATATAATAAAAACCTCAACAAACCCAACAGGGATAAAAGTTAATAAATAAAGCCCCAAAATAGGGCCCTCTATTATCTTAAAATTATCCTTACAAAATATCAAAATAAAAATAAAAAGGCAAGGCTAGGTCAGGGGAGCATTGGGGGAATACTGATCTTTAGGAGTAGACAGACCTTTGGGGGCAAACAAACCTTTAGGATCAGTCGAACCGTCAGGAACGGTTTGGCCATTAAGGATGTTCTAGCTGGCAGTATCAGTATCAACAGTTTCCTTTACCTCTTCCTCCACCAAATGGGTGACACCGTCGGCCTCATTCATAATAGCACTGGCACCACCAGGCATTGTCGATTACCACTTGAAATAGGTCCAGGTTGGGGTAAAGGGTAGCAACCTGCTTAAGGCAATCATCGAAGCCATCACCGTAGAAGCCACCACACTCATCATAGTACAGTTGAGAGGATCGAAACCTTGCCACAATGTCAACCTTAGCTTGCTCTATCTACTCGCGAAGGGCAGCTAGCTTTGTTGTCATGTTGGTGTTCGCCTTGGCCAACTCTTCACAACGATAATTAGCCTTCTTTAGCTGAGCATTCTTCTCTATTAGCTCAACATTGAGAATATAAGCAGCTTTCTTGTATTGATTCAGCTAGTTTGCTTCATATTCCAAATGGGTATGCTAGCGACAAACCACGGCCTCCTTAGCATTGCACCTAGCCTGAAGGGCCTTCATCCTTACCATAGCCTACAAAACTACGATAGCCATAATAGAGAAAGAAATAAAAGGGGAAAAAGAAAGCTAACCTGATGTAAACTCACCCTTGCTAGGTCGAAGAGACTAAAAACCCCTAAGTCTTTAGTGGTGTGCTCGCCACATTCATCCTTATTTATGTCCTTAATGATTGAGTTGACCATCTCGACAGCATACTCCTTATGGCTGACAAGCCTCTATATGGGGCCAGAGGTGACTAGGCCTTATGCCGTCATGGCGTTGGTTAGGTCCTTACCAGCGCCATGACGAGGAGGTGGGGGAGCTTTTTGTGACAGATCCTCCTAATTTGCCACAGCAGTGTAGCCCGTCACCTTCTTAGCGGGATGATCATCTTTGCCCGCACCCTTCTGCTTAGGAACGACTTTAGGAGGAGGCGTCACCTTAGAAGGAAAAGCCGATGCCTCCCCTTGATGCTTAGGGTGAGCAACGACAAACTTCCTTACCAAAGCCCTCTGCCTACCAATGTCCATCTCTAAGAAGTGTCAATAAAGGGAATTAGGAAACCGACGAAATAAAATAAATAACCAAAAAGTAGAAGGGCAGGGAGAAATGTAAAGTTGTGATTTACAAATATGTATTTTGTTGGCTTTTATTCCGTGCCAAATTTGATTGTAATTTTATTCAATCTTTTGTACCCTGTATCTGTTGTGGGAATTTATTATAAGGGTTATGTGATAGTGAGAGAGAGTGTGAAGACTTAAACTATTGAAGCAAGGAAGGTTTTCGTGGGTATCTCGCGACTAAGCATCCCGCGAAAAGATGCATGTGTCCTGCACATGACTGGAATGCGAAGAGTCTATACAGATGGAGACAGCTGTGTCTCGCAAGTATCTCGCAGGTAAGGCCTTCCCACGAAACTCCCACGAGACATTCTGTTCTACCATTCTGTACTATCTAATACACACTTTCTGTACCCTCATTATATATACCCATATTACCCATAAATGTGATGGAGATCTTCTGAGAGAAAACCCTAGCAAAAACACTTGAGACTTAGAAATTGTTATACCAAAAATTCTCTACACATTTGTTTGTGGAATTTCCTCATCTCCTACCTCTCCATTTCCATACCATCGAGAGGTCAATAGACCAAACACTTACCACACCATTTGAGAGTGTCCAATGAGGTTTTGGTGCTGTTGGGAAGCATTGGAAGAAGCCAAGGATGGCAGATGCAACATGGACCTTGTTGTGGGATCCGGCGAGCTAGACAAGACACGGTTCCAAGAAGCCTTGTTGGAGTAGGAGCTTGGAGGGCTTAGGTACAGAAGGTAGATTAGGCTTGGAGGGTCTCTTGCTTACCCATGTATCCCAACTGATTATCTAGTGGATCGATTACCGCTTAGAGGGCGGCGACGAGGTTTTTCGCCGAATTCTTCAGTTTCCTCTTCGATAACACGTCTCGGTGTTATCTATGTTTGCATCTTTCTTCCCTACTCTTGTTCATTTCATTGTACTGCTGTGTTGCTTTAAATATGGATTAGAGTAGCTCTCTTGCATGTTTGCTTGCGTTTACACTATTCCGTACTTAGTATTAAGTTAGTGTAAAAACAACTAAGCCGTAATTTAAATTGGGGGTCTAAACGAGCTCTTGTGTTTTTACACGTTTCGAGCTTTCAAGAAAAAACTCACATCAACAAGCGTAAGTGTCCAACCACTGGCTCCGGACCACCACAAAAAGCGTGGAAGGTGTCAAGTGTGACGAAGTCCTTCCACTTCCTCTGCCCAAACGGAATCGCCCAAACACGATTAAGGAAACTCTCCTACTCCTTAGATATCTTCAGACGAGCTTGTGCTAAAACAAGTTAAAAGTAGTAGGTTAGTCACATAATCAAAGCTAATAGGATGAATTAGAAAATGGACACCGACGACTTACCAAAGTTATTTAAAACACCCCAAGTGCTATCAAACCCATCGAGTATGCTATCCGATTCCTCGAGTTCACACACCCAGTCTATACCTTGTACAAAAATGTACCTATTCTTCCAATTCCTATTGAAGTCAGGCATGTCTGAAACCAACCTAAACGATGGCTTCCTCGCCACAAAATTGTAGATACCCTTTGTCGAGTATATTTGCTGAGATCTATAGTAGCAGAAAAACTCTCTAAGTGTAAGGCAACGATTGCCTTCACTTAATTGGCCCCATATCACCTCGTCCTCTAGAAAGATCCTCCACACATTTGGGGCAATTGGGCTGATGGACAATCCTAAGTAATTAGCAAGCTGACAGTGTAGTTCCGTTAGTGGCAACCTCAATCCAGCTGTGAACATAGTGTCATACATGCCGACGTCCGCTGTCTTGCCCAAATAACACTTCTCAAATTTCCTTGGCAAACGCATAGGAATGTGGTTAAGGATTTAGTAACGGGCACAAAGGGTGTTGAAAACCTTCGAAGACATAGTCAGGTAGAAGTCATTCACCATCCATATCAAGGGAAGGATGAAGGGCCTATAGTTGTCGCCTTCTACATTGCCTACAACCCAGTCTCCTTCTCCATGGTCTTCCCCCTCCTCACCATCATCTTCCTCATCATATTCATCCTCATCCTCCTCGTCTTCCTCCCTTTCCTCCTTGGCAAGAGAATGAGCAAACAATTCAAGGCCAAATCTTCCATAGGCTTATAACCCGACAGATAGACTTCGTCGTAGCCTGCACCCTCACAGACTTACAATGACTTTTCAGTTATTGCTTCTCTATCACTTGACATCTATTCACCTACAAGTCATGGATGTATAATGAGAACCTACTCATACGACGGGTCCCTAAAAGCGATGACTAGCTTGGAAAAAAGACCACAATTGAAATCGAGTAAAGAAAACTTACGTAGAAGGAAGTTGATAGTTGTTCGATGGTTAAGATGACGGATGCAGACAAATACGAAAGCAACAACGGAATGGCTTGAAATTGCAGCTCTTAAGAGATGAAAATAAAGTAAAAAGAGAAAACTAGGGAAGAAGAACTATTTGTAGGACGAAGGAGCGCAGTATACGAAGCGATGCTTCTGATTAGAAACGAGGCCAATAAATGAGTGCCACATGTCACCCAGCATTCATTGCAAAGGCCACCTACCTCCATTAATGACACACCTTTCAATAAAGCAATTAATATCCATAAAACCCTCATTACT
Source organism: Quercus lobata (assembly GCF_001633185.2). Classification (NCBI taxonomy): domain Eukaryota; kingdom Viridiplantae; phylum Streptophyta; class Magnoliopsida; order Fagales; family Fagaceae; genus Quercus; species Quercus lobata. Next base: position 31,298,014 of record NC_044914.1, on the reverse strand, counting down.
TTAAGACTCGTCGGGCATAGCCGACGAGACCACACAGTTGGGGGTAGCTGATAAGGGTATTTTTGGAATAAGAAAAGGATTCTAAATGACAGAGCCTATTAGGGAAAAATATCATACCAACGATAAAGTTGACAACATCCCAAAAAAAACTGTCGGTGTCAAGAGGGTCCGTCCGAAACCTTATGCCCTACACAAGCAGAAGCTGACGGCTATGAGGACATATCCATGTGAAGCTAATGGGTACATCTCCTTACCAAGCCGATTGATGACCCTGACAGATGGAGAAGCATACCGACAGGTCCTACGTGGCCTTACGTGGTCTACACGCATGTTCTTATATGGAAATATCTTGCTCACCACGTATAAAGACCCTACCACATGACTTTCACCTTCCCAGAATGGAGGGTATCCCCAAGATCTTGGTGGCATTAACTCCACCTCCTCCCTATAAGGAAAATCCCTATATTCCTGGAATTTAGGTCTCTTCCACATCGTTATATAAACAATAGGCCCCCTCTTTTCCCAGGTATGCAGAAAATTCCTAACTCTCTCACTATAGAGTTCTTGGAGATTTCTCATTCACTGACTTAAACTTTGGAGGGTCTTTGGCCAGTACCCCATTGGTGCCTTCTATTTGGTTCTTGTTTTCTTATTCTTTAGGTACCCATTGGTGCGATCAAGGGCAATCAACTCACTTACAATTTTTGTGCATCATCAGAGACCATTAGGTCACAAATGAAGGTATGCAACTAAAGATGTGCCCAACATCTTGGTCTGCATCAAAAATATTTACACTATAAAAAAAATTTGCTTATCGTCTTAACTAATCTATTTGTTTTGCCACTTACAAATTTGAAAATGAGATAATCATCTGATAATCATAATGGTTGTGGAAAACAAGATATGACCAAAATACAAGGACTCAGTGAATTACATGGAAAAAAAATCTTTCAACCAACACCATGACTCTTTTGCAGCCAAATATTTTTTAATTCTTTTTTTTTTTTGGTGGGGGGAGGGGGGGGGGGGCGGGTTTACCTAATTAAATAACTAAGAGGTTGGGTTTTGATGCGATGAAAAGTTCTAAAAAAAGTGATAAATTGCAGGTTCCAATATGGGAATTAGCCTCACCTACAAAAAGTTTAAGGATAAAACTACCTACCAATCACTTATTCCAAACCACACAATAAATTGAAGTTTTATGTATTAGGTCAGTTTTTTAAATATATATAACCGTATGAATAGCTGCCTTCATATGTTAGAGCTTGTAAATGCCTCTCTTTTAGCTAGTTTTTTGGGTTAGACATACTCTCTTTTAGCTACTTGAGATTATTTACTTTGATTGTTACCCATGATGACAGTAAAAGATAGAAAATGTATTAAGAAAAATGAAACGTATGAAAGGGCCATATTTGGGATGTATATGGGTCAAGTTAGAGGGGTTTTTACAACCCAATCCAAGCTTATCCGGTTGAGAAATTGCCAACCAATCTCATCCATCACACCTGTAGAAATCAATGTACCCAATCCAACCCACGACAAGCTGTGCTTGTATTTTTCATTCAAGGTAAAAATTGAACTTTCATTAATTATTTAATTACTTTTTAAATAAATTATTACAATTCACGTAATATACCTAAATTATATTGCAAACTTCCATCATTCAAATTAATTATTAAAATACCAAAATAAATCAAACTTAAATTAAAATAAGAGTAATAAAAATATGATGGGCTGGAGTCGGGACCATAGATGGGTTAAAAGAATTATCAACCTCAACCTAATTGAATTCGAGTCTCAAAATAAATCAACCCAACCCTACCACCACCCCATAAAAACCAACCCAAGGCATCGGGTTGGGATGCGTTAAGTTGGTTTTATTAGGTTGGTGGGTTTGATGCACACCTCTAAGCTAAATATCATTCTAGCTAAACTTAAATCCTTAAATTCAAAAGGGTTACTTGAACGCACACCAAAAAAAAAAAAAAAAAGGAATCAAACTTTTTAAAGAAAATCTAAAATAACTTGATGAAGCAAGATTTCACCTCGTGAGTATGTTCCTCGTCAGTGCTGTTGGACGATGAGTGTTCTTGTTTAAGATGAAACACTAAGTAAATGATGACACTAGTTTGGGGCCTGCCAAGGACCCTCCAATGTTTAAGTTAGCTTAAACTCTTTTAAAAATCAACAATCTGTAGAGTAACTTGTGGTTAATGTAGACATGATCAACTTACTTGTCTCTTCTGGCTTTATATAGCCCACTTATGATTAAATGCATCTGTTTTGCATTAAGCATATCATCAATTTTCTGTGCAAGTATGTCTAAACAAGGGGCACTGGCCCAAAAAAAATTTATAATAACTGATTACTAACAAGCTCATGGAAAGAATCTTCTACAGGATGTAGACATGGATCTTTCATCTACTCAACAATCACCATCAATCTTCAGTTTAGATGCTACCATCATTCCATCAATCTTCAGTTTAGATGCTACCATCATTCCAGCAGTCCTTGTTTTGCCCAGTTTTGTGATTTTGAACTTGTTTTACTCAAATTTTTCTTTATTGAATGTCCCTACACAATAAGATTTTTCAAAATTCACATTGATAGTTGAACTAGGGGCATTCGGTCATGCCTCATTCATTTTTTTTTTGGGATAATTACAGCAAACCCACCTAAGGTTTGGCCCGTTTGCACTTTACCTACCTGTGGTTCAAAACTTATCACTTTGCCCACCTGAACTTCAATCCGTTACCCATCCGTTACCTACCTCACCCTCAGACGTTAGAAAAACAACCTTTTATTAAAAATAGAACATAACACGAATCAAACACAAACCATCAAATCTTTTCCTCACAAACACAAGAACACAACATTTGTAAATATAGTTCAAAATTTTCAGTTACACACATCCAAAACCAATTAAATCCTCTGAATCCATACTAAAATCCCTCACATTTTTCAAACCCAAACTATAATAAAAAAAGTTTTAGAACCCAATCATAGATTAAACAGAAAATAGAAACAAACCAAAGAGAGAAAAACAACACCATTGTTCATCCTGCCAATGGTGGTGTCCGAGTGCTTCGACCTAAAGTTTGATGGTGGCTTGCACGGCGGCTTGGCTGTTGTGGCGGTGGCTCATAGTGGTGCTAACGGCAGCTATGGAGGTCAACCACTATTAGCAAGCCAAAATCAAATAAAACCCACAACCAAAAAGCAAAAAAAAAAAAAAAATTGAAACCCACAAAGCGTTGCCACCCACTCCACCACCACCACTATTAGAACCCACAACTTAGCACCACCACCACGCCCACAATCCAAAACCACCACAAGACACAACCCATAACCCCACCATAATTAAATCATTATCAAACCCACAACCCAAAAGCAAAAAAAGAAAACCACCATCGGCCGAGACAGAGGCCGAGATTGAGCTCCATTTTGGCCGAGATCGAGCTCCATTCTCTCTAAACCACCGCCGGCCCTCTTCCTGGATCTGCTCCAAACCACCGAGACAGATGTGAGAACGAAGGAAATCTGATGAACCCACAACCAAAACCACAAAAATCAGATAAACCCACAACCAAAACCACAAAAAAAATGAAACCCATGAAGCAAGAATGAAGGAAAATGAAACGCATCGCTGTGCTTTGGTCAAGGAAGCTTTTTTGGGAACGAAGGGCTATGTGGGTCGAGTCCTTCGCCTGCTTCTTCGTTCACCAATACATCTCCAGTGACTGCATTGGCTTAGACGGTGCCATCAAACCCGAGCTCGTTACCAGAAGCACCTGTAATGAGTGAAGCAAAAGGAAAATTGTCTTCGAACAAAGGGTTAAGTACTGGTGTGATTGTGGCTGTTGTGATAGTTGGGCTGTTGTGATAGTTGGGCTGTTGTGATAGTTGGCCTGTTGTGAAATTGTTGATATTGTTATGGATTAAAAATAATTTCATTGAGTCATTTGATTGGTGTGTTGTTCCTCCACTTTGTTCTCATTGAAGTTCACGAGGAATGAAAAATCCTAGCTTTTTGATTCTTGTTATATTTGTTTTAGGCTAAAAATGTGTTTTTCTAATGGCAAATGGAGAGGTGGGTTACGGAAGGCTAACAGAACTAACTTCAGGTGGGCAAAGTGAAAAGTTTTGAACCACGGGTAGGTAAAGTGCAAACGGGCCAAACCTCAGGTAGGTTTGCTGTAATTATCCCTTTTTTTTTAAAGAGGATCATCATCATCTTTTAAAAAAAAAAAAATCAAGATTTCCAAAAATCATGCATCCATTACTAAACTAGGGGCATTCAGCCATGCCTCATTCATTTTCAAAAAGAAAAGAAAAGAAGAAGAGATCATCTTCATCATCTTTTCAAAAAAAATCAAGATTTTCAAAAATCATGCATCCATTTCTAAACTAGGGGCATTCGGCCATGCCTCATCCATTTTGAAAAAAAAATAAAAAAAATCATTTTTCTTTATTGAATGTCCCTACACAATAAGATTTTTCAAAATTCACATTGATAGTTAAACTAGGGGCATTCAGTCATGCCTCATTCTTTTTTTTTTTTAAAAGAGGATCATCATCATCTTTTCAAAAAAAAAAAAAAATCAAGATTTCCAAAAATCATGCATCCATTTCTAAACTAGGGCCATTCGGCCATGCCTCATTCATTTTCAAAAAATAAATAAATAAAAAATAAAGAAGAGATCATCATCATCATCTTTTCAAAAAAAAATCAAGATTTCCAAAAATCATGCATCCATTTCTAAACTAGGGGCATTCGGCCATGCCTCATCCATTTTGAAAAAATAAAATAAAATCATCTTTTCCTCAAAAGTCAAGGTTTTCAAAATCATGCTTCAATTTGTAGACTAGGGGGGCATTCAACTATGCCTCGTTCAGGTAAGATCCCCCATGTCAAAACCTGTGAAGTAAATTTGAACCTTTACACCATAAATCTTCGTTAGGTAAACTCTAAACTTTTCTGAAACAAGCTCTTACAAGAATAAGTCCATACATATCAAAGTCATCAAATACAAAGACCAAAGAGTGGTAGTTTATGAGTTATACAAATTAACTGACTATAAATCAACTCCTGTTTTTCTTGCAGGAAATTAAAAGAGGAGAAATTTCTTGAACTTCAATTTTCAAAGGACAAATCTCCTAACAAAATTTCAAAAGGATAAATCTCCTAAAACATTTTTCAAAAGGGAAAAAACTCTAAAAAAATAAAATTTTCTAAAGGACAAATCTCCTAACAAACTTTTCAAAGGATAAATCTCCTAAACAAAATTTCAAAAGGACAAATCTCCTAAAAAATTTTCAAAATGATAAATCTCCTAAAACATTTTTCAAAAAGGAAAAATCTCCTAAAATCAAATTTTCAAAAGGACAAATCTCCTAAAAAAAATTTCAAAGGATAGATTTCCCAAATTTTTTAAAAGGATAAATCTCCAAAACAAAATGAAAAATGAAAAATCTCCTGAACAAATCTTCGAAGGACAAATCTTCAAGGGATATATCTCCTATTCAAATTTTCAAAGGACAAATCTCCATGAACAAATTTTCAAGGGATAAATCTCTTATTCAAATTTTTAAATAACAAATCTTCAAAAAGGGATAAATCTCCTACACTTCAATCTTCAATGGATAAATCTCCATGAACACATCTTCATAAAAGGAAAAATCTCTTGAATAAATCTTCAAAGGACAAATCTCCATGATCAAATCTTCAAAAAGGGATAAATCTCCTACACTTCAATCTTCAAAGGATAAATCTCCATGAATACATCTTCATAAAAGGAAAATCTTCGATGGACAAATCTCCATGAACACATCTTCATGAAAGGAAATATCTCCTAAAAAATCTTCAAAAAGGGAAAAATCTCCTAAATAAATCTTCAAAAGGAAAAATCTCCATGAACAAATATTCAAGGGATAAATCTCCTGACCAAATTTACGAAGGATAAATCTCCATGAACAAATTTCAAAAAAAATAAATGATGAAAAATTTTCAAAGGACTTCATAAAAAAGGTTTTTCCTTTTGAAGAGGAAGTTCAAGTCAAAGAAAAGAGAGAGAGGAAAATCACACATCTCAAAATAGTGGAACAACAAAGCACTCATCATTTAAAGTCTAATCCCAAATTTTGATCTTTTGCAGGCGAAACTCTAGGTTCCAAGGTAGAGAAAACCGTGGTTACCTTCCATTCAAATCAAGGTAGAGAAGCCCTTTGGTCATTGCAATTCAAGGTTGAGAAAGATAAGCCTCTCAATCGTCCCAGGTTCTGAGGTAGAGAAGCCCCTTGGTTACCTTCCATTCAGATCGAGGTAGAGAAGCTCCTTGGTCACTGCAATTCAAGATTATGATAGAGAAGCCTCTCAATTCCGAGGTAGAGAAGCCCCTTGGTTACCTTCCATTTAGATTGAGGTAGAGAAGCCCCTTGGTCACCCCCATTCAAAGATTGAGATAGAGAAGCCTCTCAATCGCCCCAGTTTTGGAGGTAGAGAAACCCCTTGGTTACCTTCCATTCAGATTAAGGTAGAGAAGCCCCTTAGTTACCTTCCATCCAGATCAAGGTAGAGATGCCCCTTAGTCGCCACAATTCAAAATTGAGATAGAGAAGCCTTTCAATCACCCCAGGTTCCAAGGTAGAGAAGCCCCTTGGTTACCCTCTGTCCAAATCGAGGTAGAGAAGCTCCTTGGTAGTCACAATTCAAGATTGAGATAGAGAAGCCTCTCAATCGCCCCAATTTCCAAGGTAGATAAGCCCCTTGGTTACCTTTCATTAAGATTGAGGTAGAAAAGCCCTTTAGTCGTCACAATTCAAGATTGAGATAGAGAAGCCTCTCAACTGCCCCAAGTTTCAAGGTAGAGAATTCCTTTGGTCACCTTTTGTTCAGATCGAGGTAGAGAAGCCCCTTGGTCATCGTAATTTAGGATTGAGATAAAGAAGCCTTTCAATCACCCTAGGTTCCAATGTAAAGAAGCCACTTGGTCACCTTCCATTCAAATCAAAGTAGAGAAGCCCCTTGGTCATCATAATTTAAGATTGAAATAGAGAAGTCTCCCAATCGCCCCAGGTTCCAAGGTAGAGAAGCCCTTTGGTCACCTTCGGTTCAGATAGAGGTAGAAAAGCCCTTTGATCACCCCCTACATACGGATTGAGATAGAGAACCCTCTCAATCCTCTCTAGATCTAGACTGAGATAAAGACGCCTCTCAGTCACCCCAGACTTCAAGATTCATTTCAAATTTATCAGTTATCAAGTAGGTTGAGTATTCACAATTCTCATTTTTTTCAAAACAGCGAAACACTAGTTCTATGTTCCAAGGTTTTAGGTTCTAGGACTAGGTAATCTTTGAAAAGTCAAACTCAATTAAATCATGGCTTCTGAAATCAGTGTCTTTCTTTTACAATGACATTCGCTTTGCAAGCTTTGTCAATGAGGGGCATTCTGTAGACACTTGATTTTGCACCCACAATTTAATCAAGGAAGATGGCTAGAGTGACCATTCATATACCCGACATTTAGAGTTGCATTACATGCATTAATTCATTCATTGCATTTCATAAAAATGATCTTGAGGTTCTAATGGTCGCGACGGTGTGTCCGATTTCCAAATTGGGCCGTCGGATTGAAAGATATCGCACAGTCAAGTTTGCACGGTCTGCATGCATTTCGTTTGGGTGGAACCAACCACACATAATTAATTTAAATTAATTCTTACTGGCTAACAATTAAAATTAATTAAATAATTTTGTGATTGGTTGTTAGCTAGTGTGAAAAATAGACTTGCTTGCATGGGAATAAAGTGGATAATCAGATAACAAAGAAATTGTGGATAATCAAAGACATTTTTGGAGTGTTTATCTACAAGATAATTATCACTTTAAAGACCTGAATACTCTGCAAAGGAGATTAATTTTTAGAATACGGATTAAAAATATGTCTAAGTGCAATTCCCAACTCAAAAACCCTAAAAAAGGAGTCCAAATTCGACCAAAATTTAAATGCGGTCTGTTACCCAAGAGGGCCATTCGGCACTCTTGGAGTGCCAATTGGCCTAAATTGCTGGCATAACCCCAGGACTCCTGGATTGAGATAAACCTTACCCTTTTTTATTTTTTTAGAGATAAGGACGCATCCTAATTCTTATCTGATCATTCAGCTAATTTTTCGAAGCATTCCAAAACCTCTATAAATAGAGGATGCCTCTCAAAATTCAACACACTTTCTGACACCCCCCCCCCCCTCTTTCTGGCTATTCTCTTCTAATTTTTCAAATCCCCTTGCATTAAAGTCGTTTTGGAGGCTCTTGCCTTAAGAATTTCTTTTTTTGTAAGTAATGTATTTTAGGCTTCAAAGGGTTGAATAAATTTCTTTGAATCCTAAAATATTCTTTCAACTAGAAGAGCACGCTCATGCAAGAGGTATTCTTTTTTTCTTCTTCATTAGTTTTGTTGATGATGCATGAATATGTTTAACATGTTTTATTATTTCTTGCTCTTAATGTATAATTACCTTGTTCTGCTTGAATTTTTCTTTAACATATTCAAAATCTGCTAATGTATATCAAAGATTCTTTTAAAAAAACTAATTTGATCTTTCAGATTTGAATTTTCTAAACCAAAAACTGGTCCAATCTTTCAGATATGATTTTTCTAAACTAAAAACTAATCTAATCTTTCAGATCTGATTTTTCCAAACCAAAAACTAACCTAATCTTTAAGATCTGATTTTTCTAAACCAAAAACTGACCTAATCTTTCAGATTCGATTTTTTTTTAACTCCAAAACTGATCTATATTTTTCATTAAATAAAAATCTGATTTTTCTTTTTTCTTTTTTTTTTTTTTGAGAAAAAGTTTCTTTGGTACAAAACTGCATATTTTGAAATTTCATGAAAGGACTGAAAATCAAGTTGTAGTTTTTTTATGAATGTGATGCATGCATAATAAATTCATTGTATGAATGTGGATCCTCTTTCAAAAATATTTTTTTTTTTTTAATTCATTAAAAAAAGATCTGATTTTTCTTGATAAAATCACTTTTTTACTTTTACACAAAAACAAATCTAATACATTTTTTACAAAATCTTATTCCTTTTTTCATTAAAAAAATAAAATAAAAAAATAAACAGATCTAGTTTTTCTTGATAAAATCACCCTTGTTTAATTTTACACAAAAACAGAATTGATTCTCTTTAACAAAAATCTTATTCTTTCTTTTACTTAAAAAAAAGATCTGATTTTTCTTTACAAATCAAATTTTCTTTTATACACAAAACAGATTTGAATTTTCTTAAAAAAAGAGGACACATCCATAAGGTAAATTTATTTGAATTAATTTTAGTCAAGCGTCTGTCATGTATGTTCAACATATCATTCACATCATGCAAAATAGGGTATATTGATCATTAGAGTCTAGAAGACCAGACTCTGTCTGGGTGGAATGGGTGCCTTACACCTTCTCATTCCGAAATTTAGCCCCTAAGCTTAGGATTTTTGGATAGGTAGATTAGTGTTGTCTTTCTTTAATTTTGGTAGATTGTAACTGGGACCAAAAGCTTTGTATTCTTTTGCATAGATTGTAACTAGGACCCAAAGCCTTGTAAGGTTAATTTACCAAAGTTGTACTTTTCTTTATTCAATCAATGATAATGAAGTATTTTGATCATGTAATTTGTATTTATTTTTTCTTATTTTTTGTATAAAAAAAATAAGTGGCAACTTCACACCACTTACCCAAAAAGAGAGGTGCCCTTAAAAGCACCCAAATCTCTTTTTTGAGAGCACCCCAATTTTTCCCAATCTCTCACAAGGTCCTTGCCAATGAAGCCAAAGAGCAAGAAGAAACTACTGCCACTGCTGCTGGAGGGGATGGTGCTACTGATGTTGGACCAACAGACTAAGGCCACGAGGACGAGGTCATTATTGCACCCTAAAAAGTCTTTTGATATCTTTTCTTCTCTCTTCCTGTTTTTTTTTTTTTTTTTTTTTTTTTTTTTTTTTTTTTGGGGAAACTTTGGTTGCCTCCCTATTTTGAGGCTTTAATATTTCATCTTTAAAGACAATGATCATTTTGGATGTTGGTTGCCTCCTTATTTTAAAGCTCCTTGTTTTAAAGTTTTTTTTTTTTTTTTAATTCCTATTCAAAAGACAATAATCATTTTGAATGCAGCTTTAATTCCTGTTATCGGCTCAGTTTTGATTTCTTTGACCTTTCCTTTGGAAGGGCTTCTCTTGCAACTCATCAATGAAACCTACTGATAGTTTGTCAATTAAGTTCTTTGGTGAATTTTTACCACTAATAGTTTCTTCATGGCATAACGATTTAAACTCGTTGTTTCAGTTTTTACCATTAGTAACTCTTTTTTATAATTTAAACTCGTCATTGGAGTTTTAACCACTAACAGTTTCTTCTATGATTTAACTCATTATTGGAGCTTTTACAATTAACAAGTTTCTTCTATGATTTAAACTCGTTATTGGAGCTTTCACCATTAACAAGTTTCTTTTGTGATTTAAACTCGACATTGGAATTTCCTTTACAATTTAAACTCGTCATTGGAGTTTTTTACCGTTAACAACTTTCTTTACGATTTAAACTCGTCATTGGAGTTTTTACCGTTGACAATTTTCCTTATGATTTAAACTCATTGTTGGAGTTTTTACCATTAGCAGTTCCCTCATGATTTAAACTCCATTTGAAGTTTTTACCATGGGTATCTCTTTTTCATGATTTAGCCTCGTCTACAACTTTACCCTTAAGTTTGCGTTGTTACGGATGATTGAATCGAAGATCAAGTGTTTTTAAGAAGAGATGGCTTAGGGAGTCTTATTATTTCATTCACCCTTATTTATGAGGGGATTACAGGGAAAATAAATGGAAATAACTTGACCAAATTGAAATGCTAAAAGAAAATGCTAAAGTAAAAGCAAAAGAAACCTCGCTTATCTGATGCTTCGTCAGACGAGGTACTCCTATGGACGGAGTTTATTGATTTAGGTATTCCTAGTGATAGTATTTTTTGAGGTGCTCCACATTCCAGGGACGAGGCAATGGATTGCCATCGAGGTCTTTCAGGTAGTAGCTTCCTCTTCTCGAGTAACAGATGACCTTATATAGACCTTCCTAAGTAAGACCTATTTTTCCTTGGGTTGGGCCTCTGGTGGCCTGTGAGACTTTTCACAATACCATATCATCAGGGTTAAACCTTTTGAGCCTCACCCTCTAATCGTGGTACTTTGCCATCTTCTGCTGGTATCGGGCCATTCTTTGAGCTGCCTCATCTCTGACTTTTGATAAGCAATCCAAACTTAATCTCAATTCGTCATTGTTTGAACTCTCGTCGTAATGGGCTCATCTAAGGCTTGACAGCCCTACTTCGACAGGAATGACTGCTTCCGTACCAAAGACCTGCTTGAATGGTATTTCTCTTGTTGGTGTCCTTACAATTGTTCGATAAGCCCATAGTACACCTGGTAACTCTTCTGGTCGTGCACCCTTTGCCCCCTCAAGTCGCTCTTTGATGAGTTTGAGTAAAGTACGATTTGTTACCTCTGTCTATCCATTTGCCTATGGATGGCCAGGCAACAAATAATGGTTCTTTATTCCTAGCTCTACACAAAATTCTCTGAAGTTTTGGCTATCAAATTGTCGTCCATTGTCAAATATGATTGCCTTTGGGATTCCAAACCTATAGACAATGTTTTTCCTGGCGAAGTATTGTATCCTGCTTTCCGTGATCTCCGCTAAAGGCTCTGCTTCAACCCATTTTGTGAAATAGTCGATAGCAATAAGTAAAAACTTAACCTACTTCTTGCCTTGTGGCAATGGGCCAATAATGTCAATGCCCTAGGCTGAGAATGACCATGGTAAAGAAATGCTCGTCATTAGTTCTCCAGGAATCTGCTACACATTCTTAAGCCGCTAACACTTAACGCATTTTTTTACGAGCTCAACTGCGTCTTTTTGCATTTTCGGCCAAAAGTAGCCTGCTCTGATTGCCTTCCCGACTAGAGATTGAGGTCATGAATGATTCCCGCATATATCTTCATGGATTTCTTGCAACACATACAATGCTTCTTCAGGATTCAGACACTTCAAGTAAGGCAATGAAAATCCCCTCTTATAGAGTTCATCGTTCACAACAGTGAATCTCGTGGCTCTGACTTTAACCTTCTTTTCTTCGAACGAGTCCGATGGAAGCTAGTAAGAAAGGATTGGATTCATCTAGGTGCGCAATTGCTGAACTGGGAAGGCTTGTAATCCTTCTATGCTTGTGAATATCTAAACTTCCATATATAGCCTAGGCTTCTCTGTGGCATCTTCAGATGATGCCAACCTAGGTACATCGCCAGCAGCTAAATTGGTCTCTCACGAGATTTGCTTAAACCTGACATCATCAAAGTAATCAACCAATTGGTTTGTTAGCTTCAGATACCTCTTCATTCTTTCCTCTTTTGCTTCATACTCGTTGGTTATTTGCCCAACAATTAGCTTGGAGTCGGTTCTCAACTTCAAATTCTTAACTCCTAGAGCTTTTGCTATCCTCAAACTAGTGAGGATTACTTCATACTCTGCTTTATTGTTTGTTGCTGGAAATTGGAGTTGAAATCCATATTTAAGGACATCCTTCTTAGGCGAGGTCACAATCACACCGACACCTTTGAGACCTGCTACAGATGAGCCATCTACATACATTGTCTAGTACTCTGCTTCTAGATTAGGATCTGGAAGAGTGAATTTAGCGATAAAGTCTGATAGTGGCTGGGCTTTGATTGCTGTCCTCGGTCTGTATTCAATATCAAATTGGCTTAGCTCATTTGAGGTGAGTCTTTGCTTCCTTAGTTTTTACGAGCATGTCATCCATATAGACCTTTATATTCCTACCTATTTGTTTGCTGAACATTTGGTTTACCAGTCTCTAGTACGTGGCACCTGCGTTCTTTAGGCTAAATGACATGACTTTATAACAATACAGGCCCCAGCTGGTTACAAATGCAGTTTTCTCCTGGTCTTCCTTGTTCACGAGGATCTGATTATAACCTAAAAAAGGATCCATGAAGGTTAGTAGTTCATGCACAGCTGTTGAATCAATGAGCTGGTCAATTCTGGGAAGGGGAAAACTACCTTTCGGGCATGCATTATCTAAGTCTGTGAAATCTACACACATTCTCCATTTTTCGTTGGCCTTCTTTACCATTTTCTTGTCTGTCAAGTTTTAAGGAGCCTTTAAATAGTCATCTAAGTCTGTAAACGTTTTTCAGATATTATTGATAAAACTTGTGAGGTTTATTCTCTTTAGTTCTTTGAAGAACTACTCTAACTTATCGGGAATTCCCGTGACGTTCATCTCTACTTATCATACGGAGTTTCCACCACCGTTTGTGGCGTCTTCCTTATACCGAGGTTCTTGTTTGTCATAAACAACGGGTCGAGGTCTCCCATTTGAATCTGTCCATAGAACGATCTTGGGTTCCCTTTCGTTGTTGGGTCTCGTTATTCTTGATGGGGTTCACATCACAAAGTGGACCTAAGAGAGCTTCCTAGCTCTTTCCTTGAGAGAAAAAGAGAGCAAAGTGAGCTTAAATTTTTGATTTGTGTGTGTACCTGTGGAAAATGAGAGCAAGAGAGCTTATGGGGTGTCCTAGAGCTTGAGAAAGTCAAAGAAGAGATAAAGGTGCAACCAATAAGAACAAAGAAGGAAGAAAACAAAGAAGTAAAGCAAGAATGACCAAGGGAATTTCTGGTGCAGCCAAGAAGTCCAGCAAAATAACTTGGGTGATTCACGTGTATTGCTAGGAAAGAAAGGATAACTTACCTTTTCAACTTTCTTGCATTCACACTCACTTTTCTACAAAATAATATCACTTTGCATACACACACACACACACACACACACACACATATATATATATATAATATATATCCTTACCTTTATATACTTAAATAAACACCAACAATTATATATCTAATAACTTAAACCACTTAATATAATTTTGTACATACTTAGTATATATTTAAAATACCGATAGCAATTCAGTTATGTATAATCTTTACAATGCTAATCTAGGCTCACTTTTACTGATAGTACCTCTTCAGGTGCTCCACGTTCCAAGGATGTTCCAATTTTCTCCTGTCCAGGGCCTCCAAGTAGTAGGATCCTTGCCTTTTAAAGTTGATGACTCTATAGGGTCCTTCCCAATTGGGGCCCAATTTCCCATGAGCTGGGTTTTTGGTTGCCAAAGAGACCTTTCTCAGGACGAGATCTCCTATGTTAAAACGTCTTGGCTTCACCATTGCATCATATTGCCTAGCCATGAGGTTCTTGTACTTCGCTGCCCTGTGCTCTGCATCTGCCCTCACCTCGTCTATAAGATCGAGGTTCAAACGGAGTTGCTCCTCGTTATCCTTATCCTGATATGACATCACCCTATGGTTAGCCATATGCACTTCCGCAGGTATGACTGCTTCACTTCCATAGGCTAGCTTAAAAGGTGTCTCCCCTGCAGGGGTCCTCACCGTCGTCTTGTACGCCCATAGGACACCAGGTAGCTCATCTGGCCATACCTGGGAAGGGGAAAACTACCTTTCGGGCATGCATTATCTAAGTCTGTGAAATCTACACACATTCTCCATTTTTCGTTGGCCTTCTTTACCATGACGATGTAGGCAAGCCATTTGGGGTAGTAAACCTCTCGAATAAAGCCTATAGTCAGGAGCTTCTCTACACTGCTTTGTTTTGCTCCAGGGCAAAAACCCCTTGCCTTTGTTGGACGGGCTTCTTCATTAGGTCGACATCGAGAAGATGCTCTGTCACATCTCCATCAATCCCTGGCATATCTTCATGGATCCATGCAAAGACATCCAGATTTCTTTTCAAGAACTTCGCCTTTTTGTCCTTTATGGATGATTGGAGCTCCTTTCCTACCTTAGTAGTTTTGGAAGGATCTCCTTCCACCAACTCCACATTCTCCGCCTCTTCCACAGGCTTAGAGGGCTCTTCTTCCACCATCCAGGTGTGATTTTCTTTGGACACTAGTACCGTTTGGTAACATTCACTAGCTAAGAGTTAGTCTTCACAGATTTCTCTAATCCCTAGAGGGGTCAGGAATTTCACCTTCAGGAAGTATGTAGAAGTTGCAACGTTGAGGCAATTAAGAGTTGGTCGTCCTAGAATCACATTGCAAGATAAAGGACAATCGACGATTAAAAAGTCTACCTCCTTTGTTACCTGTACTGGATAGCTCCTTGCTATGATCAATAGGGAAATGATGCCCCTTAGGAATACACGACTCCCACTGAAACTGACTAGAGGAGATCCAAAAGGTCTGAGATGTTTTGGTTCCAACTTCATCTACTGGAATGCTAACGTGCACATCACATCCACCGAGCTTTCATTATCTACCAAAACCCTCTTGGTATTGTACCCCTCGATGGTTAGCATGATAACGAGGGGATCGTCATGTGGCTACCTGACTCTCGTTGCATCTCACTCAGAGAAAACAATGTCTTCATCTCCTATGTGACAATGCTTGGCTACGAGGTGCTTTATGTGGACAATGTTGACCTGCCTTTAGATTGCCTTTCTCAAGGACCTATATGACCCCCGTGTGACTGATCCTCCAGTGATTGTCCTTATTTCTCCTACAACTTGTTTAGGACAGTCTCGCTCATCTTCTTTTTGGTCATCATTAGACTTCTCTTTCGTCTTGGGGCGGGATTGATAGTCTTTCTTGACAAATTTTTGGAGTCTCTAGATTAACTCCTCTATCTGCTCCTACAAGTCACGACATTTATTAGTGTAATGACCATGATCCTTGTGAAAGCAACAGTTTTTATTTGGATCACTTCGTTTTGAAGATGAACTCAACAGTTTGGGCCACTTCAATGTAGGATCGTCCTTTATCAGCATGAGGATTTTGTCCACAGGCACTAGTAAAGAAGTAAAATTCAATTTTTTCTTCGATGGTGTTTCTAGACCACTTTTGCTGGTCTTAATGTTTGAGGATTTGTCTTTGCGATCCCTCTTCTTGCTCTACAACTCAACATTTTCTTCTTTCTTTCATCTGCCCACCAATCCCTTCGCGGTTAGGGCGTCTTCCCCATTCATATACTTCTGGACTTTGAATAGTAGATCTATCATCGAAGTCGGTGGGGTCTTCCCTAATGAGAAGATGAGGTTAGTATTGTTCAACTCTG
Organism: Quercus lobata; assembly: GCF_001633185.2. Lineage (NCBI taxonomy): Eukaryota > Viridiplantae > Streptophyta > Magnoliopsida > Fagales > Fagaceae > Quercus > Quercus lobata. The sequence goes on along the minus strand of NC_044914.1, from coordinate 31,281,812 downwards.
CTTGGAAGGTCGTCATTATTACTAGATCATTTGCCTTGTCAATTTCCAACACTGCCTTGTTGAAGCGCTTCACATATTCCTTCAAGGTTTCCCTTTCTTGCTGCTTCACAGTCAGTAGGTACAAAGTTGGCCTTTTATGGCGTTGTCTTCCAATGAAATGTCGGACGAAAGAGTTGCTCAATTGCTCAAAGTTGGCGATTAACGATGCAAGTAGTTTGCTAAACCATACCCTTGCTGCTCCCTTAAGGGTCGTTGGGAAAGATTTGCAAATCACCTCGTCTGGGGTATGCTAGAGGTTCAATATCGCCTTGAATGCCCCTATGTGATCTAGGGTTAGTATCATCATAGGCCTCTAGCTGTGGAAGATGGAATTTGGGAGGCAAGGGGCACTCCAAAACACTGGCAATGAAAGGCGAGTCCATCCTTTTGATCATGCCATCAAGGTTCATTGCCGTTTTTCCTTTCACGGCATTATTGACTTCGTCTAACTCCTTTCTCATATTTTTCATCATCTGATCATTGTCGTGAGTTGTGCAGTATGCTTAGAAGTTTCTCTGCTATTGTTTTCCAAGCTATGGGCTTTGTCGTCATTATTATTGTGGTTACGCCACAACTGAGACATGTTAGTGCCCTCTGGATGCACTCACCACTTCAAATCTTCATTTTGCTTCATCAATTCTTGCACATTGGTCGTTAGTGCTTGAATTTGTTGGGCCATCACCACCAAATCCGGCGGCACAATGGTGGTTGAATCCATCGGCTCCAAGGAACTTTATCGGTAGAGATTTAACAACTTGTTGAATGATAGCTTGTCATCCCCACAGATGGCGCTAAACTAATGAAGCAAGATTTCACCTCGTTAGTATGTTCCTCGTCAGTGCCGTTGGACGATGAGTGTTCCTGTTAGGATATATGTGATTCACTTGTTAGGAACATATGTCACTATTTTATGTAATTGGCTTATCCTTTGACAAAACACAATTTACTTGTATTTGGGTAGATTTAGGATGTGTTTAAATACTTCAAGAAACCATGTTTTAAGATCAAGTGTTAAAGCCTTCAAGTCTGTCAAAGAAAACAAGCCGAAAGTGTAGAGTTACTAAAGCTCAACAATTAGCATGTGTTGAGGTTTAAGAAGCTGTTTCAGCCCCGTGGCTCGACAGCTAGCTCGACAGATGCTCGACAGCTTCTATCTGTCGAGGTTTAAAGAAACAGAAATTCTATTCTGTTTTTCTTGGAATCCGTGAATGTGTCTTTGGGCCTTCTTTTCTCCTAACCCTAGACATATAAAAGGATTGTTTTAAGGGTCGTTAAACAGTTCACAAGTTGCACAAGCATTGAGCAAACTCTGTTCAAGCAAATTGTGACTAGAGACGAAGTTCTTGCCCTAGTTCATCTCTTTCTCTTAAAGAAGTTGATGTGTATTTGCACCGTAGGGTTTTATGACCAAGCATCTTCTTGACCTTCATCATATGGATGAACTGAAGAACTTTGCAGCCAACAACCTTCTTAGTTGGTGATTGAAGTCGCGTACTGGGATCCGTGCATTTGGTTAGTCACGTACTTGGGAGCCGTGCATCGAAAGGGGAAATTGTCACTACAGAACAAGTCCAATTGGGTATTGGGGTAAGGGTTCAACTATAGGTTGGTAAGGTACTTGGGATTCCTTTCCTTGTAACCGCTTGTTATGATAATAGTGGAGTTTCGGGAGTGGTGACCTGAAAATCACTCGGTGGGGTTTTTACCATTAGGTTTTCCCCATTCGTAAACAAATCACCGTATTATTTATTTTCCGCTGCATAATAAGTTTATTGGTGATTTTTTTGTGATACCACGCATTTGCATTTCAATTAATTGTAGGGGCCTTTTCTGTGTGATATGGTATGTTGGGCTGCCTCCTACAGTAATGGGTTGGGCTGCCTCCTGTGGTGATAGGCCCTAGTGTTTCTGAGTAAGGGAGCTGGGGCCGGTCCAATTGTAACTCAACTTGAGTCGGTTTGTGCACAAACTTATGCCTTGTCTGCTAGGAGCAAGTTTACGGCAAGCAGAACTGTTGCAGACGAATTACGGTAGGCAGAACTGCTGCAGACGAGTTACGGCAGGCGGAACTGCTGCAGACGAGTTACGGCAAGCGGAACTGCTGCAGATGAGTTATGGCAGGCAGATATAATAATAACTAAAACAGAGTATTTTGACTTATTTAAATAAACAGCTATGTATTTCCTACTTAATAAAGCATGATTACAGTCATAATGATATCGATCACAGAGAAGAACGAAGAAAATAATAGTAGTGTTGAGGTCTAAAAAGGATCATAGTGAAGGAAGCCTAAAAGAATGAGTCAAACCCAAAAGGAAAAATCAAGCTAAGCCCAAAGTAGCAAGTGCAGGAGACCCATGAAGGAATAAAAAGGCCCAGGGGATCTTGAAGCTCAGATGAAGAAGCATCCAAAAAAAAAAGAGAACCACGGCAAGGGATAAGAAGCAAGGATCCTCAGGAGCCATCAAGAGGCGCGGATCCTTTCAGGCACAAAGACAAAGGAAGACTAGGACAGTTCGAAAGAAAAAGACAGAAGAAAAAAACAAGAAACAAAAGAAAAAGAACGCAAGCGCCAGTAGAACCCAGTGACCTCTCATGGCACAGACAGAAAAAGCCTTGGGGAATCAGAACAGGGAAGCACAAAAAAGAGAATGATAACAAGCGGCTTTCAAGTTGACAGAATAGGATTCCGCCCGGATGGGAAAGAAAAGGGAAAAGTGGAAAATGCCAAAAATGGGGATGCCGAGAAGGGCATACCTCAGCACATCCCAAAGAAGATGGCCAACCAGGAACTTTCAAAAGAATCAGAGCTGAAAGAAGGAAAGAATGAGAAAAAAAGAAATGGGACTTACCGAGTGATGGGTACAGGACGTGCTCTGTTTGCAAAAAGGTAAAACAGGGGAACCAACGGTTCCCTGGGAAGACCAAAAACTCCATTATAAAAAGGAAGGGATGGGTTGTGAAGAAAGGGCAGCGAAAAAAGAGAGAAACACAAAAAAAGAAGAGATTTTCTAGAAAAACTATCAGTAAAATCTGTGGTGAAGAGAAAATACTAAGGGAAAAACAAACATTGCTTCCCGGTATCCTGTAAAAGCCACTATTGCACATACTCGGATTCAAAGAGAATCAAACTTTGCAAGTTTTGAAGGCCGAAATAGCCATTCAAGACTGTAATTTTTGAGCTTGATTGAACCTTGTATCACGTCCTAGTGAGCTTTCTGTAATTAAACAGACAATGTATTAATGAAATATGCTTCATATTTCCCAGGATCCTCTCAGCATTAATTTTTTTATCGCTTTGCTAATCCTGTTTCTTTCATTCTGAATTTACCTTGTTAATTTTTTTTGGCATTCTTCGATACGAATATCCTTGCTTGTCATTTTTATATTGTCAGGAGCATCCCCTGTATACCACTTGATTCTAAAACAGCTCATTAGCTGCGGTGAGTCAAGACCCAGTTCACCAAACCTTTTATTTAGGCCCGGGATCCTTGGGCCTGAGTGTCACAAAAAAAAGCACTCTCACAACTGGTTAATTTAAATGGGCATAAATTAAGTTTTAAGTTTAATCTGCCACAGTAAAGCCAAAGAGGGGAGAACGCCTCTTCTCAATGCAAATAACCCCCTCAGGAAAAGGATCCTGCCGTAGGGATTAATGGCTTTGAGGGAATCGGACCTAAATGGTTGTTGCCCAAAAGAAAAAGTCCTTGTTTGCGTTTTGGAAGAAGGTAAGATTTGAAGGGGGAAAGGGAGAAAACGATCTATGAATGCATGCCCTCTTTGAAATAACTCTCGTTTTTCTTAGTTTTTTTTTCTTATCTTTTTTCTTTCTTCTTGCTCTGTTTTCTCCTATTTTTTTACTCAAGAAATATATACTCTGTTTTTCGATCCTTATTACAGGGCACGACAAGAGCCTTTTTATAGTGCCTGCCGCGACCATGGTTTTACCATTTTGCCCTTTAACCACCTTTGTCTGGTCTTGGCGTACTTGCCGACCACCAGAGGTGTGTACCACCAGAGGCAGGTTTCAGTTCACCCCCTGCCGTAGCACTTCTTTCCTGCCACGATATAAATGCTTTCTCTCTCTACTCTCAAAGCATGCACCAACGGTTCCCCCTTAAACTTGCCTCTTTTGGGTGGTCTATCATCCCAGCGGGACATACCTCCCAAAAGAGGCTTGGGCAGGAGCTGTAAATAGGTCTTTTCCCCCCTCCCCACCACCAAACCACACCCCCTTTACCTCTTACCTCTAGCCCATGGCCCCACCATGTCCTATATTGGCTGGGTACAGGCTGGTGGAGCCTGGGCCTTGCGCGTGCTTCCCTTTCAAATTTGTCCAAGAGTCTACCTGCTGCTCATGCGTCTACCGTGACTTCGAGACTCTCCGTCTGCGTTTTACTAGCCTTTCATGTGGGCTTTCCTTTGGTTTTTCGCTCCATTCAGGAGCTGGTCCTTGTATGTTAATGGGCTTCACATTTCCTTGGCCCACTTTTGATTTTCCTTACTGCCTGCCATGTTGAACTGTTATTCCTACTGTAATAACTTAATCCTGCTGGACCTCCTTTTGGGCCAGCCGTTTATCTCTTTTCTCAATAGCCTATTGTAGGCACTGTTTTGCTTTTACTCATGGGCTCCTATATCCCTTTAGGCTTTTCCTTTGGACATCTGTGGTCCAATTGCTTTTCTTGGGCTTCCTCGGCCCGTTTGCTAATTCCACACTCCCATGGGCTTTTTACTAACTTCATTGGACTTCCCCGGCCCAATAACCTTATCCTTATCTTTGGAGTTCATGGGCCTGCCATAAACTCCTTACTTTCTTAGTTTACAATTGCCTTGGGCCTGCGGCGGCCCTTTCTCACTTTTCTACCTCATACTTTGCCCATGGGATGCTACTTCTTTCTTTCCTGGCTTCTTTGAGCCCGCTTGCCTTTTCAAGACCCATTTATTCATTTGTTGAGCCTGTGATCCATTATTCCTGCCGCTTGGGCCTAATGGGTTCTTTGCTATTTATCTTGTCAATTCTTTGTGGCCCTCATTATTGGGCTTTTCTGTCTGCTGGGCTTCCACAAATGGCCCTCAACATTTAGTCCCCTGAACATATGAAACGTTCCTGCGATTCATATGTGAATGAAAAGGCGTTTCTGCCCTTCTCTCATCTTTCTTCTTCTTCTCTTTTTTTTTTTTTTTTTTTTCGCAAGTCTTTTTTAAGCTGTGGACCCCTTCTTATTCATACATATATTCTCCTTCCTGCCACGAACAGGGTTGTCTCTTCGATTTTCCCAGTTTGGCAATTATTTTCAAACAGAGCCGCCGCTTCATTAATTCCATTCCCTTCTGGTGGCTGACCCGTCACCTCCTTTCATGCTGATATTAATGACCTGGATATTTAAGGAGGAATCCTCCTGCACTTTAATCACAAACTCTTTCTTTTCCCAAAACACACACTCTCCATCTCTTACTCTCCTTCTCCCTTTCAAACACCCATACCCCTCTTCTCCGACTAAGCCTCATCACCATATCGCCGGTGAAAAGTCAAAGCTCTTCCTGCCGCAAAGGAAAGGCGGTCGCTTCCGATTCTCCTGTCGTTCCCGAGGAGGTGGATCGTTCCGATTCGGAGCGGTCCACTAAGGAGGAGACGGAGCGCGACCCTGACAGCGAATGCGCTCCCTTACTCGACCCTTGGTATGAAGTTAACCCTCACTTCCCAAAAATCCCAGGTGACTATGTACCGCCGCCGCCGGGTCGTGTATTGATCACTCTTGTCTGGCGAGACCACGACGTTTCTTGGGCTCCTTTGGCATCTTCAATCCCCGATCTGTCCATTCACCAAGGGGGTTTCGCTTCCTGTACCCCTTCATTTTGAGTTTGGGTCCGGCACATCCTCGGGTTGGAAGGAATGGGTTGACAACGAGCTTTTTGACACGGGTTTCATGGGTTTGTTACAGTGAGCCGGCGTTTTAAAGGCCATAGTCTCGTCCCGTTGCTTGTCGAACTTCCGGGACCTCTATAACCTCCGTCATTTGGTCCGGCGATGGTGCACCACCACCCACACCTTCTTCTTCTCGTGCGGCGAACTCACCATGACTCTTGAAGATGTGGCTAACTAGTTGCTTTTGCCCATTCTCGGCGATACCGATCCTGCCGCCTTAGAGCTTTCTCCTGAGGAAGAGGCCATTAAGGTTGAGCTGAGGAAAAGGATGGCCGGCAACGCTAAGTTGTCTTACTGGGTGAGTTCTTCTTCTAAGTTTTCTGCTGCCACCCGCCGTGTGGCTTTTATCGCGTTTTGGTTTTGCAAGTTTGTTTTTGGGTCCCACCCCCACTATTCCATAAAACCTTTGTACTTTCATTTGGCAATCAAAATATCTGCGAGGGTGAGCCTGCCACTGGCTCCTATGTTCCTGGGGCACTTGTATGTTTAACTAGATATCCTCCGTGATGATGAGAGCCAGGCTAGGTCCTGCCACATTGTCACTTCTTCTGTTCATTGTACTATACTTCAGCAGTGGTTATTTGAGCGTTGTGCTCAATACTTGACGAAATGTAGACCCGCTCGGTTTGCCAGAGAGAAGTACCAAAGTTGTCCAAGAGTGATTACCGATTTTTGTGGCAGGTTTGAATCTGATTTCCCGCTTGCTTTTTGTTGGTCTAGTTTGAAGCCGATTGGCTATTCTGTGGTCGAGTCTTTTGATGGGAGTGTGGGCTTCTCTTGGAGAGCCTATAGAAATTTGGGCAATGATTATACTTGTGTGGATTCTGTTATGGGTTCATTTGTTGACACCGTTGGGACTACGACCCCATTGGTCTGCTTTGATGAAACTGGGATTACCTATCTTGCCCCTACCAATGCCGGATGGCTGCCCTATCTAGCCGATGAAGGCATTAGATTTGTTCACTATCCTGCCAACCGGGTGAGGAGGCAGTTTGGACTGGATCAAGACATCCCTGAGGACATTTCTTCCCTCATTGGCGCTCCTACTTCAGTCCGTCCTTTCCTGCGGCAGACTGCCTTTGACTTTTGGAAGAAACGTTTCAACGCCATTAAAGTCCCCGGTTCGCTAAGGGAGGGTGTCTGCACTTTTCCCATGCACGGCTACTGGCATGTGGTGATGGATTCATTTGTAGCTGAGTTAGCGGGGAGTCGTGGCTTCTCCCTTATTCCTCCTAAAGGGTTAGGCATGGTTGCCTCAGTTAACCCCCGCCTGCTGCTTCCCTCTAAATCTGTTGTGGCGTATGCTAGAAAATAGAGCCGGTCAGCCATTTTCGAATGGGAAGCAGAGAAGAAAGGATGGTTTTGGCATGCTGGCGACTACCCCCCTGGTTGGGAGAAAAAAGTTAAGGTAATCAATCTTTCTGTACCGAGCAAGAAAGCGCCTGCCAAACCCAAGTCTGCTGGCAAAACCAAGTCTGCCACACCACTGCCTCCTGCAGGTGCTCCGCTGGCTAGCAGGACTCGTGGTAGCAAAAGGAAAACTACTCCTCACCCTGCTTCTGCCACTAAACGGAGGGTAAGTTATTTTTCCCCTTTTCCCTTTTTCTTTTTTGACAAAATTTCTCAATCGTCTTGCAGCTAACTCGCCAATTTCTTCTGCCTCTTTCCTTTTAGTCTAAGCATAAGGAAGATTCATCAGTCACCCGCCCCATTTTACTTGATGATCCTGAGTCTGAGGTGAGTCCCTTTTCTCTACTTCTCTCTTCTTTCTTTTTCGCACGCATCTGCCACGGGTCTTTTGCTTCTTTTTTTTTTTTTTTTTAATACAAAACTTTCTTTTTAGGAGGAGCCTGAGCCTCTGTTCATATATCGCCCCACCGCCAAGGAGATTTCCGCCTCCATGGGTGTGCCTATGGAAGGCTTTTTTGATGGGGCTGAGGCAGTATTAGCGACGCCTACCCCTCCTGCTGCACATAAGACTCTTGAAAAAACCCCCACCCCTTCTGTCGAGCCGGTACCTAGAGAGGGTACTCATGTTGAAGGGGTTGGTGAGACTACGCCCTTGCCTGCTGAGAGACCCACTCCTTCAGAAGGAGCCATTCCTCCTACCGCTGTTCAAGCCAAAACTACTTCTCCCGTTCTGCCGCTAGTGATTTCGACTAGTGACTCTTTTGCAGCTATTTCCCAGGCTGCGAAGGGTATTGCTTCACTTGTTGTTACTCCTTCCTCTATACCCGACTCCGCTACCCATGGTCCTGATCCGGACTTATCTTCAGAGGGATCCGATGACATTTTTGAGGATCCTGATGATGCACCCGTGTTGAAAAAGAGAATTTCTGACTTTGATGAAGAGGGTAGTGCTTCGCCTGAGCCTGACTTCATGGGTATGTATCTTCCTTTCCCTTTTTTCTTCTTTCTGCATTTGCGTTTCATTTGCATACTTATCTCCCCACTTGCAGACACTTCTGAGGGGCCAGAAATTGCAGCAGGCGTGGGAATGACTGCTCCTGCCGTACCTGTAGCGCCTATTCCTGCTGCACCTTCAGTACCTGTTTCAGCCATACCTACTACCCCTGTTTCTTCTGTGCCTGTAGTACCCGTTTCTGCTACACCTGTAGCCCCCATTCCTGTTAATTTTGGCACTCTTTCTTTCTCTTCCTATTTCATCCCTTTTTCTTTCGCAAGTCTTTTCTTCCCGTCCTTTTTTTTTTTTTTCATTTTGCCTTGCGTTCCCCTCCTTTTTTGTTGTAGGTCCACTTCCTACTATCCCCTCTCAATTTGAGGCGGGTAGTAGTTCTGCTGCCGTCCCGGATGACGCTGCATCTTTCTTTGTCCGTTTTGACGAGCCGGAGGTTAACGACCTTGGTCCGGCAAATTTCTGGGCTTCCGGTCCTCCCTACGTGGACTTTTATGGCTTTCGAGTCCCTGAGGACTGCGTCTCACTCTTGGTGATGCTTTACAGTCGTCATAGGAATTTTATGCGGGAGTTCCGCCTTGGTCGCTCTTCTAGGGAGCATTTCTTGCAGATGCTGGGATGTCTGCTGAATGACATCGAGCATAACTTCATCGACTCTGTTTCTGCCGGGAAGATCCTACAGTGGAGGGCTGCGATACGGGAGCTCATCAGTGTGGGATTTGCTGTGGAGTTTATTCTTAAGCATCTACGTGAGATTGCCCAGGCTCTTTTCATGAGGAGAGTCCAGCCAGCTGTGGAGGCCATAGATGCTCGCATTGAGCTTTTGAAGAAGAAGGTGGCTGATTTGGAGGGTCGCCGTGAGCGTCTTCTTTCCGACGTTGGTGGACCCAGTCGCTTTGGAGATCAGAGTCTCATTACTGGACTTCATTGATGAGAGCCCCGTTTCCTTTCCTTTTCTTTGTTTCTCTGTTTTTGTCATGTTATACAGAACACTTTTATGTTTCCTGCCGTAGTTACTTGGCTTGTGTTTGCCACAGTTTGGGTTTGTAATAATGCTACACTTTGCTACTTTTTCTTTACTATTGCTATGATATGATGCTAATACTTCGTACTTTTTCATTACATACTCATGAAAGCACGTTACAATTTCTTTTGTGATATAATCACTTGGAGGAATAAAAGAAAAAGTTTAGTAAAGGAAACATAGACAAACAACTAAGGAAAGTGGGTCAACCACACAACTTTCTTTTCTAAGCAAAATAATGCTTCAGCCATTTTCCATTGATGGGTTCCTTCAAGTCCTTACCGTCCATTTGAGTTAGGCGATAATACCCACTTTGATGCGCTTCTCTTATCATTCTCTTATCACAAGGGGTCCCTCCCACTTAGGTACAAACTTGGATGGTCCTGCCAGACCTCGCCTGACGTAGTCTGCCACTTTTAACACTAATTGTCCTTCCGCAAACACCCTTTCCTTGGTCATCCTGCTGTAGGCTTCAGTCATCTTCTGCCTGTATCTCCGGTTGCGTTCCTGGGCTTCTTCCCTCTTTTCATCAAGTTCTTCCAGGTCTTCAAACCTTTCTGCCGCGAAGACTTCTCCCTCCTTTTCTTTTTTTTGCATCTGCATCACCCTTAGGGACGGTGTCATTATTTCCGCCGGACTCACTACTTCAGTTACGTAGACTAAGGAAAAGGGTGAAAAGCCTGTGGCTGACTTTGGTGCATTGCCCATCCTCCCGCTTATTCTTGGCTCATCTTGCTGATGATCTTTATGAGAACTTTGTTTGTTACCTCTGCCTACCCGTTCCCTTGAGGGTATTAGGGTGATGACCTGTGGTGTTTGACTTGGTAGAACTCTAGCATTCTCCTCACATCACTGTTGACAAACGGTGTGCCATTGTCGCTGATGATCTTGTGGGGCACCCCAAACCTCACAATTATATTTTCTTCGATGAAGTTTGCTACTGCTCCTCCTGTAGCCTTGCGGAGTGGCACTGCCTCCGCCCACTTGGTAAAATATTTTATAGCTACCAATATCCATATGTACCCACGTGATGGCGGATTAACTGACCCTACCAAATCTAGCCCCCAAGTGTGGAAGGGCCATGGGGTGACCATGCTGTGCAAGCCTTGTGGATGAGTATGAATTAAGTTGGCTTGTACCTGACAACTATGACACTTCTTTACAAATTCTGCCGCATCTTTTTTCATGGTTGGCCAGTAGTAGCCCATCTGCAGCAAGCACCTATATAGCTTTTTCTTCCCCTGATGTTCACCACATTCCCCAGAATGTACCTCTTTTATCATTTCTTTAGCCTCTTCAGGACCCAAACACCTCAAAGGGTCTCCATCATATCCTTTTTTGAAAAGGACTGTGTTATGCAAGAAGTAACGTGTTGCCAATCTTTTCAGCTTGTAACTTTCACTGTGCCTTTGTGGTAGGACGCCTTCTGCTAGGTACTGCATGAAAGGGCTTCTCCAATCCTCGCTGATGAACACAGCATAACTCTCCTCCCTGTCTGCCGTAAGCTGGCAGGTCCCACATTGGGTTTGGACTTGGTCTGCATCTTTACCCATGCTTGGCCAATAGAAGCCTGCTCTCTAGAGTCTGCGGTAAAGACTGACTTCCCCGCAGGACCCACAAGTCTTGTCGTGTATTTCCTTCAATTTTCTCTAGGCTTCCTCCTGGCCCACGCATCTGGATAAAATCCCACCTGGCATCCTGCAGTACAGCTCTTCTTTTACCAAAGCATAGTCTTTCAATATCTTCAATTCTGCTACATCGTCTCCCTTCACCAAGGTTTCTTTTATGGGGATTCGCCAATCCCCTTCGCCCTGTTCCTCCCGGAACTTTTCCTTCAACACCTCAATGATGGATTCTTCCCTCTTGCTAACTTCTATATTAGTGCTGCTCCCTTCAAAGATTATTTGCGAACCCAATGCGGCCAAAGCGTCCACAAACCGATTTTCGTTTCTCGGGGCATGTTCTATCTCAAAGGTAGAGAATTTCTCTTCCATTTTCTGGGCCATTGCTCTGTATGGAGCTAGGCTGGGCTCTTTCAAGGAAAAACTTCCATTGGCCTGGCAGACGACCAAGTTGGAGTCTCCCAGTACTTTCAAATGTTTGACTCCCATTTCGAGAGCTGTGGCAAGCCCAGTTAGATAGGCCTCGTATTCCGCCGTATTGTTTGAACAGAGGAATTCCAATTTGAACGACAGTGCCACTGCCTTATCTTCTTCATGATACAGAACTACACCCACCCCTCCGGAATGGGTAGTAGAAGACCCATCAAATTTCATTACCCACTGTTCCCTGACCTCCTCTGCCATAGCTACTTCTCCTGGAACTTCATCATCCAGCGGGAATTCTTCCTCTCCTGGAAACTACACTAATAAATCCGCTATAGCTTGACTTTTCACTGCCCTAGGTGTCCCCATTCTCAAGTCGTATTGTGATAATTGTAGCAACCACTGGGATATCCTGCCGAAGAGAATCGACTGTTGTAACAGAGCTTTAATGGCATGTGACTTAGTCATCAGCCACACTTCGTATGCTAAGAAGTAGTGACGCAACCTCTGCGAAGCGTACACAATGGCTAGGCACGCTCTCTCTACCCTTGGGTAATGAGTTTCTGCATCTTTTAAGGCGCGGCTGATATAGTATATTGGCTGCTCAGTACCATCTCTGTCTTCCTGAGCGATTAGTGTGCCAATTGCGTACGAGTTGGTGGCCAGATAGAGTAGCAGTGGCTTATTGTGAATAGGGGCCTGTACCGTGGGGAGATTCATCATTATCTGCTGTAGCCTCTTGAAGGCCGTCTGCTGCGTTTCCCCCCATTCAAAACTTTGCCCCTTCTTAAGCAACTTGGTGAAAGCAGAGGTAATTGCTGCCAACCCAGGGATGAATCTCCGGATATATGAGACTTTTCCCAAGAAGCTCTTTAGTTCTTTTACTGTGGCAGGAGGTCTCATAGTTGCTATGGCCATGGCTTTGGCTAGATCCACGTCTATGCCTCTGCTGTGAACCAGGAAACCCAAAAATTTCCCAGAGGATACTCCGAATGCGCACTTGAGGGGATTCATTCTTAGCTTAAAAGCTCTGCATCTTTCAAATACTCTTTTTAACACTCGAAAGTGTTCTTCCCTTTTTCTTGACTTAACCACTACGTCATCCACATAGTCTTCTAGCTCCTAGTGCATCATGTCGTGAAATATGGCCGCCATTTCTCGCTGGTAAGTTGCACCCGCATTTTTCAGCCCGAAGGGCATCACAGTATAATAGAAATTGCCCACGGGTGTTCTGAAGGCAGTTTTCTCCGCATCCTTTGGTGCCATCTTGATCTGATTGTACCCACTGAAACCGTCCATGAATGAGAACATGGCGTTTCCTGGCGCGGAATCTATCAGTAAATCCATGTTTGGCAATGGGAATTCGTCTCTTGGACAAGCTTTGTTGAGATTCCTGAAATCTACACAGCATCTTATCTGCCCATTCTTCTTCTTTACTGGTACTATGTTGGATAGCCAGCGGGGATGCTGGATAGGCTTGATGAATCTTGCGGCTAGCAACTTCTGTACTTCTTTGACTATTTACCCCTCTATTTCTGTGTGAAATATACTGGCAGGCTGGGCCACTGGTTTAGCCTCTGGGTCTACATTCAACGTATGTGCAACAAGCCCGGGATCGAGCCCTGGCATTTCATTATAATCCCAAGCGAAAACGTCTTTGAATTCTTTTAGCAACAGTATAAGCTCTGACTTCTCCTTTTCTGTAAGGCTTGCATTAATTGAGATGGACCTTGGTTCTTACGAGTCAGACCCCAAGTCAACCTCTTCCAATTCTTCTTCTGCCATAACCTGGATGTCCCTTTCTGTCGTAACTGTCTCATCCTTTTCTTCTTCTTTTTCCAAACTTCCTTCAGCAATGCAACACGCCAAACTCTTGTGTTGCCCTTTTTAGGTGGGACCCACTTGCATCTCACCCGTGGGCCCCACGCACCTTCATAGTTTATAGACAATCTTGCCATCAAGGCCCCAGACCCTGATGCACTAAGGTACTTTGTCTGGCTCTGCGGCAAGCGCTTCTTTCCTTTTCTTCTTTCGCTCCAGTAGCTCTCTTAAATCAGGTTCTGGGTCATCTTGAACATCTTCCCACCTAGGCACAAAGGTGCCTCGTGGCTTTGCGACCACATTTTCTCCAAATGGAGCCTATTGATCATAAAACATGGTTTCCACCAAGTGGGCTTCTGCCTGCTCGAACAGCGAAGGGTTCGCCGCTATGCGTATCATCCTGCCATTCAATCTTCCCTTCACACATTAGTGGTAGGTGGACGGGACTAGTCGGTGTTTGTGTAACCAAGGCCTTCCCAAAAGCACATGGTAAGATACTTCCGTTCTGACAATGTGGAAGCAAGCTAGAGAGGCTATAGGGCCTACTTTCAACCATAACTGAATGTGGCCTGCGGTGTACTCACCTCTCCCACCGAATCCTGTTATTTCCATCGGGCATCGTTGAATCTTTTTCTCTGAAATTCCTGCGGCTTGCAGGGTGCTCAATGGAATGAGATTTACGGAAGCACCTATATCCACCAGGGCCCTCTTAATGGGGATTTGGTTGATAGATGCTGCTAAATAGAGAGGTCTCCTATGATCTGGGTGCCCCACTTCCATATCTTCACTGCTAAATGTGATTTCTGTTGATTCCTGCAGGAGGGCCCTGTCTTCTGGCATCTCTGCTGGCAGGCATTCCACCCCTGCTCCGGAGGCGATGCTTCCCAAAGCCTCCGTGGCTATTTTTCTTTCTTTTGCTGTAAGTCCCAACTGGTTAAATAGATTTTTGAACTTGGCACTCTGCTGAAGAGTGGTAATCGCCGCGACAGGTAAGGCCAAGTTTTCTTCCTCGTCTTCTCCCGGGTCTGCACATATCACCACTGCTGCTACACCCTTTCCCTTGTGGTTTGGGAGTGGGTTTCTTTGGACTTCCTGCTGGGTCAGTTCTAATGTACCTTCTTTGATCCTGCGGTGCACCAGCCTGCGGAGCGCCCATCATTCTGCGATGGGGTGTTGTACATAGTTGTGCAAGCGGCAGAAGCGAGGATCCCTCCTTTCTTCCTCCGTAGGCTCTCTAGAAGCCTAGTTGGGTTTAAAGATCTCATCTGCTATCCATTTGTCAAGTAGTACATCCAGCTCCTTAGGAGTGCATGGTAGGGGTGGGGGTGTATCATACTCCCTCCCCTCTGTTTTCCTTCTCTAGTTTCCAGTGGACACCGCCATAGCCTGCAGTGCGTTCCTCTTGTCTGAACTGGGTTTCACAGACTGAGCTGTCTTTCTAGCCTTCTGCAATAGCTGTGCAAATTGGGAAATCTCCAGATTCTCCAGGACAGCTCTGAACTCCCGAATCATATTGGTCATGCACATTTCTACCAACGTCCTCTCCTCACAGTGATAATAGCAATCAAGTGCTATGTCCCTGAATCGTTTGATGTACTCCATTAGATCCTCTCCATTCCTTTGCTTCATCGCCTGCAGAGTTGCAAGCGTCACCGTTTCTTCCCAGTGAAAGTATTTAGTGCAAAATACGTCCACCATGTCATCCCAGGTTGGGATTGACCCTGACTTTAAACCAATGTACCAGGTGTATGCTCGGTCACATAGTAACTTTGAAAACTCTCGTAGACATAAGTCTTCGTCTGCTGCGTAAGGGCCAAGGGTGTCAATGAATTTGCTCACATGCTCTACTGAACTTCCCTTCATGCTCGTACTGGGCAAAGGCCCTTGGTTCATACCTCTCGGGGTACGGCTTGCTGAGTACTTTTAGAGGATAGGGAGGTCTCCTTGCGTAAAATCTCTCTTTTGGTGTTCTGGCTCTCTCTTGCTCCAAGAGAGCCGCTACCTCAGCCATGGTGATGAAACGCTGTCCTGCGTTCCGAGGGACACCTCCTGCTAGTGTCTCTTCTCTGTCTGCCGCATGATCCGGGTCATGTTGGCTGCCTTTTTCTTTTGTTTTGTCTGCCTTCAGTTGACGGATCTCTTCCATCATCTGTTGCTGCGAGTGCTGCAATGATTGCAATACTTCGACAAAGATGTTGACATTGTCCACGGGGACTCTTGTCTGAGGCTGAGGATCAGCCCCCATTCTGTTGGCACCTTCCGTTTGGTTAAGTTGCTCTTCGTAAGGCGTTGTCGACCTGGATTCTGCTTGTGAGGGTACGACACTCATATTCTGTGTCGTCTTGGACTTGGGTGGCATTGTTTGTGAGGGGCTCTGTTTTCTTTTCCTTTGTCCCTGTCTGCTTCCCAACTCCCCAGTGAAGTTGCCAATTTAATGTAGGGGCCTTTTCTATGTGATATGGTATGTTGGGCTGCCTTCTGCGGTAATGGGCTGGGCTGCCTCCTGCTATGATGGGCCCTACTGTTTCTGAGTAAGGGAGTTGGAGCCGGTCCAATTGTAACTCAACTTGGGCTGGTTTGTGCACAAACTTATGCCTTGTCTGCCAGGAGCAAGTTTACGGCAAGCAGAACTGTTGCAGACGAATTACGGCAGGTGGAACTGCTGCAGACGAGTTACGGCATGCGAAACTGCTGCAGACAAGTTACGGCAGGCGGAACTGCTGCAGACGAGTTACGGCATGCGAAACTGCTGCAGACAAGTTACGGCAGGCGGAACTGCTGTAGACGAGTTATGGCAGACAGATATAATAATAACTAAAACAGAGTATTTTGACTTATTTAAATAAACAGCTATGTATTTCCTACTTAATAAAGCATGATTACAGTCATAATGATATCGATCACAGAGAAGAACGAAGAAAATAATACTGGTTAATTTAAATGGGCATAAATTAAGTTTTAAGCTTAGTCTGCCGCAGCAAAGCCAAAGAGGGGAGAACGCCTCTTCTCAATGCAAATAACCTCCTCAGGAAAAGGATCCTGCCATGGGGATTAATGGCTTTGAGGAAGTCAGACCTAAATGGTTGTTGCCCAAAAGAAAAAGTCCTTGTTTGTGTTTTGGAAGAAGGTAAGATTTGAAGGGGGAGAGGGAGAAAACGATCTATGGGTGCATGCCCTCTTTGAAATAACTCTCGTTTTTCTTAGTTTTTTTTTTTTTTCTTATCTTTTTTCTTTCTTCTTGCTCTGTTTTCTCCTTTTTTTTACTCAAGAAAATATACTCTGTTTTTCGATCCTTATTATAGGGCACGGCAAGAGCCTTTTTATAGTGCCTGCCGCGACCATGGTTTTACCATTTTGCCCTTTAACCACCTCTGTCTAGTCTGGGCGTACTTGCCAACCACCAGAGGTGTGTGCCACTCACCCTTGTCAGACAGAGGTAGGTTTCAATTCACCCCCTACCGTAGCACTTCTTTCCTGTCACGGTATAAATGTTTTCTCTCTCTACTCTCAGAGCATGTACCAACGGTTCCCCCTCAAACTTGCCTCTTTTGGGTGGTCTATCATCCCTGTAGGACGTACCTCCCAAAAGAGGCTTGGGCAGGAGCCGTAAATAGGTCTTTTCCCCCCTCCCCACCACCAAACCACACCCCCTTTACCTCTTACCTCTGGCCTATGGCCCCACCATGTCCTATATTGGCTGGGTACAGGCTGGTGGTGTCTGGGCCTTGCGCGTGCTTCCCTTTCAAATTTGTCCAAGAGTCTGCCTGCAGCTCATGCGTCTGCCGTGACCTGGAGACTCTCCGTCTGTGTTTTCCAGGCCTTTCATGTGGGCTTTCCTTTGGTTTTTTGCTCCATTCAGGAGCTGGGCCTTGTATGATAATGGGCTTCACATTTCCTTGGCCCACTTTTGATTTTCCTTACTGTCTGCCATGTTAAACTGTTATTCCTACCGTAATAACTCAATCCTGCTGGACCTCCTTTTGGGCCAGCCGTTTATCTCTTTTCTCAGTGGCCTATTGTGGGCACTGTTTTGCTTTTACTCATGGGCTCCTATGTCCCTTTGGGCTTTTCTTTTGGACATCCGTGGTCCGATTGCTTTTCTTGGGCTTCCTCGGCCTATTTGCTAATTCCACACTCCCATGGGCTTTTTACTAACTTCATTGGACTTCCCCGGCCCAATAATCTTATCCTTATCTTTGGAGTTCATGGGTCTGCCATAAACTCCTTACTTTCTTAGTTTACAATTGTCTTGGGCCTGCGGAGGCCCTTTCTCACTTTTCTACCTCATACTCTGCCCATGGGATGCTACTTCTTTCTTTCCTGGCTTCTTTGAGCCCGCTTGCCTTTTCAAGACCCATTTATTCATTTGTTGGGCCTGTGATCCATTATTCCTGCCGGTTGGGCCTAATGGGTTCTTTGCTATTTATCTTGTCGATTCTTTGTGGCCCTCATTATTGGGCTTTTCTGTCTGCTGGGCTTCCACAAATGGCCCTCGACATTAACTTAATTAATTCACTTGGTTAAATTAATTAGTTAATTTATCACAAGGGATCAATTTGTTTTTGGCCTATCAATTCCTATTTAAGAGAAAACACTAAGTAAATGATGACACCAGTTTGGGGCCTGCCAAGGACCCTTTGATGCTTAAGTTAGCTTAAACTCTTTTAGAAATGAACAATCTGTAGAGTAATTTGTGTGTAATGTAGACATGATCCACTTACTTGTCTCTTCTAGCTTTATATAGCCCACTTGTGATTAAATGCTCAACCTGTTGGCTTTACCATATGTTGTGCCTGAACTAGAGGATTTAATGGCTTAGTAATGACCATTTAATCCTAGCTATTTAAGGTTTGTAACGGCCATCAAACGGATAGAAGAGGACGGCGGGAACGGCTCCATATCCGTTCTTCATTCACCATTAAATGCTGAGTTTATATCCATTCTCAAAAAAAAAAAAAAAAATGCTGAGTTTATATCTAAGATTATTGTGCTTACGTTCGTCCATATACAACGGAGTCACTTGCTTGGACGATCATTATATGGACGACCATTTATCACTACTCGTCAGAACTTATTGATAATAGACTTCTCATATTTGTTTTACAGGGGAGAATTAAAGGTTCCAAAAAAAAAACCCATAGTTTATCCTAAATCAGGTACTTAACTTTCAACTTAAGGAGAGATGGCTATTGAAAAAAATGAGCTTCCCTCCTTATAAATAAGGTGCATGTATTATGATATTCTCTGCTCTTTTTATTATTGGTGGTGACCAATCATTTAATTAGTTGGTCGCCGAACTAAATGGGAATTGTGATCGAAAAGTCTGCTAGCCACTGCTATTGAAACCGTTGCATGATTGACCCCATAACCCATTCTTTTATTTATTTTGTGCTACTGCTAACAGACGTTATTTATTATTATTGTTAATTGGAAACTTCACAAATTGTACACATCTGCACGGCACGCAAGCCCGGTGTATCTGCTAGCTGTTTGGCTTTGTTTATTATGCAGACTTCCATTTCAGATTATATGGCTATAAATTAGTCTTTAAAACCAAGGTAAAAAGAAAAATGAAAACAAGAATAAAATATTAGCAATAATGTATCTTTTTCTTTTTCTTCTTCTCTCTTAAAGGGGAAGAGGTTCATAGAAAAAATGGTTTATTTTAAGTTTTTAACATAAGAACTTTTTTTTATTTTTTTTATTTTACATACTTACTTTTCAAAACACTCCACATTAAATTAACTATTGTACATTACATTTTATTAAAATATTAATTATTTTTATTTTTTTAATTGTTTTTCTTTCTTCACATTCAACAATCATCATATCCATTCTCTCTTTTCTTTTCTTTTTCTTTTTTTGATATATGTAAAGAAATAATTAAAACTAAATGCATAATGAATAATGTAAGTATAAATTTACATAGTTACTATAGGCTGTAACAAACTTGTATATTTACATAATTATACACTCTAGGGGTGTGCATGGGTCAGGTTGGGTAGGGTTGAGGGGATTTGTTGACCCAACCCACCATGGTGGGTCAAAAAAAATTCAACCCAACCCAACCCAACCCATCACATAATTCCAACCCAACCCAACCCGACAATTTTTTTTTATTACTATTATTATTAAATTGAGCAAAAAAAATTATATCACACTTGCCACTTGAATTGATAAACAAAATATACATTAATATATAAACTAATATTCCAACTTAGTTGTAAACAAAATATGTTTAAGTATCCAACTAAGTTGATAAACAAAATATAAATGAACTAGTATCCTAATTCACTTATAAACAAAATATTCATGAGTTCCTAACTCAGTTATAAACAAAATATATCTAAAATTTTTAAAATTTTTTTTTTATTAATTATATAATATATTTAAATATATATTAAAAGAACTAATAAGATTTTATATTATATATGATAGTAGGAACCGAGGAAGTGCTCTACAGCTGGTTTTTTTTTTAAATATTTATTAAATATATAATATATTTCAAACATATATTAAAATATGGGTGGGTAGGGTCAGGTTTGGCGGGTTTGTAATTTTATGACCCAAACCTAACCCGACCCGCTATAAAAAAAATAAAAAAATAAAAAAAATAAAAATTGTAACCCAACCCAACCCACCAAGCCCTAAAAACCGACCCAACCAGGCAAGTTGGATTGGGTCAAGTTGGGTTTGGCGAGTTGGCGGGTTTTTTGCACACCCCTAATACACTCAATAATGTAGGTAATTTTTTAGACAAAAATGTGTAAATTTTACACATTTTTTATTTATTTGTATTATACTTTGTACATTCACTTATGTGAGTGATCTAATACATCCCACTTATTATAAAGTTTTCTATTTCTATTGCACATTTTTTTTAGGAACATTTCTGATGAACCAATAAATTCTCATCGTCCAAAGAAGCTTATGGATGACCAGGGAGCCATTAAGTCATATTTAATGCACAAAACCATTATGAATGGACAGATAAACAAACATGACAGTTGGATGAGCATTCAAAACGCTCTTATTAAAGCACCAGAGGTGTTACCCCAGCCATTAAGGCCCCCACTGAAGGGCACTAATGGCTAGAAAGGCAAGGAGCTATATAAATCACCCCATAACCTAAACCAAGGTACACACACAGATATCATAATACCCTTAACTCTCATTATTGTCTCTCTCAAGTGCCTGACTTTATCATTCGAGGCTCATTGGCTAGCACCAGGCTGGTGACCTTTTCGAGGGAACCACCATTTCTAACCTTGTGCAGGGATACAAATTCTGTTGGTCATATTCCATTTGGACGAACCCATCTACTGACGAATTTGGTTTCATCAGTTTGGCACTGTCTATGGAGACGCATTTCAAACTTTAGTTTGAAAACGTAGCTCTACCATTCTTTGTGTACCAGATGGAATCTAACATACCACAAGATTCAGCAGCATTGGCCTTGCAAATCCAAACACTCATGGCCAATATAGAAGAACTCACCAAGTAGAATTAAGAGATGAGGTAGCAATTGCAACAAGAGGAAAATCATTCACCAAGGAGGATCGAAAACAACAGGTACGAAGACGAGGTTCAAGGCCCGAAGAACAGCCACAGGAAAGATGGTTCAAGGAGGACAAAACAATTTGACAGAGCAAGTGATGACCTCCTTAGAAGTATGAGAAAAGAGATCGACGAACTAAAAAATGAAATGAAGGAAAAAACGACTAAAAATTTAGATGGAATGGTGAAAAGGACTGATTCTCCTTTCACTACGAAAGTCCTAGAGTGCCCTTTACCACCGAAGTTCTTCCTTCCTCAACTTGAGGCGTATGATGGTTTGAAAGACCCGTTGGATCACATAACCACCTTCAAGAAGACCTTGAGCTTGCAACAAACCCCGGACAAGATTGTGTGCCGGTCTTTCCTAACGATCCTTAAGGGGGCAGCACGAGTACGGTTCAACGCCCAATCGTCCATAGACAATTTTGAACAGCTGGGTAATTTGTTTGTACGTCACTATGTCGATGGACAACAACAAAAAAGACCAGCAAACCACCTGCTCATGATCAGGCAAGAAAAAGGGGAAACGCTAAGATCATATGTGAAACAATTCAATAAGGAAGTGATAGAAGTGGACAAACCTAGGGACAAAGTGCAACTGCCTACTTTCAAAGTCAATTTGAAGTCCAAAGAGTTTGTGGTCATGCTCGCAAAAAGCCCTCTAGAGTCAATGATAGAGTTGTTGTTAAAAGTTCAAAAGTACATGAACGCAGAAGATCCAATAGCCGTGATCAGAATGGGAGACATGTGGAAAGCCAAGAGAAACATTCAAGAATACTCAAAAGGAAAAAAAAGGGGAAGAAAAGACTATTAATCCAGCCATGATAATCTCAAGCTAGGAAATGATTAGACTAGAAGGATGGTAAATTTCACACCCCTAGTAATGCCAATGGAAAATCTTGATGCAGATTAAGGACGACCACTCACTTAAGTGGCCGAAACTGTTGAACTGTTCACCCAACTCTCGCAATAAGAAGAAGTATTGTCATTTCCAACGAGACTACGGACACTACACGGACGAGTGTAGAGACTTAAAAGAGCAGATAGAAGAACTGATTCAGAAAGGGAAATTACGAAAGTTTATGAAGAAAGATACATCTAGACGGTACAAGCATGACCAGTGGGCAAGATCAGACGACAAGCCTAGAGATGAAGAGAGGCAACTGGATCATCTAAAGAGTACCACAGGAGAAATAAGGATGATCAATAGAGGTCCAACAACAAGGGGATCTTTCAAATCTCTCAAGAAATCACAGCAAAGACAGATCAACAGCGTCCACACAACACCATCGTTGAAACAAAGGAAAAGAGAAACCATGGATATAGGTCTTCTCTGAAGAAGATGCTAGAGGAGTTAAACAACCACATGACGACTCATTGGTTATCATGCTTATGATAGAAAGATTCAACACTAGACGAGTCCTGGTGGACAACAGGAGCTCCACTGACATCATTTACCTTTCAGCTTTCCAATAGATAAAGGTAAACTCAAATAAATTTTGTCTATTCAAATCTGCCTTCGTCAATTTCAGTAAAGATAGAGTATACCCGAAGGGAATAGTAGCTCTAACGGTGACGGCTGGCTCATACCCTCTCAAGGTAACCAAACAACTTAATTTTCTAGTTGTTGACTACCCCTCATCCTATAATGTGATCATAGGACGACCTACACTCAACCGTTGGAAAGCTGCAACGTCGACATATTGCCTGAAGGTCAGAACATGGAGTAGGAGAGATAAAAGATGGCCAAGTGTTGGCTCGCGAAAGCTATTAAGCAGTATTGGCCTCGAAGGAAAACCACACTTGGATGATCGAGGAGAAAAATTCAAAAGCCGTAGAAGCACTAGAAATAGTTGAATTCGTAGAAAGAGAGCCAATGAAGATAATGAAAGTAGGGATGAGCCTTGATCCATTGACGAAGGAAGAAATAGCCAAGTTCCTAAAGAAGAATTTGGATGTCTTTACCTAGAGCCATGAAGACATAATCGGTATATCTAGAGATATTATCCAACATCGCCTGAATGTAAATCATGAAAAAAAAACCAGTCCAACAGAGGAGAAGGGTTTTCGCTCTTGAACAGAATAGGGCCATAATGGACGAAGTAGACAAGTTGCTAGTAGCCAATTTCATTCGGAAAATCTATTACCCAGACTGGTTGGCCAATGTCATCATAGTGAAAAAGGAAAAAGAAAAATAGTAAAAGATGTGTGAATATTCACGGACTTGAACAACGCCTACCAGAGGGACAGCTTCCCACTGCTGAGAATTGACCAGCTCATCGACTCAATGGAAGGACATAAGCTCCTGACGTTCATGGGCCTTCTCATGTTACAACAAATCTAGATGTCAAAGGAGGATTAGGAGAAGACAGCATTCATCACCAGTCAAGGACTTTATTGCTACGAAGTCATGCCATTTGGACTGAAAAACGCATGAGCTATTTACCAGAGGTTGGTGAACTAGATGTTCAGCAAGTAGATTGGAAGGAACATGGAGGTTTATGTCGACAATATGCTTGTCAAGAGTAAAGAATAAGGAAGCCATCTAGACAACCTTAAGGAAACTTTGCCATCTGGACGACCTTAAGGAAACTTTTGAAACACTGAGACAATACAAGATGGAGTTAAATCTGACGAAGTGTGCATTTAGAGTTTCCTCCAAGAAATTCCTTAGCTTCATGGTGTCACAATGAGGAATAGAAGCCAACCCAGAAAAGGTGAAAGCCATACTGGAGATGTCATCACCTAGAACCATCGAGGAGGCATAGAAATTGACGGGAAGAGTCGTGGTACTCAACAAGTTCGTCTCTAAGGCAACATACAAATTTCTACCCTTCTTCAAGACTCTTAAGTAGGCTTTCACATGGACAGACGACTATGAAGCAACATTTCAGGAGATGAAATGCTATTTGAGTAACCCACCACTTCTAAGTCCATCCAAAGAAGGCGAGGATCTATTCTTGTATCTAGTAGTATCAACCACAACCATAAGCGCAACATTGATTCGAGAAGAGTCTATAGTTCAAAACCTAGTATACTACATTAGCCAAGCTTTTTAGGGGGTAGAAGCAAAGTACCCACGCATGGAGAAGATCACCTTTGCCCTGATCATTGCTTCTCAAAAGTTGAGTCATTACTTTCAAGCAAATCATATTTTAGTAATGACGGATCAACCAATCAAAAAGGCAATGAACAAACCAGAAGCATAGGGTGAATGATGCAATGAGCAATTGAACTAAGCCAATTGGACATTGAGTACAAACCTCGAACAGTGATAAAAGCCCAGGTATTAGATGATTTTATTATTGAATTCACTTTATCAGAGGATGAGAACGTGTGGGATACATCAACCCTATGGATGATTCACACGGATGGATTGTCAGTACAGAAGATGGGCAAAGTTGGAGTCGTCATTACTTCCCCAGAGGGAGACATCCTGAAATACGAGGTACAGCTCAAATTCCTTACTACCAACAACAAAGTGAAGTACGAGGCAATACTGATGGGGCTCAAGGTGGCAAGATCTTTGGGAGTTAGAAATGTACTCTTGAAAAGTGATTCAAAGTTGGTAATAGGGCAATTCAATGGTGAATATGAAGCAAAAGAAAGTAGGATGCAGAGGCACCTGAAGTTGACGAACCAAATAATTGGGGACTTGAAGCAGGCAAATTTCATGCAAGTCCTATGAAGTCAGAATTCAGAAGCAGACCAAATGGCTATATACGCATCATCAGAAGATGGAACAAGCTTGCCAGATCTGAACCTAGAAATACAGAAGTTTCCTAGAATTGAAGAATTACACACATTTTCAATACAAGGAAACATCAGTTGGACGACCTCAATCCTATCATACTTTAAGGACGAACAATTGCCATCAAGTTTAGATGAGGCAAGAAAGATTAAGAAGCGAGTCACTAGGTTCACAATCCTAAACGACGTACTCTACAAAAGAGGCTTCTCACTACCTTACTTAAGATGTGTTGAACAGGAAGCTAAGTATATCCTAGATGAAGTTCATAAAGGTATATGCAAAGATCACTTAGGAGCAAGGTCTCTAGTGGGAAAGATCATTTGGGCTGGTTATTTTTGGCCTATGATGTAGAACGAAGCAAAGGAGCTCGTTAGAAGACATGACAAAAGACAAAGATATGCAAACGTCCAACTAGTGCCGGGGGAGAAGATGACGACCATGACATCACCATAGCCATTTGCATAGAGGGGAATCGACATAGTGGCCCTATGGTAAAAAGCTAGTAAAATTCCTTCTTGTAGCAATTGACTATTTCATGAAGTGGGTAGAAGTAGAAGCCCTAACAACGATTACGGAAGCCAAAATACAGAATTTTGTATGGAAGAACATTGTTTGTAGGTTCGGCATACCTAGGACAATCATATTAGATAATGGTCGCCAATTTGACAGTCAGGGATTCAGGTTGTTCTACTCGAACCTTGGCATCAAGAACCATTTCTCTTCACCAAGACACCCTCAGGCCAATGGACAGACGGAAGTAACTAATCAAACACTGCTGAAGATCATCAAAGTTTGACTAGAGGGGGCAAATGGTGCATAGCCTAATGAACTACGAAATGTCCTATGGGCCTACTGAACCATGGCCAAAAACCTAACAAGGGAAATGCCGTTCAAACGCCATTCAAAGTAGGGGTCACCAGCATGAGAAGAGAGGTTTTCAACGAAGAAGGCAATGACGATCAATTAAATATGAACTTGGATTGCCGAGACGAAGTGAGAATTGAAGCATCCCAAAGAATAGCAAAGTACCAATAAAAGATGGCTAGCTACTACAACCATAAAGTGAAGCTTAGAAGATTCAATATAGGAGACCTCATCCTACGGAATGTCACACCGATGACCAAATACCCAACCCAAGGAACTAGGGCCAACTTGGGAAGACCCCTACAAGATCATCCACTACTTAAGACAAGGAAGCTACCATCTAGAATCCATGGATGGGAATAAATTACGTCGTCTATGGAATATTGAACACCTTAAAAGGTACTATCAATAGGTATCAAGTTTTGTAATTGTTGACATTTTTCACTTATGCTTTAAAGCAATTCAATAAAAAAAGTATTTATATACAACCTTTACAAGTATGCTGAATCAACCAATGAGTGATAAAAATCCTTATCAAAAAGGAGACAAATCACATGACAAGGCCAGTGATAAAAATCCTTAAAGGATACAAATCACATGATGAGGCTAGTGATAAAAATCCTTAAAGGACACAAATCACATAATGAGACTAGTGATAGATATCCTTAAAGGATTCAAATCATGTGACGAAGCCAGTGATAAAATCCTTACCGAAAAAGATATAAATCACATAAACGAACTAAAATGAAATTCTCTTAAGGGGAATACAAATCATATGACGAATCAAAACGATACAAATTCTCTTAAGGGGAATACAAATCGTATGAAGAACTAAAGTGATACAAGTTCTCTTAAGGAGAAAAAAAAAACCACAAATGGTGTGAATTCCACTAAGGAAAAATACTTATCACATAGGACGACCCAGAATGACACAAATTCTCTTAAGAAGAGTACAAGTCATTTAACGATCCAAAAGTAAATGCAAAATCCAATATGCATAGCATCCATGCAATACAGAAAGGCAAAAGGCAAACATTCATAAAGATAAGCATTCAACGGTCAAAGAAGTAGAGGACGAAGAAGAAATTAACTTCAACATAGAGAGAAAATATTGTTCAAAATAAGCCCAAAAGTTATGTAGGGTAGATTAAAAAAAATAAATAAAAAAAAGGACTTAAGCAATAATATCATGCAGTAGCGGCATCGTTTCCAACCACAGGTTCAAGGGCTTCGTCCTCAGCTTTAGGTGTGTTGCCTTTGGCAGTTGCAGCAACAGCCTCAGCGGCTTCTTCAGCTTCCATCTCCTTGTCCACTACCTCAAAATCCAGGCTTTCCAAATCTACCCCTGGATTATGCTTCGTCAAGTCCCTCCTCAAAAGTTCAAATCATTTGAAATGCCAATTGAACAGGACGGTGTTATACTCATTAGTAAGCTGGAAAGCTTACATGGCCTTAGATCCTACAGAGGTTGTCTTTTGGTTGGCGGATTGGAGTTGCTCGTCCTTTTGCACGGTCAACAGCTTCTCCACCCATAGTTCTTCGATAAAAGCCTTAACTTGCTCTTTCACCTTGTTCCCATCATCCATGGCTGTTATTGAGCTCCTTTCTTAGCTTAGAACCTTCAGCTTCAAGTGCCTCCACCTTTTAGTTGGCCATGACCACACTCTCTTCATTGGTATGGTACTTGGTGGTAATATGGATCGTCTCTTCCAGCACCTACCATATATGAAAGTAAGTAAAAAAAGAAAAATCACTCCAAGGAAAGCAAAAATTCAGTGCAGATGAAGGATACTTGGATGAGCTTATGAATATGATGATTCACAATTTCGTGAGAAGGAACCTGAGAAAGCTCCTTAAGGTCGTCAGAAGTGACAACGTTGTGAGCCCTCCCCAATGTTATGACAGCATCTTCCTAAACACTAGCTCCAACCTTGTCTTTTCCTTTATTACCACTCTAGCGATCTTATGACAAGGAGTGATCTCTTCAAGAGAGACTATTGGAGATGCAACTCTTGGCTCTTGAAGGACAAGGGTAGACGAAGTCTTCTCGACGACCTTTTTCTCAGCCACTCTTGGCCTTTTCTAGCCAATGTTGGACAGATGCTCGTTCTTCTTGGCCTTTATCTTAGCATACATCTTCTGGCTGAATTTGGTTGCCATTTCTGTAACAACAACAGAAATTGCAATTAAAGCACAAGTAGGCCATATATGAGTGTGAAAGATTTTGAGGCAAACACTTACTTTGCTCCTCTCTCAACAAAGACCTTAACACATAAGGAGAAGGTTCAGGTCCTAGGAAATGACAAACAATGTACGGGGTCAACAATATTGTCAAAATCGTCAATGGTCTTCACATAATCAAAAGTCACTTCGACCCATACTTTGTATCTACTCTTCAACTTTGGATGAACAATAACTAAAAAGCAAACTAACAAGACAAAGATCAGAATCATATTAAACAGTAACAAGAAAAAGTTAAGAGTTTTTTTCGCAGAAACAATGCACCAAGTTTTGGGATCTCCCACCTACGTAGCAATCTGGGGATATCACCCCAAAAGTTATTAGACAAAGTCTCCCAACCACTACTAGAGACAAAGAAAAACCTAGATTTCCAATGTTGAAAGGATGAAGGGAAATCAACTATGAGCCTAGCTTTCCTATCCTAAGGCATAAGCTCATAATATCCAAACTGCTTAGATCCCTTAAAACGATACAAGTATAAAAACTCGTCCATCTTAATCATATCTCCGTTGTTTATGATTAACCAAATTGCCATGCAACTAATAATGGTCCACCATGAATTCGGCATCAGTTGCCCTGGAGCAATATTAAGACAGTGGAAGAGCTCCATTATGAAAGGATGGATAGGAAACCTAAGGCCACTCAAAAAAGTAGCTTTGTAAAAGCAAACCTTGCCATGAGCAAAGGTGCAAGCTTTTTTGTCCTCATGAGGAAGACAAATCTTAGTTTCATTTGGAAATTGAAACCTATCCTTAAACCTAAAGAGCATTTCTTCGTCCAAACCACATGGTTCTTTAAGCACATGGAAGGACATAAGCTTAGTAGAAGATGAGGGTTTGGAGAAAGAGGGTTTTAAGGACAAAGGTTTCAAAGCAACAGTATCAATCTCCATTTCCACAGGTTTATCACTAGATGATAAAACTGTCTCCAGCTCACTCGACCTAACAACAGACCTTTCTCCCTCTTCCATAGACATTTCACACAATAGACGGTACCAATTTAAAGATCGGTGCAATAGTGGGTACAAATCGATCAAGACTGGTCTAAATGCACTATCCCTAGAAACAAAAAGATCAATGTGGGGGCGTTGACCACTTGAAGTTTCAAGAAAAGCTCCTAGGCGAGCAAAAAAGAAAGAGACCAAAGGAAAAAGGCTCCTAACTTCAGAGAAGTCTACCATTAACACATTGAAAAGGAAGCAAAGTGAAGAAAAAGAAGATCGTACCTGGAAAAATAGGGTCTAAAAAGCTCTAGCTTGGAGAAGAAGAGAGTTGCAAAAAGACAGTAGCAAAAAAATAGTATGAGGAAAAAGAAGAAGAAAGAGAAAAGGGGAGTTATAAAAGCCACCAAAAAACTGAGGCATGGGAAAACCAAAGGCCTCATCAACAAAAGCACCCATACCTAGCCTATCAACGCACGACACGTGGCCACGCCACATACAATGCCATCATGTCAAATTAAATACAAAATGAATGGGATCTCAAAAGCCACAACTAGCACAAAATGACTCTTCATATTCCTAAGCTTGTCAACATGAGTACTGACGATCACGAAATAGGGGGCAAATGATGAACCAATAAATTCCCATTGTCCAGAGAAGCTTATGGACGACCAAGAAGCCATTAAGTCATATTTAATGCACAAACCATTAGGAATGGACAGATAAACAAACACAACCGTTGGATGAATGCAGCACCTCATTTTGTACTCCGTTAATAAATTTTAGTCCCCAGTCCCAATGATGAGCTTGACATGTCTACATAAGGTAATTGAAGTTATTTTGATAGTTTGTAAGTAATCACAAAGACCTTTGCTCACTATTTTGGCCATTACTTTTGATCCACAAAGAATGTTTGAGTGAGATTTATTTCATTGGAAAGTAGAGATCCTGGGCTTTACTTTGAACATAAATTTTTCCTAATTTGGATTTATATTGAATGTGTTATGGCTGTTTGAAGTTAGGCTATCAGAGTTGTCAAAATTAGGGTTTCTAGGGATGCATGCGTGTGCGAAGAGCATGCATGCGTACATAGCCCCAAACCTACATACACAAGCTGCTTTCCAAAGACCCAAAACTTCATGTTTTAGGGCCTAAAGCCTTCCTCTTTGATGGGGCCCAGTTCCTAGACCCTTTGGAACATCTAAAACCCTAAAAATAAGCCTGAAAACCCTAGTTTAAACCTATAAATACATCGTCATGCCTCCAAACTCAAACTCTAGCTAGAGAGAATGATTTTTTAGGCTCCATCTTCTCTAAAACCATATTTTCTCTTTTGAGAATCCTAAGGCAGCCCTTTCGCACGTTTTTGACAAAATCAAAACCTCTCTTTAGTTAGTTCTAGGGCAGCAAACTATTTTCTAATCTCTTTCAAAACCGTTTTCAAACAATTGTTTCAAGAATATCTTTTTATTTTGAGTTGTTATTATTACTGAACTATAGATATATTTGATTCCTTTGATTATTATTCAATCTTGTTATGTAGGCACTGAGGGGCCGGTTAAATATCAATCAAGTTGTATTTTCCATAAGTAAGGTGAGTCTCTCTTCATGGCTCTTCCTTAATTTGGTTTTTTACAACTTGTGTTCTTGTTGTTTTTATTTGATATCTTTGTTATACATGATTAGAAATATGTTTTGCTTTGTTGAATTTTGTTTTGTTGTGTCTCATCAAATTTTTATTGGAGAGTTGAATGATTTGATATGTTGATGAATATGTTTTGATGTGTTAAGTGTTGCTCTTATTTGTTGTTAAATCCAATGCATGTTTAGAAATAGATTTTGTTTTGTTTATCCTTGATATCTTTGTTGTTAGTTTAGGTTGTTTAGTTTTATAATAGAAGCATGTTAGGTTTGGCTTGATTGTTGTTTTGTTGCTTGCTTTAAAGTTGTGTTTCTGGGCATGTATGCGTGCATATACTTATGTATGCGTACACATACTAGAGGCATACATACGAATACTTGTGCCCAAAAATGCAAGTTTAGGGTTCTTGCAATTTCGATTGTTTTGCTTAGTTTTAATCCTCTGTTTAAGTCTTGTTGATTATAGTTTTCACATGTTTAGGTCTAGGGTTAGTAGAATAACATGTTTCACATGCTTGGATTGATAAATTGATAATTAGAATTTATATCTTGAATAAATCACATGAACATGCATATGAACACGAATATACATTGATGCATAAGTGTTGTGGTGCTATGAGGTAAGTAAAGTAAGTCATGCATATTTACATGAACATGCATTTGATTGGGATGATGAGCATGATATGGTATATGAACATGATGAATATGCTGGATTAATGCCATGATGCTATGCTTGGATGTTTGGGATATGCTTGATGTTAATGCTTTGTTGATGCTACAATATTGTGATATGCTTGCTGCCTTGGATGAGATGAGATAGATGTATGCTTGGGTTGTGATATGCCATGATAGATGAGCGATTAGGTTTTGGGATGATTGATGCTATGTTGATTGTTAGATGTATTCTAGCGCGTGTGTGAGTATAGAATGCAATGTTGAATGTGCCTTTAATGAGATTAAGATGTAAGACATAATGAGTGGAAGCCAACCCTAGGGTGGGGCGTTTTAGGTGCGTAACACCTTCCCAAAACCGTACCTAAACTCCAAACCATACTCTGGTAGTAAGATCAAAGGTCCTTCCCCGAAAGGACACTATATTCATGGTTCCTAGGCCATTGTAAAACTAAGTGGTGACTCCCCGTTGTGTCCACAATGAGCATTCAAAACACTCTCATTAAAGCACCAGAGGCATTACCCCAGCCATTAAGGCCCCCATTGAAGGCCTCCAACAGCTAGAAAGGCAAGAAACTATATAAATCGCCCTAGAACCAAAACCAAGGTACATACAAATATCATAATACACTTAACTCTTATTATTGTCTCTCTTAAGCACCTGACTTTATCGTCGGAGACTCATTGGCTGACACCACGCTGGTAACCTTTTCGAGGGGAACACCATTTTTAATCTTGTGCAAGGATACAGATTCTCTTGGTCATATACCGTTTAGATGAACTCATCTACTGACAAATTTGGCTTCATCAATTTCTTTTTTTCTTTTTTTCTTTTTGGTGAAATCATCAATTTCTATTGTACTTTGTACATTCACTTATATGAGTGATCTAATACATCCCACGTAATATAAAGTTTGTACTTTGTACAACGTAGGTACGTCACCCCTGGTTGCTGATAAGTTTCCAACATGTCTAATCTCCACTCATTAAGAACAAGCACAGAAACCCACAATGTCTTGGTAATAATTTTAGTATAAGAGTCAACCTTCAAGATAATGTGCATGTATCCTTTTATCTCTTGCAAGCATGTTTAATGGATATGGTAGTAGATTTACTTTAAAGTCTCAAACTATTGGGTTGAAAAATTTGCAATCGGGTATCACTAGGCACAGTTGGTAAAAAGAGAGAAGCAAGAAAGGAGAGGGCCCTGTGTTTTGTGCGAATGAATGAATTTGCAAAATCCAAAATAGTAAAAACATCTTTTTTTTCTTCTTTTTTTAAATGAGAAATGAGTAAAAGGGATGATTGGAGTTGGCGTCTTCTACCTGAGCATGATCATAATGACATTCTACTCATTGGGCTTAAGTCTGTGAAAACATGAGATCCGAATTTTGAATAATCCATAGCTGTGCACCCAACTCCTTCGAAGATGCTACATTGAAAACACTAGTAAGCATGTACATCTTTTTGTTTTAAATGTACTTTTCAAATACAGTAATACAAATAAGGGCATCTAAAATAGTGAGAATTAGACCCTGCCCAAAAGAAAAAGAAAAGTTATAGTGTCATGGAAAACGAAATATATGTATAAACAAATAAATAGAAAACGAAATTTAGTACTATTTGGGGAAGTAAAATTAAGTCATAGAAGAGATATAGATATGTGGGAAAGAAACAGCAAGAAAATTATATGTGAATCGTTAATGATGTGTACACACTCATCATCAACGTATCAAGTATTTTTTCTCCTCCACGTTTTTCATGCCAAAGTATTTCTTTTTTCTCTTTTTTCAACAAATGGGCAGCTATACCTTTTCTCATACATTTTCTTGA
Source organism: Quercus lobata (assembly GCF_001633185.2). NCBI lineage: Eukaryota > Viridiplantae > Streptophyta > Magnoliopsida > Fagales > Fagaceae > Quercus > Quercus lobata. Next base: position 31,249,039 of record NC_044914.1, on the reverse strand, counting down.
ATTTTTTTTTCGTTCACTTCCAAATCTTTGTCAAGATTTACCCAAAAAAAAATCTTTGTCAAATTTTTCTCCCGTGTCCCACACATCTTTGATCAAATTGTAATAATAAACCCTTCAAAATCAATTAGACCCACATTATCCACACACTCAAAATCAATGGATATATGTTTCTAGAAATTTATTCTAATGTCAAACTAGAAGGTTTTTTGGGTTTTCTTGGGGCTCAATTTATACATTTTCCTCTCACATTTTGAGTAACCATTTGAGAATATATATAAATATATATATATATATATATATATATAAATAGTGAACGTGATCGATATTGCTTCATGTTTAAGATTAAGAATGCCTAAGATATTTCATTATTTTAGCTCAAGTGTGAAACAATTAACAAAAAATTTAGGTCCATTAAAATACAAGCCAAGTTTACCTCCCCACACGCAAAGAAGACTGAAATATACGGCTGCTTGTATTTCTCTTCTTTGTTGCTTTACAGCATCTCTCCAACTGTTAAAAAGGGTCCAAGAAAACAAATCCTATCCAATCCAGCTTTGTCATTCTTAGGAATATCCTTCCCTTAAAAAAATATAATACCATACGTGTCACTTGTGAAACCCATATTCTTGATTGTGCAGTAATGTCCAGCAATCCAGCATTGTTGTTTGATTCCTCTTAATGCTCTCATTCTCAAGTCTGGAAATTTGAATCGTGAATGTCTAGCAATATTGCAGAGTCATCTTACCACCTTACATTCGCTTATTAGCTTGTTGTACAACAAATTTAGTATTCACACAGTGAGTTCCAATTAGCCCAATTGGTAAAATATTTTGTTGTCAAATAAAATATTTGAGATTCAATTCCTACTTACATTAAAAACTAATTTGTATCTTGATTTAATAATAAAGAATTATTATCAGGAATGGATGTCATAGGTTAAAACTCTCTCACCAAAAAAAATGGTATGCATGTAATTAAAAGTAAAACTTTTTACTTTAAGGGTGTATTTGGATACCGCTTATTTTGCTGAAACTGAAAACTTATAACTGAAAGTACTGTAGATAAAGGTAAAAATTAGTTGAAATAGTATAGTAGGCCCATAAATAATATCAAAAAGTGTATGAACAATACCGTGGGACCACTATTTTTTAGCAAAACACAAAAAATTTTCATCCCAACGCAATCTAAGCGCAAGCTAAATATAATTCGATAGTTGAAAAAATTGGGAATTTGAGTTTTAGATGTTTTCATTAAAAAAAAAATTTGTTAACTTTTTTTTTTTTTTTTGACAGAAAAATTGTTAACTAATTGAACTATTAAGGAACTTGACGAAATAATTAGGAAGACTTTTTCCATCCCCACACTCATTCACTAGTAAAGGGAAGAATAATGATTAGTTATCCAAAAATTAAATAAATAAATCAAAAGAGTTGTCAAGGCCGCGTTTGGAGGAATGATCTATAATAACACATCACGCATAGCATTCTCACATCTCGCATAGCATTCACATCAAGTTACTCGATGTTTAAAGCCTTGCTTAATTAGATACACGATTGTGAGGGGTTGTTTGGGCATTTAAGTGGATAAGTGGTCCAATTTTAGTAACGTACCTTGAATGTTTTGAATATTTCAAGTAGTCATCAAGGAAGAACTCTTCAAGTCGAGAGTCTAGACTTTTGACTTTTGAGACTATTTAACAGTGTCTTTGGCGAATATATTTTGGGGAAGTAAATAATTTTTGACAGATACGGTTCTTTTTTACTTGGAAAAAAAAAATCTTTCTTGAAAATTAACAATTTTCGGGAAGCACTCAATTAGGGTGAAAAATTAATACTGTTTTCTCTTTTCTGATGAGGGATATAGCTATTTTTTTAGAAGAAAGCTGTAAATTTCATTAAAGAAAAGTCAAATCAACTTGAATTACCGTATTAAGATGTGGAGGAACATCATTTATTCACACCATAAAATCCGTAATATGATTAACATATCTAGTTGAAAAACATGAATAAAACTAATATTCTGAAAAAATTCTACATAAAACATGGCATCTGAAATCAAATGACCAAAAGATGCTAAAGATAACTCCTCATCATTCAAAGAGTTAAATGTTTATTATCTTATAGCCACCTTCAAGTATAGCTTTCGAAATCTCAATTTCCAAGTAGGGTAGTTCAAGAGCTCTCACAGCTGTATGGATCTAGTTGGTAGTTAATAATGTATTTCCGAATGTCTTAATAGATAGTTGCTTATTAATTAAGTTGAAATATTAATTTTTTTTGTATTGTCAAAATTGAGTGTGACAAAACACACCCCTTTATAGAGTTTTTTTTTTTTTTTTTTTTTGGAAGAACCCTTTAGACAGTAAGTTGGTATCAGAAAATGGTGTTAATAATTTAGACATCACAAGTTGTCCTATAAGCCACGAAAAAAGATGTTGCAATGTTGATATTAATCATGTCAACATGTGCTGATGTGCACTAATAAAGGCGTGACTCACATGGGATGGGTAGTTGTTATTTTGAGACCTAGCTATCACTCCAACATGGCCTGGTTCGTGTTAATTTCTCAAAGACTTTAAAAATAAATAAATAAACAAATTTAGAGACTCATTAATTAAAAGACATGCAATATCACCATATGAGTTTGCCTGCTGTACCTACACGCTGTTCACGCGGCAACACCTCCTCCTACTGAAATTTCAGCAATGAAAAATCAAACTCCCTAATAATATAATATTACACACTCAAAAAAAAAAAAAAAAAAAAAAAGAGAGAGAGAGAGAGAGAGAGTCGACTTAGTCCAGCTAAAGTCAATCACTCGGTCGGTCAGCTCTGCATGCCACGTTAACACGTTCTCTATAAAAGTAGATGAAAATAAATTTTGTAAATAAATTTTGCTATTTATAGAAATTAATCTACTAATTTATTAATTCCCTTAGGTGAAAGAGGTCTTAATTGCGTATATAATTAAATCATTTAAACCATTAAATAAAATAGAAGAGGAAATTTCATTCACCTAAAAAGATATGCTATACAATAATTATATGGAATAAATAAATGAATCAATATTGAATTAATAAATAAATGATGAACATAACTGAGATATTAACAGTGATTCGTTTCACAATCAATGAACAAATTCACTGTACAGAAACAATTCATTAATAAATAAAAAATAAAAATTCCCTAAAACAATCAAAGACCTAAAAAAAAGAAAAATCCAATCCAAGAAATCAATCTTGTGAAGAAACAATCATGTCTTCTTGACTCATCAAGAACAATCGTGGCTTCTTTGTTGGCAAAGGAGATTCAACTTCTTGTTCCACCAAAAGCTGATGAATATTAGTACTGATTTTCTTGTCGGTCCAGAAGTCAGGCAAGGCTGGCAGGTTCAAGTCAAAGTCACGGTGGCTTTGGGTGGATCCACCGCCTTCAGAGAAAGTGACACCGCTGCTTGCGGCGGCGACGGTGTTGTTACTGTTGCTGTTGGCTGAGTTACCGCCTTCATAGTGGCAGCGTTTGTGGCCGCCTAAGGCTTGACCAGTGGGGAAAGTCTTGTGGCAGATAGAACACTCGTGGGTCCGACCAGAAGTGGAAGAAGTCAACGTGTGGTGGTTGTTGTTTTCGTTGGCGGCGGCGGCAGTGGCGGTGGATGATTCGGCGGCGGATTTACGGTGGCTGGCTTTGTGTCCACCGAGAGCTTGGTAAGAAGGGAACGCTTTGTTGCATACACTGCACTTGTATGAAAGTTTCAGAGTCGGCGGCTCACTGGTAGACGTGGTGGCAGCGTCTCCGCCGCCACGAGCTAGCATGATGAGGCAAAGAGCGAGGTACTCTTCTTCTGTAGTTGGGTTTTCAAAACGGGGTCGCTTTGAGCGCTTCTTTTTCGCCCATGGCTCTGGGTATTGTTGATGTTCCATGTCTTCAAAGCTGAAAGGAGTGGGTGTAGTTGGAGAATTCAGAGCTTCCAAGGCCATAGTTCGAGACTAAAAAAGGAGATAGAGATGGGTAATTTCTTAGAAACAAAGAAAGTGTTTTTCTTTTCTCTTTTGTGTGTAGAAACTAGAAAGTAGAAAGAAAGAGTGAGTAGTGTTGTGTGAATTTGCTTTGTGGTGTGTGTGTGTATATATATATATATATATATATATATATATTATATATAGAGAGAGAGAGAGAGAGAGAGAGCGAAAATTAAGGGCTGGGTCGGGTTGGGTTGGTTTAGATGAGTTGGTGGGTCAACAAAAGAGAGGTGAGAGGAGAGTGAGCTTTGGGAGAGAAGAGAAGACTTCTTCCAAGTCAAAACTATGGTACGCCTGCGCTAGTTAACCCCCACACACACACCCTTTTAGATATGTATACTTTTAATTTCTTATTATTAAATTAATAATAAATAGGTATAGTTATAGTAGGCCGACTTTGGGTCTTTAAGTGCGTGTAAACCACGCTTCTTTTTAACACGCTTCTATTCTATTTCTATTTTCTATTGCCTTGGATTGATTCTCAACTAGTTTAGACTTTAGACGCTTCTGCTGCTCATTGTTGTGATAGTTAAATTTTGTCCTAGCTAGCTACTATATCTATGATCTGTCTAGATTGATGAATATGAGATGGGGGGACAATACATTACGTGGAGTTAAGATATTAGATTAAGATAATTTCAAGATTTTTATTTTACCTTAAATACTATCATTTTGTATTTGAATTATTCATAAATTTTTGTAATTGTGACTTTTCCAAATAAGGATTAAATATATGTATAGTATAGTGTGACGTTTACAGGGGTTTTAATATATATAATATAAATTCATGAAATTTTCAAGTGTGTTATTTTATTTTCAAAAAGATATCTTGTTTGCATCTTAGAATGCCTTTGTGTTTGTTGAGGTCTAAAAAGTCACAGTATCCAAGCCCAAAGAAATAAGCGCAAGGGAGCCACGAAAAAAAAAAAAAAAAAAAAAAGAATTAGTAAGCCAAGAGGCTTGAAGCCCAAAAAAAAAGCATCAAGAAGAAAAAAGGGAAGCTCAGAAGCTTATGAAAAAAAAAAAAAAAAAAAAAAAAAAAAAAATAAGCCCATGCTAGAAGATTGAAGAAGAAAGCCGAGCCGAGATCCTTAAAGACCACCAAAAGGCTCGGATCCCCCTAGGCGTGTAAGCACAGTCAACAAAAGATTAAGACAGTTCGAAAGAAAAAGACAAAAAAGAAACATAAGAAACAGAGGAGAAGCAATGTCCTTCTCAAGCGCCAAACGACCCAACAAGAAAAGGGGAAAGAATCAGTGACCTCTCATGGCGCAAGTGGGTAGCGCCTCGGGGAACCAGAATGAAGAGGTATAAAAAAGGGAATAGCAGCGGAAGACTTTCAAACCGGCAGAATGGGATTCCGCCCGTTTGAGAAAAAAGATAAAGAAGAAGAGCTGCCAAAAATTGGATCGAGAAAGGTGTGACCTCAGCATGTTCCGAAATAGGTAGTCATCCATGAACTTTCAAAGAAATAAAACTAAAAGGAAGAAAAGGATGAAGAACAGGGAAACTGAGCCTGCTGAGCGATGGGCACAATACATGCCTTGGTGACCAGAGGGCAAAACAGGGAAATCAATAGTTCCCCTAGGACTCCAGAATATCAATATAAAAAGAGGGGAAGGATAGCCAAGAGGGGCAAAGAATTTGAAAACGGGAGAACCATTGATAAAATTCTGTCAATGAGAGAAAACTCAAAGAAAATTAATAAAATTACTTCCCGGTATCCTAGAAAAAGCCACTATAGCACATACTCGGATTTAAAAAGAATCAAACTTTACAAGTCTTAAAGATGAGAATAACCATTTAAGACTGTAATTTTTGAGCTTGCTTGAACCTTATATCACGTCTTAGTGAGTGAACTGTAATCATAATAAAGAAAATTCAATGAAATACTTTCCACTGATTTAAGGATCCCTAACCGTTACTTTGTACTTTTACTATTTTGTTATCTGCATTTACTTTGTTGTTTTGATTTGTTGTTCAATACAAATATCCTTGTTTGTTAGTTTGTATGTATTGTAGGAAGCATGCCCTGTGCACCACTTGATTCTTAAATAGCCCTTTAGCTGCCGTGAATCAAAACCCGGACCACCAAACTACAACTATTCGGCCCGGTATCCTTGGGCCTGAGTGTTACAGAAAAAGCAGTCTCACAATGTTCTTTTTTTTCCCATTTTTCTTTTTTAAATTGAAAAGCTTATTTGTTTATTTGTTAATACAATTATATTTTAAGATTAGAGTTTTTAAAAGTTGTGAATAAAAAAAAAAAGTTAATATACTAATATAAAAAAAGATTGTGAAAATTTACTATTATACATTCCAACAAAAATTATTAAGAAATTTATCAATGGAGTAAGTGGATGTAGTTATAATTTTTTATGTATTACTTTATTTATTTATTTTTAAAAAAATGTAAAAAGTTACATTTTCAAGATTAAAAAGCAAAAAGTCTAACCAAATGAGCTCCTACAAAATTTGAATTGCTATTAGCTAAAGCCTAATAATAATAAAATAATGAAAATAGCGAGAAACATCCTTGGTATGTTAAAACAAGGATTATGCTAACAAGCGCCCTTAAGGCACTGGTTAAACATCCAGTTAAAAAAGAATTTTGACATCATTTTTATAGAAAATGAAAAAAACTGTCAAAACATTAATTGTTTTTTTTCTTTTCTTTTCCCATTAAAATTTTCTTTAACTAGATTTTTAATCAGTGCCCTAAGGGCACTCGTTAGCATTTCCCTTAAAAACAAATGCCATTACTCGTAATAATATTTTGCGACTAAAATGAAAGGACAAAACTTAGATACAGTACCTTAAGTGCTGTACTTAGATTCCTCTCTTATAACATCTTCAGCAGATTAGGCAAATTTTTGTACTATTTAAAGAATGAACAATGACTTTCACCTTTTAGCTACTCACTTTTTCAATTACACTTTCCAACAAATTCTCTATTTCATTCTCTATCTCATTTAAATATTATTTTTTCATTCATTATTTATTCTTTTTTTAACAACTATACATCTTCCAACTTTTTTTTATTTAATACCTTATTATTATAATAGAAAAAAAATATTTGAAGAATGAACAGTAGTTCATCAAGTTGATGAGCTACTGTTCATGAGCCAAAAAAAAAAAAAAAATTCAGGTATAGAGAATCTGTTGGAGTGTCATTTTGTGGGTTTACTCTCTATATTTTGTGTTTAAAGAGCCTATTGAAGATGCTCTTAAGATTTCAGTCATGTGACTACTTAACTAAAAAATGCACTTTCATATCATTAAAAAAATCCAAGTGGCAAAATTTTAAGAGAAGAATTTAAGGAACAGCACCTAAGTCTTGCCCAAAATGAAACAAAAAATATATTTTTTTTTAATTTAATTGTCACCTTATCTTATGATATTAAAGAAAATATAAGATTCAAATCATCCTTTTATTTTCCAAATAAATATCATATTATTAATAATAAAAATGGATTACCTAACACTTTAATTGCACTTTTATTTTAATATATATTCACAAATGAACTCATATCAATGTCAAATGAACTATCCAACTGAGCAAAGTACTACAACACTAGATTCAGCAAAAAAAAAAGTACTACAACACTAGACTATCGAAGTAGCTTCACCGACCCATATGGTATGTCCCCAAGCGTCAAGCTTCGGGAAGCAACACGTTTCTCTTTCAAAAACTAACGTGTGTCAGTATAAGTGTCTTTTTTCACATGATGGTTTTGGGTTTGGCAATTGGCAATTGGCAATTTGGCATAACTCGCAAGCCACAAGCAATTGAAATTTAATTAATCACATCAAAGCCGTTCGTTGGGAGTCTCTCTAACACTGCCAAGTGTAATCTATTCTGCCACGTACTACTACTTCATATCCAGTCCCAATTCACACTTGAGAATTGTAGTGATACTGTGATACTGCTTACTGGTCCAGTGCTAATGCTATCAAGTAGAGGCGAAGGTGGTCTGTACCATGTCAGGCCGTATCATCAGTATGTACATCAAAACGTTAACTTTTCGTATCGGTTTAAATATTGGTGTGGTCGATTTCATGCGTTTTGGCCAGGTATACCAATCGGTATAGAAATAAGCTCCTTTTTTCTCTCCAATTTTGTAATTTTTAAATTTTTGTAAGGATAAAATGATAATTTATTTGCATTAACTTATTAGTATTATTTATTTTCTTTGTATGCTAAAGTCTAAAGTCTAAAATCATGAATAATTTATTCTGAATTGAGGTAATATTTTATGGCAATGTTATATATAAATATATATATATATATATATATATATTTATAAACTGTACATCAGTATTGATCGGTATCGAAATATATCATTTTACTGGTTAAACTGATATAGCATCTTGTACGAGCTTGACTCCCTTGGTATAAACATAACAATTTTTACAGTTTTTTTTTTTAAATAATAATAATTGAGTTGACAAATTTTTATTGGTTTTCGTTTAGATTTATCATTGACACCACTCTTTTGTTCATCATTTACAGCTTGCGAATTAGACCGGTGTGAATTTTTTTGTCAAATTATTTGTGCATTTAGACTTATTGGCCTACTAAATTTGGTTTGGTTTGGTTTCACCCATATTTTTCTGGACATAAAGCATTTATGAATTAGGCTGCCTTAAATCTTTGTGGTTAGGTAGCTCTTAAGAATTTTGTGTTCTTCTAAAATTTTGAAATAAATAATTTAAGAATGAGTGTTTTTATCAAATATTGGCTGATTTTAGAGGATTCGACTTGGATCCACGGCTTTGTGCATCATATTTTATTGAAATGTGGATGTGTCAAATATTTAATATGTATCCACATCTCAACGGATCCAGTGCACAAAAATACTAGATCCAATTATTGTATGGATTTGGATATTGTTATGTTCATCTTCATCTTCACGCGGATAACTTGTCAATCACTCACCCTACCATACTAGGGTAGGCAATTTAATATGAGGTCCTTTGCTCTTGACTTAGGGGATCTTGACTTGTGTGTGTGTGTGTTGGGGGCCGGGGGGTTGATGTTTTGATACAAGGAGATAGAGAGAAAATAGAGACCACTAAAAAGATAGAATATATACTATTTTTCCTACCTAGTTGGAGGAAACGTGAGATGGAAAAAAAGCTATTAAAGTACTAATTTGGTTTTCTAAGTATTTTATAAAGTTTAATTTGGTCTCTTAAACTATTAATTGTGTCAATTGGATCGTTCAAATTTTAAAACAAAAATAAATTTGATAAACCCTCATTCTATTGAAACTTTAACGAAATTATATGATATTATGAAAAATGTATATAAATTATTAATTTTGTTAAAAATTTAAACATTTATGAGACGTAAGAACTAATTAAGATTTGATTCTGAAAGTTGATGAACTAAATTAATACGATAAGAACCGAGGGAACAAATTAAAATTTTTCTAATAAGTGAAGGATTAAATTAGTAATTTAGACACAAAAGAGAGGGTATTAAGGTAATAATATTTCCGCCGGGGGGGGGGGGGGGGGGGTTGGGTTGGATATTTTTATGGTATTTTTTTATGGCAGTTTCTGCCAATTTTGGAGTTTAACGAGGGAGATAAATAGCTTAATTTGATTAAAATTATTAAATTAAAATTTTACTTTACTTTTATGGTTTTTTTTTTTCTTTATCCCTTGGTAAAATAGTGGAGTGGGGATAGAATTTGAACCAAGTATCCATAACTTGTTGTTAGGGATATAATTGTGAAAATGCTTATCAACTATCAATTTGTTATTAATGTTAAGAAACAAAAGAATTTTAAACTTTTGTTTTTTCCTTCTCCCTTTCTTTCATTTATCCGAACATACCATTAGATATAAAAAATAATAAAAAACTTCCCCCCAACCCCTTTATATATTCCCTACTTATCTCAAACATAGTTTTTTTTTTTTTTTTTTTTTTTTTTTTTTAAATGTGTATATTTAATAATTGAAAGAATTGAGTTGAAAAGAATTCCGGGTCATGTTTGAATGCTCAGTCATGACAAATCAAAATGGTTCTTCGAGATAAAGCACCGTATTCCAATTCCTATCATCTTTCTGGCTCAACCACTCAAGCTCAAGCATAATGTATGAGGTAAAAAGATTGGATTTGAGAAAGAAACCAAAAACCAAAAGTTCCATTGATTCATACGTCTTTCCAATTCTGTGTACCAATGGAAATCGAACATGTTACTGAACTTGTGGAATGAGCCAATTGGATCACTACAGGGAAATGAATACGTAGCTTTGTGGCCAAAGTTAACACTTTAGTTTAGTGTGCCGTCAAAGTTTGGCACACTTTGTTGCAATTAACAAACACACTAGCTTACAATAAGTTTTGTTTGAGTTTTTGATCCGATCTTGTCCTTATTATTTGTAACATTTTAGTGAAAGAAGGTACAAGTAAGCTAGGCTGCTGAGAATGAGATCATGTCTCACATAATCGTTTTTATTTTTAAATTGAAAATGAAATCCAATTTGTGAAATAATAATCTAGCATATTGACTTTGGGTTTAGTAGTTAAAGTTTCATTCTCTTCTCTTCTCTCTCTCTCTCTCTCTCTCTCTCTCTCTCTCTATATATATATATATATATATTTTCTATTATTGGAAATCAAGTGGAAATTTCCCAAGAAACTGAGGATGAAATTTCGATTCTTTTCTTAGTCTGCTAAGTAACTTGCTCTTCTAACATTTGAGTGAGGCTGAGTCATTCCCTACGTAATTAATTCCATCTAATAGTATGAAATATTAGATTGTTTCGGATTTTGGTTTGAATAGTCAAATTCTCTCCCGGTTTTCCATTTGTTGGGCAATCAAATTGAACCTTCAAGAGATCTAGGAAGAAATTTAATAAACCTTTTTTGTCAGTCTCTAGAATCTAACCTTCCCAAGCAATATGTATCAACATTCTTAAGAATTTAGATCACTAATATTATTATAAATTTTACTTTTTAAAAATTAATGTGGCAAGAATATGATAATTATTGGGTCACTTATACATCATAACAAATGAGTGTTTGAGTTACTTTTTTGTGATTGGTTGCAAATCCCACTTGTTTGGGAGGGAAGTCAGAGAACAGTTTGGTAGAGACTCCAATCGGATAGAGTTTTTTTTTTTTTTTTTTTTTTTTTTAAGAAAGATTATTGTTAAGTAGTTAATATCTTCTATCTATATATATATATATACTAGTTATAGGCTCGTGCGTTGCACGGTTTTATAAAAAAAATTATAAAATAAATGTATAAATAATTATATATTTTAATAGATTCAATAAAGGTAAAAGAAAAAATTATCAAGTGTAAATAATTATCTCACTAAAATAAGGGGTAAGATTTCTTCCTAAAACTAAATTAAATTGATAATTCCAAATTGAATTTTAAATTGATAATTATTTTTTAAAAAAGTACTAACAATTGATAAATCTAAAATTAATATAATCTTGATTATATTATAAATTAAAATTAAAGTTGATAATTCAAGAATACACGTGTAGAACATCTTGATAATTTGATGTAAAATAAAAATCAAATAAGAAAATTGTTAAATTTAATCTATTAATTCTAACCTTATTTAATCATTAATTCTAAGACCCTAACCCTAAGCATATAAATTAGATCAAAGCTAAGAAAATTAGTTTAAACAAAATGCAACCAATACACAAAACCTAATCAATTTAATAAAAACAAAATACAAAAACAAAGAAGAAGCCTTTAGAAACTTGACAATGTTTTCGAATATTTTGAATTCATTAATTAAAATCACATGAAGACAAAAAACCAATAATAACACTAAAGAAAATGAACAAAATGAAGATAATAATAATAATAATAATAGAAGAAAGAATGCATACCTGCATTGTCATGGGATTTAAGCATTCACATGTTGAAATAAGTTTCACTTCAAAAAGGATATATAGGGTTATATATATTGGTAGAGTTTCATTTGAAATATAATTCATTTAAATATTATTGAAATTAAAGATATCTAATCAATGTGTTTGTTTTTATTTCATAAAAATTGGAATTAAAAAAAAAAAAAAAAAAAAAAAAAAAAAAAAGGAGTTGATTCAACATAACATAACATATAAAAATTTAAAAAAAAGGGAGAGAAAGAAAATGTGGTCAATAACTATAAGGAATTTTGAGATATATATTTTAAATGTCATCAATGTAGAAATTATCAAATTATTGGAGATATATATTGTTTCTTGAGATAGATTTATATTAATCACCTCTTGAAGAATTTGGATTGTGCTTATCCCTTAATAGTCAAGTTTTGTAGCTTGATATTCTGATAAAACAATATTAATTTAATAATATTAAAATTCTGAAAATTTAGATGATATATATTATCTAAATTAAATTTTTGTATGTTAAATATTATCCCCCTAATTTAAGAAATATATCCTTACAAATAAAAAAAAAATGTTAATTAGATGATAAATATTATCTAAATTAAATTTTTGTATGTTAAATTTTATCCCTTAATTTAAGAAATATATCCTAACAAATAAAAAAATAATGTGAATCTAACTTTATTTAATGATAAGAATGAATTAGAGTCCTGGTAGTATACTATTCCTTTTTAGTTCTTTAAAAATCTAAAAATTTAATAAAATTTTTACAATTTGGTGAAGTCATGTGGTGCAACCACGACGTCTAAGCCCAACTTTTATTATTATTATTATTATTATTATTATTATTATTATTATATATATAAAAGGAGAGTTTGAGTTTGTTTTGCATTTAGATGGCAGTTTTGTGAGTCTTCTGGTTTTGTTGTTCGGTTAATACTATTGAAAAAGTTTGCAGTGCAATGGCCTGTAAATTACTTTTTTACCTCTAAAAGCAATTATAGGTTAAAGAAAGTTAAGGTGTTTTTTTTTCTTTTTTTTGGGTCGTTTTGTTTGGTACTTCCTTTGAAATTACTCTATTATGGTATTACCCCTAGAGATATGGATGGGCTAAAAAATTGTGAGGATCTTATAGTCTTTTTGTTCTCAAGTGTATTATGTAAGCCTCTTTGATTTTATAGTCTAATATTCATTTTCATTTCTCAATATCCTCAAATAATAATGCCTATATAAGCCTCTTCAATTGTAATATTGCTTATCTAAGCCTCTTCTATTTTCCAGATCTTCTATATCTTTTCTAATCTATTTTCACTTATAACAAGTGAGAGAGGGTTCAAATCCAAGTTTTCCATGTAAAGAGAACAAATCAATTGTATTGAACTACATGGCTCTCTCTATTTTTCTTTTGGATAGGGGAGTTACATGTTTCTTGACCTTTCTTTATTATCAAAATATCCCTCGCACAAGGTGCGTGTTCAAAACTAGTAATATATATGAGGACACCACTTAATCCAAAAATTTAACTCATTAATTTAGGCCAAACTATGTTGTATTAATCACTCAATCTTATTATTATTATCTAATCTTCACTTAGACGTGTATATCACGTCTATCTAAATAAATACATTTAAATAGGTTACAATAAAATCTTAGAACTAAAGTCTTTGGGGTTGTCAAGGGTCTTGTAGTTGAATTAGTATTTCTCCATACATAAAGTACTTGAGAGTCTAAGGAGAAAAATGTTTGAACTACAAAGTTAGTAGCATATTATAATTATCTCTTAAAAAAAAAAAAAAAAAAAAGTCTTTAATGGACTGTCCCACATGTGTGCCTATTTGGCTTTGCCCAAATGAAATTTCGTTTGGTAGGTTTTTGAACTCGAGCTCATCTCATTGGAGGAGTTGGATATGCCAATAAACTTAAAGGTTGTTGGCAACTTAGCTTAATTATCCTAATGATAAAAAATAAAAAAAAATCTAGTCTAATTAGCGTAGTATATATGATCAACTTCGAGCCTAAAACTCAAGTAACGAAGTTGTTTTCTTCAATGGATTTATAAGTATGTGCTTCTTTTGTTGTATGGGGAAGAAAAGAAAAAACTGAAGGTATTTCTCTACTTTGTCCCTTCAAAATTATTGGTATTTGACTACATTTTCTGGTAAAGTATCAAAAGAATATGGAATGGACCTCCATAGAGATTAATGCATTTCCTTAGAATGTGATGAGTATGTTCATAAGAACCAAATATAAACCGTGTGCAAATCCAAGTAGCTAAAAACTCAGACAAACGGATAAATTTTTAATTAAACAATTTACCACCAAGTGCTAAAATGATGACAGTTTGATTGTTCACCAACACTAGACCAAGTCACCAACCCATCTTAATTAGTTGAAGACTATTCAAACTTAACTTCTTAAATTTCGAGTCAACTCTCTATTTTTTAATTTATAATATCTGACATTTACATAACTTCAATGCAAAATAAAGTTTTACTTACTTTTTTTTTTTTAGAGGAAAAAGTTTTACTTTACTTTGACTTTTCTTTTTCTTTTTTCTTTTTCTGGGTTGGCCATGGTACAGTTATTGACTAGACTTACTCTATTGACTATTGACCCATATCATCAATACTCTCCATTTTTCGTCATGCACACGGCAGCAATGGTCTCCATATGGCTGCGGTTTGGGCTAGCCAGAGTTAACATTAAGACCAACCCATGACCTTAATGGCTAAATGCTTCATTGGCAACCATGGGCCTACCTAAACTTGAGATGCCCAAGGTGATCATTTGCAAATTTTATTCAGGGGTTCAGCTCAGCAAATAATGGGTTGTGTAACGTTTGGGCTGGTAATAAACTAAAGGCTTCATTTTTTTTTCTAGAAAAAAACCATGAGATTAACTTAGAAGTTAGAATACGTTTTTAGGAGGTCTTAAACTAAAATTGCATGGATTTTTCACTTCAAAATCCTTTTCATCCATAACAACCATGGGACTTTTTCATAAAAATGATTTTTAGAATAATTTCTCTTTAAACCATAAAATAAAAGCTAACTTTGCACTTGAAATTTCATTTTTCTATAAGACAAAATTTGGCTTCAAACATGTTTAGAGTTTTTGGCTCTAACCACCAATAGAAAAATTACAT
The DNA here is from genome assembly GCF_001633185.2 of Quercus lobata. NCBI lineage: Eukaryota > Viridiplantae > Streptophyta > Magnoliopsida > Fagales > Fagaceae > Quercus > Quercus lobata. The sequence goes on along the minus strand of NC_044914.1, from coordinate 31,234,003 downwards.
TAATTTTTATCATTTACAATGCTCATGACTCACTTAACTCAATCAACCGAGTCATTGCACATGATGAGGCACATGTCATCTTTCTATTTGTAGTTGGAGCCTAAGGCTCCAAACATGACTTTCTTTTTTTCTTTTTTCATAAAAAATAATTTTCCAAGATTTCAACAAAAGCTCATTTTTTCTTGAAAATCTCATTTTCATAAAAAACACTCATTGGATTTTCAAATAAATATCTTCCAAAATATCCGAGGGAATATTCATTTTTATTAAAATAAATAAATAAATAACATTCCTTTTTACTCAAATCCAAAAAAAATTTCCAAATTCCATGTCCATGATCTAAATCAATTGGGTCCATGGACACAAAATAAACATGCCAACGAATTCCCCTACGCCTAAACTAACCATTCACTTTCTTGTCTTTTTTGCATGGAAATTACTTGACAAATATTAATAAATTCCTTTCTAGCGGGTGGGGTAATAAGCTCTTGGTGCTTGATTCCTTCGTGCATGCAAAAGGATTTTATGGCCATATATATTAGTAAATGTACTTAAAAATAGGGGTGTCCAAGTGCAACCGATACCCGACCCACCCGACCAACCTGTCCAATCCGGCTTGAGAATCGGCCTACCCGATGTCAGTGACAGTCGACGGCGGGTCTTTGCCTCCAGAATCCGAAAACCGTAGGTCGGTTTGCGGGTTTTCTCCCCAAAACCCAAAGAAACCCAATTGAATCGATCAAAAGAGCAATTTCCGGCGAAATTTTTTAGATCCGGCGAGATCTTAGCTAGATCCATGGAATCTCCACCAGATTTGGCGAGATCTCGCCAAATCTAGTGAGATTTCGCCAAATCCAGCAATAATCAAGTGAAAATATCACCGAATTTTTGCTGATTTTGTCGTTAACTCGCCGAATTTTGGCCGATCTTGAGATCTCCAACTCCGATCAAACCAACCGCCATCCGTTGAAGGTCGAATCCGCCTGATCCGATCAGCCACTTCAATCTGTGTTGAGTTGAAATTCTGGCCATCCGATCTGGTTAGGTCAGTTCTAGGTTGGGCAAAAACCTGACCCAGACCAACCCGTAAATAGGCCTACTTAAAAAGTGTAAATGCCCATGCTAGTAGCTGAATTCCATATATAATACATGTACTTAAAAATATTCCTACACGCTAGGCATATGTACTTGCTATATATATGTTTTGGTAGTACATGTCTCACATGCTACATATACTTTTGCATGCATATGTATATATCCTTCTAGTGCACTCGCATGCCAAGTATATGTACACATTTTGACTTCACATGATAATAATGATATGAATATATACCTATTTGTATATATCTCACCCGCTATACATAGTTAACATACATCCATGTCACATGTTTTTTCAAAAGCCAAATTACCAAATTAATGAGTTACCTTTTAAATAATAGAAATCAAGGATGTAATGAAAAAGAATGTACCATCTTAGGATAGACATTGTAAGGGTGTTTAACACATTCTTCACATGTAATAGAATTCTTAAGTCTGTCTGTGGTTCAAGACAATTGATTTACCCTTTTAGCTTAGGAACCTTAACGTAACCTTTAATTAGTTAGGAATAAAATGAATTAAACATGGGTGACCAATCTGACAGGAATGACAGTTTGGGCCATTGTTGCTCAGGTGTTAGTTTCTATGACAACTCTTTGTTAGTTACAAATGACAGTTGTGTGTGTAAGGTTGAATTTTATCAACCATCTTGTTAGCTTTATTCCGTACCAAATTTGCTTGTATTTTAGCAATTAGTAACCCTGTATTTAGGTGGGAATCATGTAAGGGTAGTGTGTGAGAGAGTGTGAAGAAATGCTCAAGATTGTGCAAAGAAGCAAGGACTCGCGACTGGATCTCACGGGTGGCTCGCGGCTTGCTAGCTGCTAGAAATTGCACACGTGCCAAGCATGTCAGAAGCTAAAGAGTCACGCCAGCTGTTGCACTATAGGATAAAAGTCCCAGGCTGGCCAGGCTGTTAGCTCGCGACTTGAACTCGTGACTCAACCCAGTCATGAGGTCAAGTCGCCAAAACACCCTGTTTGGGAAAAACTGACTTTTCACATTTCTTCTCACCCTACTATATATAAACCCTTATACCCACGATATTTTGAGAGCTTCCAGAGAGAATTTTGAGAGAGAAACCCTAGAGAAAAACAAGATTGATTCATCCACAATCTTCACATAAAGACTCTTCAAATTCCTCTACTCTCTTCCTCTCTATTGTCAAATCCTTGAGGAGTACATTACCAAAACCTTTTCTCATCATACCCATATCTGTGAGGAGGCCATTTGGTGTTTGGGAAGCAGTTAAGAAGGGCCAATTTCATATTGGTAGATGCTATGGTCAAGTAGCAGAATCCGACAAGCTAAAGAAGAAATAGGTTCGACGTAACCTCGTTGGAGTAGGAGCTTGGAGGGCTTAAGTACATTGGGTATATTAGGCTTGGAGGGTCTTCTGCTGTTCATGTATCCCAACTACATTCTTTAGTGGATTGTTTACCGCTTGGAGGGTGGCAGAGAGGTTTTATGCCGAGGGCTTCGGTTTCCTCTTCGATAACACATCAAGTGTTGTCCTTGTGTTTGCATCTCTCTTCCCTTAATCTTTTCCATTTAATTTCTGCTCTGAATGTGATTTTATTTGGTTTAGATTGTTTATCAATTCTGTATTAAGCTTATGTTCATTTTTCGTACATTAATTGTTTGATATTAAGCTTGAATTGGCAATTTGTAAATTGGGGGTCTAAATGTTCAAGGTGTTTTATATACTAATTGAACTTTCAGTGTGTTAGTTACAAGATTAGTTAGTTAGTGGCTGTGACAGTTTGTATAACTGAATAATAGAAGAGTTATCTGCAATTGTAGTCATATATAAGGGGACAGATCTTAATTGAGGGGATGATCAGAAATAATATGCTACTTTCTTCTTATTACTTCTCTCTTACTTCCTTTTCCCTTATTCAACTCTAGAAGGCCTAGTTCCCTTGAAAAACTACCTATATTGCTCTCAATTCTTGATAGAATTACTTGATTCTGTCATAATGATAGAAACTCGATCCTTAGCTTCTCTCAATGAGAAAGTTAGTACCATTTCAAGAACTACATATCAACATGAACAAGAAATACGTGAGATTCATCAAAAGTTTGATGCTGTGACCAATGTGTTACAAACTCTATCCGAAACTGTGCAAAGTCCCACTAGAGCTGGAAATAAATGGCAACAGAGGCCTTCTTTACCAGTGAGACCCTCCTCTCCAATTGTAATTAGTCAACAGGAATCAACTCTAACAAGAAGGCTCACATTGACTTTTTGACATTGCAATAGCACCTTATTACAGCAACTTAGCTGTTATTGCAACAAATTTCTTATTGTAATAAGCATTTTTTTCTTTTAGTGCCTATACTACTAGTTTTGAATGAAGAAAACCTATTTCCAAATTAATTTTAAGTCATGTTAAACATGCAGATACATTGAATTTTATGGGTTAGTATATGTACGTAATGCATTAGATCTTTCTAGCAATCGGTTGTATGGTCAACCTGTTTTGGTTGGATGCTCTAACTAAAAGTTACCTAGATCCCGGGACAATGATCCTACTATTTTGGTCAAATACTTGGAGGCTGAAAGTTACCTAGATCACAAGCCAATGTTTGAGGTGTTGGATGATCCTAGAAATCCAATTCTTGAGCCCACTTAGTGTGTGATGTTGGCGGATTTGTTTGACCTAAAGGATTTGGTACGTGATTTGCTTCATACTCACACTTGTTTGTCTCAATGATTTGTGAGATCATGAAACAATAAGTGATACATAAATCAAGAATGCATGTCAAAGTGAGAGGTATTTATATAAATCAGTATGTATATATAGTTCTTTGTTGATGGGGATAATTTTCAACCAACTCTCAAAAGGAGTGACTAAAATGGAAGACCCACCTTGAGAGGGTAGATCAACCCATGGGCCGACGGATTAGGTAATCCTCGATCCTGACAACCCATCTCCTAGGGTTTCCATGGGGCTTGCGTAGGGCTCACTCACACATCTAATACATCATCACAACCAATGGCCCAATCACACAATCAAATCTCTTATATATGGAAAGGTAATCCCGAGTATCTCGGGGCCCTTCTCTTTACAAGGAAATTCTTCCATGCCAAGGGATTCGGGTTAGCTCTATACCACTATATAAACCACAAACCTTACCTTTCTTGAGGTACACAAATTCTCGCTAGCTCTTACACTCTTGATTTCTTGGAGATTCTTCTATCACTAACTTAACCTTCAGAGGGTCTTTAGCTAGTATTCCACCGGTCCCCTTTGATTGGTTCTTCTCTTTTGTTCTTCAGATACATCCATAGGCATGTTTGTGGACAATCAACTCACTGACGATTTTTGTGCATCATTAGTTGGCGCCATCTGTGGGGATGAGTGATAAACCATATCACCATTTCAAAGACAAAAAGCTGTATGGTCTGACACGATCAATGGCCACCGCCAACCAAGAGACCAAAAACCCGCCCAACGCATTGGAGAGATAGGTGCAGACCCTTGCCGCAACGGTTAAACGGCTCACTTAGTAGAACCACTAGTTGGAACGACAATTGGAGCAACAGAATGATCGGGAGCCGAACAATTAGAATGATGGACAGGAAAGGAACGAACATGAAAATGATCGTCCCCCAATGAATGATTACCAAGAGAGGAATGACCAAGAGGAAAGCAATGCTTTTAGTAGACGGGACCAGCAGGATACCAGTCATCCTTTTGAGCTAGAAGTCAACATGTTGCGCATGACATAAGTGATGCAAATGATGAAAGAGAAGATAGATATGATGATAAATGCCCTGAAGGGTCACGTGTCTACTAGCTTGGACGAACTAGTCCATCATACCAATTCTCCCTTCACTGCACTGGTCACATCCTTCCCTCTACCAGCCAAGTTCAGGATGCCATAAGTAGAGGCATACGATGGGTCGAAAGACCCCCTCGACCACCTAGAGTCGTTCAAAACCCTCATGCACTTGCAAGGGGTCCCAGACGAGATCATGTGCGAAACCTTCCCCACCACACTCAAAAGGCTAGCCCAAGTCTAGTTCAGCAAGATAGCCCGAAATTCTGTCTCAACTTTCAAAGAATTAAGTGGGCTCTTTTTCATGCATTTCATTGTGGGCCAACGACACAAGAGGTCCACGGGAAGCATCTTTAATGTCAAACAGTGGGACGACGAAAGCCTTAGGTCATATGTCACTCGGTTCAATAAGGAGGCACTACTGATCGACGAAGCCAATGATAAGGTCTTAGTCACAGCCTTTACTAATGGACTCTGATTCGGAAATTTTTTGTTCTCTATTTACAAGAATGATTTAAAGACCATGCCTAACATGTTGTACCGAGCCACAAAGTACATGAACCGCTAGAGAGGACGGATCGAAGAAACGAGAAAAGCAAGACGACCCCCATCCGGACAGGGGAAGGAAGGTAGCCCGAACAGGTGACAGAAGGGACGAACAAAGGTCAAGGCCCCCGCCATGTCGAATGACCAATTTCACTCCACTTAACGTCCCGCTCAATCAAGTCCTGATGCAGATTAGGGACGACCCCGCCTTGGCGTGGCCCGATAAGCTAAAGGGCGACCCAAAAAAAAGTCCAAGGAATAAATACTGTCGCTTCCACCGCGATTATGGGCATAACACCTTCGATTGCTCTGACCTAAAAGCAATAGATAGAAGACCTCACAAGGAAAATTACAACGGTTTGTAGGGCAATAAAGAGTAGGAGAAAACCTACCAAGGGGCCAAGAGTTGAACCGATGAGTCGAGGAACGACCTAAGGCCCCACTTGGAGAGATAAGAGTGATCGTCGGGGGAGCACAATGATCAAATCCTCAAGAAAGGCAAGGAAGACCTACCTACAGATGGAGCAAAATGTCCAGCTCACCAGTTGTTCACCCAAGCTTACTTGGATGGATGACCCTGTGATCAGTTTCACTAAGGAGGATGTCCGACAAGTCCACCACCCCCACGAAGATGCCTTGGTGATCAATCTGGCTATTGCAGACTTCAATACCCGACGAGTCCTGGTGGACAACGGAAGCTCAGCCAACATCCTCTACTATCCAGCCTTCCAACAGATGAGGATCAATAGGGAACAACTCATGCCATCAGACATCCCTCTAGTAGGTTTCGGTGGAATAAAGTTCATGCCCGTCGGATCCATCGCTTTGTCGGTCACCATCGGCACCTATCCTCAACAAATCACCAAGGATGCCACCTTCTTGGTAGTGGATTGCTCGTCAGCCTATAACGCCATCATCGGGTGACCAACGCTCAACACGTGAAGGGCAGTCACATCCATATATCATCTACTGCTGAAGTTCCCAACGGATTGTGGGATAGGAAAAGCCCGTGGGGATCAGATGGCAGCTCGGGAACGCTATGTAGCCATGTTGGAGATGGACGAACAAATGACCACTATGAACATTGAGGAGCGACGAGTGAATGTAGAACCAATGAAGGGATTAGAAACCATCTCCTTGGACAACGAACACGCAGAGTGGATCACTCGCATCGTCACGCAAGCCAACCCTTTAGTTCGAAAGGGGCTAATCCTTTTCCTAAAGGACAACTTGGAGATCTTTGCTTAGAGCCATAAGGACATGCCCAAGATCAATCAAATATGATGGTCCATCAGCTCAACATCTCCCCATCCTTTCCACTCGTTCGACAAAGAAATAGGGTCTTTGCACAAGAAAGGGACAAGGCCATAGCTAAAGAAGTTCATAAGTTGTTAGGTGTAGGCTTCATTAAAGAAGTCTACTACCCCGAATGGTTAGCCAATGTAGTAACAGTTAAAAAGGCATATGGGAAGTGAAGGATGTGTGTGAACTTCATCGACCTAAACAAAACCTATCCAAAGGATAGCTACCCCCTCCCATAGATCGACCTCTTTGTAGACTCGACGGCTGGACACCAATTGTTGAGCTTTATGGATGCTTTCTCCGATTACAACCAAATCAAGCTTGAGGAGTCTGACCAAGGGAAGACATCGTTTGTCACAAGCCAAGGCCTATTTTGCTACAAGGTCATGCCATTCGAATTGAAGAATGCGGGGGCAATGTACCAAAGGCTAGTAAAAAAGATGTTCGTTCAACAAATTGGACGAAACATCGAGGTATATGTAGATGACATGTTAGTGAAGAGCAAAGAAGAGGACCATCACCTGAATGATCTTAGAGAGACGTTCGAGACTCTTCACCTCTACGAAATGAAGCTCAATCCCAACAAATGTGTGTTCTGGGTGTCATCAGGAAAGTTCCTTGGCTTCATGGTATCCTAATGGGGGTGTCAAAACCAACCCCAATAAGATCCAAGCAATCCTAGAGATAAGCCCCCAAAGAACGTCAAAGAGATACAAAGCCTAAACGAAAGAGTCACAACACTCAACAAATTCATCTCGCGGGCCACGGACAAATGCTTGCCATTCTTCAAAATTTTGAAGAAAGCTTTTAAATGGACCGACGAATGTCAGAATGCATTCGAGGAGTTGAAGGCATACCTGGCGTCCCCACCACTCCTAAGTCCATCCAAACCCAATGAAGAGCTCTTCTTATACCTAGCCATATCCCCACGGTAGTCAGTTCAGCCCTGATCCGAGAAGAAGACCGTGTACAATTGCCCGTGTACTACACCAACCGAGCACTAAGGGGGGCAGAAGAGAGATATCCCCCCATGGAAAAGTTAGCCTTCGCTTTGATCACAACAACCCGCAAGCTTAGGCCATATTTCTAAGCACATACCATAGTGGTTCAAACGGACAAGCCCTTTCGGAAAACAATGGATAATTTAGAGACCGCTAGACGATTGGTCTTATGGGCAATAGAGCTAAGTGAATTCGACATACGGTACCGACCGAGGACTTCGATTAAGGCCCAAGCCTTAGTTGACTTCATCGTAGAATCCACGACGGGCAAAACCGACGACTAGGGGGCAACCCTATGGAAGGTTCAAATGGACGGGTCGTCCAACAAATGTGCTGGAGGGATTGGAGTGGTCCTTCAATCTCCCCAAGGGGACATCATCGAATGTGCCGTCTGACTCCAGTTCTCGACAACTAATAATAAGGCTAAATACGAAACCATTCTCACAAAGCTCGATTTGGCCAAAGCAGTTGGGCCTCATCAGTCGTCCTTCATAGCGACTCCCAAGTTGTCATTAGGCATATCAATAGAGATTATAAAGCCAAGGGCAAACCAATGAAAAAGTATCTCGAACTTATTAGAAGACATACGAATCAAACCTTTGCAGTAAAATTCTTACAAGTCCCGAGAGAAGAAAATGAACATGCCGATCGAATGGCCAAAGCTACATCAACGAAACACTTTTTGGTCAATAGACAGGTCCTATCCTTCATTCAACAGTCCCCCACCATTGAGGAATTGGAGATACAGATGATTCCAAAGAGCGCTGACTAGACAACTCCGATCATCTCTTACCTTAAGAATAGTACACTTTTCGAAGACCGCGATGAATTCCGACGATTGAAAGTTCGGATAGCATGCTTCGTGCTGATAGCGAATGTGCTATACAAGAGAGGTTTCTCTCGACCATACCTAGGTGTTTGACCCCTGACAAAGTGGACTACGTCATGAGGGAAGCCCATGAAGGGGTATGCGGAAATCACTCAGGGGCGCGATCATTGGTCCACAAGCTCATACGAGCAGGGTACTATGGGCCTACAATGTAAAAGGATGCCTAATACTACTTGAAGTTATGTGAAAAATGCCAACACTTCAGCAATGTTAAGGCAACCATCTGAACCACTCACCCTAATGAACGCTCCATGGCCTTTCACTCAATGGGGACTGGACATCATAGGACCCTTTCCGATAACAATACGACAACTCAAGTTCCTAGTTATGGGGATCAACTATTTCATCAAATAGGTAGAAGCAGAACCATTGGCAATCATCACAGAGAAGAATGTTTATAGCTTCGTCTGGAAGAGCATCATTTACCAATTTAGGATCCCTAGGGTCCTCGTCTCTAACAATGGTAAATTGTTTGACAATGATGCGTTCAAAAACTTTTGCAATCAGTTAGGAATCAAAAACCATTACTCTTCACCCACCCACCCACAAGCCAATGGGCAAGTTAAGGTTATAAACCGATCCTTGCTCAAACTAATCAAGACTCGGCTGGAAAGGATAAAGGGGATATGGCCGGACGAGCTACCAAGTGTCTTATAGGCATATAGGACAACTGCTCAAACACCCATAAGAGAAACACCGTTTCGTCTAGCATTCAGGAGTGAAGCTGCCATCCCTGCAGAAGTGGGAATAACAAGCTACAGGATAGCCTACCATGACGAAAGGAAGAATGAAGAGGGGATCCGTCTGCACCTAGACCTGTTGGACGAGGTAAGGGTGGCTTCTGAGTAACAAATGTCACGATACCAAGACCTCATGGCCAAACACTATAACGCCAAGGTGAAGCCTTGATGCTTCAGCATCGGGGACCTTGTCTTGAGGAAAGTGACCATGGCCACCAAAGATCCCATGCAAGGGAAGTTAGGACCCAACTGGAAAGATCCATACAGAATCATTGATTGCAATAGGAAGGGCACCTATTACTTGGAGACGCTCGACGACCAAAGGCTGCACCATCCTTGGAATGCTAAGCACCTCAGAAGATACTATCAGTAGTGCATTCGTAGTAGCTTGTGATATCGCTCATGATATCGCTTATGTTATCATTTTTCTTTAAAGTTTTTGTTTAAGTAGTTGACAGATCGGTTTTTCAGTTGATCAAACAGCAAGTTTTTCAACATTTTATTCAGTTTATTTTCAAATGGAATTATTATTATCTATAATGAAGAAAGGTTTATAAAAGCAAAGTCCTACCAATGGGGTGGACAAACGTCAAGGATGCCCTCGAGCACCTAATCAAACCCTAACTCCTACCTAAGGGGTGGACAGATGATCAAGGATGCCCTCGTGCACCTGATTAAATCCTAAATCCTACCTAAGGGATGGGTAGATGATAGATGCCCTTGAGCACCTGATCAAATCCTAAGTCCTAACTAAGGGATGGACAAACAATCAAGGATGCCCTCGTGCACCTAATCCAATCCTAAGTCCTACCTAAGGGATGGACGGATGATCGAAGATGCACTCGTGCACCTAATCCTTATCAAAACTTCCTACCTAAAGGGTAAACCGATGACTCAAAGAAAGGAGGGTTGGGGTGTAATTACCGATGAGTCATATCCCTTAGTACCCAATACTAAGATAAACCCTCCAAACCGACGATTGACTAAACATTGATAAGGAATAAGGAAAACTGACGAGCATGAACACTTGTACAAAATGCAAGAAAATTAAAGTGAAAACTTTATAAAGTTGCTGGAAAATACGAGTGTCAGCCCGAAACAAAGGGCAAAGATAACTTAAGCCCAAAACAGGGCACCATCATTGTTTTTGAGCTACAAACCAAAGACTAACAAAAAAAGGGAAAAGAAAGAAAAAGGGTACAAGTAAATTTTTTTAAGGATCGGCAGGGGGGTTGTCAGTTTGCTTTTAAGGGTTCACAGGATCGTTGGCCACACCACCAGGCCCGTCAATCACCAACACCTCTTCATCAGTCTCCACATCGTCGGGAGTTGGCTTGACAACAGAAGTTGTCAGGATAGTGAGCTTGATCTGGATTTGGGAGAAGTCCAGATCTAGGAAAATGAGGATAGCTTGTTTACAGAAGTCCTCAAACCCATCCCCATAGTAACCCTTCATTTCATCGAAATAGGGTTGGGATACCTAGTACTCCTCAATGGCCTCCTCCTTCACTTTTTGCATATGTTCATGGAGTGCAATCACCTCAGACTTCAAGTTGGCGTTCTCTTTCACCAGATCATCAGTTTGGTGGGCCATCCCATTCAACTTGGCCTTCAAATCAATCACCTCCTAGCCAAGAGCCCGAGAAGAATCCTTGAATTTCTTCAAGTTATCTACTTCGGACTCCAGACGATCCTTTAGGCACTTGATCGACGCCTCGCAAGATGAACAACAGATTTGTAAAGCTCACATCCTCACCAAGCCCTGATTAAGAAAGGACAAATCAATGTCAAAAAGAGATGAATGAAATAAAGGAATGAGTCCATATAAGGAGACGAATCAACATAGAGGGACGAATGGAATGGAAACACATACCCTCATCATGTCATGAAGACTGGATTCACCCAAGGGGTCGGTCTCATATTCCGAGCACCGTCCAGATTAGCATCCTGGACGATAGAACGAGTAGTGTCCACAGCATAGTTATTATCCTTCACTAACAAAGGAAGAGGATGAGGGGTAACGGGGCCTTGGGAAGTCATGAGACCTTTCCCTATTCCATGACGAAGAGCATCAACAACAACCACGCATGTCTCCAGACGAGTGGATGAGCCACTGGCACCTTTACCCGACGACTGAACATCAGAGGTGTGCTTCCTTTTCTTGGAGGGGGCAAGGCTGATTATCCCCCACCTTAAGCTCTTAAGGCGACAGCCTTCTTGATCTCCTCCTGCCTATTCTTTGCTACCTGCTTGTTCTTCATTGACTCCATCTCTGAAACCGACGAGTAGGTTAGAAAATGCACAAATTCAAACTGAAACAAAGTAAAAGCGACGAACAAAAACACTTACGAACTCTCAAGAAACGATCCAATCGTCAGGCTTCCTTAGAAGGGATAGATCCCCCATAGAAGGTGTGAAGTGTGTCTAAGTTAACAAGCCTCTTCCAAGACCTCTCCTCAAAGGGTATCTCAAAAACCCTTTCCAAGAATGATTCTTGCTCAAGAAGGATTGTCAGGCGCATTATTGCTGAAACAAATAGAAGGGATATATTAGTTAAATAAAAAATGTAAACCAACGACCCAAACAGTATTGACGACTCACCAAACTTGTTTAGAAGCCCCTAAGAATGGTCATAAAAGGACCCTATGCTATTCCACTCATCGGGACGACATACCCAATTGACCCTTTGCACCAAAAAGAACCTAGCCTTCCACTAACAATTGGAATCTAGCATATTAGATATCAATCTCAGGGCAACCCGACAATACAAAAAGTTGTAAAATCCTTTGGATTAAGGGATCCCTTGAGGTTTATAACAATAAAAGAACTCCTCTAAAGTTAAGGAGCAACAACCTCCACTAAGCTAACCCCACAGCACCTTAGCCCTAATGAAGATCCTTCACGCATTAAGGGCTATCTGATTGACAAACACGCCCATGAAGGAGGCTAACTGGCAATGCAGGGAGGAAAGGGGTAGACGAAGCCCTACTATGAAGGCGGTCTCGTAAAAGCCTATGTCAGACGACCTCCCATCATAGCGCTTCTCCCCTATGTCACCCCTCCTAATGGGCACATTGTCAGGTATTTGGAAATGGGGCTTCAGCCTACCAAAGACCAGGTCACTCATATCAACTGGGAAATCATGGATGGACTAATTGTTTGGAAGGATAACCTCCCTTAGTCGTCGCCCCGAAGGATTGGCTTCCTCCAAAGAAGGATCAGACGCTGACTCCCTATCAGAAACCAACGAGATGTTTGATGAATACCCAAGCCTAGAATGACTAGACAAGTTGTCGTCCGAACCTATGTGGATCGACGGGGTACGATCACTTGTCACTTCACTATCTCTAGACATCTCTCACCAACAAGCAACGAATGAAAGCTAAGATTCTACTCTACTTCCTAATTGTGCAACTAACAAACAAAAAGGAAGAGGGAAAAGAAAAAGAGAAACCGACGAAGCATACCTAAGAAATAGACGAATGGTAAACCAACAAAGCAAAGGAACCGATGATTGAGCTCTGGGATCGGAATAGAAAATTTTCAAGTAATAGGGACAATAATGACATTGAACTATTTATAGGATGGTCTAGCACAAAAAATGAAGTGTTGTGATGGTTGGTTCCACAAGCCTAAGAGCGACACGTGTCTCTAGCCCTATCAAAAGGATACGATTACCCCTATTTATGGCGCATGACATTAAAGCAAGGCATTTATGACAACTCTGTGACCTGTTGGCCATCTCGACGACTCATGGAGGAGGGGGCAGCTGATGGGGATAATTTTCAACCAACTCTCAAAAGGAGTGACTAAAAGGGAAGATCACCTTAAGAGGGATGATCGATACCAGAAGGGACAATCAACCCATGAGCTGACAGATCAGGTAATCCTCGATCCTAACGACCCATCCCCTAAGGTTTCCATGGGGCTAGCATAGGGCTCACTCACACATCCTTACATGGAAATTGCTTGCACATTAGGACCGAAGGCTCAATCACGAAATCAGATCTCTTATATATGGAAAGGTAATCCCGAGTATCTCAAGGCCCTTCTCTTTACAAGGAAATTCTCCCGTGCCAAGGGATTCAGGTCAACTCTATACCACTATATAAACCACAAACCTTACCTTTCTTAAGGTACGCAAATTCTCCCAAAATCTTGCACTCTTGAGTTCTTGGAGATTGTTCTATCACTGACTTAACTTTCAGAAGGTCTTTGGCCGGTATCCCACCAATCCCCTTTGATTGGTTCTTCTCTTTTGTTCTTCAGGTACATCCATTGGCACATGTGTGGACGATCAACTTACTGATAATTTTCATGCATCATCATTTGTCAATGTTAAAACTTTTAATAGCATGCCTACCATATGTAATTTTTGCACAACTTATGTTTTATGTGGCATACTGTGTATGCATTTAGTATTTGAAAATGTGGAAGCCACAATTCCTGCTCGACATGATTGGCATGAGTTTCCATGCTGACAGGATGAGTTTTGCCTTTTACTTGGTGGGATTTCGTAAACGATTGAACTAGACTTGCTACTCTCATTTTTGATATATAAATATTAACATCTCATTATGTTTTGCAGCCGCTATATTAACATCTCATTATGTTTTGCAGCCGCTTCTTTAGCTTACCTTATTATAAAGATTTAGTATTGCAACGACTTTTTGTAATAAGCATTTTTTTAGTACCTATACTACTAATTTTGAAAGAAGGAAACCATATTTCCAATTTAATTGTAAATCTTATTAAACATTCAGATACATACAACGACTTAATTGTTATTGTAACAACTTTTTCGTTGTAATAAGCATTTTTTTTTTTTTTTTTTTGTGCCTATACTACTAGTTTGAACAAAGGAAAATATTTTCCCAATTTAATTTTAAGCTATGTTAAACTTCCAGTTACGTACAACTTAGTTGTTATTGCAATGACTTTTTCATTGTAATAAGCCTTTAAACTATTACTTTTGAATGAAGAAAACTCTGTTTCTAATTTAATTGTAAGTCATGTTAAACCTGCAGGTAGGTTGAATTTTATAAGTTAGTAGATGTACATAATGCATTAGGTCTTTCAGTCAATCGATTGTATGATTAACCTGTTTTGGTAAGAAACTCTGAGGCTAAAAGTTGCGTAGATCACTAACCGATGATCCTACTGTTTTAGTCAAATATTTGGAGGCTGAAAGTTACCTAGATCACGAGCCAATGTTTAAGGTGCTGGATCATGGATGATCCTAGAAATCCAATGCTTAAGCCCACTTAGTATGTGATTTTGGCGAATTTGTTTGATCCAAATGATTTGGTATGTGATTTTCTTTATATTGACACCTATTTGTCTCATATGAAATGCTAGTTTTTTTAAAATTTTATGTAGTTGCATCTAATGATTTTTGAGATTTTGAAACAATATGTGATACATAAATCAAGAACGCATGGCGAAATGAAAGGTATCTATATAAATATATATGGTTCTTTGTCATTGTTAAAACTTTTAATAACAAAATACCTACCATATGTAATTTTTACACAACTTATGTTTTATGTGGCATATGAGTTTTCATGCTGATAAGATGATTTTTACCTTTTACTCGGTGGGATTTTGTAAAAAATTGACCTAGACTTGGTACTCTGTTTTTCGACATGTAAATATTAACATCTTATTATGTTTTGTAGCCACTCCTTTAGTTTAAAGAAAATACCTTATTACAATGACTTAGTTGTTTCTATGACTTTTTTTGTTATAATTATCTTTTTATTGTAGTGCCTATACTTCTAGTTTTGAATGAAGGAAACCCTATTTCCAATTTAATTGTAAGCCATGTTAAACTTGAAAATACAACTTAGAGCACTTGTAGTAGTGGTGCTAAAAAGCTAAAAATCTATTTTTAGCACCACTAAAAAGCTATTTGGAGCTGTAGTAGTGGAGCTGTAGTAGTGGAGCTATAGCCAAAAAATTTGACTTCTCAGCTATAGTGCACAGCTAAAGATAGATGTGCACTGTAGCTTGAAGGTAAAAAAAAAAAAATATATATATATATATATTTTATTTTGTGTTCACATTTCTGGTTTGAATATTTGTGATTTTTTTTTTTAGTGGGATGTATTATTTTATTGTAGTAGATATATTATTTTATTGTGATATTTATATTATTTTATTATGTTGAAAGCTGTAAAGTTATAATTTACAACTATGTCTTTTGTTGGCTTTATTCCATGCCAAATTTGATTGTAATTTCATTCAATCTGTTGTACCCTGTATTTATTGTAGAATTAAATTGTAAGAGTTGTGTGATAAAGAGAGAGAGTGTGAAGACTCAAACTATTGAAGACAAAAGGGTTTTCGTGGGTAGCTCGCGACTAAGCATCCCGTGAAATGATGCATGTGCCCTGCATATGACTGGAATGCGAAGAGTCAGGACAGATGGAGACAGTTGTGTTTCGCGAGTAACTCGTAGGTAAGGCCTTCTTGCGAGACACTCGCGAAACATTCTGTTTTGCCAGTTTGTACTATCTTATACACACTTTCTGTACCCACAATATATATACCCACATTATCCACAATTATTGAGAAGTGCTTCTAAGAGAAAACCCTAGCCAAAAACCTTGAGAGTTAGAGATTGCTATACCCACATATCTCTACACATTTGCTTGTGGATTTCCTCTACTCCTACCTCTCTATTTCCATATCATTGAGAGGTTGATAGCCCAAACATTTACCACACCCTTTCAAAGTGTCAAGTGAGAATTTGGTGCTGTTAGGAAGCATTGGAAGAAGCCAAAGATGGTAGATGCAACATGGAGCTTGTTGCGGGATCCGAAAAGCTAGACAAGACACGGTTCCGAGTAGCCTTGTTGGAGTAGGAGCTTGGAGGACTTAGGTTCATCGAGTAGATTAAGCTTGGAAGGTCTCTTGCTAATTCATGTATCCCAACTGATTGTCTAGTGGATCGACTACCGCTTGGAGGGTGGCGAAGAAGTTTTACACCAAGGATTTCGGTTTCCTCTTCGATAACACATCGCTATGTTATCTTTGTATTTACATCCTTCTTCCCTACTCTTTTAGCTTTCATTTTACTGCTGTATTATATTGTTTATGGCTTAGAGTAGTTTATTTGTTCATCCGTTCGCTTTTACTCTTTTCCGCACTTAGTATAAGTTATAGTAAAATCTATCGAGCCGTAATTTTTATCTTGGGGTTTGAACAGCTCTTGTGTTTTCACACAATTTAGAGCATTCAATTGGTATCAGAGTGGGTGCACTCATTGTGGTTTAAATACCTTAGTGCAATCCTTGACCCCTCTTTGAGATGGACTGGTCTCAATCTTTAAATGCGCCACCATATTTTGATGGTAGCAATTATGCCTTTTGGAAAGTCCGAATGAGGGCATTTTTATGTTCAATAGATGAAACTGTTTGGGATGCCGTTGATATTGGATGGACTAGGCCAGAGGCTGCCAAATCCACATGGGATAAGGCAACTCTTGCAGCGTCTAATGCGAATAGTAAAGCACTAAACGCTATTTTTTGTGGCATATCTCTAGATGAGTTCCATAGGATATCTCACATCACTGTTGCCAAGGAGGCATGGCAGATATTGGAGACCACTTATGAAGGAACAAAGAAGGTGAAAGACATCAAGTTGTAGATGTTGACCACTCGGTTTGAGGAGTTGAAAATGAGTGAGGATGAGTCTTTTGACTCTTTCTATAGCAAGCTAAATGAAGTGGTCATCGGCAAGTTCAACTTGGGGGAGAAAACGGAGGACTCGATAATAGTTAGGAAAATTCTTTGTTCATTGCCGGAGAGCTTCCGTGCAAAGGTCACATCAATTGAGGAGAGCAAGGACCTTGATGATATCAAAGTCCAAGAATTGATTGGCTCCCTTCAAACTTATGAGTTATCATTGTCCTCACAAAGGAAGAGCAAATCCCTTGCACTCAAGACTATTAATGAAAAAGAAGTTGCTTCGGATGAGGATGGTGTTGAGAAAGAAGTTGCTTATCTAGCAAAGAATTTCTGGAAATTCCTAAAGTTCAAGAACAGTGGAAAATTTGCTGAAAAAGGGAAGTTCCCAAGTTTTGGAAATGATAGAAAAGACTTCAAAAAGAGAGAAGGCAAGGAGTCCCGTTCTACTCAAGGAGTCACTTGTTTTGAATGTAATGAACATGGCCATTTAAAAAATGAATGTCCTAATTATTTGAGAACGAAGGGCAAGGCATATGCCACCACTCTTAGTGACTTAGATTCTTCCAACTTTGATTCAAAGGAAAGTTGTGATGGAGAAGGGAATTACTCCGCTTTTATGACTGTTGCTCATGTTGAATCAACGGATGATTTGAGTAAGCTTGTTGAAGAGCTTGGAGAGCATAGTGATGAAGAATCAATGGGAGTTGTAGAAGAATTAGATGCTAAATAAAATGAAAGTACAGTCGGTCTTCAAGAGAA
The DNA here is from genome assembly GCF_001633185.2 of Quercus lobata. Classification (NCBI taxonomy): domain Eukaryota; kingdom Viridiplantae; phylum Streptophyta; class Magnoliopsida; order Fagales; family Fagaceae; genus Quercus; species Quercus lobata. Next base: position 31,216,191 of record NC_044914.1, on the reverse strand, counting down.
TTACAACTCACTACTTAAGAAGTCGGGAGAGTATGTAAGGGTGGCTAAGGCAGCCGTGAAAAAGATTATGAAGGCAGAGGAGGACTATAGAAGTATCCTAATGTGATACAAGGAGACCAAATGTGAAATGGAGACGATGAATGGAGAGCTAACCAAAGCCTACTTAAAGATAAAATTTCTTGAGCTTGAGGTGGTTCAAGCCAATGCTAAAGTAGAGCAAGTTTCCTCCAAGAAGCTTGATGAAGTTCTTTCTCATCAAAAACCTTTCTTCGTTAAAACTAAATTAGGATATACTGGAGAAAGCAGTTCAGCTATCAATGTCTCCAAGGAAGTGAAGTTTGTGAAAGCCAAGGAGCCAATAGTGGTTACCCCTATTGTTGAGAAAGTGAAGGAGGAGAAGAAAAAGAATGTGGCTGACCAACGGGTGTTGAATAATCCCTACAATCAATCAATGGTCAGACCTAAAGCCAAAGGGAAATCTCTTCCAAGATCACAAAGAGGTCTGAGAACGAACCATGTCTATCATCATTGTGGACTTCAAGGGCACACCAGACCTAATTGTCATAAGCTGAAAGCATTGAATAATACTAGGGATCAAAGATCAAGAGGACCAAGAGATGGCAAGAAGAATTGGGCTGTTGGGCAACCAAGAGGTTGAGATGGTGATTCTGGAGTGATGGATGTGATGAAGATGATTGATGCATTCACCACATGTTTGGCAAACTTCAACAGAAGGTTTGAAGGTCACAACACTCGTACCCAATCCTATAGGGATATCACCCCAAACGCACGTGACGTGTGGGTGAAGAAGGGTACTCATGCATGATTATCTCTTACGTCCATGCATCAATACTTCCAATGTTTAGGATCATAGGTTCATGCATCATTTCATGCCTTGTTTTCCAGTTTTAAGCATGTTTCCTTTTCAAGTTATGTTTTGTACTTGTTTTTATTGATCTTACTTTACTTGTCCTGTTTTTTAGTGTGTTCAAAAAATTCAAAAACTCATATAAATTGAAAAATCTTCAAAAAGTTTGATCGCTTGTTTTGTGTGTATCTCATATGAGTTTGGCCTAGTACCTTCGTACTTATGGCATAGTGCATTTATGAGCTTAACTTGTTTTGTATGCACATATATCTTTATGGGAGAAATTTTGAAATCTATGGGTGACTATTGTAAATAGATCTTCAAACTTGTCATGAATGATTGGTCAATAGTCTTGATGGTTTTGATATTTGCATAGACTTGTGCCTATATATCTTCCCACCTTTATTTTTATGTTTTTGCTATAAGAGCTCACCAAATGTAAATCTCACAATGAAAAAGAGATTATGAGCTATAAAAGCCTATCACACATACTAGTATTTGACTAGGAAAAAGGGAAAGCGACTTTTGTATTGAAATGTATGGTGCTCAAAAAGCCAAAGGCTAACTCTCAATATTGAAATATCAAAAATTCCAAACACCGATCTCAAAAAGAGATGTATTATCCAAAAAGGATCAATTGTTATGATTTATGCAAAAGCCAAATGAAAAGCTTCTAAGTTTTGTAATCATTCTCTCGTGGGAGGTCATATATGTTCGTTTCTATAATTAAGATAGACCACTTGATTTCATACTAGTTGTGTATGTCTTGATTGAATTGATCATTGAAGCTTTACTCTAGGCTATGGACTTTTCCACATTTGATACTCACTCACAACACACAAGACTTTGTTCAATTAATGATTATCTCATTTGTGTGATTGTACTTGTTCAAATGTGATGTGTATGCTCAAATACTTGTTGATCAAACCCAAAAAGATTTTTGAGTGTTTTATATGAAAGTAATTTTTTTTTTCTTTCATGTCTTTAGTTTTTGATCAAAATGCATTTTTATGTTTTTCTCCAAAAAAACTAGCTCAGAGGTAGTTTCACGAGAAGCTCGTGACTTAGAGCTTCCCGCGAAAGCTGATTAAGGGAAATAAATTTTTTTTGTCAATTCATACAGAGAGTCTCGCTACTGTCTCACGAGTATTTCACGACTAACTACTTTTCACGAAATGTTTTTAGGTGAAAACTGGAAATTTTTTCTATTCATACAAAGGCTATCGCAACTGTCTCGCGACTTATTCACGACTAACAGTTTCTCGCGAAAGCTTTTAAGCTTCAGTGGCCATTCTCGCGACTGGCTCACTACTACCTAACCCGTGAAAAACGCGTGTTTTCAGTTTTATAAGGCAGATGTGATAGGTTTTCAAAACACTCTCACTTCCCTCGCTTAGACTCTCTCGAACCCCCCTCAACCCAAAACCACTTTTCACTCAAACCCCATCACTCTCAAGCTTATTTTCTGCATTTCCAACTTCAAGGTATGTTTTCTAAAACATTTTCTTCATGTTTTTCTGAGTTTATGCAAAAATTTAAGTTAGGGTTCTAAAATTTTGGGGATTTTTCGAAAATGGGCAGAGGTTCTTAAATTTGTGAAAATTTTTCCAAAATTTTGTTTAGGCTAAACCTCATTTGATGTTTGTGTATCTGTGTTGGCCCCTTGAGGCATTCTAAGCATGTACTGAGGCAGTTTTCACCATGTTCATGCATTGTTCATAGTTGGAATTCACTGTTGCATGCTAGGTGTATAACAGAATGTCCTAGTGACATTCTTGTGTTGAATTGGACTCAACTAAGTTTCAATCTTTGGGTTTACTCTTGATTGATCATGTTTACCATGTTTTGTTCAGTATTTGTGTGTTTTACACACTTTGTCCATTTTGTCCTCAATGCCATGCCATGCACACACTAGGCACACACCTAGGCACCCTCTAGGCACACCCCATGCATCACATGCTACACACACATGCACCAACACATGCACAGCCCTGGCACACACAATCACAGTTACTTCATTCATGCACTATGTTTTTGTTTACATGGTTAAACACTTATAGCATGCTGTTTTGTGTCTGTTTGCTCTATTTTGAGTTGGTTAAACTCCGTTTTAATATGTTTTACTTTTGTTTTGAACTAACATGTATCTAATCATGTTTGTGTGTTTTGTTTTGTGTTTTTGGACTTGTTTCCTTTCTGTTCTGTGTTCCCTTATGCAGATGTCTCCTACCAAACATTCAGCTAAAAAACCAACCTCCAAACGTGCACGCACTGATTCTAATAACTTCAAGTCTGTTGAGGCTGATATGAAATACAATGACTACTACAAAAGAGCAACCATTATTATGGAGAGGGTGGTCAAGCTAGAAACCCTTGAGGACACCTTCATCCCTGAGGTGTTCAAAGAAAGGACTTGGACCAAGCTGTTGAACCTGGTTGGGGTTGTCTCCTCAGAGATTATAAGAGAATTTTTCTTAAATGCTATTGTGGAAGGAGATCTTATAGATTGCTGGGACTAAAAATTAAAAAACCTCTTTCCGGTATTATTTTTAGCCAAAACGGGATGAGATAGGCCGAGAAAGAGAAAAAAAAATTTTAGTCCCGAATTCTGTTCATACTCGACTCGGGCAAGAAAATTTCGAAAAAAATAGCAAAAAATTAAAAAACCTCTTTTCGGCATTATTGCTAGCCAAAACGGGATGAGATAGGCCGAGAAAGAGAAAAAAAAAATTTAGTCCCGAATTCCGTTCATACTCAACCCGAGCAAGAAGATTCCGAAAAAAATAGCAAAAAAATTCAAAAAATTAAAAAATCTCATTCCGGGATCATTTTTAGCCAAAACGGGATGAGATAGGCTGAGAAAGAGAAAAAAAAAAATTTTAGTCCCAAATTCTGTTCCTACCCAACCCGACCTAGAAAATTCCAAAAAAATAGCAAAAAAATTCAAAAAATTAACAAAGTTAATTCCGGCATTATCTCTATCCAAAACGTGTTGTGGGTGGCCGAGAAAGAGAAAAAAAAAAATTTAGTCTCGAATCCCGTTCATACTCGACCCGAGCAAGAAAATTACGAAAAAAATAGCAAAAAAATTCAAAAAGTTAATTCTAGCATTATTTCTATCCAAAACGAGTTGAGGGAGGCTGAGAAAGAAAAAAAAAATTGTCCCGAATTCCGTTCATACTTGACCCGGGCAAGAAAATTCCCAAAAAAATAGCAAAAAAATTCAAAAAATTAAAAAACCTCTTTCCGGTATTATTTTTAGCCAAAACGGGATGAGATAGGCAGAGAAAGCGAGAAAAATTTTAGTCCCGAATTTCGTTCCTACCAGAGGCGGGAAAGAAAATTCCGAAAAAAATAGCAAAAAAATTCAAAAAATTAAACAAGTTAATTCCGGCGTTATTTCAATCCAAAGAGGGTTGAGGGAGGCCGAGAAAGAGAGAAAAAAATTTTAGTCCTGAATTCCGTTCATACTCAACCCGGGCAAGAAAATTCCGAAAAAAATAGCAAAAAAAATCAAAAAATTAAAAAACCTCTTTCCGGCATTATTGTTAGCCAAAACGGGATGAGATAGGCCGAGAAAAACAGATAAAAATTTTAGACCCGAATTCCGTTCATACTAGACCCGGGCAAGAAAATTCCGAAAAAAATAGCAAAAAAAGTCAAAAAATTTAAAAACCTCTTTCCGGCATTATTTTTAGCCAAAACGGGATGAGGTAGGCTGAGAAAGTGAGAAAAAAAATTTAGTCCCGAATTCCGTTCATACTTGACCCGGGCAAGAAAATTTCGAAAAAAATAGCAAAAAAAATTAAAAAACCTCTTTCCAGCATTATTTTTAGCCAAAACGGGATGAGATACGCCGAGAAAGTGAGAAAAAAATTTTAGTCCCGAATTTCGTTCATACTTGACACAGGCAAGAAAATTCCGAAAAAAATAGCAAAAAAATTCAAAAAATTAAAAAAACCTCTTTCCAGCATTATTTTTAGCCAAAACGAGATGAGATAGCTTGAGAAAGAGAGAACAAAAAATTTTACTTACGAATTCCGTTCATACTCGACCCGGGCAAGAAAATTAAAAAAAAAATAGCAAAAAAATTCAAAAAACTAAAAAACCTCTTTCCGGCATTATTTTTAGCCAAAACGGGATGAGATAGGCCGAGAAAAAGAAAAAAAAAATTTAGTCCCGAATTCTGTTCCTACCCAATCCGACCTAGAAAATTCCAAAAAAACAGCAAAAAAATTCAAAAAAGTAAAAAAGTTAATTCCGGCGTTATTTCTATCCAAAACGGGTTGTGGGAGGCCGAGAAAGAGAAAAAAAAAAATTTTAGTCCCGAATTCCGTTCATACTAGACCCGGGCAAGAAAATTCCAAAAAAAATATTAAAAAAATTAAAAAAAGTTAATTCCGGCATTATTTCTATCCAAAACGGAGGGAGGCCGAGAACGAGAAAAAAAAATTTTAGTCCCAAATTCCGTTCATACACGACCCGGGCAAGAAAATTCAGAAAAAACTAGCAAAAAAATTCAAAAAATTAAAAAACCCCTTTCCGGCATTATTTCTATCCAAAACGGGTTGAGGGAGGCCAAGAAAGAGAAAAAAAAAATTTTAGTCCCGAATTCCGTTCATACTCAACCCGTGCAAGAAAATTCAGAAAAAAAATAGCAAAAAAATTCAAAAAATTAAAAAACCTCTTTCTGGCATTATTTTTAGCCAAAATGGGATGAGTTAGGCCAAGAAAGTGAGAAAAAAGTTTTAGTCCCGAATTCCGTTCATACTCGACACGGGCAATAAAATTCCCAAAAAAATAGCAAAAAAATTCAAAATATTAAAAAACCACTTTCCAACATTGTTTTTAGCCAAAACGGGATGAGATAGGCCGAGAAAGAGAAAAAAAAAAAATTTTAGCCCCGAATTCCGTTCAAACTCGACCCGGGCAAGAAAATTCCCAAAAGAATAGCAAAAAATTCAAAAAATAAAAAAACCTCTTTCCGGCATTATTTTTAGCCAAAACGGGATGAGATAGGTAGATAAATCAAGAAAAAAATTTTAGTCCCGAATTCCGTTCCTACTAGAGGCAGGCAAGAAAATTCCGAAAAAAATAGCAAAAAAATTCAAAAAATTAAACAAGTTAATTCCGGCATTATTTCAATCCAAAAAGGGTTGAGGGAGGCCAAGAAAGAGATAAAATAAATTTGATCCCGAATTCCGTTCATACTCGACCAGGGCAAGAAAATTCCGAAAAAAATAGCAAAAAAATTCAAAAAATTCAAAAACCTCTTTCCAGCATTATTGTTAGCCAAAACGGGAAGAGATAGGCCAAGAAAAATAGATAAAAATTTTAGTCCCGAATTCCATTCATACTCGACCCGGGCAAGAAAATTCCGAAAAAAATAGCAACAAAAGTCAAAAAATTAAAAAACCTCTTTCCGGCATTATTTTTAGCCAAAACGGGATGAGATAGGTGGAGAAATCGAGAAAAAAATTATAGTCCCGAATTCCGTTCCTACTAGAGGCGGACAAGAAAATTCCGAAAAAAATAGCAAAAAAATTCAAAAAATTAAAAAACCACTTTCCGACATTATTTCTAGCCAAAACGGGATGTGATAGGCAGAGAAATCGAGAAAAACATTTTAGTCCCGAATTCCATTCATACTCGACCCGGGAAAGAAAATTCCTAAAAAAATAGCAAAAAAATTCAAAAAATTAAAAAACCACTTTCCGGCATTATTGTTAGCCAAAACGGGATGAGATAGGCCAGGAAAGCGATAAAAAAATTTAATTCCCGAATTCCGTTCATACTCGACCCGGGCAAGAAAATTCCGAAAAAAATAGCCAAAAAATTTAAAAAATTAAAAAACATCTTTCTGGTATTATTTTTAGCCAAAACGGGGATGAGATAGGCTGAGAAAGAGAAAAAAAAATTTTAGTCCCGAATTCCGTTCGTACTCAACCTGGGCAAGAAAATTCCGAAAAAATAGCAAAAAAATCCAAAAAATTCAAAAACCACTTTCTAACATTATTTCCAACCAAAACGGGATGAGATTGGCCAAGAAATCGAGAAAAAAATTTTAGTCATGAATTCCGTTCCTCCCAGAGCCGGGCAAGAAAATTCCAAAAAAAATAGCAAAAAAATTCAAAAAATTAAAAAACCTCTTTCCGTCATTATTTTTAGCCAAAACGGGATGAGATAGGCCGAGAAAGAGAAAAAAAAAAAATTTAGTCCCGAATTTTGTTCCAACCCAACCTGACCAAGAAAATTCCAAAAAAATAGAAAAAAAAATTAAAAAGTAAATTCCGAAGTTATTTCTATCCAGAACGGGTTGAGGGAGGCCAAGAAAGAGAAAAAAAATTTAGTCCCAAATTTCGTTCAAACTCGACCCGGGCAATAAAATTACGAAAAAAAAACGTCAAAAATTCAGAAAATTAAAAAAGCTAATTCCGGCATTATTTCTATCCAAAACGGGTTGAGGGAGGCTGAGAAAGAAAAAAAAAATTTAGTCCTGAATTCCGTTCATACTTGACCCGGGCAAGAAAATTCCCAAAAAAAGAGCAAAAAAATTCAAAAAATTAAAAAAAAAAAAAACTCTTTCCAGCATTATTTTTAGCCAAAACGGGATAAGATAGGTCTAGGAAGTGTGAAAAAAAATTTAGTCCTAAATTCCGTTCCTACTCGACCCGGGCAAGAAAATTCCCTAAAAAAGAGCAAAAAAATTCAAAAAACTCTTTTTGGCATTATTTTTAGCCAAAACGGGATGAGATAGGTCGAGAAAGTGTGAAAAAAATTTAGTCCCGAATTCCGTTCATACTCGACCCGGGGAAGAAAATTCCGAAAAAAATAGTAAAAAAATTAAAAAAGCTAATTCCGGCTTTCTTTCTATCCAAAACGGGTTGAGGGAGGCCGAGAAAGAGAAAAAAAAATTTTAGTCCCGAATTCCGTTCATACTTGACCCGGGCAGGTAAATTCCGAAAAAAATAGCATAAAAGTTCAAAAAATTAATAAAGTTAATTCCAGCATTATTTCTATCCAAAACGGGTTGTGGGAGGCCGAGAAAGAGGAAAAAAAAAAAATTTAGTCCCGAATTCCGTTCATTCTCGACCCGGGCAAGAAAATTCCGAAAAAAAGAGCAAAAAAATTCAAAAAACACTTTTCGGCATTATTTTTAGCCAAAACAGGATGAGATAGGCCGAGAAAGCGAGAAAAACATTTTAGACCCGAATTCCGTTCCTACCCGAGCCGGGCAATAAAATTCCGAAAAAATTAGCAAAAATATTCAAAAACCTCTTTCCAGCATTATTTTTAGCCAAAACGAGATGAGATAGGCCGAGAAAGAAAAACAAAAATTTATTCTCGAATTCTGTTCCTACCCAACCCGACCTTGAAAATTCAAATAAAAATAGCAAAAAAATTCAAAAAATTGAAAAAGTTAATTTCGGCGTTATTTCTATCCAGATCGGGTTGAGGAAGGCCAAGAAAGAGAGGAAAAAATTTTAGTCCCGAATTCCGCTCATACACAACCCGGGCAAGAAAATTCTGAAAAAAATAGCAAAATAATTCAAAATAATAAAAAACCTCTTTCCGGCATTATTTTTAGCCAAAACGGGATGAGAAAGGCCGAGAAAGAGAAAAAAAAAAATTTTGTCCCGAATTCCGTTCAAACTCGACCCACGAAAGAAAATTCCGAAAAAAATAGCACAAAAATTAAAAAACTTAATTCCGGCATTATTTCTATCCAAAAAGGGTTGAGAGAAGCTAAGAAAGAGATAAAAAAATTTTAGTCCCGAATTCCGTTCATACTCAACCCGGGCAAGAGAATTACCAAAAAAATTCAAAAAATTTAAAAACCTCTTTCTGGCATTATTGTTAGCATAAACGGGATGAGATAAGCGAGAAAGCGATAAAAAAATTTTAGTCCCGAATTCCGTTCATACTCGACACGTGCAAGAATATTTTGAAAAAAATAGCAAAAAAATTAAAAAAAATTAAAAAACCTCTTTCCGGTATTATTTTTAACCAAAACGGGATGAGATAGGCCGAGAAAGAGAAAAAAAAATTTTAGTCCCAAATTCCGTTAATACTCAACCCGGGCAAGCAAATTCCAAAACAAAATAGCAAAAAAATCCAAAAAGTTAAAAACCTCTTTTCAGCATTATTTTTCACCAAAACGGGATGAGACAGGCTGAGAAAGTGAGAAAAAAAATTTAGTCCCAAATTCCGTTCACACTCGACCCGAGCAAGAAAATTCCGAAAAAAATAGCAAAAAAATTAAAAAAATTAAAAAACCTCTTTCTGGCATTATTTTTAGCCAAAACGGGATGAGATAGGCAAAGAAAGCGAGAAAAAATTTTTAGTCCCGAATTCCATTCCTACCATAGGCGGGCAAGAAAATTACGAAAAAAATAGCAAAAAAATTCAAAAAATTAAACAAGTTAATTCCGGCGTTACTTCAATCCAAAAAGGGTTAAGGGAGGCTGAGAAAGAGAGAAAAAAATTTTAGTCCCGAATTCCGTTCATACTCGACCCGGGCAAGAAAATTCCGAAAAAAATAGCAAAAAAATTCAAAAAATTAAAAATCCTCTTTCCGATATTATTTTTTGCCAAAACGGAATGAGGTAGGCTGAGAAAGTGAGAAAAAAAATTTAGTCCCAAATTCCGTTCATACTCGACCCGGGCAAGAAACTTCCGAAAAAAATAGCAAAAAAATTCAAAAAAATAAAAAACCTCTTTCCGGCATTATTTTTAGCCAAAACAGGATGACATACGCCGAGAAAGTGACAAGAAAATTTTAGTCCCGAATTCTGTTCATACTTGACACAAGCAGGAAAATTCCGAAAAAAATAGCAAGAAAATTCAAAAAATTAAAAAAACCTCTTTCCAGCATTATTTCTAGCCAAAACGGGATGAGATAGGCTGAGAAAGAGAGAAAAAAATTTTACTTACAAATTCCATTCATACTCGACCCGGGTAAGAAAATTCAAAAAATAAAATAGCAAAAAATTTCAAAAAATTAAAAAAGCTCTTTCTGGTATCATTTTTAGCCAAAACGTGATGAGATAGGGTGAGAAAGAGAAAAAAAAAATTTAGTCCCGAATTCAATTCATACTAGACGCGGGCAAGAAAATTTCGAAAAAAATAGCAAAAAAAGTCAAAAAATTAAAAAAACCTCTTTCCGGCATTATTTTTAGCCAAAACGGGATTGAGATAGGCCGAGAAATCGAGAAAAAAATTTAGTCCCGAATTCCGTTCCTACCTGAGCCGAGCAAGAAAATTCTGAAAAAAATAGCAAAAAAATTCAAAAAACTAAAAAACCTCTTTCCGGCATTATTTTTAGCCAAAACGGGATGAGATAGGCCGAGAAAAGGAAAAAAAAAAATTAGTCCCGAATTCTGTTCCTACCCAATCCGACCTAGAAAATTCCAAAAAAAACAGCAAAAAAATTCAAAAAAGTAAAAAAGTTAATTTCGGCGTTATTTCTATCCAAAACGGGTTGTGGTAGGCCGAGAAAGAGAAAAAAAAATTTTAGTCCCGAATTCCGTTCATACTCGACCCGAGCAAGAAAATTCCAAAAAAAAAATAGCAAAAAAATTCAAAAAATTAAAAAAGTTAATTCCAGCATTATTTCTATCCAAAACGGGTTGAGGGAGGCCGAGAAAGAGAAAAAACAAATTTAAGTCCCAAATTCTGTTCATACTCGACCCGGGCAAGAAAATTCGGAAAAAAATAGCAAAAAAATTCAAAAAACTAAAAAACCTCTTTCCGGCATTATTTTTAGCCAAAATGGGATGAGTTAGGCCAAGAAAGTGAGAAAAACATTTTAGTTCCGAATTCCGATCATACTCGACCCGGGCAAGAAAATTTCCAAAAAAATAGCAAAAAAATTCAAAATATTAAAAAACCTCTTTCCAGCGTTGTTTTTAGCCAAAACGGGATGAGATAGGCCGAGAAAGAGAGAAAACAATTTTAGCCCCGAATTTCGTTCAAACTCGACTCGGGCAAGAAAATTCCAAAAAAAAATAGCAAAAAATTAAAAAACCTCTTTCCGGAATTATTTTTAGCCAAAACTGGATGAGATAGGTGGAGAAATCGAGAAAACAATTTTAGTCCCGAATTCCGTTCCTACTAGAGGCGGGCAAGAAATTTCCGAAAAAAATAGCAAAGAAATTCAAAAAGTTAAACAAGTTAATTCTGGCATTATTTCAATCCAAAAAGGGTAGAGGGAGGCTGAGAAAGTGAAAAAAAAAAAAAAAATTTAGTCCCGAATTCCGTTCATACTCGACCCGGGAAAGAAAATTCCGAAAAAAATAGCAAAAAAATTCAAAACATTAAAAAACCTCTTTCCGGCATTATTGTTAGCCAATACGGGATGAGATAGGGCGAGAAAAACAGATAAAAATTTTACTCCCGAATTCCGTTCATACTCGACCCGGGCAAGAAAATTCCGAAAAAAATAGCAAAAAAAGTCAAAAAATTAAAAAACCTCTTTCCGGCATTGTTTTTAGCCAAAACGGGATGAGATAGGTGGAGAAATCGAGAAAAAACCACTTTCCTACATTATTGTTAGCCAAAACGGGATGAGATAGGCCAGGGAGGCGATAAAAAAATTTAATTCCCGAATTCCGTTCATACTCGACATGTGCAATAAAAGTCCGAAAAAAATAGCCAAAAAATTTTAAAAATTAAAAAACCTCTTTCCGGTATTATTTTTAACCAAAATGGGGATGAGATAGGCCGAGAAAGAGAAAAAAAAATTTTAGTCCCGAATTCTGTTCCTACCCGACCTGGGCAAGAAAATTCCGAAAAAAATCCAAAAAATTCAAAAACCACTTTCCGACATTATTTCCAACCAAAACGGGATGAGATTGGCCGAGAAATCAAGAAAAAAATTTTAGTCATGAATTCCGTTCCTCCCAGAGCCGGGCAAGAAAATTCCGAAAAAAATAGCAAAAAATTCAAAAAATTAAAAAACCTCTTTTCGTCATTATTTTTAGCCAAAACGGGATGAGATAGGCCGAGAAAAAGAAAAAAAAAAAATTTAGTCCCAAATTTTGTTCCAACCCAACCTGACCAAGAAAATTCCAAAAAAATAGAAAAAAAATTAAAAAGCTAACTCCGAAGTTATTTCTATCCAGAACGGGTTGAGGGAGGCCGAGAAAGAGAAAAAAAAATTTTAGTCCCGAATTCCATTCAAACTCGACCTGGGCAAGAAAATTAAGAAAAAAAAACTCCAATAATTCAGAAAATTAAAAAAGCTAATTCCGGCCTTATTTCTATCCAAAACGGGTTGAGGGAGGCCGAGAAAGAAAAAAAAATTTGAGTCCCGAATTCTGTTCATACTCAACCCGGGCAAGAAAATTCCCAAAAAAAGAGCAAAAAAATTCAAAAAATTAAAAAAACACTTTCCGGCATTATTTTTAGCCAAAATGGGATGAGATAGGTCTAGAAAGTGTGAAAAAAAATTTTGTCCCGAATTCCGTTCCTACTCGATCCGGGCAAGAAAATTCCCAAAAAAAGAGCAAAAAAATTCAAAAAATCTAAAAAAAACTCTTTTCGGCATTATTTTTAGCCAAAACGGGATGAGATAGGTCAAAAAAGTGTGAAAAAACTTTAGTCCCGAATTTCGTTCATACTTGACCCGGGCAGGAAAATTCCGAAAAAAATAGCATAAAAGTTCAAAAAATTAATAAAGTTAATTTCGGCATTATTTCTATCCAAAACGGGTTGTGGGAGGCCAAGAAAGTGGAAAAAAAAAATTTAGTCCCGAATTCTGTTCATTCTCGACCCGGGCAAGAAAATTCCGAAAAAAAGAGCAAAAAAATTCAAAAAATTAAAAAACCTATTTCCGGCATTATTTCTAGCCAAAACGGGATGAGATAGGTCGAAAAAGTGTGAAAAAAATTTAGTCCCGAATTCCGTTCATACTCAACCCGGGTAAGAAAATTCCGAAAAAAATAGCAAAAAAATTCAAAAAATTAAAAAAGGTAATTCCGGCTTTCTTTCTATCCAAAACGGGTTGAGGGAGGCCGAGAAAGAGAGAAAAAAATTTTAGTCCCGAATTCCGTTCATACTTGACCCGGGCAGGAAAATTCCAAAAAAAAATAGCATAAAATTTCAAAATATTAATAAAGTTAATTCCGACATTATTTCTACCCAAAACGGGTTGTGGGAGGCCGAGAAAGTGGAAAAAAAAAAAAAATTAGTCCCGAATTCCGTTCATTCTCAACCCGGGCAAGAAAATTCCGAAAAAAGGAGCAAAAAAATTTAAAAAATTAAAAAACCTATTTCCGGCATTATTTCTAGCAAAAACGGGATGAGATAGGCCGAGAAAGCGAGAAAAAAATTTTAGACCCGAATTCCGTTCCTACCCGAGCTGGGCAATAAAATTCCAAAAAAATAGCAAAAAAATTCAAAAACCTCTTTCCTGCATTATTTTTAGCCAAAACGGGATGAGATAGGCCGAGAAAGAGAAAAAAAAAAAAAAATTTATTCTCAAATTCTGTTCCTACCCAACCCGACCTACAGAATTCCAATAAAATTAGCAAAAAAATTCTAAAAATTGAAAAAGTTAATTTCGGAGTTATTTCTATCCAGAACGGGTTGAGGAAGGCCAAGAAAGTGAGGAAAAAATTTTAGTCCCGAATTCTGCTCATACACGACTCGGGCAAGAAAATTCCGAAAAAAATAGCAAAAAAATTCAAAATAATAAAAAACCTCTTTTCAGCATTATTTTTAGCCAAAACGGGATGAGATAGGCCGAGAAAGAGGGAAAAAAAATTTTAGTCCCGAATTCCGTTCAAACTCGACCCAGGCAAGAAAATTCAGAAAGAAATAGCAAAAAGAATTAAAAAACTTAATTCCAGCATTATTTCTATCCAAAATGGGTTGAGAGAGGCTAAGAAAGAGATAAACAAATTTTAGTCCCGAATTCCGTTTATACTCGACCCGGGCAAGAGAATTCCCAAAAAAATGGCAAAAAAATTCAAAAAATTTAAAAACCTCTTTCTGGCATTATTGTTAGCCAAAACGGGATGAGATAAGAGAGAAAGCGATAAAAAAATTTTAGTCCTGAATTCCGTTCATACTCAACACGTGAAAGAATATTCTGAAAAAAATTGCAAAAAAATCCAAAAAGTTAAAAAACCTCTTTTCGGCATTTTTTTTTAACAAAAACAGGATGATACAGGCTGAGAAAGTGAAAAAAAAAATTTTAGTCCCAAATTCCGTTCACACTCGACCCGGGCAAGAAATTTCGGAAAAAAATAGCAAAAAAATTCAAAAAATTAAAAAACCTCTTTCCGGCATTATTTTTAGCCAAAACAGTATGAGATAGGTGGAGAAAGCGAGAAAAAAATTTTAGTCCCGAATTCCGTTCTAACTCAACCCAGGAAAGAAAATTCCGAAAAAAATAGCAAAAGAATTCAAAACATTAAAAAACCACTTTCCAGCATTATTGTTAGCCAAAATGGGATGAGATAGGCCAGGGAAGCAATAAAAAAATTTAATTCCCGAATTCCGTTCATAGTTGACACGGGCAAGAAAACTCCGAAAAAAATAGCCAAAAAATTTAAAAAATTAAAAAACCTCTTTCTGGTATTATTTTTAGCCAAAACGGGGATGAGATAGGCCGAGAAAGAGAGAAGAAAATTTTAGCCCCGAATTCCGTTCCTACTCAACCCGGGCAAGAAAATTCCAAAAAAAATAGCAAAAAAATCCAAAAAATTCAAAAACCACTTTCCGACATTATTTCCAACCAAAACGGGATGAGATTGGCCGAGAAATCGAGAAAAAAATTTTAGTCACGAATTCCGTTCCTCCTAGAGCCGGGCAAAAAAATTTCGAAAAAAATAGCAAAAAAAATTCAAAAAATTAAAAAACCTCTTTCCGTCATTATTGTTCCAACCCAACCTGACCAAGAAAATTCCAAAAAAATAGAATAAAAATAAAAAAGTAAATTCCGAAGTTATTTCTATCCAGAACGGGTTGACGGAAGCCGAGAAAGAGAAAAAAAAATTTTAGTCCCGAATTCCGCTCAAACTCGACACGGGCAAGAAAATTACGAAAAAAAAAAGCCAAAAATTGAGAAAATTAAAAAAGCTAATTCCGGCAATATTTCTATCTAAAACGGGTTGAGGTAGGCCGAGAAAGAGAAAAAAAAAATTTAGTCCCGAATTCCATTCATACTCGACCCGGGCAAGAAAATTCTCAAAAAAGAGCAAAAAAATTCAAAAAATTAAAAAAAACTCTTTCCGGCATTATTTTTAGCCAAAACGGGATGAGATAGGTCTAGAAAGTGTGAAAAAAAATTTTGTCCCGAATTCCATTCCTACTCGATCCGGGCAAGAAAATTCCCAAAAAAAGAGCAAAAAAATTGAAAAAACTAAAAAAAACTCTTTTCGGCATTATTTTTTGCCAAAACGGGATGAGATAGGTCGAGAAAGTGTGAAAAAAATTTAGTCCCGAATTCCATTCATACTCGACACGGGGAAGAAAATTCCGAAAAAAATAGCAAAAAAATTCAAACAATTAAAAAAGCTAATTCTTGCTTTCTTTCTATCCAAAACGAGTTGAGGGAGGCTGAGAAAGAGAGAAAAAAATTTTAGTCCCGAATTCCGTTCATACTTGACCCGGGCAGGAAAATTCCGAAAAAAATAGCATAAAAGTTCAAAAAATTAATAAAGTTAATTCCGGCATTATTTCTATCCAAAACGGGTTGTGGGAGGCCGAGAAAGAGGAAAAAAAAAATTAGTCCCCAAATTCCGTTCATTCTCGACCCGGGCAAGAAAATTCCGAAAAAAAGAGCAAAAAAATTCAAAAAATTAAAAAACCTATTTCCGGCGTTATTTCTAGCCAAAACAGGATGAGATAGGCCGAGAAAGCGAGAAAATAATTTTAGACCCGAATTCCATTCCTACCCGAGCCATGCAATAAAATTCCGAAAAAAATAGCAAAAAAATTCAAAAACCTCTTTCCAGCATTATTTTTAGCCAAAACAGGATGAGATAGGCCGAGAAAGAGAAAAAAAAAATTTTATTCTTGAATTCTGTTCCTACCCAACCCGACCTAGAGAATACCAATAAAAATAGCAAAAAAATTCAAAAAATTGAAAATGTTGATTTCGGCGTTATTTCTATCCAGAACGGGTTGAGGAAGGCCAAGAAAGAGAGGAAAAAATTTTAGTACCGAATTCCGCACATACACGACCAGGGCAATAAAATTCCAAAAAAAATAGCAAAAAAATAAAGAACCTCTTTCCAGCATTATTTTTAGCCAAAACGGGATGAGATAGGCCGAGAAAGAGGGAAAAAAAAATTTTAGTCCCGAATTCCGTTCAAACTCGACCCAGGCAAGAAAATTCCGAAAAAAATAGTATAAAAATTAAAAAACTTAATTCCGGCATTATTTCTATCCAAAATGGGTTGAGAGAGGCTAAGAAAGAGATAAAAAAATATTTTTGTCCCGGATTCCGTTCATACTCAACCCAGGCTAGAAAATTCCCAAAAAAATGGCAAAAAAATTCAAAAAATTTAAAAACCTCTTTCTGGCATTTTTGTTAGCCAAAACGGATGAGATAAGCGAGAAAGCGATAAAAAAATTTTAGTCCCGAATTCCGTTCATACTCGACCCGGGCAAGAAAATTCCCAAAAAAAGAGCAAAAAAATTCAAAAAATTAAAAAGACTCTTTCCAGCATTATTTTTAGCCAAAACGGGATGAGATTAAAAATAGAGAACAAAAAAAATTTCCTTCCTATCCGTTAGAATCCGAGCCGAGTTAGAAAATTCAAAAAATAACTGCAAAAAAATTCTAAAAATTAAATAACATCATCCAGGCATCATTTCAAGACGAAACGGATCAGGAAAGGCCTAAAAATAGTGAACAAAAAAAATTTCCTTCCTACCCGTTCGAACCCGAGCCGAGTTAGAAAATTCAAAAATAAATGCAAAAAAATTCTAAAAATTAAAAAACATCATCCAGGCTTCGTTTCAAAACGAGACGGGTTTGGAAAGGCCGAAAAATAGAGAACAAAAAAAATTTCCTTCCTATCCGTTCGAACCCGAGCCGAGTTAGAAAATTCAAAACATAAATGCCAAAAAATTCTAAAAATTACAAAACATCATCCAGGCTTCATTTCAAGACGAAACGGGACAGGAAAAGCCGAAAAATAGAGAACAAAAAAAATTTCCTTCCTATCCGTTCGAATCCGAGCCGAGTTAGAAAATTCAAAAAATAACTGCAAAAAAATTCTAAAAATTAAATAACATCATCCAGGCTTCATTTCAAGACGAAACGGGTCAGGAAAGGCCGAAAAATAGAGAGAAAAAAAATTTGCTTCCTATCCGTTCGAATCCGAGCCGAGTTAGAAAATTCAAAAAATAAATGCAAAAAAATTCTAAAAATTAAAAAACATCATCCAGGCTTCAATTAGGGACGAAACGGGTCAGGATTGGCCTAAAATTATGAGAACAAAAAAAATTTCCTTCCTGTCCGCTTGAACCCGAGCCGAGTAGGAAAATTCAAAACATAAATTGCAAAAATTCTAAAATTACAAACATCATCCAGGCATCATTTCAAGACGAAACGGGTCAGGAAAGGCCTAAAGAAGAGAACAAAAAAAATTTCTCTTCCTATCCGTTGGATCCGAGCCGAGTTAGAAAATCAATTATAACTGCAAATAACATCTAAAAATTAAATAACATCATCCAGGCATCATTTCAAGACGAAACGGATCAGGAAAGGCCAAAAAATAGTGAATAAAAAAAATTTCCTTCCTACCCGTTCGAACCCGAGCCGAGTTAGAAAATTCAAAAATAAATGCAAAAAAATTCTAAAAATTAAAAAACATCATCCAGGCTTCGTTTCAAAACGAGACGGGTTTGGAAAGGCCGAAAAATAGAGAACAAAAAAAATTTCCTTCCTATCCGTTCGAACCCGAGCCGAGTTAGAAAATTCAAAACATAAATGCCAAAAAATTCTAAAAATTACAAAACATCATCCAGGCTTCATTTCAAGACGAAACGGGACAGGAAAAGCCGAAAAATAGAAAACAAAAAAAATTTCCTTCCTATCCGTTCGAATCCGAGCCGAGTTAGAAAATTCAAAAAATAACTGCAAAAAAATTCTAAAAATTAAATAACATCATCCAGGCTTCATTTCAAGACGAAACGGGTCAGGAAAAGCCAAAAAATAGAGAACAAAAAAAATTTCCTTCCTATACGTTCGAATCCGAGCCGAGTTAGAAAATTCAAAAAATAACTGCAAAAAAATTCTAAAAATTAAATAATATCATCCAGGCTTCATTTCAAGACGAAACGGGTCAGGAAAGGCCGAAAAATAGAGAGAAAAAAAATTTGCTTCCTATCCGTTCGAATCCGAGCCGAGTTAGAAAATTCAAAAAATAAATGCAAAATGATTCTAAAAATTAAAAAACATCATCCAGGCTTCAATTCGGGACGAAACGGGTCAGGATTGGCCTAAAAATAGAGAACAAAAAAAATTTCCTTCCTGTCCGCTTGAACCCGAGCCGAGTTAGAAAATTCAAAACATAAATGCAAAAAAATTCTAAAAATTACAAAACATAATCCAGGCATCATTTCAAGATGAAACGGGTCAGGAAAGGCCTAAAAATAGAGAACAAAAAAAATTTCCTTCCTATCCGTTAGAATCCGAGCCGAGTTAGAAAATTCAAAAAATAACTGCAAAAAAAATTATAAAATTAAATAACATCATCCAGGCATCATTTCAAGACGAAACGGATCAGGAAAGGCCTAAAAATAGTGAACAAAAAAATTTCCTTCCTACCCGTCGACCCCGAGCCGAGTTAGAAAATTCAAAATAAATGCAAAAAAATGCTAAAAATAAAAAACATCATCCAGGCTTCGTTTCAAAACGAGAAGGGTTTGGAAAGGCCGAAAAATAGAGAACAAAAAAAATTTCCTTCCTATCCGTTCGAACCCGAGCCGAGTTAGAAAATTCAAAACATAAATGCCAAAAAATTCTAAAAATTACAAAACATCATCCAGGCTTCATTTCAAGACGACACGGGACAGGAAAAGCCGAAAAATAGAGAACAAAAAAAATTTCCTTCCTATCCGTTCGAATCCGAGCCGAGTTAGAAAATTCAAAAAATAACTGCAAAAGAATTCTAAAAATTAAATAACATCATCCAAGCTTCATTTCAAGACGAAACGGGACAGGAAAAGCCAAAAAATAGAGAACAAAAAAAATTTCCTTCCTATCCATTCGAATCCGAGCCGAGTTAGAAAATTCAAAAAATAACTGCCAAAAAATTCTAAAAATTAAATAACATCATCCAGGCTTCATTTCAAGACGAAACGGGACAGGAAAAGCCAAAAAATAGAGAACAAAAAAAATTTCCTTCCTATACGTTCGAATCCGAGCCGAGTTAGAAAATTCAAAAAATAACTGCAAAAAATTCTAAAAATTAAATAACATCATCCAGGCTTCATTTCAAGACGAAACGGGTCAGGAAAGGCCGAAAAATAGAGAGAAAAAAAATTTGCTTCCTATCCGTTCGAATCCGAGCCGAGTTAGAAAATTCAAAAAATAAATGCAAAAAGATTCTAAAAATTAAAAAACATCATCCAGGCTTCAATTCGGGACGAAACGGGTCAGGATTGGCCTAAAAATAGAGAACAAAAAAAATTTCCTTCCTGTCCGCTTGAACCCGAGCCGAGTTAGAAAATTCAAAACATAAATGCAAAAAAATTCTCAAAATTACAAAACATCATCCAGGCATCATTTCAAGACGAAACGGGTCAGGAAAGGCCTGAAAATAGAGAACAAAAAAAATTTCCTTCCTATCCGTCAGAATCCGAGCCGAGTTAGAAAATTCAAAAAATAACTGCAAAAAAATTCTAAAAATTAAATAACATCATCCAGGCTTCAATTCAGGACGAACGGGTCAGATTGGCCTAAAAATAGTGAACAAAAAAAATTTCCTTCCTACCCGTTCGAACCCGAGCCGAGTTAGAAAATTCAAAAATAAATGCAAAAAAATTCTAAAAATTAAAAAACAGCATCCAGGCTTCGTTTCAAAACGAGACGGGTTTGGAAAGGCCGAAAAATAGAGAACAAAAAAAATTTTCCTTCCTATCCGTTCGAACCCGAGCCGAGTTAGAAAATTCAAAACATAAATGCCAAAAAATTCTAAAAATTACAAAACATCATCCAGGCTTCATTTCAAGACGACACGGCACAGGAAAAGCCGAAAAATAGAGAACAAAAAAAATTTCCTTCCTATCCGTTCGAATCCGAGCCGAGTTAGAAAATTCAAAAAATAACTGCAAAAA